>NC_053153.1:43463064-44063064 GCF_016808335.1 Panicum virgatum | reverse complement strand
CGGTTTAACCGGTGTATAGAACTTGAAATACCCTGGAAAAACCAACTCTGGACCAATGCACCGACGTTAATTTCAAACACGTCGGTTTAACTGGTGTATTGACTTATCCAGACTCTGTTTGATTTTGTTTAACCGACGTATAGAAATTTGGAGTCGTCGGTTAAACCGGTGTATAGACTTTTTCTGATTTTGGCTTTTCTGATTTGAGTCTTGAATGAAATCCAAATATTCTTGAGATATAAGTTGAAAACCACTTATTTGAACTTCTGGAAACCTGAGTGACCATAGTGTGCATCCATTTTTGATTGACCATGTCCATGCTCAAGTTACTTGGCCTTAACCCCTCTTAATAGTGCGATCACTACAAAACTATAAAACCTATACTAACCTAAGTGTCCTTCTCAACTTTACGACACTTAGGACTAGAAAGATCCTTAGTCTTGTTATAATCTTGAGTTCAATACCGAAATCGCCTTTTTGAATAATGAAATTGAGGGGCCTCTTTTAACATATGACCAAATGAGCGATAATGATCTATTAAGCTGCACAAACTCATTAGTCACAATAATGGTTGTCATTAATCACCGAAACAAACCTTGAGGGCCTAGATGCTTACAATCTCGCATCATATTGTTTATTTTAATCAACAGTTTGAGCAAGAATGTCCTTGAGCAAAAATTCAGCTCAATATTTTTTCTATCTAGATTCACCACCAGATTGAGACCTTGATTCTACCAGAACTTAGGTCCTCTCTTCTTTACAAAAATCCTACTATATGTTAGTACTAGAATAATCCACCGGTCTTTTTCAGTCGACTTTGATGGTGATTATGATCTCATGTTTTATCCACAGACTCTTGCTGCAAAGAATGAAGTCCTGGAGCCTTTAGTTTGGAAAAATAATTGATTAGTTCGCACAATCGCACAGTAATTCCTCTCGCTCATAATACCATGCCTTGTTTCTTGAACATTCTCTAAGTTCTGAATCCTTATCTACAAAGGATCATATCGTCAACATCAATATCCTCTAATGTGACTTTGTCCTGCTGGCTTGATGATTGGTCTGCTCCTTTTCCCTCGAGAGTCTAACTTTCAGAATCTCGGGGCGAGATTCCTTTTAGGGGGGAAGGCTGTGACACCCTAGGTGTCTGCATTGTAGTTGTGTATTTATTGTATACATCATGTGCTTGAATTGCTTGAAAAAGGATCTTTTTGTAATTATAAAAGGTTATATGTGTATTTATGATTTTATGCAAGGTCCTTTCTGCAGTTATATTTGAATTGGGTGTGCAATTATAGATTTTGTGGAGGGTGCTTTTGCAAAATTCAGTGCATTTATTGCTTGGCAGGAAACTTTTCAAATCAGCCCAAGTTTGAAGTGAAATTTCATTGAAAAAGACAAGTTTCCTTTGAATTCAAATTCCCTTCTTTGTTTTCAAAATTAGCTCTCTATCCTTTGATCAAATAAATTTTTGCACAACAACAAAGTTGTAGATCTTGAAAAGTTGAACAACTTTCATGTTGGGCACTTTTTCATTTGAGCCCTATTTTAAAAGTTATCTTTGATTTACATCTGGGTCCCTGAAATTTTCTGAATTTGTGAACAAGTCCTTTTCTTCTTCCTCATGCCTGTTCCTCTGTTTCCCGCCGCCGGCGCGTCGCAGCGCCGCCCACCGCTCTGGGCTGCCTCCCCAGCGCCACCTCCTGCTCAGCGCTGGCTTCCACGCGTCGTGCCGATGCTCCCCACCGCTCTGCCCCATCGCGCTGGAGCCTCCACCCCTCGCCACGCCACCCCGACGAGCCCAGGCGGCCACCACCGCGACGCCGCCGTGGACAGCACGGATTAGAGCTCACCGCTCTTCCCTCTCACGCACAGCAGCACTACTTATACCCCCGCAAGCTAATCGTCTCGTTTGTTTGCCATTTCCCCGCCCCGACTCCCCAAACCAGCACCGCCGTTCATCCGTAACCCCGGCGAGCTCGACGCCGCCGTGGAGCCGCCACTGCAGACCCGATCCGCCCCCACAGACCCCTCCATTAGCACCACACGAGTACCTCTCAACTCCCAGACCACTTCCCCTCGCCCAATTTCCACCGGAGCCACCCTGCCGCCGTTGAACATCCGCCGCCGCCGCCCTGCTTCCGTGGAGCCACCTCTCTGCTATGCCTCGACCCAAATTAGCTTGACCAGCACCTTTTCCTTGCTGCTCTAATCCTTCTCGACCCGAGCCCCTTCACTGTAGCTCACCGGAGCACCGCCTCCGCCATCTCCGACCACGACCAGCTGCCGGAACACGCGGACCCGCCGCCATAGGCCACCCCGAGCCATCCCGAAGCCACATAGAGGTGTGCCTGGCCCCCCTCTTGCTTTCCCACCCCGATCCCCTCGCTGCCGGTGATCCCCTCGTCGGGAAATAGCCTGTCAACCACCGCCCCCTTCCTCTGACTGGCCAAGGACCTCGGGGTTGAAAGAAACAAAAACCCAGGGGTTTGTTTGAATAGACCGTGACACATGTGAATAGTCCCTCTAGGGACTCCTTTGTAATTTTCTGCAGTGAACTTTGAAAGTCCATAGAAATTCGTAGAAAATTCGTAAATTAGCAAATCTTGATGTTTTGGAATCCTTGTGCAAAGCTCTATGCAGTAGAGTCATAATAAGCTGTGTGTTTGTTGCAAATTTATGCTGTACAAGTTGTTTTGTGTCACTAGGTAATTAAAGACTAGTTGAATTATCTTTTCCCTTTACTGATGATTGAAGCCTTTTACTGCAGTGAAATTTTTATGATAGTTTGTTCTTGTAACACTAGTATTGCTATAAAAATTTCATGATCAGTTCTCATGTGTATCTATTTATTTGATTTAATCCTTGTTTAGTAGACTTTAAATATGATAAATAGTTTATGCTGATGATAAATCATGAAAATATTTCTGAGTGACCTTTTTTTATAGTTTAGCTTGTACTTGAAGTTTGAAGCCCAGTTCATGATTAGAACAGGAGTTAAAAATGAATCTTGTTAGTCTGATGTATGTTTTGTTTATTTTCTCAGAATTAATTCTGTGTAGATAAAATCATAAAAAATTCACAGTATTTAGTTCATTTCTGTGTCGACATCCTGTAAAATTTTGAGCTTCTTGTTTGCTCTAGTTTGACCTGTATAATTCAATCTTGTTCTAGGTGTGATCTGAATGATTGAATTATTATGAATAATTGGCTACATGTTTTAGCATGAAATTTGCAGTATGGCTTGTTCTATTTACCTTCTGTTCAAAGTAATTTTTTCTGATTTTATTGCTGAATGTGTACTGAGTGACTAATTTGTTAGCAAACCATAGATTACTTGCTATAGGAAACCACTCCAGCTTGTTATGAAGTTAGTATAGTTATTTTATGCTGTTGATCATGATGCCTTGTGTAGTTAGAATTGTTATTTAACTACTCTATAAACGATTGCCCATGTGTGTTTATAATTCTGTTCTTGCATTACATATAGATACGACTGCCTTATCGGACGGGACGTACGAGCTGATCCCGGAGTCTGACGGAGGTGATCTCGAAGCTCAAGCGAACACCGCCGTACTAACTGAAGCCCCGGACCAAAGTTCGGAAGAGCCCAGGGCTGAAATAGTTAGCGACTACCGAGAAGGCAAGCCCCGGACATAACCTATATTTCAAATTATTATCATTTACTGTTTATTACTTACTTGTGCATTTACAGTTCTTAGGATTTGAATTGAAACCCTAGATGCATGATCCTAGGAACCTATGTACTGAACACTAGATCTGAGTTCGATTGCTTGCTAAACTTATAGGACCGGTAAAAGTCGAGTGATTGCCTGTCACTCGCGAGCTTTATCGGAATTGCTTGTTTACTTTCTGTTATCAATATAAGGACGACAGACGGGGTCGTGTTCGATATCATGACCTTTGGTGAGACCCCGTCTGTGTTGATGAACTTGCTAAGGTCGCGGTGTGTGGTAGTGCTGGTTAAGTTTTTGAACGTACTAGCCACATGCCATAAATATGGTACGCGGTAAGACTAGTAGCCGATTGGACCGGGGAGTGGATATACCTATCACTCGCTCTTTAGAGATAGGTTTTTAAATGTTATTGTTGATCAACACTGCGACTTCAAGGGACAAGGGTGGACCGGACACGGGTGGACCTTGTAACCCTGTAGTCGGGGAGAGTGACCCTATCGACAAGCCGGAAAGAAAGGTCAACGGTTGTTTGGGAACGACCCGACGGTGTTCCAAACGTGTGTGTTAGGTCTGCCTGGCCAGGTTAACAAACTCGATTCGAATCGTCTGCTTCCCACAGTTTGGGACTGCTTGATCTCTTTGCCACACAGAGTAATAAGAGCAACATTACTATGATTAATCTTGATGTTTGCTTAAAAGTTCTACCATGGTTGATTAGAAGTTTCTTACATAGAATGGTTAATCTACTAGAATCTTGAGAGCTAAAATTTGAAAATAAGGACCTACTCTTTATTGCTTTTCAGCAAAGGAAACCAGAGCCTCACAAACCCTGCATAGTCTAGCTAAAGTGGGTTAAGTATACCCGTTGACGGTTAAGTCTTGCTGAGTATTAGAATACTCAGCCTTGCTATTGAAACCCTTTTTCAGGTATGAGTTTTGAGGAACAGATCGCTAGCCTGACCTATCATTGCTCGTTGCCTCCTGCTGGTCCGTAGAGTGGGATACATCTTCGACCGGCAATGACTATGACGAGTGATACCATGCTTGGGCTAGCCTGGTATCCTTTTACGACGTGTTATAGCCGTCGAGTTTTATCTTCCGCTGTCTAAACTCTGAACTTAAGTTATGGCTTGTATAACTGTTTTACTTAAGTTGGTTTTGTAATAATAGTTTGAACTAGTATGTAATCATTATTATGCCTGTGTTGTAAGATTTGTGGTTGTAATACCTCTGGACTCGCCTTCGTGCGGGGTATGCTTGTTCGATCCGAGAACCGGTGGTTGTATCGGGACGTTACCCGACAGACCAAGAATTGTTCCGTTTGAATTGTGTTTGAGCCGGTATTGCCTTATGATGTTGGCCAGCGCACTTGAGCCGGGATAATTCAGGTGCTTCTGCCACATTGGAGACATCAGAGAGGGTCACATAGAACAAGCGCATTAAGATGTGCAGAGTTCAGTGGAGTCATCATAGTGAAGCTGAGGCTACATGGGAGCGAGAAGATGAGCTGAGGAAGACATATCCAGATCTCTTTGCTAGCCAGTCCAGGTGAATCTCGGGGACGAGATTCCTATAAGGGGGTAGGGTTTGTAACACACTAATTTAAATTTCAGCATTTAATAATAAATTTAATTGGCTTTATTTAATTTTCTAAGTTTTATATGCTTAGCCTTGCATTTAATTTAATTTTTCTTTCACAAGTAATTAAAATTTTTCTAGGTTTAAACTTGTTGTTGCATTCATGCTGGTGCATTGTTTTATTTGTTTGAGTGTTAGGGTTGAATTCAAATTCAAGTTTGAATTCAAATAGTTTGAGTTTGGTTTGAAATAGAAAAGAGGAAAGGAAATAGAAAAGGAAAGGGAACCAGGAAGCAGCCTAGCAACCAACCCGGCCCGCACTCCACCCAGCGCGGCCCAGGTCCCCCACTCCCTCCCTCTCCCGCGTCTGGCCCAGCGCTCACTCAGCCGCTCACCCCGCAGCCCAGCTCCACGCGCCTCAGCCCCTCCCCCCCCCACTGGCGAGCCGGCCCCGCATGTCAGCGCCCTCTTCCCCCTTCCCTTCTTCCCCGAGCAACCAACGCCTGCGATCACCGGCGAGGACGCCGAGATTCTTTCCCTGCATCACAGCGCCGCAATCACCGCCCCATCTCCTTTAAACCTTCACCAAGACCCCGCGCGCTGCATCTTGCCCACTCCAGCGCTGTCCCGAACCTGAGATCCACCCTGCTGCTCTGCTCCGCCACGCAGACCTCCCTGCACCGCCGTAGACCGGCCAAGCCACCACCTCCCAGGCCCTGCCAAGCACCACAGAAGCCCCGCCTCGACGTCAGGGACCTCACCAAGGCTCTGGAGGTCGAGCACAACCTCCCCAGTGCCGAATTTCTCCCCCGACACCGTCGCCGCAGGTGAGCTCACCGAGCGATTCCACGCCGCTGGCGATCACCTGGGCCCCTTGACCCCCGGTACCGCTTCGCAGCACCATCCCGCATCGTCCCGAAGGACCCAGACGCCCGGAGAAGCCCCGCCACGACCTGTCCCCGTGCGAGTGCCGTCCGCCGCCGCTCGCCATCAACGCCGCTGACCCTGCGCTGCTACTCCGGCCACCACGAGCCCTCTGTAAGCAGAAGCCTGCTTCCCTGCTCCTTTTGTGCTAGAAGTAAAGGCTGGTAGACAGTTCCAGGGGCAGGAACACTGTCGCCGGTGCTCTGCCGCCGCAGCTCCGCCATGGCGGAATTGCTGCAGCATATCATAGCAGCGCACACACCCCGTTTCAGCCTTGCGCACGCACGTAGGATCTTCTTGCACTTTTTGCACCCCTAGTCCAGCACAGAACCCACCCGAATGAGCTGCGCCGGCAATCTCCGCCGTGCAGAGCCGCCACCGTAGTCGCGCCAGGCGTTCAGGACCTCGCCATGCCCCGCTTTTGGCCCAGGAGGTTTACTCATGTCGCGTAGAGTCCTCCTGATCCAAGAACCCGTCGAGTTGACCCTGGGAAGGTCGAGTTCGGCCAACTCCGGTGAAGCGCCGCCGCGGGGAATGGCTTCCCGGCGAACTTCGCCGCCAGCGTCCGCGAGTCACCCGAGCCGCCCGATCCGCGATCAGCGCGTGAGATTAGATCCCGCGTGCCCAGAGCCGACGGATCTTGATCCAATAGCCGAGATCTACGCATATCGCTTCAGCCCGGCTGTTTTGCTAAAGAGCCCCTGTCTTTTTAGGGAATCAACCCGCCGTCCATGTAGTTCAAAAATAATTCCAGTTAGGTCCGGTTTTTAACGTTTAGACCCCTACTCTTTTCCCTTTTAGAACCCGCAGTCTAGCCCGGTTGTTTTAGCGCTTTAGCCCTCAGATCTTTTCTGTTTTTACGTTTTAGTCCTTGGTTTTTGCAGAAAACCCCTAGAATCTTAGTTTTTCTTGCAGAAAAGCCCCTAGATCTTGTTTTAAGCGTAGTTTTCACATTCTAGCTCCGTTTTAGGTGTACTTTATGTCCACGCGATTGTTGAAACACGTAGAATAGTTCTAGCTTGGTTTTGCTTGCTGTTTTTATGTATTGTTGTACTGTTTCTTAGTGTTAGCCTTTGTTTGCATGTATGTTTATGTTGTTGCCTTGCTTTGGCCATGTGTTCGTGAGTAGACGTTGATCCTTCGGAGGAGTACCAGTACCCGGAGCAGCCACCATCTTCTGAGCAGTTTGAGCAGTAGGAACAGTTTGAGGAAGGCAAGTATAACGTGAACACCACCTATCACTTTTAAATACAATTTCAAACTGCATTTTAATACTGTATGCCTGTAAGGACTTTCCTAGCCACTTTATATCCTTTATATATGTACCTTGGGTTGCATTTTGGTTAGTTGTGCTAGGTGCCGCGCTATAACACACTTGGTCCTTTTTAATTAATTTGATTAATGGTATATGCAACTTAATTCTAGGAGTGGCCCTCTGTGATCTGTGCTTGAGTGGCTCACGTCTCGTTAAAAATTGGTTTTTCTAGAAACATGGTTTAGGGGGCCGGCACGGTGCTTAGTGCTTGGTTGGCCACTCTCCATAAGGACCGGTTCATAGAGCGACAACCTGGGACAACCCCGTGAGGTGGGCCCCATCATCGCTGATCCAACTCTTCACAGTTACGCCTTACCAACGGGATTCTTTGTAACGGCCTCGTAGTGAGTTTGCTAGCCATCTCACCTATGGAAGTGTGATGAACAACTAGCATAGCTCATGACTTGTGGTTAAAGATGTGCAACCTCTGCAGAGTGTAAAACTGGTATACTAGCCGTGCTCACGGTCATGAGCGGCCCAGATCCTCCATTTGATTAGTGGGGTTATCTTCCTTTGATTAGGGGGGTTCCCCGTTTGGTTTGGTTTGGTTCTCAGTAGTATCATATTAAATTCTGATTAATTACTATGCAACTGGGTCTATGGTAATTCATCCACTTGTAGGAATTAGCTTTAATAAAATTTTGCCAAGATTAAAAGCTAATGCAGTTGAGTCAGCCAACCTTAGAGCCTCATAGTTTGTGTTATACTTGTTGAGTACAAGTTGTGTACTCACACTTGCCTCCTCTACTCTTTTCCTCTTGTTCTTTTTGGGATACTCTACTGTTGCTCAATTCCTGCCGACGCGAGGAAGTTCACCCAGAGCTACCAGGAGTACGAGGACTTCTAGGCGTTCGTCTCCCAGTCGACGTCCCTGTGGCGCCCAGCTTCCAAGAGTTTCTCGTATATGTATTTACGCTTCCGCTGTATCAGACATTTTGTCATTCATGTAATAAATAACATTCGTACTCGCTTTATTATATCTTTTTACGTGATATGTGCTGTGATATACTGTTCATACCCGTAATGCTACAGTGGCAGCAGTCACGGTGCAATAATACAGATTCTCCACACAGTGAATCTCATGTGAAGCGCACAGTAAAAAGATAAACATCCCGGGTTTTATTTTTGAGGATATTACGGGTGCAATCAGTGTGGCATGTCCAATCGTATCATTTTTCTGAGATTCTACCCGAAAAGGGATCTTTTCGGATATCGGATCTGTTTAAACCTGCAGATATTCTTAGGAATAAAATTTGATGCCACGTCTTAGATCCTTAATTCCAAATCTTTGCTACGGGGCTACTCGCAAGATACGGGATTTTGATTTAAGGCTCGGGGGCTGCGGGATATGTGCATCAGAGATTTATTTTTCAAATTTTTTAGAAAATAAAGAAAGAAAAAGACTGAAGTGACCCTCAGCCTGATTCTGCGATTCTACCTAAGGCTCGGGGGCTACTCCATATAGAGCGCGAGTACTTCGCGCACCATATATGATCAAGATTTCGGGGCTTGAGCACCTCACAGCCTCGAAGCAACCGCAAGTACTTGGAAAACTACTCGATGTACCTGAAGGGAGGCCCAGAAGCAACCAGAAGGATGTTTTGACTACTTGAAGTACTCGAAGACGTCCTGCCAAGTACTCGACGCCTACAGGACTCGGCTACGAAGAGCTCAGGGGCTTGTCAGAGCTGGGGTAGTGGGACTGCTTATAGGCATAGAATGTTCTAGAGTAAGGGATAGCTCATGGATGTACCTCACCTCTCTTGTAACTACCCGAATAGGCGTAGAACTAGTTGCAGTACAAAGGAAACTGCTCGATTGTATTTTAGTAGGACTCCAACTGTACTCAGCTAGGACTTTCCATGTAACCATGTCCCCCCGAATATATAAGGGCGGGCAGGGACCTCCTCAAAACACATCAACACCTAAGGCAATACAAGCAACCACACAGAACGTAGGGTATTACGCAACTCGTGGCCCGAACCTGTCTAAATCTTTGTGTTCCTTGCACTATCGAGTTCCAGAGCAGTCGGTCCCTACCTACAACCCTACTGCTAGGGTATCCCTGAGCAAGTTTGGCAGTAAATACTGACAGAAGATGGTCAAAAACTCCGACCATAGGAGAGGCTCATACTCCTTGAGTGACTCGAGAGTACCACTGGGGAACCTGAACCTCTTTTGAAAAAAATCTTACAAAAACTCCGAGCTAGGAACCTGAACAGGCAGCAGGGAACATTCTGGTGAAGGTTGTTTAGTCCAACAACCGCTCAAGTCCGAGGGATGAAAAACAAATACGCCCCATCTTCCAGAACCTCAGGTATGAGCCAACTTATTCACAGTACATACGAGAAGAGTAATGTTTTGTGCATAGGGTACCTGCAGGGGGTGTCAGACCTGGGGCAGTGGGATTGCTTATAGGCATAGAATGTTCTAGAGTAAGGGATAACTTATGGATGTACTTTACCTCTTTTGTAACTACCCGAGTACGCGTAGAACTAGCTGCAGTATAAAGGAAACTACCCGATTGTGTTGTAGTAGGACTCCAACTGTACTCGGCTAGGACTTCCATGTAACCCTATCCCCCCGAATATATAAGGGCTGGCAGGGACCCCCTCCAAACAATCATCAATACATAAGGCAATACAAACAACCACACAGGACGTAGGGTATTACGTAACTCGCGGCCCGAACCTATCTAAATCTTTGTGTTCCTTGCACCATTGAGTTCCAGAGCAGTCGATCCCTACCTACAAACCTTACTGCTAAGGGTATCCCTGAGCAGGCTTGGCGGTAAATACCGACAGCTGGCACGCCAGGTAGGGGATTCGGCGAGTTCATCGGCGAATTCGATGGCCGGATCAAGAGACGCCAACAATGTTCCTAAGGGCACAACTCTTGCTTTCGGTTCCTGGGCATGCATGGCTAACGGATCGGGCGGCTTCTCCAGCCACCTTGTCACGCCTGACTCGCCTAAACCGAAAACCACCCCCAACTCGCCGACATCCGCGAGTCTGCGGATCTCGATGAAAAAAGAGTTCTACCCAAGCTCGACTCGGACAACTCAGAAAATATGTCAACTCCAACTCGAACTCTTGGTTCAGTCGAGTTCGATACAAACTCTGATTCCGAAAACACCAGTTTTCCGAAACCCTCGAAAAATACTTGACTCATCTCAAGATGATCAAACGCCGCAAGAACCACAACCTAGAACTACTTGGTGGAGTAGGACAAGTTTCACGATCAATCGAGGGCTGCATCAAACTTGCAGAAGCTACTCTGGGCTCATCTACATCACAGCAAAACCCAGAAGTGTTGAACCCGCCATAGAAAAGGTCGGGTGATATACTCTCAAGGGATCAATCGAGTGGATTCCAAGCTCGCCGACTGCATCAAGATAGCTGAAAGCACCCTACAAACAAGGAGCAGAAATCGGGAGGAGGAATCTGCGGGGGATCTGGTGAGACAAACCCCCGGCTTGTTTGGTTGGGACCGTCTATCAACAGGATACCTCAGAGCCCTTCACTGAAACCTGCTCACATTCAGACCCGTGAACCAATCGAGTCCTCTTTCGATCAGGATTTTTATCACTTCATGGACGGTCTCGACAACTTCGAACCATTCGATGATATCGAAGACTGGTCAGATAACGTTGACCTGTTCATGGACGCTATGGCCAATCCACCCAAACACGCTGACGCTCTTTGGGAACTGGCCAAGCGTAAGAAGGGAAAATCCAAAGCTCCAGAACAATCCAGCGAGTCTATTTTCGACAAATCCTGGATTAAGGAGCCCGAAGGGCTAACTCCCACCCAATCGTGGCTACATTGGATGAACGAGAACGCCCTCCGTGTAGAGATGGGCATCCTGCTTCTCGCTCACCCAAAGCACACATATTCTAAAATCGGTGGACTAAGCGATTCCGAATCCGAGTACTCTTCCAACTCGGAGGACGAACTGGATGACCTAATCCAGTACAGCAAGCAAGTCGAGTCCAACTCGACCACGAATTCCAAGTTCGATCAGGACTGCCTCCCTAACTTGGTCATATATGCAACACCACAAGGACGGACAGTGCACCTAAGGAAGACACAATATCCCAATACCTCTGGCTCACAGCCAACGGATCCACCCTTCCAGCAGAGCACCCCTCTAGACCCATCCCCAAGCAAAAAAGATCAAAAGATTCAAGATCTTTGTCGGGAAATCCTCATGGTTCGCATCTCCGAAGTTCAGGAACCTGAGGGCGATTCTGCGGAGCGTCTCAACCTCGACGACTACAACTCTAATGATTTCAACGAGTACCTTTCAGACAACAAGGAAACTACTCCTCCCACAATCACAGAGGCCCAACCTACCATCAAGTAGGATCTGCCTGCACCTCCTCTAGCAGTGACAGTCACTGTGCAATTGGAAGAACAGCAACCAGCAGAAGATCTCTACGAGTGTTGTCACTTGCTGAACCAAAAAAGGGCGTTTAGGCATCAGCGTCTCGCCAACAGCCAGCAGGAATAGCAAGGTGACAACTACGACTACTCCAACTGCGACCTCCACAACGTGATCAACGATGGTCGCGATGCGCGCAATGTCATCATCTCAAGGAGAAAAGAACACGAGGAAGTCGAGGCTTACAGCCCTTCTTCCAACTACCGGATCCCTCCAAAGGCTTCCGCATCCTTCATGAAGCACAAGCCGGCAACCATCAATACCCGTCCTCAGGGTAAACTGCGCACCCCGCACCAAGGAGAATCATCTCAGGGCGGGAATAGGATCAATAAAGCACTGCTATGCAAGTGCTTCATCCACTCGAAGAGTTCTCACACGATCTTTCAGTGTGACTCACTCCGCAAGGCCCTTGGGGCACCACTCCTGAAGAAGACCCTACCAAAAATCTAGTTGACCCTTGTATCGACTAGTTCTACCGTCGTATAGTGTTATTCAGTCTTGTAAACCATTGCCCACTTCCAACGGGCAAGGGGTAGGTCTTAAGAGTCAGAGTCTGTCACTTTACAAATATTGTAATTTCGACAAATCCAAATAAAAGTTGATTTCTTCCATAAATCGACTACTTGGCTTTCGCTCATATGACCAATACTCCACCTCGAAAGTCATGCTCAGCACTAGAGCAGCTATCGAGTAGTTTTTATGGTTTACCCTTGAGTGCTCTTCCGACATTTTCATCTTGGGCAACCCGACGGGGTTCGTACCTAACATAATTGTCCGAAGATTTACTCTAGTCCTTTACTCTAGTCCTTGGGTAGGACACCTTACTCGCCTCGCTTGAGTAAGTCTTGGATATCCTTTCGACATTTATGTCTTGGGCAACCCGATAGAGTTCGTACCTAACAGTTCTGTCTTAAGGGTTACTCCAGTCCGTGTTTAGGACACCCTACTCTCTAGCTCGAGTAGGTTTTGGATATCCTTTCGACATTTACGTCTTGGGCAACCCGACGGGGTTCGTACCTAATAGTTCTGTCTTAGGGGTTACTACTGTCCATGTTTAGGACACCCTACTCGCTGGCTCGAGTAGGTTTTGGATATCTTTTCGACATGTACGTCTTGGGCTACCCGACGGGGTTCGTACCTAATAGTTCTGTCTTACGGGTTACTCCAGTCCGTGTTTAGGACACCCTACTCGCTGGCTCGAGTAGGTTTTGGATATCCTCTCGACATTTACGTCTTGGGCAACCTGACGGGGTTCGTACCTAACAGTTCTGTCTTAAGGATTACTCTAGTCCATGTTTAGGACACCCTACTCGCTGGCTCGAGTAGGTTTTGGATATCCTCTCGACATTTACGTCTTGGGCAACCCATACCTAACAGTTCTTTCTTAAGGATTACTCCAGTCCATGTTTAGGATACCCTACTCGCTAGCTCGAGTAGGTTTTGGATATCCTCTCGACATTTATGTCTTGGGCAACCCGACGGGGTTCATACCTAACAGTTCTGTCTTAAGGATTACTCCAGTCCTTGGTTAAAAGGACACCCTACTCGCAGGCTCGAGTAGGTTCTGGATACTCTTTCGGCATTTTCGTCTTGGGCAACTCAACGGGGTTCGTTCCTTACAGACTTGCCCTAAGAGTTAGTCCGAGTCCTCGGGTAGGACACCTTACTTGCCTCGCTCGAGTAAGTTTGGGATATTTCTAGAATATTTACGTCTTGGTTAACTCGACGGAGTTCAATCCTAACAGTTCTATTCTAGAAATTAATCCAGTCCATGTATAGGACATACTACTCGATAAGATCAAGTAGTCTGGAATATTTTCACAACAGTTGTATACTATCTGGTTGATCAAGCAAGGCCCATCCTGACTGGTCAACTACGAAAATCCCTCAAGGAGTACGAATAAATTCTTGATACTCTAAAATAGGTTGACAAGAGCCTCCTATTCACCTATCTATCAAGAAACATCTTAAAGCTCCTGACTATCCAGATACTCTATAAGAGGTCTCCCCCCAATTGGACAACAAAGTCCATATGAGCTTCGCTCCAACAAAACATTTCCTTTTCAAAGGAAATCTACTTTAAAGGTACGGCTTTTTAACATTCTTATAGTGCTTTTCTGTAACACCTCTAGTGTTTAGTACTGTATAAAACAAGCAATCAACATGTAATGACACGTTAAACTCCCCCAAATTCTGAATTACTTATAAGCCCGAAATTCCGTTTAAACACGCCAAAAAGTCAACTCTCACACTTTTGCTCAAATGAAATTTTGCCCAAAATGGAAGTTGTAGAGTTTGACAAAATAAACAACTTTCGTGTTCAAAGTTTTCCAAGTTCTAACATGAAAATTTGAGTTAACCCCGAAAAACAAGCGGAATCATTAAACTCGAATTCAAATTTTAAACTTTCAAACCATCGCTCAAATGAATTTTTGACTGAAAGGAAAGTTGTAGGAAATTTAATTTTGAACAACTTTCGTGTTCAAAATTTTTCGAGTTTCTGTTGAAAATCGTGAGTTTGGGCTAAGTCAAACAGTTGACCTTGGTTTTTCTCTCTCCACTCTCTTTCTCTCTCTCCTCTCTCTCTTCCTCGCTGACTCTCCCCTCCCTGTGCGCGCGTGGCAGAGCACGCGCCGCTGCCACCCGCTGCCGCGCTCGCTGCCCTGCTGCCGCTCCGCACTGCCTCGCCGCGCCACTGACTGCCGCCGCGCTCGAGTGCGCACGCGCCTGGGCGCCGCTCGCTGCCGCCCGCCCGCACGGCAGCCTCGCCGCCAGAGCCGCCGCGCCATTACTGCCCGTCGCCCGGCCACACCACCCCGCTCCCGTCCCCCGTCGTTGACCCCGCGCCGCGCTTGAGTGCTCGCCTACACGCTCGCCCGCTGACCCTCCCTCCCATTCCATCACCGCTGCAGCACGCCCCCCCCCCCTCGCTGCGCCCCTGCCTGCCACCAATGGCGCTCCGCGACGCCACCGTTACGACAAGCAAGCCCGGCCGCGCACCTGCCCGCGCCGCTGCCCACGGCTGGCCTTCAATGCTGCGCGCCACCGACACCCCGCACTCCCTTCCCTCTCCCTGGCCGCCTTAAAGGCCAAGCTGAGCCTCGCACACGCGCGCCCAAAGCCACAGCCGCCCGCCATGGCCGCCGCCTAAGCTCCACCGCCGAACTCCCCTCTGCAGCCCCTCTTCTCCCCATTCTGCCTCGCCACCTTGCGTTCCCGCTCCTCCCCTCTCCGCTCCACCCCAAGCCGAGCTCGCCCTCCGCTCCCCGCGCCCTGGAATGCCGCCGCCCACGCCATTGCCGCCGCCGAGCACCCCCCCTCACCGCGGAGCCCCCTTCCCCGCCCTTCCTCGCCTCCAATGGACCTCCTAGCTAGCTTCTACTCACCTCCGTGAAGCTCCCAGACCACTCACCTCCGCCCCGGACCGCCGGAGCGGCGCTACCGCCGTCCGCCGCCGGCCGCCGCCGCCACTGCTCCGTGGCCGGCCCTCCACAAGCCACCCCGAGCTCAACCAAGGGCGTCCCAAGGTTGCTCTCGCTCTCCGCATGCTGTTCCCCCACTTCCCCTCGCCGCCGGCGAGCTCCCTCGCCTGGAACCGGACCGCCCACCGCCTCCCCTGCTCCAAGTCCGGCCAAGGGCATGTCCGCGAGGAAAACACTTCTTCCAGGGGCCTAGATGCTAGTTTACATTTCCTTTTTCTTTTTGTTTTGAAAAACAGCAAACTAGTAAATTCGTTTAAAAATCGTAGAAAAATCAGAAAAATGCAAACTCAATTGTTCTGGAATCTTTGCAAAGAGATCTACAACTTTTTCTACATGCACTTTTTCATTTGCTCAATAGTTTTTACTTCATTTAAAAGGCAAAGGAAATGTGCTTTATATTAGATCTAAGTTACAAGCATGAGTTGTTAGCCATATTTGGTCGGTAGGTTAAATGTTAGATGTATAAGCTTGTGTAAAAATTTCGTGGACAGTTTACATGCCTAGCTATCATTTTATTTAACTCTTGTTATATGCCTAGGAGGGATATTTTTATTTACCCAGGGTGTTATGATATGTTTCATGGGTTCAAACTTTTACAGTACTTGTATTTTAGTTCCAGGAGCCTACAGAAAAAGTTTGAGAATTTTTAGTTAAGTCAATCTGGACCAAACGATTTTTGGTGAGGATAGCTACACTAAATCATTAAAAATAGTTTCTGTGCATGAAAAATTCTAATAATTTTTCTAGGGGTTAACCTTGAGTAAATAACCGTTCTACTAAAATATGAGGCTCTGTAACTTGATAGAACAGTCTGTAGAAATTAGTTTTGATCCATGCAGCAATACTTTGTACTATTTTTCATACCCTGCACAATGCTTGTTTAATTGTGAAAAATTTATGGCAGGCTCATCTTTAGGTAGACAACCCTCAGTTAAAATTTTAGTACCAGTACTTGCATAGTTTGACCTATAAAATTCATTTTTTTTGTTTCTAGCAGTAGCTGTTTGATTTATTTTTCATGGTTAATAGGCTGCATGAAATGGGCTGAAAATTTCACAGTAGGCCAGTTATTTAGATATGTATCATACATAAAAATTTCAAACCCAGAATCTCTGTGTAACTTTATTTATGATAAGGACATGCTTGACCTAGCAATAAATAAGAAAAATCTTTCTTTTGCTGCATAGGGATAAAAGAGAAAACCCATCCTAGTTACTTTGTGAAGTCAGTATAATGAGTTTTACTCTATAAATGATTGTCCAAAATGATGTAACATAATCTTTTGCAAACCATCTTAAGTTGGTGTTGGGTTACAACTCTTTAATGAAGGTTTGATTAAATCGTATCACTAAAATAACTCACGCTTATGCATTTCATATAGATTCGACTACTCTCCCTGACGGTACGTACGAGTTGGTGCCGGAGTCCGAGAGTGAGCCGCGTGAAGCTCAAGTGAACCTAACTGAAGTCACTGAAGACCCGAACCGAGTTTTGGAAGAGCCCACATCTAGTTACGCTCAGGAAGGCAAGCCCCGGAGCATGACCTACCTATTTTAAATTATGCAACTATTTGTATTCCTGTTTATTGTGCATTTAAGTTGCAGGAATTGTTTGGAACCTTAGTTGCATGATCCTAGGTACCTATGCTTGAACACTAGTATGTGTAGGTCGCTAGTTGGCTATGCTAATGGTTCGGTAGAAGTCGAGTGATTTCCTGTCACTCGCGAGCTTATAGGAGTTGAATGATTACTACACACTGCAATATAAGGTTTACGGGCGGGGTTGTGTACTTGTGATACCCCGTCTGTTTAGTAAAAATGGATAAGGCCGCGGTGTGTGGTAGTGGTGGTTAAGCGTTTGAACGTACTAACCACATGCCGAGAATATGGTAATCGGTAAGCTTAAGTACCTGATGGAACCGGCCGTGGAACATACTCCCCACTGTCTGGTCTATGGTCACGCACGGGTGCAGGGCACCCTAGGACGGTGGGCCTGTTTCATGCCCGGGGAAAAAGGGGAAAAGTCGCGTGGGTGACTGCATTCCCCATGCGTGTGTTTAGGTCTGCCTGGCCAGGTTAATAAATTCGATTCGAATCGTCCGTCTCTCACGGATATTGAGACTGCTTAACCCTTTTGCCACATAGAGTAAGAAGTGGGACAATGATGATGAGAAATTTGGTTGATTGATGAAAAATAATTGCTTTCCACCATGTATGCTTTAGGATAGATGCTAATGTAGAATGGTTAATCATAATAGAACTTGAAAGCTAAAATCAGAAAATAAGGACTCACTGCTTTTCGGCAAAGACAAACCCCTCAAGCCAAAAGCCTTGCATGTCTAGTTAGAGGGTTAGTTATATCCTAGTCGGGTAAGCCTTGCGGAGTATTAGTATACTCAGCCTTGCTTGTGGCTAAATTTTGTTTCAGGTAATACTTTTGAGGACATGATTGCTAGTTTGACTTGGCCGTGTACCCTGCCTCCTGGTTGGTCGGTGGAGTGGGATACGACGCCGGCCAGCGATGGCAATGCCGAGTGATGTCATGTACGGGCTTCATCATGACATCATGTATCGTCGTTTAGAACTCGTTTTTTTTTTCCGCTGCAATGAACTCTGAACTACTTGCAATTTGAACTTCAAGTACCTTTCGGAGATTTCGAACTTGGTTTGTAATAATTAAGTTAAGACTCTGTAATGTAATATAACTGTGAAATGTTGTACTCTCTGGGCTCACCTTCGTGTGGGTTTCATGTAAGCTTTGGGTTCGATCGATGCTAAGGTGGATTCTTCGGGACTGTACCCGACAGTGCTGCCGAATTACTCCGGTTGAAGTGCGTGTTAGCCGGGATTATCCTTAAGATGATGGTTAGCGCACTTGAGCCGGGTTAATTAGGGTGGTACTGCCACAGCTGGTATCAGAGCCGAACAAAGCGCACACCCGAGAGTGCGACTAGATTTTAAAAGTTTTACTTAAAACTTAGCCACATAATCGCGTTTGGTAAATACGTTGGTTCGTTAAGGATTGTGTATAGTACGTAAAGCCCTAGGGAAAATTATGGGAGTTACTAGGTGGCTAGCTAACTTATGGTTTATTTATAACTGACTTCCAGCACATTTCTTTCTGTATTTTAAATTCAGTATTTACATTATGTAACGACGCACCTACGCTAAGGTAAGACGGTAAGGATCCTCAGTCAGCTGAGGGAGTCTGACCTTCCCGTCGGTGATGCGAGCCGAACGCTGCCCTCAAGCAGTGGCTTACTTGAGGTGCTGCCAATATACCAACTATAAGTTGACTATATTGGGAGTAAAGTATACTCAGTCAACTGAGGGAGATTGACCTTCCCGTCGGTGATGCGAACCGAACGCTGTGCTCAAGCAGTGGCCTACTTGAGCTGCTGCCAATATACCGACCATCGGTTGATTATATTGGGAGTAAAAGAAAACGTGAATACGTCACCTCAGTAGCGTATGAGCACTGTCCATGCAGTGTTGGACGCATGGATGCCGCTTCTATAGTGAGCGGTAATGTATGGGGACGCTTTCATGTGTGCTGGCATGAAAGGTTCAATGAAATTTACATCTGTCAATTTTCTGCAGGTACACTAACCGCGATTACGTAAGTTAAACACGGTTAGAACTCGGCTAGAAATATATATAGGGAGAGACGTAAGTTGTGCCATGCCACCGGTGCTAACCCCGTAAGTCCAAAACTATTTGGCAATTGCTTTCCTTGTGAGGACGAATGGGTCGTGCATGCATCATGATCATAAAACTGAAAGCCAATAAAAATAGATGTGGGTTAGTCGGGATTGTTAAGGTTTCACCTGAGCACGGTTCCTCTCCTCTCACTTAAGGTCTATCTAGAAATCTGTCATTTTCTGCTATATCCTGGAAGATGAATTTATTGAACTTGGTAGATGACTTTATCTGTAGAAGCGCCAGTGGATAATTTTGCTCCAAAACTTGTCTACTAGCTTCTGTTTAAATTTGAGAATTTTTCGACTTCTATACCGTAGGGCACACTAGAAACTTTGACACCCTGTTTTTCTGTCAGCTTTGAGCACCTGTGTTGCACGAATTTTTAGGCCATCCTAGAAATGTTTTCTACAGATGCGTTCAACACAAAACTTGTGCTAAATTTACTCACCAAGCTTCTGTAAAAATTTGGTGATTTTAGGCTGAGTGGTTTGATCTCAGCACTCAGTTTACTAGCTCTCTGGTCACTGAAAATTCTGGGCTGACAGCAAAGCAAACTATAAGGATAAGACCTTCTTAGGCTCCGATCTAGCTCTTGAGTTGACTAGCAAAGTTGTTTCTAACAACCTTAAGAATGTTCCTGTAAATTTTGAGAATTTTTAGAGCTCTGTACTTTCAGTTATACTCGTTTTTGTGCACTACCTAAAATCTGTTTTAGCCATCACTCACTTGTGCATATCTAATTGTACAGATGGCTGCCCCTGCTCTCCTGGTGTTTGATGAGGATGGGCGTGCACACTCCGAGTGCACACACTGGCAGGGTTTTCCCTCCATTCTTTGGGAGGTGATGCGCGATGCCGGATATCCCAGTCCCCCACGCTATGTGGGCGAGGAGTTCCTTGAGATGGGAGTCGCGCGCTGTCGCGTGCGCATGACTCATGCTCCCCACCCTTTTCCAGATCACTGGGCTTCCTTGGAGCTGGAGGTAGTTGGACACCGTCTGGTTGACACTTGGGAAGTTGCAGCCATGACAGCACTCAACAAGTTTTGTGAGAAGAATTATGCAGTTGTCACACTAGCTCCTATTGGCCTCTTCCCAGCAGAGCAGCCCAATGACCCTAACTGGCTTAGTCGGGTCGGACACACTGGGTACCTTCAGCAAAACAGAGCTGCAGAGACTATCTCCATGTCAGTGAAGTGCATGAATGCACTGTACCGCTTGCAAACTTTACAGGCCAAGGCCATGACCCAGATCATTGCTTCTGCACGGACTAGCCACGAGATAGTGATTGCTAAGAATGAGCAGATCAGGGATTTGGATGCCCATGTTGGCCAACTGGAGGGTCTAATTGAGGAGCGTGATGTTCTATTAGACAACAGGGATGCTGACTTTGCACTTCTTGAGCAGCAGTTCACCGCCCAGCAAGTTCAGTTGAATGCTGCCTTTGATCACATTGAGATGTTGGAGGCTCAGCAGGCCCATCCTGAGGCCATGGAGGAGGAGCATAAGGAGGTTCAGGGTATCTCAGGACTTGACACTACGTTTGGAGTGCCCCTGTCACCACTTCCGGGAGCTCACTCTCCAGTTAGGAGCGAGTCTTCCGTCAACAACCTGGACGACTTTTAGATGATGTCTTAAGTAGTCGTTCGCGCATACTCCTCTGTAGGGTAGCCTAACTTTGGATGGTGATGTAATAGGCTAACTAAGAGTTGAGTACATCGCTTTTGTCAAAGAGTACCACTCCTATGTAAAAGTATCTTAATCGTTTAGGCTTTAGCTAAGAACTTGATGAATGGTTGTAATGGTTTAATTGCAGTGGAGTCTATCGCTGCAGAAACTTGTCTGAATTTTTACCCATGTTCCTTGCATTTCTGGGCTGTGTGTTGAATACCAAAGTGGTTGGGAATTTCATGATCTAAGTGCTCACCAAATTTCAGCATTTTTAGACCTGTGTGTCAAAAGTTATGGCCCGAACATTACACCTCGGCCTGCTGAAAAACAGACTGGACAAAGCAGTAGAAATTGAATTTTTTGCCCACCTTAACTGTCGATTCAGCTTTGGAGTTGAATACCAAAGTTGTCATATGATAAATTATCTATCTGTTGTAAAAATTTGGGCGCATTTCGATGAACAGAGTGCGAGTTATGAATTTTCTTGTAACAAACAGCATTGCTGTCCCTATTGTTATCGTGCTCCTTTCAGTTTTACTTTTCAGCACTACCCTTCTGTTCTTGGGGAATGTCATATGTCATCCTACTAATGAGTGAATTTGCCATTCCAGATGGTAGGAGCGACATGTGGCAACCCTGAGGGTTTTGGGGACGCGAATGGTAGCAGTTCGCAGCGACCGCCACCACCGCCACCCAACTTCGCGGAATATCTAGCCGCCCAAACCGAGTTACTCTGTCAACTCGTCCAGGGATAGCAACAACAGCAACAGCAACGGGGTGGACCCAATGTTCATCAACCTCAAGCTGCTGGTTACCCGGAATTCTTGGCAACTCAGCCCCCTCTGTTCAACAAAATAGAAGAGCCACTGGATGCGGATGCTTGGATTCGCACAATTGAGTCCAAGTTTTCCCTACTTCTGGCACCATGCTCAGAGCAAAACAAGGCTCGCTTTGCCGCGCAACAGCTTCGCGGTTCGGCACGTCTTTGGTGGGATAACTACCTTGGCATGCTCCCAGCTGATCACGTTGCCACTTGGGAGGAATTCAAGGCTGCATTCAAGGGTCACCATATTCCAGAAGGACTCATGGATAGGAAGCTGAATGAGTTCCTGGCTCTTACTCAAGGGACACGTACAGTTCTCCAATATGCCCAAGCTTTCAACAATCTCTATCAGTACGCGGGCTATCATGCTGACACAGATGTTAAGAAGCGTGATCGTTTTCGTAGAGGCTTAAACACCAAGCTCAAGGAACGACTAAACCCCATTAGGGTCGACACATACAATGAGCTGGTAAATCTCGCACTCACTCAAGAAGACTGTATCATGACTCACCGTGCTGAGAAAAAGAGGAAAGCGCCAGCTGGACCCTCTAGTGCGCAGCCACAGAGATATCGCATAGTACAGAATGTTGCACCCCAGATTCCTCAGAAAGCCCCTCAGCTAGGGCGTTGGGTTATCAGGCCTCCACTGCAGCAAAGTGTTGCACGTTTCCCTATTCCTCAGTTAACTAGCCCAAGGCCAACTGCTCCACCGCCAGCCCGTCCAAGTGAGGGAAATCGTTGTTTCAATTATGGGGGCTCAACTCATTTCGCCCGTGAGTGCTCGCAACCCAGGCGACAAAACCAGGGCCAAGGCTTTAATCAAAACAACAAGAACAAGGGCAGAAGGCAAACTATTCAGGTCAAGCAAGGGCGTATCAATTTCACCACTCTTGCAGAACTTCCTGAGGGCGCACCAGTGATGACGGGTACATTTTCTATCCACAACAAGCCTGCAGTTATATTATTTGATTCTGGTGCATCGCATAGTTTCATTGGTGCAAAATTTGGTGCAAAAATGGGTTTGGATTTTACTCACACAAAAGGGTCGTACATGATATCAACCCCAGGGGGTAAAATCGCTTCGAATCAAATAACACGGCTTGTGCCAATCAGGTTGGGTAGCCTGACCATCAACACCGACCTTATATTCCTACCACTTGAGGGTATAGATATCATCCTGGGGATGAATTGGATGACTCAGCATGGGGTTATAATAGATATTCCTGCCAGAGCTGTTGAACTAAATTCCCCAAAATACGGAGCCACTACTCTCTATTTACCCTTCCAAGAGTGTGTCAATTCTTGTGCCTTTGCCATGAGCACATCCAACCCAGAAGAAATTCCGGTGGTATGCGAGTACGCCGATGTATTCCCGGAGGACTTGCCAGGAATGCCACCAGATAGAGAGATTGAGTTTATTATTGAACTACAACAAGGCACTGCCCCTATCTCAAAGAGGCCATATAGAATGCCACCTAAAGAGTTGGCCAAGTTAAAAATCCAACTTCAAGAGCTTCTGGACAAAGGCTTCATTCGCCCCAGTGCATCACCTTGGGGTTGTCCAGCCCTCTTTGTAAAGAAAAAGGATGATAGTTTGAGGTTGTGTGTGGACTACCGACCTCTCAATGCGGTGACAATCAAAAACAAATATCCCCTTCCCCGCATTGATGTTCTTTTCGATCAACTGGCTGGAGCTAGAATTTTCTCAAAGATTGATCTTCGCTCTGGCTATCATCAGATTAAAATTCGTCCATGTGATATTCCTAAAACCGCATTCTCCACACGGTATGGACTCTACGAGTATTTGGTCATGTCTTTTGGTCTCACAAATGCACCTGCCTACTTCATGTATCTCATGAACTCGGTATTCATGCCTGAGCTCGACAAGTTCGTCGTGGTTTTCATTGATGACATCCTTATTTATTCCAAGAATGAGGAAGACCATGCTAAGCACCTGCGCATTGTTCTTCAACGTCTTCGGGACCATCAGCTCTATGCTAAATTCTCCAAATGTGAATTCTGGCTAGATAGTGTGAAATTCTTGGGCCACACTATTTCCAGTGAAGGCATAGCTGTGGATCCTAGCAAAGTGCAAGAAGTGATGGACTGGAAACCTCCTACCTCCGTTCATCAGATTCGCAGTTTTCTTGGTTTAGCCGGATATTATCGCCGATTCATTCCGGATTTCTCCAGAATTGCTAAGCCAATGACTGAACTATTGAAGAAAGGAGTAAGGTTTGTGTGGGATGAAAAATGTGAAAAGGCTTTCCACACCCTAAGGGAGCAGTTGACTACAGCACCTGTCTTAGCTCAACCTGATAACACCAAGTCCTTTGACGTGTATTGTGACGCGTCAGGTACTGGTCTTGGTTGTGTGCTCATGCAAGACAATAGAGTTATTGCTTATGCGTCACGAGCTCTGCGACCCCATGAGCAGAATTATCCTACTCACGACCTCGAATTAGCAGCTGTCATTCATGCTCTAAAGATATGGAGGCATTATCTTATGGGTACACATTGCAATATCTACACCGATCACAAAAGTCTCAAATATATCTTCACTCAAGCTGACCTAAATATGAGACAAAGACGGTGGCTAGAATTAATCAAGGATTATGATCTTGAGGTGCACTATCACCCAGGCAAGGCTAATGTTGTAGCAGATGCATTAAGTCGCAAAGCTCATTGCCATTGCCTATCCATGGAATCCTATTCTGAAACCCTTTGTCATGAGATGAGGAAGCTCCAGTTGGAAATGATTCCCCAAGGCACATTAAATCACCTCGCAATTGAACCAACTCTTCATGATCAAATCATTATGGCCCAGTTACATGATAAAGGTGTGGGGATCATTAAACAGAAACTCTCTCAAGGAGAAAGGAAGTATAAGTGTTTTCGTCAGGACCATAAGGGAGTCCTATGGTTTGAAAGTCATTTAGTTGTTCCGAAAAATCATGATCTTCGAAAGCAAATTCTCGACGAGGCACATCTTTCCAAATTTTCTATTCACCCGGGCAGTACCAAGATGTATCAAGATCTTAGGCAGAATTTCTGGTGGACTAGGATGAAAAGGGAAATTACTAAATATGTCTCGGAATGTGACACCTGCCAGAGAGTAAAAGCCAGCCACTTGAGAGTAGCCGGTTTGCTTCAACCTCTACCTATCCCGTCATGGAAATGGGAAGACATAAGTATGGACTTCATTGTTGGATTACCCAATTCATCGTGGATAGACTCACCAAGACGGCACATTTTATTCCAGTACATACTACTTACACTGCCAAGAAGTATGCCGAGATCTATCTCGATCGTATTGTTTGCTTGCATGTGGTACCCAAGACAATCATTTCTGATCGTGGGACACAGTTCGTTGCACGCTTTTGGGAACAGTTGCAAGCATCTCTTGGGACAAAATTAATTCGAAGCTCAGCTTATCACCCCCAAACTGATGGGCAAACTGAGAGGGTGAACCAAATCTTGGAAGACATGTTGAGAGCTTGCGTCATTCATTATGACAAGAGTTGGGACAAATGTCTAGCTCTAGCGGAGTTCTCATATAACAATAGTTATCAAGAGAGTTTGAAAATGGCACCATTTGAGGCCTTATATGGTCGACGGTGTCGTACCCCTTTGAGTTGGTCGCAAGTCGGAGAACGAGTGGTATTCGGACCCGATCTCGTAACAGAGGCAGAAGAGAAAGTAAGGGTAATACAAGGGAATTTAAAGGCCGCCCAGTCTAGGCAAAAGAGTTATTTTGATAAAAGGAGAGACCCTTTGCAATTCGAAGTGGGTAATCATGTCTATCTTCGAGTCTCGCCAACCAAGGGTGTGCAGAGATTCGGTGTGAAGGGCAAATTAGCTCCCCGATATGTTGGCCCTTATGAAATCACTGAGATTTGTGGACCCGTGGCCTATAGACTACGCCTTCCTCCTCGACTGGCAGCAGTACATGATGTTTTCCATGTTTCTCAACTCAAGAAGTGTGTTCGGGTTCCCACCGAAATCATTGAACAAACAGAAATATTGGTAGAACCAGATCTCTCTTACGTCGAATACCCTATCAAGGTTCTTGATCAAAAGGAAAGGGTCACTCGAAGAAAAGCAGTTAAAATGTACAAGATTCAATGGAGTCACCATACCGAAGAGGAAGCTACCTGGGAAACTGAAAGCTACCTAAATCAAAATTTCCCCGGCTTTCTGAATACCCCTGGAGGTACACCTCTTTCCTGCACTTAGCTTGCTTATCTGAATCTCGGGACGAGATTCTCTTAAGGGGGTAGGCTGTAACACCTCTAGTGTTTAGTACTGTATAAAACAAGCAATCAACATGTAATGACACGTTAAACCCCCCAAATTCTGAATTACTTATAAGCCCGAAATTCCGTTTAAACACGCCAAAAAGTCAACTCTCACACTTTTGCTCAAATGAAATTTTGCCCAAAATGGAAGTTGTAGAGTTTGACAAAATAAACAACTTTCGTGTTCAAAGTTTTTCAAGTTCTAACATGAAAATTTGAGTTAACCCCGAAAAACAAGCGGAATCATTAAACTCGAATTCAAATTTTAAACTTTCAAACCATCGCTCAAATGAATTTTTGACTGAAAGGAAAGTTGTAGGAAATTTAATTTTGAACAACTTTCGTGTTCAAAATTTTTCGAGTTTCTGTTGAAAATCGTGAGTTTGGGCTAAGTCAAATAGTTGACCTTGGTTTTTCTCTCTCCTCTCTCTCTTCCTCGCTGACTCTCCCCTCCCTGCGCGCGCGCGGCAGAGCACGCGCCGCTGCCACCCGCTGCCGCGCTCGCTACCCTGCTGCCGCTCCGCACTGCCTCGCCGCGCCGCTGACTGCCGCCGTGCTCGAGTGCGCACGCGCCTGGGCGCCGCTCGCTGCCGCCCGCCCGCACGGCAGCCTCGCCGCCAGAGCCGCCACGCCATTACTGCCCGTCGCCCGGCCACACCACCCCGCTCCCGTCCCCCGTCGTTGACCTCGCGCCGCGCTTGAGTGCTCGCCTGCATGCTCGCCCGCTGACCCTCCCTCCCATTCCATCACCGCTGCAGCACGCCCCCCCCCCTCGCTGCGCCCCTGCCTGCCACCAATGGCGCTCCGCGATGCCGCCGTTGCGACAAGCAAGCCCGGCCGCGCACCTGCCCGCGCCGCTGCCCACGGCCGGCCTTCAATGCTGTGCGCCACTGACACCCTGCACTCCCTTCCCTCTCCCTGGCCGCCTTAAAGGCCAAGCTGAGCCTCGCACACGCGCGCCCAAAGCCACAGCCGCCCGCCATGGCCGCCGCCTAAGCTCCACCGCCGAACTCCCCTCTGCAGCCCCTCTTCTCCCCATTCTGCCTCGCCACCTCGCGTTCCCGCTCCTCCCCTCTCCGCTCCACCCCAAGCCGAGCTCGCCCTCCGCTCCCCGCGCCCTGGAACGCCGCCGCCGAGCACCCCCCCTCACCGCGGAGCCCCCTTCCCCGCCCTTCCTCGCCTCCAATGGACCTCCTAGCTAGCTTCTACTCACCTCCGTGAAGCTCCCAGACCACTCACCTCCGCCCCGGACTGCCGGAGCGGCGCCACCGCCGTCCGCCGCCGGCCGCCGCCGCCACTGCTCCGTGGCCGGCCCTCCACAAGCCACCCCGAGCTCAACCAAGGGCGTCCCAAGGTTGCTCTCGCTCTCCGCATGCTGTTCCCCCACTTCCCCTCGCCGCCGGCGAGCTCCCTCGCCAGGAACCGGACCGCCCGCCTCCTCCCCTGCTCCAAGTCCGGCCAAGGGCATGTCCGCGAGGAAAACACTTCTTCCAGGGGCCTAGATGCTAGTTTACATTTCCTTTTTCTTTTTGTTTTGAAAAACAGCAAACTAGTAAATTCGTTTAAAAATCGTAGAAAAATCAGAAAAATGCAAACTCAATTGTTCTGGAATCTTTGCAAAGAGATCTACAACTTTTTCTACATGCACTTTTTCATTTGCTCAATAGTTTTTACTTCATTTAAAATGCAAAGGAAATGTGCTTTATATTAGATCTCAAGTTGCAAGCATGAGTTGTTAGCCATATTTGGTCGGTAGGTTACATGTTAGATGTATAAGCTTGTGTAAAAATTTCGTGGACAGTTTACATGCCTAGCTATCATTTTATTTAACTCTTGTTGTATGCCTAGGAGGGATAGTTTTATTTACCCAGGGTGTTATGATATGTTTCATGGGTTCAAACTTTTACAGTACTTGTATTTTAGTTCCAAGAGCCTACAGAAAAAGTTTGAGAATTTTTAGTTAAGTCAATCTGGACCAAATGATTTTTGGTGAGGATAGCTACACTAAATCATTAAAAATAGTTTCTGTGCATGAAAAATTCTAATAATTTTTCTAGGGGTTAACCTTGAGTAAGTACCGTTCTAGTAAAATATGAGGCTCTGTAACTTGCTAGAACAGTCTGTAGAAATTAGTTTTGATCCATGCAGCAATACCTTGTACTATTTTTCATACCCTGCACAATGCTTGTTTAATTGTGAAAAAATTATGGCAGGATCATCTTTAGGTAGACAATCCTCAGTTAAAATTTCAGTACCAGTACTTGCATAGTTTGACCTGTAAAATTCATTATTTTTTTCTAGCAGTAGCTGTTTGATTTATTTTTCATGGTTAATAGGCTGCATGAAATGGGCTGAAAATTTCACAGTAGGCCAGTTATTTAGATATGTATCATACATAAAAATTTCAAACCCAGAATCTCTGTGTAACTTTATTTATGATAAGGACATGCTTGACCTAGCAATAAATAAGAAAAATCTTTCTTTTGCTGCATAGGGATAAAAGAGAAAACCCATCCTAGTTACTTTGTGAAGTCAGTATAATGAGTTTTACTCTATAAATGATTGTCCAAAATGATTTAACATAATCTTTTGCAAACCATCTTAAGTTGGTGTTGGGTTACAACTCTTTAATGAAGGTTTGATTAAATCGTATCACTAAAATAACTCACGCTTATGCATTTCATATAGATTCGACTACTCTCCCTGACGGTACGTACGAGTTGGTGCCGGAGTCCGAGAGTGAGCCGCGTGAAGCTCAAGTGAACCTAACTGAAGTCACTGAAGACCCGAACCGAGTTTCGGAAGAGCCCACAGCTAGTTACGCTCAGGAAGGCAAGCCCCGGAGCATGACCTACCTATTTTAAATTATGCAACTATTTGTATTCATGTTTATTGTGCATTAAAGTTGCAGGAATTGTTTGGAACCTTAGTTGCATGATCCTAGGTACCTATGCTTGAACACTAGTATGTGTAGGTCGCTAGTTGGCTATGCTAATGGTTCGGTAGAAGTCGAGTGATTTCCTGTCACTCGCGAGCTTATAGGAGTTGAATGATTACTACACACTGCAATATAAGGTTTACAGGCGGGGTTGTGTACTTGTGATACCCCGTCTGTTTAGTAAAAATGGATAAGGCCGCGGTGTGTGGTAGTGGTGGTTAAGCGTTTGAACGTACTAACCACATGCCGAGAATATGGTAATCGGTAAGCTTAAGTACCTGATGGAACCGGCCGTGGAACATACTCCCCACTGTCTGGTCTATGGTCACGCACGGGTGCAGGGCACCCTAGGATGGTGGGCCTGTTTCATGCCCGGGGAAAAAGGGGAAAAGTCGCGTGGGTGACTGCATTCCCCATGCGTGTGTTTAGGTCTGCCTGGCCAAGTTAATAAATTCGATTCGAATCGTCCGTCTCTCACGGATATTGAGACTGCTTAACCCTTTTGCCACATAGAGTAAGAAGTGGGACAATGATGATGAGAAATTTGGTTGATTGATGAAAAATAATTGCTTTCCACCATGTATGCTTTAGGATAGATGCTAATGTAGAATGGTTAATCATAATAGAACTTGAAAGCTAAAATCGGAAAATAAGGACTCACTGCTTTTCGGCAAAGACAAACCCCTCAAGCCAAAAGCCTTGCATGTCTAGTTAGAGGGTTAGTTATATCCTAGTCGGGTAAGCCTTGCGGAGTATTAGTATACTCAGCCTTGCTTGTGGCTAAATTTTGTTTCAAGTAATACTTTTGAGGACATGATTGCTAGTTTGACTTGGCCGTGTACCCTGCCTCCTGGTTGGTCGATGGAGTGGGATACGACGCCGGCCAGCGATGGCAATGCCGAGTGATGTCATGTACGGGCTTCATCATGACATCATGTATCGTCGTTTAGAACTCGTTTTTTTTTTCCGCTGCAATGAACTCTGAACTACTTGCAATTTGAACTTCAAGTACCTTTCGGAGATTTCGAACTTGGTTTGTAATAATTAAGTTAAGACTCTGTAATGTAATATAACTGTGAAATGTTGTACTCTCTGGGCTCACCTTCGTGTGGGTTTCATGTAAGCTTTGGGTTCGATCGATGCTAAGGTGGATTCTTCGGGACTGTACCCGACAGCGCTGCCGAATTACTCCGGTTGAAGTGCGTGTTAGCCGGGATTATCCTTAAGATGATGGTTAGCGCACTTGAGCCGGGTTAATTAGGGTGGTACTGCCACATTTTCCCACTTGGTTAATCCTGCGGGATTCAATCCTAACCGGTCAGCACTAGAATTCTAATTCAGAATCACACAAACTCAACCCCATTCGAGAATACCTTGCCTCCTAAGGCACCTACGGATATAATTCCTTGTATCTACTATTATAAATGAGTAGGCGCGATGCTGCCACCACTCAGGTCCTTCGAGTACAACTACTCGACACACCAAAGGATTCCGCAATCCTACCACATGACAAGTACTTAAATATTACACAAATATTCAATATTTGTCCAAAAGTACTTCCAGCCCACTTGCCAAATACATTTAAAACTCAAGGAGAATCAGGCTTATTCAGGGATTCCACTACATAGTTGGCCACCATGGAAGTTTCTTCCACATATTGACGGAATTGTTCGTCCGTACAATCAGCCTTGGCTACCTTCCCTAGTGCGACCAGACGAGTGGTCGGCCAGTAAGATTTTACCAACCCGAGCATGTGACCCACGTACTGACGGGTGGTTGTGGAGACATACCTTTCAAAGGCCTCGGGTATTTTACGAAGTTTCCCCGCCAACGAGAGCGGTTTGTCCTCATTCCCCTCTGGAATCTCCATAACCTCGGCTATTTCTTGGGTAATGTCCCTAACTTCTCTCAGCTCTACAAGTTCTCATTGCATCGAGTCTCGGGACTCTAACAATGTCTTGAGCTGTTGAAGAACCTTCAAGGCCTCCCGATCAGAGTCCTCCTTGATCTTTCTGAGCTTTTCAATCTCATCTGCGTTTTGGTACATAAGAATCTTTAGATTCAGTACCAAGCTTTCCTGAATCTTTAAAATTTTTGCACAAGCTATGTACTCGATTAAAAGAAGATCTTATAAACACCAAGTAGATCAACTAGTCGAATGCATATTATATGCTAAAGACTAACCTTTCTTGCTTTGGGATAGCTTCTTAAGTTTCCCCTGGAGAGCAATCTTCTTGGACGAGAGCGTTTCCACCCTCTCTCCCAAAGCATTTAGCTCTGTATCGTCCTGGGCTTGGACAACCTCCCACCCAGTGCTTCCTGCAAAAATAAAAAGATCAGTATATTACTCGATCTATACTAAAGTATTCGAAGTGTTCGACTACTTACCTCCATCATCTTGAAAGCAAGCTCCACCTTTTCTCATGGCAAGACACTTCCCGATAAAACCTGGGAAGTACTCACCCGCACTTCAGACTCAGCCCTTTTGGGCACACCTTCAATCTTCCCTACAGTATTCCCTGTATCTTGGGAATCTAGAGGAACAATATGCTACTTAATCAAATTAAGAGTAGAGAAAAGATACGTTTTTAATACAAAGTGGCACAAGTTTACCTGCAGGGGTTCCTCAGGTAGCTTATCGTTGCCTCCCTTAGGAAGCTTCTCACCATCCTCCTCCTCTGGAAGCTTGTCGCTTCCACCATCCTCTGGGAGCTTCTCATCGCTCCTCTTGGTGTCAGGCAACGAAGAATCCTGAAGCATGGAATTCACCATGTCTTTAGTCTCACGAGCACTCATATCAGGAGTACTCGGAGGCTTCTCCATTGCCAATTTGGGGGCAGAGTCGTCCTCAGCATCTTTCCCCAAGACCGTGTCGCTGAAAAAGCAAAGTAGTTATAAACTACTCGATACACAGACAAAAACCTACAAAATACAAGTTTTTTCGAAAACTTACGTAGGAGCTCTTTTCAGAGCAAGCCCCTTGATACCAAATTTGGGGGCAGGCTTCACAATTAGGGCCTGCTTACACACATCACCGGCTTTATCTACATTGGAACTACTCGTCGGATGAGTAGTCCCAGTCCCTTTTGACGAGTCCACCGTGGTGGAAGGGACGGACTGTCCCACCACAGTATCATCCCCAGATGCTGACATCCGTGGCATTTTAGCCACCGGACTTGAAAAAGCAAAAAATTACAACTTGCAATTCGACAACGAGAAGTACTCGATTGCAAAATAACTAGCCAGTTACCTATCGCTAGCAGTTTGGGAGGAGCTGCGACGCTTCCTCGCCACCGACTGAGTACCCCTGGGATGCCCAGTTTGGGTATCAGTACTTGAAGTGGGGCTGAGCTCCTTGTCACTCCTTTCTCCAGCCGCTTCCTCATCTGCATAACCAAACCTAGACATTAGTTCTGTTTATATGAAATCTCATATAAGCATACTAAGACTTGGTCAATAAGATTAAAAAGTATGGAAGAATAAAAGGGCGAATAGATGTCTGGCGGTGAAGGACAACTCTTAAAGCATTCCACGTCCTCCTACAGAAAGCACATCCTATCAGAGTTACACTAAGGTAAAGTACTCGATCACTATGTATCGACTGCTTTTATCAAGTACCTGCTTTGGAGGACTCGCAACAGAAAATGTATCAGGGACAACTGGGATTTTCTTTACATTCCTAAGCAGTCGTTGTACTCGACTGAACGCTTCATCATCTGAGATCTCTTCCTTCGAGTATCTTGATGGGTCAGCTGTCCCTTGATACTGGAAACCAAGTGTTTCCCGAGCCTATAATGGCTGGATCCTTCTCTTCATCTAGTCGAATACGACTGCTTCTCCAGTTAACATGTTTTGCCTCAGTACGGCAATTCACTCGAGCAGCTCAGGGATCTGACTCTCGTCGACTGGTTTTTTATTCCACTCAGGCCATTGGATGGGTGGGCCTGGAGTTATCATTAGAAAGCTTTCCCACTGGTTCTCAACATAGAACCACTTGGGCTTCCATTCGATTACTTTATTACTAAGACTATAAGAAATATAATTTCTATCCTTTCTCTGCCTCAGTTGGAGACCCGCACCACCGACTACATCTAAAACAAAGGAGTCTGGTTGCGGTTTCAAGTGGAAAAGGAATCGGAAGAGTTCGAAATGGGGCTTGATGCCCAGAAAAGCTTCGCACAAATGCACGAAGATCAAAATATGAACAAAGGAATTTGGGGTTAAATGGTGGAGCTGGATCCTATAGTAATGCAGAAGCCCAGAGAAGAAAGACGAACAAGGAAACTCCAATCCCCATTCCAAATAAGGTGTGAAAGCAACAATTTCCCCCGTATTTTCATACGGATGATTCTTACCCAAGGCAGGACGCCATTGGATAAGAGATCTGGGAACCAAAAGACCATCCAAAACTAAGGTTTCAAGGTCAGATTGGGAGCACTTACTCGTGTTCCAGCCTTCTTCCCGGGTTGGCTCGGCAGCCGCACCCTTCCCTTTGTTCGCTTTCTTGGGAGCCATCCGGAAATCAACGGATCGCTTCACGCGCATACACTGGCGGAAACCCTAGGACAAAAATGGGGAGCAAAGGGAAGCAAGAACTTTAGATCTGGGGGTTGGAAGGCAAGAACAGATCTAAAGCAGCGAAAGTTTATGGCGGCCGGTGGGGTAAAACCTAGTTACCGTTTCATTTTATAAAGGCGGTGGCAGCACAGTAAAAACACCCAATAGGCCAACAGACCGTTGCAAATCACAGAAACAATGGGATTTTCTGAGACATTCCTTTTTGAAAGATTACATTTTGGAAAAAGAAAACACTCACATCCCTAGTCAACTACTCGACTCTTACTTCTTCGACTGGGATTACATTCCAGAACAAGGAAAAGTACTCGACACAGTACAACTACTCGATATTACAACTCGAGTACTTCTTCCTAACTACTTTTACAGCGACTCGGGTCTGCACGCACACTTCTTGGTTTCCTAAGAAGCCTGCTGCAGCTAGATCGGCCCGAGGCCGTGACAAAGTACAAACTTGTTATTCCCATCAAGGGAATAATGATACTCATATTTTGGGAGAAAAGTCTCAAGAGTATGGAGGCAGATTACAGTAATCGCCTCGCAAGTCCTCTTGTAGCATCTTGCAGAGAAATTTCTCCTTCTCCTTGAATATGTTGTGACAAGATTAAGCTTTCCTATCAGAGATGTTAGTTCTTGGGCACCCAGAAACAGGCAACCCCAAAAGAACGACATACATACCTACAACCAGTCCACAGAGAACTTGCCTCATTGGAAGATGCAAGGACATGATGTCTAGAATGGATCCAATGAGAGCATGGGAGTGGCAGAATGAGGTAGCAGGGACTTCTCTTGTCACTTGCAAGTTCTCTTCTAGCATCTTTTGTTGGAAAGAACTCCACAAACTTCAGGAGGGCGAGAGCAAGAGCACCAAGGATAAGCCATGGCTTCTATACATTGGTGCCTCTAGCAAAGGCTTCTCTCCCCTTTTATAGCCACAAGGGACACTACCGGAGGACAACTCGTGATGCTACAGTTGCAGCACTCACGGATGCATTCATGGACGCATTCAAGGGTGCAATAATGCAGATTCTCCATACAGTAACGTCCCACGTGAGCACGCAGTAAATAGCCGAACATCCCAGGTTTTATTTCCAAAGTTATTTCAGGTGCAATCATTGTGGCGTATTCAATTGTATCATTTTTCTAGGATTTTACCCGAAAAAGAGGTCTTTTCAAATACCGAATCTGATGAATCCTGTAAATATTCTGAAGAATAAAATCTCATGCCATGTCTTAAATCCTTAAGTCTAAATCTTAGCTCGGGGGCTACTCGCAGCATAAGAGATTTTGATTTAAGGCTCGGCAGCTACGGGATATGTGCATCAGAGATTTATTTTTCAATTTTTTTTGGAAAATAATGAAGGAAAAAGACTGAAGTGACCCTCAGCATGATTCTGCAATTCAACCTAAGGCTCGGGGGCTACTCCATATGGAGCGCGAGTACTTCGCACAACATATATGATCAAGATTTCGTGGCTTGAGCACCTCACAACCTCGAAGCAACTGGAAGTACTTGAAGGACTACTCGACGTATCTGAAGGAAGGCCCAGAAGCAACCAGAAGGACGTTCTGACTACTTGAAGTACTCGAAGACGCCCACCAAGTACTTGTGACAGCCCAGGTTTTTAAAATGTTAAGCAGAAGAAAATAAACCAAAGTCTAGTTGAAGTCTAAGTGAGAAACCTGGGCTGTCACAGCCTACCCCCCCTTAAAAAGAATCTCGTCCCGAGATTCCGATGAAGGGGTACCTTAAAATTTGGCATAAGTGAGGTCTGGTTCTACTAATATTTCCGTTTGTTCAACGATCTCGGTGGGAATCATCAATGTGAGGTACTCAAATGAATAGTTACACCGGCACATGCATAGCATGGAAAATGGTAGGATCAATTTTACTACAACAAGAGGTTTTTCTTTTCTAGGCTTGAGATCTTATTCTTTGGCACAACAAAGTTTTCTTAAGATATTCTTGCTCAAGATTGCTTTTATTTGAAGAAGTTGGTATTTGAGAGATGCACACTTGTTCAATGCCATGATGTATTATGGAAATGCATTCGTGCCACGAGACTGATGATGAAATGTAACGACTTATGGTGCAGATGTGTTGTTTCATTTAGTTAATGCACCAATTGGATGTATATCTGCGATGATGCAATACGCGGATGAGATGACCCATGCATTGATAAATGATGCATATGGCGTGATGCATTTGTCGTGATGCCCGTTGAATAATGATAATGCACATGGTTATGTGTTTGGTGTGCATATGGGCATATGGTGCACATGTTGCAATGCAGGTTAGTGACCCAGAAGGATATACCAAAAACTCACAGTTTTTGTTGGCCGAATCAGAACCCCAAGTCAACACAATATTCAGGTCACGAAAAATGGATTGTCGTGGTATTGCTTACACGTACCAAGATACCAGCGCGCTCCTAGTGGCACAAACATATGGCTGCACCACACACGAGGCCCTAGGTCCCGTCGTGGCACCATTGGTCAGTGACAGACACCACGACAAGGTAAAAATATAGCAACCTAAATAATGTGCATGTCTAGGAAGAAAGACGGAGGGTTAGGTGATAAACACAAAACCCTTCCCAGATGCATATGATGTTAATTGTAATTGAGCCCCATGATGCACATGGTTAAGTAATGGCCATGCAACAACCATGCAAGTAATGATCCTGCGTGTTATTCTAGTATTCTTGATTGCCGCTCTTTTTAGTTTTCAAGGAGAGTTATATGAGCAAGGAGGTTAATGAGATTTCCCTTTGATATGCAAAGTATGGGCTAGATGGTTTGGGAATAGAGAATATACTTGTCATATCCGGTGCACCTTCAGGAAGATCGGCAAGTGGGGTGCCTCCAACCCTTCCTTGTAAACTAGCCTGTCAGGTTAACAAATTCGATTCGAATCTTCAGCTTCTCACAGTTTGGGACTGCTTAACCATTTTGCCACATAGAGTAAGAAGTGAAAGATGATCATGATGATGAATATGGTTGGTTGGATGATGAAAGATAATTTTTTCCACCATGTATGCTATTGGATAGATGCTCACCTAAAATGGCTAATTGAACTAGAACCTAAAAGCTAAAACCTGCAATTAAGGATCTACTCTTACTGCTTTTCGGCAAACCAAACCCGTCAAGCCAAAAGCCTTGCATGTCTAGATAAAGGGCTAAGTATACCCTTAGTCGGATAAGCCTTGCTGAGTATTAGTATACTCAGCCTTGCTTATGGCTTTGGTTTTCAGGTGGTACATCTGAGATTATGGTGGATGACATCATGTACGGGCTTCATCATGACGTCTGGTTTCGTCGCTAGACTATCGTTCGTTTTTCGTCAAACTTGAACTCTGTTATACTTTTATGAATTCAAACTCGGTTTGTAATAATAATTCAGTTTTATACTCTGTACAGAAAAATTTGCGGAATTTTGTATTCTCTGAACTGCTTTGTCGATCCTGTTTCAAGTGGTTTAATCGGGATTTTACCCGACAGCACTGCCAGATTACTCCGTTTTAAGTGCGTGTTAACCCTGATTGCCGTTTCGGTGATGGTTAGCGCTATTAAGCCGGATTAATTTAGGAGCGACTGCCACAGTACTCGACACCTGCAGGACTCGGCTACGAAGAGCTCGGGGGCTTGTCAAACCCGGGGCAGCGGGACTGCTTATATGCATAGAATGTTCTAGAGTAAGAGATAGCTTATGGATGTACCTTACCTCTTTTGTAACTACCCGAATAGGCATAGAACTAGCTGCAGTATAAAAGAAACTACTCGATTGTGTTGTAGTAGGACTCCAACTGTACTCAGTTAGGACTTTCCATGTAACCCTGTCCCCCCCGGATATATAAGGGCGGGCATGGACCCCCTCCAAATAACCATCAATACCTAAGGCAATATAAACAACCACACAAGATGTAGGGTATTACACAACTCACGGCCCGAGCCTGTCTAAATCTTTGTGTTCCTTGCACCATCGAGTTCCAGAGCAGTCGATCCCTACCTACAAACCTTACTGCTAAGAGTATCCCTGAGCAGGCTTGGCGGTAAACACCGACAGGGGGTGAACATTGACGAAACTCCTGATCCACCGAGCCTCAGTTTAAGCTTTGCTCGAGGACAAACAAAAGTTTAAGCTTGGAGGCATTGATGGCCATAATTTCACATTCTAGCCGTCAACTTCTCGGGAATAAAACAAGCTTTATACTATGTTCCATTCATATTTTACTTATTTCTAACGAGTTCCATAAGTTTTGGATGAGTTTTGATTTCAGGAACAAGTGTCCGAAAAATGGATAGAATTGGGCAAAATCCCAGACCGGGCTGCCTCTCCTAGGCCGGCTGGCCTGGCACCCCTATATATGTTGTCACGTCTTCGATCCAGGGGCAATATGACATGACAATACCCTGAGTCGAGGATTGGGTCTCGGTTTCATCAGATGGACCGAGAGGCATTGGCATGAATCCAAGGACCCACAAATCAGCCCAAATTCAAGTGTACATTAGTGAACCACCTCCCTGGACAAGTCACAATGGGTGGAGTGAAACGTCGGCGCAATGAAGGGCCGAGATGGGCCAGAGAGAGGCCAGCCGACTTCACACATTGAAGCCACGTAAGGAACACCGACCCCATGAGGAGATCAGGAGTGTCCAGGAGAAGGCAGTGGCTAGATGGCCACACCCCTAGGCCGGCCAACCTAGGGGAGGCCGACTGGCCCCACCTGGAAGCCTCTCAAGCTGGTTCTTGGCGTGGAAGTTAAGCTCAACCGCCACAACTGCTTACCACTCACACCAACTACTTTACCGGCCAGGAACCGACCTTGGAAGCCTATAAATAGAGACCCCATCCATTACTTGTAACACACACCATTGGAGCTCTTCTCTCTTCACTTTATTTTCTAGAGTAGGTTAGTATCTTGGGAGTTAGAGTCGAGTCAAGCTTGCTCGGGATTTCGGAGTCGTCGGAAGTCTGGTACAGCTCTTGTATCTCTCTTTTGACATTATAAATATAAGTTATCTTTTTTACTTTTCTGAGTCAGCTTTAGTTTCTGCTGTCTTCTATCTTCTCGAGTCTGAGTGTTCAGCTCGAGCGCCGAAGTTTACCTTTAGCTTAGGCTAAGTTATCTCCCTAGTAATCGGGATCTTATCTTACGGGTTTTCTCGCCCGGACTAGAGTATCTCAAGTTAGTGCTCTAGGTTGAGGGGGATTTTTCTCGAGGGCCTCGAGAGAAATCCTAACACCAAGTGCAGACGTGATGTCTGACCTTAGTGTTAGCTAGAAAGTGTGTTCCACCCCACAGAACCGTTGTGGTAGGTGTTGACATTTCTAAGCATCGCTACTAGGAGGGGTCAGTTCCTAGCAACGCCACCACTGAAATGCCGTGTTGGTATGTCTTAACGTTTATAGAAGGATCCGCAAGCGCACGGATATACCGTTGTAGCATTTCACCCGAAAGTATTCAGGGTATCGTTATTTATATTTTCCCAAGGGATGGCTAGGTTGTGTAAAGTTTATTTACTAGTTTCATAACCATGACACGTATGAAGTAAGATGAAGACCACTGACTATACAGGGGTAAGTGATAAATAAAGGATAATCAGGGGTGATGTGACATACACAAAATAGCCAACTCTCATGAATAAAGAATAAACAAGCAATCCTAAGGTTAGTGGGAGCATAGGCACAGATCCTAGTATACTATTCATGTTAGCAGATAAGTTACGTTAGTCACACGCTTAGAACTACAGGTGCCGGCAAATTAGGGACATCGGGGAGAATGACCCGCACTGGAGAACATCCAGTCCTGTTTCATCTTTGCATGAACTCCTACATGATACCCGAATGTCGGGGAGTACGCTAACCGAGAAGTAGCTTCCCGGTGGACCGACAGGGCTATCACCACCTGCGGTCGACCCCAGTCACACCGTGGAGCACCGTCATATCCGAAGGATCCTGCATACCCGGGCATCATGCCCGCATATGAAGTCACTACCCTAGCACCCCCGGGTCCCCCACCCTTCGGATGGATAGGTAAGATGCTAAGGCAAGCCCGAAAGCACAACGAACCGATATCCTTACCCAGATCATCTGGTCTAAGCAAGCAACTACTATAACTTGATGAAACACTGATCAAGACTAAGAAAGCTACGAACATAGCAAGATAACCAAGAACGAACTCAATATGAATAGCATAACGAAAGTCAGAATACAAAGCCATACCAGAGGCCGAGGATTGCTCGCCGACCCCGAGGACGACTGGATTTGCTAAGGAGATGAAGTACTAGCCTAGCTCCACTACCCTAAGGAGTACAGGTCACAAATGAGAGTGAGAGAGAGGCCTTCAAGTGGTGTGTGTGGTGAGAGTGGTGGTAGGCTCCTTTTATAGCTTGAGAGGTCGGTTCCCGCCATCTCTATACATGGAAACATGCCTAACCGACCTCTAGAAGATAAGATCAGTCTTCCCGCCAAAACTCAGCCTGATTGGCTGACATGTGGGGTCGGCCAAACCCCCCCTTCCGCCTCTGGCCACCGTCCTTCTCTGGTACACTGCCTGGTGGGTCCTGATGTCAGATGGTCGGTGCCAGGGCTTGGTTGGTCGGTTTGGTTTGGTTTGTGGGCCTCCTTTGTATGTGTTACGCAGGAGGTGATCGTCTATGACTTCGGTCTGCATATTCATCGTGTTTTCTTCTTATTCCGGACTTGTGCTCCTGAAAATATGAATCTTCAAAAACAACTGTGGAGCTAGATTAGTGATACAAATATGTGAGTAAGAGGTATAGTTTTCCTTCTTTTATGAGTATAGTTGACGGTCATATTTTGCACTTAACAACCATCAACAACACACTGAAGCTAGCCTTTTGCTCGTCCCGAGCAAAACAAGGCGCTCGTTGTTGATTAGGAGTTGCTACAATGTTGAATTTCCAACTTATACTTAGGCACAACCAAATGCTTCTTACCTTGATTTTGAATAAGTTGGCTTTTGTTCTTACCTCTTACCTTACTCCTGTGGAGCTTATAGCTTCACCTCATCTTTGGCAGTTGAGAGTCAGAACGGTATCATAGAGTGCTCATATTTCTTTTCTTTAGTTCAACCGTCAATCCGGAGGTTTTGTAAGGTTTTTCAAAAGAAATTTATAAAGTTCCTCGGATGATCTCTTGGATCACTCAATGTGCATGTTTCCTTACCAAGGCTTTTTATTGTGCCTTACTTCCTCAACCTATCTCTAATGGCTGTTTTTGTGGAGTTGTAGGTATGGAGGATTTGAAGGTATACCTACCTTTCATATTTTGCTAAGTCAAAGACCAGATCCAAAAGAGAAACAAGTCATAAACCTTGATCAAGATGTGCAAGTGTGTGGATATTTTTGCCGATGGTGTATGAACTCCTTTGTATGCACCATCTCTCTTTTTCTTTCTTTTTGGATAAGGGGCTATCTTTTCTTCTTTTCTTCTTTTTTTTGACATGGCCAAGCATGTGGCATACTTTCTTTGGGTATGCATCTTTTATTTCTCTTTTTTTTGACATGCCGAAGCATGTGGCATACTTTTTTTTGGGTATTGTTGTCGGTCGAAACCCACCGGCGAGCAGCGACAGGCAACACGAAGAGCCGGGAGGTCGCCGGGGCGCTGGCAGGCACTGCTCCCTCGTCGACGGCCCGCAATTCCGTCACGCGCCCGGAGATTCTGTGGAAAGCCGGGCGTGCCACCTGACCTATACCCGATCAGGAGGGTGCGAACGTGCTCCAAACAGTTTCCTGCATACAAAGACATGTGTAAATGTAAGTCCGAGCCGTGATCGGCTCCCCGGGACGACTCTTGCATCGGCTTTAAAGAGCCGATCAAGTCCCGGTGTCAGATTGGATCTGTATCTATCCGGATATTGATGAATAAAGCAAATAACTATAAAACTGCTTCAATTAAATCTAATTAATCTAATCTACGATGGTAACAGCTTCACTGCTAGATCGGAACATCCTACACGTGACTAGGCCTAATGAACATAACAGACAACTAAACCACAACCCAAAACAGAGGCCTAAGAACTAGCAAGAGCCGATTCCCGGAACAATCCCCATCAAGGCTAAGATAAAGCATCTATTACACCACCAGATCATCCAATCCGTTTGCAAGGCCTAACCTAGCAGATATTACACCAACTCTTAAGATAAGAGCAAACCATAACAGATTAGATCTACTAGACATAAAAGAAGCAGGGTGTTGCCTCTGTGCAACTAATTCTATGCGACAAGAACTAGCATAAGATTGAAACATGACTGCACAGAGACAACATGATATTCGTAGATGATAAGCAATGAAGCACAATAGATCTGCTAAAAGCCATGCTACGAACATCAAGATAACTAGCATTACTCGCCATCAAAAATGCTTCAGTACGAGTAATACCAAGGTAAAAGCAAGAACAATACTGCCCTGATCGCAAGAAGCGATCAGGGCAGCATGGCGCTTACTTGGATGAAACCCTAGGATTAGGGGTGGCGATGTGCCGAGAGTTGTTGTTTGCGAGACGTGATGACGCTCTCCCTTTACGAATAACAAAGGGTACATATTTATAGTCCGGAGACTTGGGAAACAATCTAAACTAATCTTGTCCCGATTGGACTCTATCTCTAATCTTAAACTAAAACTAAGGATACATGCCCCATGTGGCCCAGATGCTCACGCAGGAGCCGATTTACAAGTCTTCTTCAATCTTCCGCTTTATGCCCATCTTGCTTTCGGCCCATAAATTAATCCTGTTAATTTATGGCGGTAACACATGCCCCTCTGGTTTTGGCAATGATAGTTCCAAAACCAATCCGTCGCTTCATCTTCCCGTTAATGCTTATTAAACACGCTGCAACAACCAAGAAAGACGCAACGTCTCTGCAACTGGTTTCTCGTAGAATGTGAAAACTGCCGATCCGTTTCCCATCTTTTCACTATTTAATCTCGCCCCGAATCGGCTCTTCTTCATAGTAAAACTCCTTCTTCCTCCCAAAGCCAGTAGCGTAGAAAGAACCCCAATCCTCCAACAGCCATGGCAATCTCTTCCTCCTCCGACTCCAACTCCTTCGGAAACTCCTCCTCCTCCTCTTCTCCTTCTTCTTCCCCTCTCCCTGCTTCTTCCATCGACTCCATTCCAGAGAGTCGGGAGCCGACGCCGGAGTAGGACTCAACTGCAGTGCATGAAGCGCTGGCCTCTGCACTGGGATGCAGAGGAGTTCGACTTCGAGGTCGTCTCCAAGGAGGATGAGCCCATGACTGAAGGAGAAGACCTCCGGCTCCTGTTTCAGGAGGAATCGGAGAGCGGCGAGGAAGAAGACCCCTCTTCGGACAGAGTCGACTCCTCCTCGGAAGAGGAGATCTACTCCCCCTCCGATGACGACGAGCCGATGGGCGGCAAGCCCCTTCGGTTCCTCGGGTCCTCCGAGGAGGACAGCGAGGAAGAGAACAGCGGCGGCGGCGACGGCTGGAGCGACTCCGGGTCTGAAGGCGGCAGCAGCGACGACGACGACGACGACAGCGACGACGACGGCAGCGGGGATGCGCTGGCCCGAAACCCCAAGCATCATAGGAACTAGGTACCTACAAACAGTAGCAGTAGGTAGCATCGTAGGGGTAGGATCACAAAGCCGAAGGATCGATTCCTTTGTAAAATCAGCTTTCCTTGTAATGAACTTTCCTTTAATGAAATCGAATTTCCCTTCAATTCCATGTGTTTTCTTTTACTTTCCAAAAAGCCAATGGCAACGCATCAGGCTTCCATAAATATCCAAGAGACGACGAAATTCAAACTAGAAGCAACCCGCACAAGAGTAAAATATCACTTCTAGCTTGAACTCGACAAACTCTTATATCCGAGAGCAATTCGAAAACCAAGCTCTATAAACTCGAGCAAGAATTCTCCAAGCAGTCGGAATTCGAATCAGAACCCACAACAACTAAACCTCGAGTCAACAGATCTGAACCATGGCGGATTCTGCAGCTCAGACGACAAGTTCTACTGTTGATGATGCGGCAATCTGCGGCCTGAAGGTAATATTCAGCCTAATCCTTTAGTTTTCTTCAGCTTACTAAGCTTCTGAAACTAAAACTCTGAAACATGACACCATACGCATACTACTGAATTTCTGAACTTCAGGTGTCAGACATCCTTCTGCCGCATCCCTCCAATCCAAAATCTTTCTGTCTTGGCCCACAAACCCATGAAAACCCCATAGATTTGATCTCTTGTGAAGCAAATAGGATCCCTTTTGTGAGTCAAAACATCGATCTGAACCTCTGGGCTGACTACTTAAGAGCCTGGCCTAACCCCCCAGAAAGTTGGATTACATGGTACAACAGAGTAGCAAAAGCTCACATGCCCTTGTGGCAAGACTTGAACATAGCCGATGCACTTAGCTTATCATTATCACCCCTTGACAAAGATGAAAACCTTTTGAAAACCATCAGTTATTTTTGGTCTGATGCTATGAACTGCTTCCTCTTTGGTCATGGACCCATGACCATTACTCTGCTGGACGTTACCATGATCACTAGCCTAGACATTAGTTCTCCTAATCCTGCTGCTCACAAAATGGCAGAAGTCCCCTTCAAACTTTCTTCCAAAGTCAACTGCACAAACTGGAGCACTTATATGAATCAGCACATGAAAACAAAAGGTCCAGTGACTGAGAAGGAACACACAGCCTTCCTAAATCTTTGGCTAGAGCACTTCATCTTCTGTGGTCCTTCTTTAGCTCCAACTAAGAACTATCTTCCCTTGGCCTATCACCTGGCCCATGGCAATCACACCGGCCTAGGCAAACTCTTCCTTAGAGAAATTTGCAGATATCTCCATTTGATGACATCTAACCTGCTTAACCACAAGAAACTGAGAACTGGAGGCCCTTGGTGGTTTATTCAGTTGTGGGCACAACTGTACTTCCAGCACCATATTCCCAACTTCCAAGGCCTGACCAAGAACTCTTTCCCTGATGAAAGTGGCAAACCAATTAGATGTACTAGTTACGGCCAAGCTTTATTCAGCCTTCCTGGCAGTAAACTGAACTCAGCAGATGCAGCAAATTGGTTCAGAGTCTTCTACAAAGGACTAGATAATCCTCTCTACTTCCCATTTACTGAATCTGAATCCTTTGAGAACCCAACTGCCTTCAGATTAGATAACTTTGCCGATGACGACGGCACTCGGCATCTGTATTCTTTGATGATTCGACCTGGCTTCCTCCCCGTTGGCATCGGCACCTCTAATAGAATTATCAAGCCAGGTTATGAATCTTACCAACCAGTTATAGCAGCTCGGCAATTTGGCCTAGGACAGGTCTCTCCCCACTTCCATATTCACCACTTGGTGGAGAGCAGATCCGATCTGCCTGATGGTCTCACCAGCTCAAGATGCTACAGCATGTTCGATGACCTCCACATTAAAATACCAGCCGATCTGTCCTTCACCTCCTCATCAATCGGCTTCAGCACATGGTGGGGGATGTGGAAAACACATGTATTCAGGAAAGCTCTAGGCCCTCGACTGTAGCACATTGATCCTGAATATGTGACCCCCGAGGAAGAGGTACTGAATTTATGCATTCTCCCCTTTCTAGATCATCCATCCTTCCACTTGTCTAATTCCTACTCACCCTGTTTGCAGCAACAAGATGGTCCAGAACCTATGACCAGCAACGGGGAACCATTCCACTTTCTTCCAACTGCCCCCGATGTACTCTTCTGCAAGGGATCACCAACAATGAAGAAAGTGATAATGACTGTTAAGCCAGACTTACTTCAATCGGCTTCCAAACGAAGACAAACTCCTGCAAGCGTTGCCCCCGAGTCTTGACCAAGAAAAGGAAGATGATCATGAGGCGAGCGATCAAGAAACCAGCACCAGCTTCTCCGAGCCCATCAGAGACCAACACCAACCAGGTAACTCACCTTTCTAAAACTTCTTCTTCATTTCATATACATGTACTCTAGTTGACTGCAATTCTATTTCCAGGACATAGCTAAAGAAATCCCCAATGCAGAAAGCCTGGAACAACATGAGATGGCTGCAACTCCTGATGCACTGATGGAGGCAAACGAGGAACAAGTTGATACAGTCGATGTTCTTGATGTCAACACAAGCTCTAACAGGACGATTGCTCCTGAACCGCCCAACGCTTCTTCTTCAGAACAGGTAACATTACAAAAACCAATTCTGAAATAGCCGATAACTCCACAAATATATATCGCTCTAACTCTAGATATGTCCATAGAGCTTTGATATTTCAGGTTTGCTTTCCTTTGACCCGGCATCAATGGGTCTGACTATCCCTGAAGCAGAAACACCATCTTTGCAGCAATCGGCTAATTTGGCACATCAGCTTCATCTCGTCAAGGATCTACTATCTGCTCCACTCACTGCTCTAATTGGCGATTCCAGTGAAATAAAGAACATCTTTGAGCAAATAGAACCCCATCTTCCAGAGCTATTGCAAATCAAGCTTTGGTCAGCCAGCAATCTTCCATTCTTCCGGGTAGAAGTGAACAAAGCACAACAAAGAATAGAAGCACGTCGCTCTCAAGCTTCTCTGAAGGTTGACATTGCCCAAAAGTCCAAGGCCCTCAACCAGAAGAAGGCAACTTTAGATACCAAAGCCGACGTGTCTGCCAATATGAACTGACTCGACCTCCTGAAGAAGTAACTGGCGGAACTCGAAGAAAAGGTCCGCACCACCAAGGAACTCATCCAGGCCGAGGAAGCTTCCATTGCAAACTCCAAACAAGAAACCCAAGAAATAGCCGAGCAGATACAAACAGAGTTTGCAGAGATAAGCACCTTGAGTCGGTAGATAGTAACAGGCGATGACAAAGATGACGAAGTAATCATAACGCGAGCAGACACCGTCTGCACAGAAGCCATCCACGCCATAGAAGAATTCCTGAACCAGTAGATAGGCTCGAGAAACAATTAGTACTGCCTGTTAACCTGAAACTTGTAACCGTTTTAAAAACATCTTAAGTCGATGGTTAGACATCGGCTATCTTGCTTTTTATATATATTTTACTAGCCAACTCAACGTGTTGGCCCCTTCTCTTTTTTTTACTGGCCAACTCAACGTGTTGGCCTGTCATGATTTTTTTTACTAGCCAACTCAACGTGTTGGCCTGTCATTTTTTTTACTGGCCAACTCAACGTGTTGGCCTGTCATTATTACAGCCAGATGGATCTCATCGGCTCTTGTTACTCGCTTTCCCACATGCTCGGAAAATACTTCTTGAGGTGTTGACCATTGATAACAATAGGAAACTTGACACCATCCAGTTCCTCGAGCATGTATGCATTCCCAGGCAAAACCTGATCAACCTTATACGGCCCGTGCCAAGTTGGAGACCACTTGCCATATTTTCTATCTTTATTTCCCAATGGTAATACTGCCTCCCAAACCAAGTCTCCAACCTGGAAATTCTTTGGCTTGACTTTCTTGTTGTACGCACGAGCAACTTTTGCCTTATTTTCCTTGATCTTCTCCAATGACCAAAGCCTTAGTTCTGTCAGGTCCTCCACGTTGTCATTCATCAAGGCTGCATATTGTTCAGTTGTCAGATCATTCTGGAACTCGACATGCCTTGATCCGGCCGTGATCTCCCATGGTAACACAGCATCTTGACCGTAGACTAAATGGTACGGCGACGTCTTGGTGGACCCATGACATGAAATACGATATGCCCACAAAGCTTCTGATAACACCTCATGCCAGCGCCTAGGATATTCATCGATCTTTCTCTTTATGAGCTTGATGAGGCTCTGGTTGGATGCTTCAGCCTGTCCATTAGCTTGGGCATAATATGGAGATGATCTGATCAACTTAATTCCCATGTCATCGGCAAACTTCCTGAATTTCTTCGATATGAAGACCGATCCTCCATCGGTCGTAATGGTCTGAGGAATTCCAAATCTGTGGATGATGTGCTCTTTGACAAAGATGATCACATCCCTTGACGCTACTGACCTCATGGGTGCTGCCTCCACCCACTTTGTGAAATAATCTGTGGCAGCTAAGACCCATTGGTGACCCCGGCGAGCCCCGCGCCAGACCCGCACGCCGAGAGACCCGGGGCTCCTTTATTTGGCACCCGCGACCCTCTGCGCCGCCATCCCACCCCGCAGCGCAGCCCAAACCCCAGCCGCCGCCTCCAAGTTGCTCCGCCCGGAGCAGAGCCGCTGCGGCCACGCCCCTCCGCCGCGCCGGAGTCCCGCTCACGCAGCGCTTCGACTCCGCCGGGACCGCCAGGAACTTCCCAGAGCTTCTGCCCCCGGCTACGACCCCTGCAACACCTCTGCGTCATCTCCGTCACCGGGCTCCGCGTCGTCTGCGCCGCCCGGACCTCGCCACCGGTCTTCTGCGCTGCGAAATCCGACCGCCCAAGCCCCTGGTGAGCCAAATCCCGTTTCTCTCTCTCTTTTGTGCTAAGTCTTGGTAGCCTTGAACCCCCTGAAGACCCCAAATTGCACCACGCCGGCGAGGCTCACCGCCCCGAGCCGCCCTCATCGGCGAGCACCACACCCCGGTCCCCAATCCACTGCCCTGAGCGCACAGGTGGATTGCGCATACCAAGAGGATGCTACCAAGCCAAACCGCGTCTCGAATAACCCCCTGGAACGCCGTTTCGGCCAGCTCCGGCGAGCTCGCCGCCGCGGAGCTCTGCTCCGGCGGCTGAGCGCCGCCGCCCAGCGCCCCCTTTGCCCTGGACCGCTAGATCCTAAATCAACGCCCACGATTAGAATCCGATCCGATCGGATCTGGACCACCGGATCGCGATCCAGCGGCCGAAAACCACGCGTAACGGTTCGCCCCGGCGATTTTGTTAAAGAGACCTCCACCTTCCTTGTAATCAACCCGCGGTCCAGCCTTTTCCAAAAATAATTACGTACAGGTCCTGTTTTTAATGTTTAGGCCCCTGCCCTTTCCGGAAATAGTGCCCGCCGTCCCTGTCCTTGTGTTTTTGCACGTTAGCCCCTATAGCTACGCTTTAATTACGTTTTAGTCCTCGGTTTTAGCAGAAAGCCCCTGGAATTTCAGTTTTTTTTACAAATAAGCCCCTGAACCTTGTTTTAGGCCTAGTTTATGCGTTTTAGCTCCGATTTTAGCGTTCTTTATATCCACGCGATCGTTGTAACGCGTAGAATAGTTCTAGAGTAGTTTTGTGCGCTGTTTTTATGTATTGATGTATTGTTTCCTAGTTTTTGTTAGTGTTTGATTGAATGCTTATTCCTGTGCATTGTTTTGGCCATGTGTTCGTGAGTAGACGCCGATCCATCTGAGGAGCCTCAGTACCAGTACCCGGAGCAGCCATCTTCAGAGCACTTTGAGCAGCAGCCAGAGCAGTACGAGGAAGGCAAGTGTAACATGAACAACCCATCACTTTTAAATACATTTTCATACTGCATTTTAATACTGTATGCCTTTAAGGATTTCCTAGCCAGTTTATATCCTTTATATATACCTTTGGGTTGCATTTTGGTTAGTTGTGCTAGGTTGCTGCGCTATAACACACTTTGGTCCTTTTTAATTAAATTGATTAATGGTTTACTTGAACTTAATTCTGAGAGTGGCACTCTGTGTGGCTTGAGTGGCTCACTTCTCGTTAAAAGATGTTTTTTTAGAAACATGGTTTAGGGGGCCAGCACGGTGCTTAGTGCTTGGTTGGCCACTCTCCATAAGGACCGGTTCATAGAGCGACAACCTGGGACAACAGCGCTACCACAAGACTGGAATGGGACGGTCTTGGCTTACTAATTAGGCCATTTTGGTTCGGGAGTAACTTACCGACGGGGCATGGGGGGTGGTGAGCTTCAATGGTGGCCAGGCTACGAGGCTGGTCTGTGTGTCTTGTACCCCCTCGAGGTGGTTACCATCGTTGCGGAGCCTGATTCCTTAGCGGTTACACCTTACCAATGTGTCCTTTGTAACGGCCTCGTAGTGAGTCGCTAGTCATCTCACCTAAGGAAGTGTGATGAACAACTGGCGTAGCTCACGACTTGTGGGTAAAGATGCGCAACCTCTGCAGAGTGTAAAACTGGTATACTAGCCGTGCTCACGGTTATGAGCGGCCCAGATCCTCCTTTTGATTAGTGAAGTTGTCTCCTTCCGACGAGGGAGGTGCTTCTCGGGGTTACCTTGGTGGTTTGGTTTTGGTATGGTTCTTAGTAGTAGTATAATTAATTCTGATTAATTACTATATAACTGGGTTAATGGTAATTCATCAACTCGTAGTAAATAGCTTTAATAAAACTTTGCCAACATTTAAAAGCTAATGCAGTTGAGTCAGCCAGCCTAGAGCCTCATAGTTTGTGTTATACTTGTTGAGTACAAGTTGTGTACTCACCCTTGCCTCTTCTCTACTTTTTCCTCTTGGCTACGCTACTGCTGCTCAGTTCCTGCCGACACGAGGGAGTTCGTCCAGCGCTACCAGGACTACGAGGACTTCTAGGTGCTTCGTCTCCCAGTCGACGTCCCTGTGGCGCCCTGCTTCAGCTTCGGAGAGCTTTTATCGTATTTTGTACATCGCTTCCGCTGTATCAGACTTTTATGTCAATATTGTAATAAATAACATTCGTATTCGCTTTATTATGTCTTTTTACGTGATATGTGCTATGATATACTGTTCATTCTGTTGTATATACGTGTGACTTGATCCTGGCACGTATATGATTGCTCGGTTTATGTTCTTTTATAAACCGGGTGTTACAGAGTGGTATCAGAGCCATATCGACTGTAGGACGAAGCCTAGATAGAACTGGTCGAGTTTTAGGACTTCTTCTCTCCAATCCTTGCCTGCTGAAACTATTTTACTATTATACCCTTGACTTCTTTGACTTTTACCCTTCTTGCCTTGATTTCTCTCTCTGAAGAATAGTTTCGTAGATTTTGGCCGGAATCAGTCATCTGACCACCATGAGTATTAGCTAGGTGACCCTTTTATAATAATACGATAGCACGTTCTGCGACGCGTTGTGTTAGTCGAGTCTTTTGCTAAACTCGGCTAAGTTGTGAAAATTGTCTGCTTGTTATTATGCTACATGCTTGATTTGGATTTTTGACTGATTGCATAGCTTAGTAGTTTAAATTTGTTTAAAGAAAATCACTCAGATGTTATAGTTAACTAATTAATAAAATGACTTAGATCGTTGGGGGTAAAACAGTCAACTCTATCCTGTCTACTTTATCATGGCTGAGTCTTTTTCCGCGAAGAGTTATCATATCCATCTGAATTTATTCCTGCAATATCCTTACTCGTGAAATCTTTTGTTCAAATCAGATGGTGAACACCAGGAGCACCGGTTCAGGTTCTGGCCAGCAGCAGGGTCAGAACAACCAGGGTACTGGGATCCCGATGCCGCCGCCTTTGACTCCGGAGCAGTACTTCCAGCTCCAGATGCAGATGATGGCTACCCTGAACAACACTGTTCAGGCTCTTCAGCACGCTCACACTCAGCCTCCGCCTCCTCCACCGCCGCAGCCTCGCGACAGGCGTGCTGAGTTCCTGAGGGGTCACCCGCCGACGTTCTCTCACACGTCCGACCCTCTTCAGGCTGACGACTGGCTCCGTGCAGTGGAGCGTCAGCTGGACATCGCCCAGTGCGATGATCGTGAGCGCGTCTTGTACGCAGCAGGACAGCTGCGAGGGGCAGCTTTGGACTGGTGGGAGTCCCACCCGGTCCATGACCGCGAGTCTCTCACCTGGCTCCAGTTCAGGGAGCGCTTCCGCAGCCACAACGTCCCCGCGGGCGTTATGAAGATGAAACAGAAGGAGTTCCTTGCACTGAAGCAGGTAATCCTAAGTATAATCATTCAGCGGTTTCTTTTGAGCTAATGCCCTTGTTCTATCCTTATGAATCTTGAGTTAATCTTCCGATATCTATCTGTCTTTGTGAATTCAGGGGACTATGTCGGTCACGGAGTATCGTGATCGCTTTCTTCAGCTGGCACGCTACGCCCCTGCCGAGGTTGCGGATGACCGCAAGAAGCAGGAGCACTTCATGGAGGGTCTTGAGGACTACCTCCAGTACGCGCTGCTCAACCTCCGCTTCGACGACTTCAACCATCTGGTTGACAGTGCGCTCAACACTGAGCGTAAGCACTTGGAGATGGAGGACAAGAAGAGGAAGGTTGTCCCCGTTGCTTCCGGCAGCAACACTCGTCCTCGACTCCAGCAGCCCCAGCAGTACCAGCCTCAGTACCGGCCTCCTCAGCAGTACCAGCAGAGGCCACCGCAGCAGTACCCGCCTCGACAGCAGCAGGCAGGTCAGGGCCAGAGGTTACCGGCACCTCCGGCTCGTGCTCCACCGGCACCGCAGGCTCCACGTCCGGCAGCTCCTACCGGACAGCAGGCTCAGGGACCTCCTCGCACCTGCTTTCACTGCGGCCAGCCGGGGCACTACGCCAACGCTTGCCCCCGGAAGGCGCAGGCGGGACAGCAGGGGCGCCCAGCTCAGCCCAGGGCGCCAGCACAGGGCAGGGTGAACCACGTGACGGCCGAGTCAGCGGTCGAGGCTCCCAACGTGGTTATTGGTACGTTCATGGTTAATTCATATCCAGCTACAGTGCTTTTTGATACTGGTGCTACGCATTCCTTCATTACTCAGTCTTTTGTCGAGCATCATGGTATTCATACTAGCACATTAAAGAGGTGCCTGTTAGTATCTTCACCGGGAGGACAGTTGAGGTCTCATACTTACTGCCCGAGAGTCAGTGTTTCTTTGAGGGGAGTAGAGTTTTGTACTGATCTGATGGTGCTAGACACCAAGGGCATTGATGTCATTCTGGGAATGGAGACTCTGGCCAAATGGGGAGTTCGTATAGATTGTGCTCAGAGGACAGTCTTGCTATCAGCTTCCAGTGGCCAAGAGGTTGTTATCAGTGCAGTAGAGCCTTCTGGATTTCTTCATCAGATGGAGGCTAGACCCACGGACGGTATTCGCGTGGTGTCTGAATTCCCGGATGTCTTTCCGGATGATTTGCCAGGTATGCCGCCTGAACGCGCCATTGAGTTTTGCATTGATCTCTTGCCTGGCACAGCTCCTATTGCAAAGCGGCCCTACCGTATGGCACCTATAGAGCATGAAGAAGTTAAGAAGACTATTGATGAGTTGCTAGCCAAGGGCTATATCCGTCGCAGCTTCTCTCCTTGGGCTTTTCCGTTGTTGCTGGTAGATAAGAAGGATGGCTCGAAGAGGATGTGTGTGGATTATCGGGAGCTGAATGCAGTCACTATCAAGAACAAGCATCCACTGCCCCGTATTGAGGATCTCTTCGATTTGCTTCGAGGTGCTCGTATATTCTCGAAGATTGATCTTCGTTCGGGTTATTTTCAGCTGAGGATCCGTCCTGGGGATATTCCGAAGACGGCATTCACCTGCAAGTACGGGCTATATGAGTATACAGTCATGTCCTTCGGCTTGACTAATGCTCCGGCTTTCTTCATGCACCTGATGAACATGGTTTTCATGGACTATCTGGATGTCTTCGTGGTGATTTTCATTGATGATATTCTGATCTTCTCCAAGACAGAGGAAGAGCATGAAGAGCATCTGAGGCTCGTGTTGCAGAGATTGAGAGAGCATCAGCTGTATGCCAAGTTCAGCAAGTGCGAGTTTTGGATTGACGAGGTTCCATTCCTCGGTCATGTTATCTCTCAGGGAGGCATTGCTGTTGATCCGAGTAAGGTGAAGGATGTGCTCGAGTGGGAGACACCGCAGACAGTGAAGGAAGTCAGATCTTTCTTGGGCTTAGCTGGATATTATCGGAGGTTCATCGAGAATTTCTCCAAGATCGCGAAGCCTTTGACTTCCTTGCTAGAGAAGAATGTGGCTTTCGTATGGACTGATGAGCGTCAGGTGGCCTTTGATGAGCTGAAGAAGAGGTTGACTACGGCGCCAGTCCTCACTCTGCCAGACCAGACGAAGAGGTTCACGGTGTATTGTGATGCTTCGAAGGATGGTCTTGGGTGTGTTCTGATGCAGGAGGGCAGAGTGATTGCTTATGCTTCACGGCAGTTACGTCGGCATGAGCTGAATTATCCTACTCATGATCTTGAGTTAGCTGCAGTTGTGCATGCTCTGAAGATTTGGAGGCATTACTTGTATGGGCAGCGGTGTGATATCTACACTGATCACAAGAGCCTCAAGTACATTTTCACGCAGAATGAGCTGAACATGCGGCAGAGAAGATGGCTAGAGTTAGTCAAGGATTATGATCTGGAGATTCACTACCATCCGGGCAAGGCCAATGTTGTAGCAGATGCTCTGAGCAGAAGAAGTTATGTCAACATGGCCGTGGCTTTCCAGATGCCTCCAGAGTTATGCGAGGAGTTCGAGCAGTTGAGTCTGGGCTTCTTGCATCATACTTCCAGTGCAGCATTTGAGGCAGTACCGACCCTAGAGGCAGAGATCAGGCAGCATCAGAAAGATGATGAGAAACTGCAGGAGATTCGTGAGTTGCTTAAGAAGGGCAAGGCTCCTCATTTCAGAGAGGATGATCAGGGTACCTTGTGGTACAAGAACCGGATCTGCGTGCCTGATGTGCATGATCTTCGGAAGTTGATTCTGAGTGAGGCCCATGATACAGCTTACTCTATTCATCCGGGCAGCACGAAGATGTACTATGATCTGAAGGAACGTTTCTGGTGGTATGGGATGAAGCGTTCGGTGGCAGAGTACGTGGCTATTTGTGACACCTGTCAGCGTGTCAAGGCTGAGCACCAGAGGCCAGCAGGTCTGTTGCAGCCTTTGAAGATTCCAGAGTGGAAATGGGAGGAAATCACGATGGATTTCATTGTTGGATTGCCTCGTACTCAGAAAGGGTACAACTCCATATGGGTAGTAGTGGATCGTCTGACGAAGGTTGCTCACTTCATTCCAGTGAACACTACTTACTCCGGTGCTAGACTTGCAGAGTTGTACATCTCTCGGATTGTCTGCTTGCATGGTGTGCCGAAGAAGATCATATCTGACAGAGGGTCTCAGTTCACTTCTCGGTTCTGGGAGCAGATTCATGATTCTTTGGATACGAAGCTGCGTTTCAGTACGGCTTATCACCCTCAGACAGATGGGCAGACAGAGAGAACCAACCAAGTGTTGGAGGATATGCTGAGAGCTTGTGCCATCCAGTACGGCACTAGTTGGGATAAGTGCCTGTCATTTGCTGAATTCTCATATAACAACAGCTATCAGGCCAGTCTAAAGAAGTCTCCCTTCGAGGCATTGTATGGCAGAAAATGCAGGACTCCTCTCTATTGGGATCAGATCGGTGAGAAGCAGCTCTTTGGCCCTGAGATCATAGATGATGCAGAGCAGATGGTTCAGGCTGTGCGAGAAAATCTGAGGATTGCACAGAGCAGACAGAAGAGCTATGCAGATGGCAAACGGAGAGACCTGACTTTCAGTGTCGGTGACTATGTGTATCTGAAGGTGTCTCCGATGAGAGGAATCCGCAGATTCAATGTCAAAGGGAAGTTAGCACCTCGGTATGTGGGGCCATTCAAGGTGCTAGAGCGGAAAGGCGAAGTTGCTTATCGCCTGGAGTTACCTCTCAGCCTCTCAGGAGTTCATGATGTCTTCCATATATCTCAGCTGAAGAGGTGTCTGCGAGTACCCGAGGAGCAGGCACCCCTGGATGGAGTCGATGTGCAGGAGGATCTGACTTATACTGAGCATCCGGTGAAGATTCTGGAGACATCAGAGAGGGTTACTCGGAACAAGCGCATCAAGATGTGCAGAGTTCAGTGGAGTCATCACAGTGAAGCTGAGGCTACTTGGGAGCGAGAAGATGAGTTGAAGAAGACATATCCAGATCTCTTTGCTAGCCAGCCCAGCTAAATCTCGGGGACGAGATTTCTTTAAGGGGGTAGGGTATGTAACACCCTAACTTTAAATTTCTGTATTTATTAATAAATTAATTGGCTTTATTTAAATTTTCTAAGGTTTATTGTGTTTAGTTGGCATTTAATTTAATTTTGTTTCACAAGTAATTAAAATTTATCATAAGTTTAAATTTTTTTTTGTTGCATTCATGCTGGTGCATAATTTTATTTGAGTGTGGTTTGAATTCAAATTCAAATTTGAATTCAAACTTTGTTTGAATTAGATTAAGAAATGAGAAGAATAGGAAATAGGAAAAGAAGACCCAAAACCCTCAACCAAACCCAAACCTCACTCTAACCCGGCCCAAGAACACACCAGCCCAAGCCCAGTCAAACCCAGCCAAAACTCGGCCCGTTCCTCCCTCTCCCTTCCCGCGGCCCAACCCCGCGAGGCCCAGCGCGCCCCGCTCGGCCCGCGTTGCCCGCTCAGCAGCTTCGGCCCAGCCCGCACGCTGCGGCCTGCCTCCGCCCGTTCTCCGCGCGGCCCAGTGCCCCACCCTCTCACCCGCGTCGGCCCGCTCGCAGCGCCGCCAGCGCGCCCGCCTCCCACGCCCGACTCGCCCGCACCGCGCGCGTTTCCCTTCCGCTGACAACCGGGCCCCGCACGTCAGCCGACCATCGCTCCCCGCGCGCACTCGCCCAGCCGCTGGCAGGCCGACCCCAGCGGTCAGGCTCGCCGTCTCCGCGCGCGCGTAACGCCCCGCCGCGATCTCCGGCCGAGATCCCCGGCGAGCCCCGCGCCAGACCCGCACGCCGAGAGACCCGGGGCTCCTTTATTTGGCACCCGCGACCCTCTGCGCCGCCATCCCACCCCGCAGCGCAGCCCAAACCCCAGCCGCCGCCTCCAAGTTGCTCCGCCCGGAGCAGAGCCGCTGCGGCCACGCCCCTCCGCCGCGCCGGAGTCCCGCTCACGCAGCGCTTCGACTCCGCCGGGACCGCCAGGAACTTCCCAGAGCTTCTGCCCCCGGCTACGACCCCTGCAACACCTCTGCGTCATCTCCGTCACCGGGCTCCGCGTCGTCTGCGCCGCCCGGACCTCGCCACCGGTCTTCTGCGCTGCGAAATCCGACCGCCCAAGCCCCTGGTGAGCCAAATCCCGTTTCTCTCTCTCTTTTGTGCTAAGTCTTGGTAGCCTTGAACCCCCTGAAGACCCCAAATTGCACCACGCCGGCGAGGCTCACCGCCCCGAGCCGCCCTCATCGGCGAGCACCACACCCCGGTCCCCAATCCACTGCCCTGAGCGCACAGGTGGATTGCGCATACCAAGAGGATGCTACCAAGCCAAACCGCGTCTCGAATAACCCCCTGGAACACCGTTTCGGCCAGCTCCGGCGAGCTCGCCGCCGCGGAGCTCTGCTCCGGCGGCTGAGCGCCGCCGCCCAGCGCCCCCTTTGCCCTGGACCGCTAGATCCTAAATCAACGCCCACGATTAGAATCCGATCCGATCGGATCTGGACCACCGGATCGCGATCCAGCGGCCGAAAACCACGCGTAACGGTTCGCCCCGGCGATTTTGTTAAAGAGACCTCCACCTTCCTTGTAATCAACCCGCGGTCCAGCCTTTTCCAAAAATAATTACGTACAGGTCCTGTTTTTAATGTTTAGGCCCCTGCCCTTTTCGGAAATAGTGCCCGCCGTCCCTGTCCTTGTGTTTTTGCACGTTAGCCCCTATAGCTACGCTTTAATTACGTTTTAGTCCTCGGTTTTAGCAGAAAGCCCCTGGAATTTCAGTTTTTTTTACAAATAAGCCCCTGAACCTTGTTTTAGGCCTAGTTTATGCGTTTTAGCTCCGATTTTAGCGTTCTTTATATCCACGCGATCGTTGTAACGCGTAGAATAGTTCTAGAGTAGTTTTGTGCGCTGTTTTTATGTATTGATGTATTGTTTCCTAGTTTTTGTTAGTGTTTGATTGAATGCTTATTCCTGTGCATTGTTTTGGCCATGTGTTCGTGAGTAGACGCCGATCCATCTGAGGAGCCTCAGTACCAGTACCCGGAGCAGCCATCTTCGGAGCACTTTGAGCAGCAGCCAGAGCAGTACGAGGAAGGCAAGTGTAACATGAACAACCCATCACTTTTAAATACATTTTCATACTGCATTTTAATACTGTATGCCTTTAAGGATTTCCTAGCCAGTTTATATCCTTTATATATACCTTTGGGTTGCATTTTGGTTAGTTGTGCTAGGTTGCTGCGCTATAACACACTTTGGTCCTTTTTAATTAAATTGATTAATGGTTTACTTGAACTTAATTCTGAGAGTGGCACTCTGTGTGGCTTGAGTGGCTCACTTCTCGTTAAAAGATGTTTTTTTAGAAACATGGTTTAGGGGGCCAGCACGGTGCTTAGTGCTTGGTTGGCCACTCTCCATAAGGACCGGTTCATAGAGCGACAACCTGGGACAACAGCGCTACCACAAGACTGGAATGGGACGGTCTTGGCTTACTAATTAGGCCATTTTGGTTCGGGAGTAACTTACCGACGGGGCATGGGGGGTGGTGAGCTTCAATGGTGGCCAGGCTACGAGGCTGGTCTGTGTGTCTTGTACCCCCTCGAGGTGGTTACCATCGTTGCGGAGCCTGATTCCTTAGCGGTTACACCTTACCAATGTGTCCTTTGTAACGGCCTCGTAGTGAGTCGCTAGTCATCTCACCTAAGGAAGTGTGATGAACAACTGGCGTAGCTCACGACTTGTGGGTAAAGATGCGCAACCTCTGCAGAGTGTAAAACTGGTATACTAGCCGTGCTCACGGTTATGAGCGGCCCAGATCCTCCTTTTGATTAGTGAAGTTGTCTCCTTCCGACGAGGGAGGTGCTTCTCGGGGTTACCTTGGTGGTTTGGTTTTGGTATGGTTCTTAGTAGTAGTATAATTAATTCTGATTAATTACTATATAACTGGGTTAATGGTAATTCATCAACTCGTAGTAAATAGCTTTAATAAAACTTTGCCAACATTTAAAAGCTAATGCAGTTGAGTCAGCCAGCCTAGAGCCTCATAGTTTGTGTTATACTTGTTGAGTACAAGTTGTGTACTCACCCTTGCCTCTTCTCTACTTTTTCCTCTTGGCTACGCTACTGCTGCTCAGTTCCTGCCGACACGAGGGAGTTCGTCCAGCGCTACCAGGACTACGAGGACTTCTAGGTGCTTCGTCTCCCAGTCGACGTCCCTGTGGCGCCCTGCTTCAGCTTCGGAGAGCTTTTATCGTATTTTGTACATCGCTTCCGCTGTATCAGACTTTTATGTCAATATTGTAATAAATAACATTCGTATTCGCTTTATTATGTCTTTTTACGTGATATGTGCTATGATATACTGTTCATTCTGTTGTATATACGTGTGACTTGATCCTGGCACGTATATGATTGCTCGGTTTATGTTCTTTTATAAACCGGGTGTTACAGCCTGGGCCATGTTTAAGTGGCGCTTGAACTTGTCCTGGTACAGCTCAGGATGGTAATGTTCGTATGCTGTAAGCTTCTGCACCAGGTGCGCCAGAGATGTGAACTCTAACTGAAAAGCCACATCCTTGATCGGCTTAGCTGGTCCCAGGACGGCCAGATCGACTGCCTCCTTCTCTATGATGCGCGACGAGTAGCATCGGTTTTTGACCTCCCTGAAGCGCTGTATATATTCTGACATAGTCTCTCCTCGCTTCTGCCTGACTTGGGCGAGGTCGGCAATTCCAGCTTCAGCAGCCTCCGAGTGGTACTGGGTATGGAATTGATCTTCAAGCTGCCTCCAAGTTCGAATCGAATCCGGAGCTAGTGATGCATACCATCCAAAAGCTGGGCCGGTAAGGGATTGGCCGAAGAACCGGACCCTCAATGGATCCGACACTGAGATCATCCCAAGCTGCGTTAAGTATCGGCTCACATGCTCGATGGAGCTGGCTCCTTCTGACCCGTTGAATTTGGTGAACTCGGGGAGCCGATACTTGGGTGGTAGTGGGATCAAGTCATAGTCACATGGATACGGCTTGGAATAGCCGATCGCTTTCCTCTTGGGCAGGATGCCAAACTGGTCTCTCAGTATTGCACTGACCTGCTCCACACTAAGATCTCCTGGGGCCGATGGCTCAGCACTCGGCCCAGTAGCGTATTTTGCCAGCCACGCTTGTTTCTCCGCGTCTGCTCCAGAAGCTCCTGGGTTTACCATCTACACCGAGCGTGTTGGATTGACGCTATCAGGGATGTAAGCGCACGTGTAGCCGTGCGGAATCTCCTTGGGTGGCTCGGTGAGGAATTGGCCTTCTCCAGGATCGCCGCCGATCTTGTGGACGACGTAGATCGGCGAATTTTGTGGTTTTGGAGCCGCAAATGAGAATGGCAATACCGGTCTAGAATGCAGTGCAGCTTCCTCTGTGTGACTCCCCAGGGTTGGCCCTGATGGAGAGTACTGGTTCTTGATTATCTCCTAGATGACGCGGTGCGCCATGCGCTCGAGCTCGTTCATCAGGCTCTGAGAGTGCCGATGAAGCGCATGGGCCACCATGTAGTTCATCTCCTGACGCAGGGCTCTGGTGCGCTCTTCTGATGGCATAGACAGATCTACATTGTCAAGAGCGCCTTCTGGTGAGAACCCCTTCCACCTGATGCCATGGTTGCGGGTCCTCTCAAAAGAGCCGATGAGATCGGCTTCCAGCAGAGCTTTGATCTCATCATACTTCTTCTTGTGTTCAGGAGAGAGCTCTTCATACGTGACGGGCTTGGGAGCGGGTTCTTGATCTTGAGCTCCAGTCATTGTTGCAGTGGACATTGTTGCTAAGAAGGGTCCCACCGGGTGTGCCAGAATGTGTTGTCGGTCGAAACCCACCGGCGAGCAGCGACAGGCAACACGAAGAGCTGGGAGGTCACCGGGGCACTGGCAGGCACTGTTCCCTCGTCGACGGCCCGCAATTCCGTCACGTGCCCGGAGATTCTGTGGAAAGCCGGGCGTGCCACCTGACCTATACCCGATCAGGAGGGTGCGAATGTGCTCCAAACAGTTTCCTGCATACAAAGACACGTGTAAATGTAAGTCCGAGCCGTGATCGGCTCCCCGGGACAACTCTTGCATCGGCTTTAAAGAGCCGATCAAGTCCCGGTGTCAGATTGGATCTGTATCTATCCGGATATTGATGAATAAAGCAAATAACTATAAAACTGCTTCAATTAAATCTAATTAATATAATCTACGATGGTAACAGCTTCACTGCTAGATCGGAACATCCTACACGTGACTAGGCCTAATGAACATAACAGACAACTAAACCACAACCCAAAACAGAGGCCTAAGAACTAGCAAGAGCCGATTCCCGGAATAATCCCCATCAAGGCTAAGATAAAGCGTCTATTACACCACCGGATCATCCAATCCGTTTGCAAGGCCTAACCTAGCAGATATTACACCAACTCTTAAGATAAGAGCAAACCATAACAGATTAGATCTACTAGACATAAAAGAAGTAGGGTGTTGCCTCTGTGCAACTAATTCTATGCGACAAGAACTAGCATAAGATTGAAACATGACTGCACAGAGACAACATGATATTCGTAGATGATAAGCAATGAAGCACAATAGATCTACTAAAAGCCATGCTACGAACATCAAGATAACTAGCATTACTCGCCATCAAAAACGCTTCAGTACGAGTAATACCAAGGTAAAAGCAAGAACAATACTGCCCTGATCGCAAGAAGCGATCAAGGCAGCATGGCGCTTACTTGGATGAAACCCTAGGATTAGGGGTGGCGATGCGCCGAGAGTTGTTGTTTGCGAGACGTGATGACGCTCTCCCTTTACGAATAACAAAGGGTACATATTTATAGTCCGGAGACTTGGGAAACAATCTAAACTAATCTTGTCCCGATTGGACTCTATCTCTAATCTTAAACTAAAACTAAGGATACATGGCCCATGTGGCCTAGATGCTCACGCAGGAGCCGATTTACAAGTCTTCTTCAATCTTCTACTTTAAGCCCATCTTGCTTTCGGCCCATAAATTAATCCTGTTAATTTATGGTGGTAACAGGTATGCATCTTTTATTTTCTTTTTGCATAGCCCCATATCTTTGATATATTTTTGAGGGAGAGTGGTGCCATACATGGACATGGAGTTTTATTTTGTAGATGGATGGATATTTGCTTACTTCTAGTGTAGAAGCATTGCATGTGGTGGAAACGTGTACGTGATCTTGATCATGGGAGTATGAAATGAATCTCAATAAGGGTCACAATAATTTGACAAAGCTCAATGAGATAACAAGTTGCATATGTGGAAGGTTTTGTAATGAAAAACAACATATGGTTTTGGATAGGAATTTTCATATCATCGAAGAACTTTATTATATTTTTGTGTTTTCAGAATTAAATACTCCGGATGTCAAGTATCACATAAGAGAAGATCATAGCAACTCTACTTAATCATATCATAGCTCACAACAACTTAGATTTGGTTCATGCTTTTTGCAACCCACAAGATTCAAGTTTAAGGTTTGAATATTTTAAGCCAACAAACCCAAAACTAGGTAGAGCATAAAGTTGTAACTAAGCATATGAAGGAAATTAACAGAGCAACTATTCATCATCTCAACAAGGAAAACTTACACCATGGTTACTACACATACTAAAGAAATATTTTTGGTGTTTTCTAAGTTTTGCAAATTTTTATTTGTTTTTAGTTATGCAAATTTTTATGTATTTTCTGATTTTGCAAATTTTTATGGGTTTCATGCAAGGTTATGAAAGCAGTAAAAATAAATGATACAAGTTACCTCTCGTGGGGGTCCTCCCCCAAGCTAGCTTAAGGCTCACTACGGCTGATCGGGGTTGAAACCCGTCCAGCGACAGTATGCCCTCCACTCCTCCTGTCGGTGCAACTGCAACTGCTCCATGCCGTGGAATCTTTTGCCAGTGTGACGCTGCCATGCTTGGGTAGTATCGATGTGTTGGTTCAGCGTCTCTTGTATGTTGTCGCCCTGCACCCGCATCTCACCTAGCTGCTGGGTGATGGCACCGAAACCTCGGGACGAGGACGTCCGTCTGATGAGGTTCGGGGCTCCACCGGAGCTAGAACTGGTGGAACAGCGGCCTAGTGCCTGCCGTGTCCACTCCTCTTTGCTGGCATTGCCATGACGATCCACCGGTCTCATGCTGATGTGGGTGATGTGGCTGCTGAGGCGGTGGTGTCGGTTCTGCCTCCCTTCTGGTCTTGCTTCTTGTCATCCTGCCAGGCAAACCAGAAGATCTATGCCTCCGACCTCCTTCTCGTGGAACGAGAGGGATGGTTAGTGAATTGCAATTATACAAATGGAACTCCGCATTGGGCAGCTGTGGCGGAACCACCCAAAACTGCTGGGCCCGGGTGCACTGATCTTTGTTGCTAAGCAACTCTGACCCAAATTGGCACTCACCGGTAGTTCCTCGAGTGAAGCCTCGATAAAAGCCACGCTATTCCAGGATCAGCAGACAACACTCACACGAAGGTGAGCCTAGAGATTACAACACAGAACATTTCATACATCTCAGAGTTTGCAGCGGAAAGGAAAATTTATTACAAACCATGTTCAGAGTAGCAAAGTACTACAGAAGTCCGAACTACACAATTATTCAAGTGTTATAGTCTCAACGGAAGCAATAAAACATCTAACGAAAGGAAGTGACGTATTGAAAAAGCACATACGAAACACGTCACTCAGCGGGAGGGTGGTCAGCACCAGCTGAAGGACCATCCCACTCAACAGACCTGCCCGGAGGCAAGGTACACAGCCAAGTAAGACTTGCAATCAGATCTTCAAAGTTAGTACCTGAAAAACAGTGCCACAAGCAAGGCTGAGTATACTAATACTCAGCAAGACTGACCTGTCACCGGATATAACATAATCCGATAACTAGACATGCAAGGCTTTTTGGTTGGTGGGGTTTGTTTTGCCAAAAACGCCACTAAATGTTGATCCTTATTTTCAGATTTTATTTAGCCATCTTCCAGTTGGATTGACCATTCTAAGTTTGCATCTAACTCTACACAAACATGGTAGAGCAACCATTTAATCAACCAATAGTATTATCATCATCATATTCCACTTGTTACTCTGTGTGACCGAAAACATTAAGCAATCTCATGCCGTGAGAGCCGGACGATTCCGAATCGAATTTCAACCTGGCCAGGGGAACCTAGACCACACGTATGGGAACCAAGTCACCCACACAACTTTCCCCTTTTCTTTCCAGTCCGTGGATCCGGCACACCCTCCCCGACTACAGAGCCCGACGTCTCTGCACCCGTACGTCCGGACAAAAAAATAAACCTACTTCTACCAGGAGGGTGCGAGATCGTTCCACTCACTGGTCCAATCAGGTACTTAAGCTTACCGATTACCATATTTCTCGGCATGTGGCTAGTACTTTCAAATGCTTAAAGAAATGAGCCACACCCCGCGACCTTAGCCATTTTTGACTACACCAGCGGGGTATCACAACTACACAACCCCGCCCGTTGTCCTTATATTTCAGCAGGAATTTAAAGTCAGTCAACTTCTATAATCTCGCGAAAGGCAGGAAACCTCTCGACTTTTACCGTACCTAGTTAGTGGGGCAACTAGTCGAGAAAAAGATCCGGATAACAAGCATAGGTACCTAGGGATCATGCATCTAAAGTTTTCGATCAACTCCTAGAAAACGTAAATGCGCAATAAAATTATTACAACATATACAAAAAAATAAGATGAATATAAAGCGTAAAATAATGGGATTATGCACCGGGGCTTGCCTTCTTGGGCACTGTTCAAAAGTAGCCTTGGGCTCTTCCGAACATTGGTTCGGGTCTTGATTCAAGTCAGTATAATTAAGAGAGACACTCTCCGGAGTGGTAGTATTCGCGGGCACAAGCTCGTAATCACCGTCGAGTAGATTTACCGTTTCTATATGCATGCAGAAATGATATTGTTACAACATGATATAAACATATTTCTTTCCTTCACTATAAAGTTGTAGTCCGATATAGCATGTGTTTGTTGTGATGGTCTTAGTTAACTTTATTTTCTGGGCAATCGTTTATAGAGTAGTTATTAAATTCACTTTACTTCATAAAAGAGCTGTGTGGTTTGGTTTTCATTTTTATCATTAAAACATAGCATGCTTTCACTATTTCATAACAACAAATTTACTCATGTGATAGCGATGAAAAAATTAATGTAACACAGATCATATACTCTAACATCTATGGCATAAATTTCAGCATCTAATCATAAAGCACTAAACCATAACAAATCATGTAAGTAGATTACTATAGTTGTTTCACCTTTTTGCACAGAACGTTTGAAATGGGTTCTGGTGCTACAAATTTTACGGGAGCATGTACATAGAATCTAATCAGTACTGCAAATTTTATAGATTTTATCTACTCATATAAATGGAGTTATAAAATTAACAAAAGTAACATGCTAGCATTAAGAATAAATTCCACAGGGAGTTCTGCACATGTTATGTGTCTCAAATTTTGACCAGAGCCTAAACATGGACTAAACATGCTTCAGTAAAATTTTCAGGCATTATTTCTAGAAGATAAATTACTCATGCATTAAACTAGATATGAACATGCATATTCATTTGGACTTTAATATGACTAGTACTGCCTGTGAAACTTTTACCATAGCTAGTTATCTTTCTAACTAGTAACATATCCAAAGATGAAGACCAAAAATGACACATTACTTCTAGAACAAAAATAGCAAAACTAAGCATGATACAACATGCATATTTTACATCTACAGTTATGTTCATCACATGAAGCTCAAACTTTACAGACATAAGTATATGACTAAAAGAGAATTCCACAAATATTATTAGATTTTTCTAAGCAAAGGAACTATTTATCATAATTAAAGCTTACTTAATAAGCATTAAATCAAATATATAGTTAGACTGATCTAAACTTTCTCAAACTTTCACAACAGTAAATTTTTAGTGACATGAATACAAGGAAAAAGTTTCATACACAGAACCTCATTATTTCTACCAGCATTAATACATGAGCAATACTAGTAGATTTAGGAATCTTGATCATTTGAGCAAGCAAACAAGTTCAAACAGAGCTCATATTTTTACCAGGTTCTTATAACAGTACTAAATTAAACATATCCAAAAATCAAGCATAGTTACTGAACCAAACTCCTAGAACATTTATGTGCCATTTAAACTAGTCTTTTTCTTAGATTAAAATAAAAGCAAAATATGAACATGTGACTGTAACAAAAGTTGTATCCCTTGTTCTAAGGGTTCCAGAACATTTTAGTTTGCATTTTTCTGATCTTTATACGATTTTCTAGGCATTTTTGAAGTTTGCTGTTTTGAAGTTTAAGCACATTTTGCAGTTTGACCCCTGGAAGTTTTGGTTCTTTTAACTTGGGGTCCCTGGCGGAAAACTCAGAACAGAGCAGGTTTGTGCGGCGGTTCCCGGCGATGGGGATGGCCGGCGGTGAGGGGAATGTGGGGGAAAATGGAGAGGGGATCGAGAGCTACCCTTGGGCGGTCGTGGGAGGAGCGGAGGTGGTCGGAGCTGGGCTCTCCACGGCGAGGGGCGGACAGCGGCGGGTCTGCTCCGGCGCGGCGGTGCTCCGGCGACGGAAGGAAGGGGCGGCCGGGCTGGGAAGGTTCACTGGGTCTAGGGCGATCCGTTCAGGGGGTTGGTTTGGGGAGAGAGTGGCCGGAGAAGGGGGCTCCGCGGCGAGCCGAGCTCGGCAGCCATGGCAATGGTGGCTGGGGTGCTCTAGGCGCGCGCAGGGGATGTGCCGCCTTCTATAGGCACGAGGGGGAGGAGGACCAGCTGGCAAGTGATGTGGTGGTGTCTGGGGGAGGTTGATTCGGCCAAGGAGGGCGACGGAGGCAGGCGACGGTGAGCGGCGACGCCATTGGCGGCGTGTCACGCAGGGGCGTCGGCGGGGCACGTGGCGTGCGGAGAAGAAGCCAGGGTAGAGGGGTTTCGGCTCAACCCGTGGGCGTGCGGGCAGTTTGGTCGGGGGCGCGACGTGTGGCCGGCCAGGTGGCACCGCTCCGTACGGCGCCGTTGTTACGGCGTGAGGGAGAGAGAACAGAGGAAGAAGAAGCTGTCAGTGGCAGTTTCGTAATTAGACCAAAGTTCCAAAACCCAGTTCTGTAATTTCAATTTTTCTCCCTCATCTTGGCCTCAAATTAAAAAGTGTTGAATACTATTCTTGTTCAATTTTTCGAGATCTACAACTTTCATGTTATGAACTTTTTCATTAGAGCAATGGTTTGAGAGTTATTTAATTATTTTAAAAACTGCCATTTTAAGGTACTTATCATTTCATGTGAATTTTGTCACTTTTACTCCTAGGCTTCAACTAGGTTTTTGTTTAACATGACATGGTGAATATGACTATTTATTTTTATATGCATGTTTGCATTGTTTTGCAAGTTATTTCAATTTCCTATCAACTAGAAATAGAACTCTTGTTGATTTAATTTGTTTGAATTAGTAGCTCTTCACACATCAAAGAATGGTTCCATTAATAATTTCAACTGATGGTTTTCCAGTTTAAATTTGATTTGCATAGAAAGTTTATAGCTCATTACGAAAGGTGTATTTTATTGTCTTATTATGTAACACCCTAATTTAAATTTCAGCATTTATTAATAAATTTAATTGGCTTTATTTAAATTTCTAAGGTTTATTGTGTCTAGTATGGCATTTAATTTAATTTTGTTCTTAAGTAATTAAAATTTATCATAGGTTTAAATTTTTGTTGCATTCATGCTGGTGCATGGTTTTATTTTTGTTTGAATGCATAGGAGTTGAATTCAAATTTTGTTTGAATTCAAATAGCTTTGTTTGAATTAGAAAATAGAAATAGAAAAGGTAAAAGAAAACCCAAACCCACCTCAGCCCAGTCCAACCCTTTCCTCTGGCCCAGCATTCTCCCACCTCCCTCTCTCGCGCGGGCCCAGTCCGCTCTACCCGCGCGGCCCACCCACGCAGCAGCTCTCCCCCTCTCTCCCCTGCGGCCCACATCCCTCACTCACGCTCAGCCCAGTTCACCCCCTTAGCTCCCCGCACCGGCCCAAGCGCTCCGGCCCACCCTCTCCCACGCGCTAGGCCCGCTGCACCCGCGTCGCCCGCATCCCTCCCTGTCTCTCTGTCCAGCCGGGCCCGCTGGCAGGACCTTCCCCTTCCTCCGCCCGAAATCGTCGCCGGACTCCCTGCTCCGCCCGTGCCGAGCCCCGCTGCCCCGTGGGTCATACCGGACCACGCAGGGCCACTCGCCAGCCACCCCTGCCCCTTTTACTTCTAGAAGCGCCGCCACCCAAGTTCGGGATCACGCCGAGCTGTTGCGCGATCCCGTTTTCCTCGCGCCGGTCACGCCCGAGCCCGCCGCCAAATTCTCCGGGCATCCTTCCTTATCGCACCACCCGGGATCTCGGCACGGCCTCCTTAAACACAGCCCGGCCTTCCCCTACGCTGCACACGCCACCCCTGCACTCCAGCGCCACCAGAACCCGATTCCCACCGCCCCTGTCTAGCTCCGCCGTAGCAGAACTTCAACGCCGCCGGTAAAGACTCCGCCGCCCGGTTTTCTCGCCGCCGTGGCGCGCCGGATCCAGCTGACCCCTCTACCTGCTTCACAGTGACGCCAGGCATCGACCCGTGCCACCCAGAGGCCAGGAGGAGCCCCGCAGCACCCTTCTCCGCGAGCGCCGCCCGTGACCGCCGCACGACCTCGCCGCCGGCTCTCTGCGCTGCGCAATCCGGCCGACTCGACCCCCGGTGAGCCCCAAACCCACCTCCCCTCTCTGCTTTGCGGGTTGTTTTAGCTGTATTACACCCTAGCCACCCGAGCTTGCGCACTCCGGCGATAGCCGCCGCCGCAGCGCCTCCCAGCCGCTTGCACGCCCATCGGAGGCCCGCGCGGATGCCCTAGGTGTTCTGACCGTTCCGCGCGCAGTCTCTAGAGCCTAGCCACACTCGTTTTCGTGCCCAGACGGCCAAGTTTGGCCGGTCCGGCGATCCCCAGCCGTGCACCGCCGCGGGGACGCCGTCTCCGGCGAGCAGCGCCGCTGCCCCGCGCTCCCAGACTCATCGTGACCATCCGATCGCAGCTCCACGGCTCACAATAGATCTAGCCCGAGGTCAACCAAACCAAAAACGGTCAGCACTGGCGTTTGTGCAAAATAGCCCCTGTGTTCTTCCGAAATCAAGCCGCGCTCCATCCAGTTCAAAATAATTTCCAACCAGGCCCTGTTTTTTTTTGCTTAGGCCCCTGGCTTTTCTCAGATTAGAACCCGCAGTCCTGAGCCGTCAGTTTTGCACGCTAGCCCTTAGATTTAATGGTTAATTATGTTTAAGTCCCTAGTTTTTGCAGAAAAACCGCAGAAACTTAGTTTTTATCGCATTTAAGCCCCTGAACCTTGTTGTAGGCCTAGTTTACGCGTTTTAGCTCCGTTTTTAGCGTTCTTTATATCCACGCGATCGTTGTAACGCGTAGAATAGTTTTAGACTAGTTTAGTGTGCTGTTCTCATGTATTGATGTACTGTTCTTTAGTTTTTGTTAGAGTTTGCTTGTATGCTTATTATTGTGCATTGTTTTGGCCATGTGTTCGTGAGTAGACGTTGATCCATCTGAGGAGCCCCAGTACCAGTACCCGGAGCAGCCGTCTTCGGACCACTTTGAGCAGCAGCAGGGGCAGTACGAGGAAGGCAAGTATAACATGAACAACCTATCATCTTTAAATACAATTTCATACTGCATTTTAATACTGTATGCCTTTAAGGATTTCCTAGCCAGTTTATATCCTTTAAATATACCCTTGGGTTGCATTTTGGTTAGTTGTGCTAGGTTGCTGCGCTATAACACACTCTGGTCCTTTTTAATTAATTTGACTAATGGTTTACTTGAACTTAATTCTGAGAGTGGCACTCTGTGTGGCTTGAGTGGCTCACGTCTCGTTAAAATTGGCTTTTGTTAGAAACATGGTTTAGGGGGCCAGCACGGTGCTTAGTGCTTGGTTGGCCACTCTCCATAAGGACCGGTTCATAGAGTGACAACCTGGGACAACAGCGCTACCACAAGACTGGAATGGGACGGTCTTGGCTTACTAATTAGGCCATTTTGGTTCGGGAGTAACTTACCGACGGGGCATGGGGGGTGGTGAGCTTCAATGGTGGCCAGGCTACGAGGCTGGTCTGTGTGTCTTGTACCCCCTCGAGGTGGTTACCATCGTTGCGGAGCCTGATTCCTTAGCGGTTACACCTTGCCAATGTGTCCTTTGTAACGGCCTCGTAGTGAGTTTGCTAGTCATCTCACCTAAGGAAGTGTGATGAACAACTGGCGTAGCTCACGACTTGTGGGTAAAGATGTGCAACCTCTGCAGAGTGTAAAACTGGTATACTAGCCGTGCTCACGGTTATGAGCGGCCCAGATCCTCCTTTTGATTAGTGAAGTTATCTCCTTCCGACGAGGGAGGTGCTTCTCGGGGTTTCCTTGGTGGCTTGGTTTTAGTTTGGTTTCTCAGTAGTTACATGATTAAACTTGATTAATTACTATGTAACTGGGTTAATGGTAATTCATCAACTTGTAGTAAATAGCTTTAACAAAATTTTGCCAAGACTTAAAAGCTAATGCAGTTGAGTCAGCCAACCTAGAGCCTCATAGTTTGTGTTATACTTGTTGAGTACAAGTTGTGTACTCACCCTTGCCTCTTCTCTACTTTTTCCTCTTGGCTACGCTACTGCTGCTCAGTTCCTGCCAACGCGAGGGAGTTCGCTCAGCGCTACCAGGACTACGAGGACTTCTAGGTGTTCGTCTCCCAGTCGACGTCCCTGTGGCGCCCTGCTTCAGCTTCGGAGAGCTTTTACCGTATTTGTACTTCGCTTCCGCTGTATCAGACATTCTGTCATTATTGTAACAAATAACATTCGTATTCGCTTTATTATATCTTTTTACGTGATATGTGCTAAGATATACTGTTCATTCTGTTGTATATACGTGTGACTTGATCCTGGCACGTATATGATTGCTCGGTTTATGTTCTTTTATAAACCGGGTGTTACAGAGTGGTATCAGAGCCATATCGACTGTAGGACGAAGCCTAGATAGAACTGGTCGAGTTTTAGGACTTCTTCTCACCAATCTTTGCCTGCTGAAACTATTTTACTATTATACCCCTTGACTTCTTTGACTGTTTACCCTTCTCGTCTTGATTTCTCTTCTCTGAAGAATAGTTTTCGTAGATTTTGGCCTGAATTAGTCATCTGACCACCCTGAGTATAGCTAGGTGACCTTTTATAATAATACGATAGCACGTATCGCGACGCGTTGTGTTAGTCGAGTCTTTTGCTAAACTCGGCTAAGTCGTGAAAATTGTCTGCTTGTTATTATGCTACATGTTTGATTTGGATCTTTGACTGATTGCATAGCTTAGTAGCTTAAATTTGTTTAAAGAAAATCACTCTGATGTTAAAGCTAACTAATTAATAAAATGAGTTAGATCGTTGGGGGTAAAACAGTCAACTCTGTCCTGTCTACCTTATCATGGCTGAGTCTTTTTCCGCAAAGAGTTATCATATCCATCTGAGTTTATTCCTGCAATATCCTTACTCGTGAAATCTTTTGTTCAAATCAGATGGTGAACACCAGGAGCACCGGTTCAGGTTCTGGCCAGCAGCAGGGTCAGAACAACCAGGGTACTGGGATCCCGATGCCTCCGCCCTTGACTCCGGAGCAGTACTTCCAGCTCCAGATGCAGATGATGGCTACCCTGAACAACACCGTTCAGGCTCTTCAGCAGGCTCACACTCAGCCTCCGCCTCCTCCACCGCCGCAGCCTCGCGACAGGCCTGCTGAGTTCCTGAGGGGTCACCCGCCGATGTTTTCTCACACGTCCGACCCTCTTCAGGCCGATGACTGGCTCCGTGCAGTGGAGCGTCAGCTGGACATCGCCCAGTGCGATGATCGTGAGCGCGTCTTGTACGCAGCAGGACAGCTGCGAGGGGCAGCTTTGGACTGGTGGGAGTCCCACCCAGTTCATGACCGCGAGTCTCTCACTTGGCTCCAGTTCAGGGAGCGTTTCCGCAGCCACAACGTCCCCGCGGGCGTTATGAAGATGAAGCAGAAGGAGTTCCTTGCACTGAAGCAGGTAATCTTAAATATAATCACTCAGCGGTTTCTTTTGAGCTAATGCTCCTTGTTCTATCCTTATGAATCTTGAGTTAATCTTCCGATATCTATCTGTCTTTGTGAATTCAGGGGACTATGTCGGTCACGGAGTATCGTGATCGCTTTCATCAGCTGGCACGCTACGCCCCTGCCGAGGTTGCGGATGACCGCAAGAAGCAGGAGCACTTCATGGAGGGTCTTGAGGACTACCTCCAGTACGCGCTGCTCAACCTCCGCTTCGACGACTTCAACCATCTGGTTGACAGTGCGCTCAACACTGAGCGTAAGCACCTGGAGATGGAGGACAAGAAGAGGAAGGTTGTCCCCGTTGCTTCCGGCAGCAACACTCGTCCTCGACTCCAGCAGCCCCAGCAGTACCAGCCTCAGTACCGGCCTCCTCAGCAGTACCAGCAGAGGCCACCGCAGCAGTATCCGCCTCGACAGCAGCAGGCTGGGCAGGGCCAGAGGTTACCGGCACCTCCGGCTCGTGCTGCTCCACCTGCTCCACCGGCACTGCAGGCTCCACGTCCGGCAGCTCCTACCGGACAGCAGGCTCAGGGATCTCCTCGCACCTGCTTTCACTGCGGCCAGCCGGGGCACTACGCCAACGCTTGCCCCCGGAAGGCGCAGGCGGGACAGCAGGGGCGCCCAGCTCAGCCCAGGGCGCCACTTCAGGGCAGAGTGAACCACGTGACGGCCGAGTCAGCGGCCGAGGCTCCCAACGTGGTTATTGGTACGTTCATGGTCAACTCCCATCCAGCTTCAGTGCTTTTCGATACTGGTGCTACTCATTCTTTCATCACCAAGTCATTTGTTGAGGAGCATAGTTTCTTTACCACTGCATTAAAGAACTGTCTGCTAGTTTCTTCACCGGGAGGGGAGTTGAGATCCCATATTGTTTGCCCCCGAGTCAGTGTAGCCATAAGGGGGGCAATGTTCAGTGCTAATCTGAGGGTGCTGGACACCAAGGGTATCGATGTGATTCTGGGAATGGATACTCTTGCCAAGTGGGGAGTCAGAATTGATTGTGCTCATCGAGCAGTTCACCTGACAGCATCTGATGGCCAAGAGGTGACAGTCAGTGCTTCAGAACCCTCGGGATTTCTTCATCAGATGGAGGCTAGACCCACGGACGGTATTCGCGTGGTGTCTGAATTCCCGGATGTCGTTCCGGATGATCTGCCAGGTATGCCGCCCGAACGCGCCATTGAGTTTTGTATTGATCTCTTGCCTGGCACAGCTCCTATTGCAAAGCGGCCCTACCGCATGGCACCTATAGAGCATGAAGAGGTCAAGAAAACTATTGATGAGTTGCTAGCCAAGGGCTATATCCGTCGCAGTTTCTCTCCTTGGGCTTTTCCATTACTGCTGGTAGATAAGAAGGATGGCTCGAAGAGGATGTGTGTGGATTATTGGGAGCTAAATGCAGTCACTATCAAGAACAAGCATCCACTGCCCCGTATTGAGGATCTCTTCGATTTGCTTCGAGGTGCTCGTATATTCTCGAAGATTGATCTTCGTTCGGGATATTTTCAGCTGAGGATCCGTCCTGGGGATATTCCGAAGACGGCATTCACCTGCAAGTACGGGTTATATGAGTATACAGTCATGTCCTTCGGCTTGACTAATGCCCCGGCTTACTTCATGCATCTGATGAACATGGTCTTCATGGATTATCTGGATGTCTTTGTGGTGATTTTCATTGATGATATTCTGATCTTCTCCAAGACAGAAGAAGAGCATGAAGAGCATCTGAGGCTTGTGTTGCAGAGATTGAGAGAGCATCAGCTGTATGCCAAGTTCAGCAAGTGCGAGTTCTGGATTGACGAGGTACCATTCCTCGGTCATGTTATCTCTCAGGGAGGCATTGCTGTTGATCCAAGCAAGGTGAAGGATGTGCTAGAGTGGGAGACACCGCAGACAGTGAAGGAAGTCAGATCTTTCTTGGGCTTAGCTGGATATTATCGGAGGTTCATTGAGAATTTCTCCAAGATCGCGAAGCCTTTGACTTCTTTGCTGGAGAAGAATGTGGCTTTCGTATGGACTGATGAGCGTCAGAAGGCCTTTGATGAGCTGAAGAAGAGGTTGACTACGGCGCCAGTCTTGACTCTGCCAGACCAGACGAAGAGATTCACGGTATATTGTGATGCTTCGAAGGATGGTCTTGGGTGTGTTCTGATGCAGGAGGGCAGAGTGATAGCTTATGCTTCACGACAGTTACGTCGGCATGAGCTGAATTATCCTACTCATGATCTCGAGTTAGCCGCAGTTGTGCATGCTCTGAAGATTTGGAGGCATTACTTGTATGGGCAGCGGTGTGATATCTACACTGATCACAAGAGCCTCAAGTATATTTTCACGCAGAATGAGCTGAACATGCGGCAGAGAAGATGGCTGGAGTTGGTCAAGGACTATGATCTGGAGATTCACTATCATCCGGGTAAGGCCAATGTTGTAGCAGATGCTCTGAGCAGAAGAAGTTATGTCAACATGGCCGTGGCTTTCCAGATGCCTCCAGAGTTATGCGAGGAGTTCGAGCAGTTGAGTCTGGGCTTCTTGCATCATACTTCTAGTGCAGCATTTGAGGCAGTACCGACTCTAGAGTCAGAGATCAGGCAGCATCAGAAAGATGATGAGAAGCTGCAGGAGATTCGTGAGTTGCTCAAGAAGGGCAAGGCCCCACATTTTAGAGAGGATGATCAGGGTACCTTGTGGTACAAGAACCGGATCTGTGTGCCAGATGTGAAGGATCTTCGGAAGTTGATTCTGAGTGAGGCCCATGATACAGCTTACTCTATTCATCCGGGCAGCACGAAGATGTATTACGATCTGAAGGAACGTTTCTGGTGGTATGGAATGAAGCGTTCAGTGGCAGAGTACGTGGCTATTTGTGACACCTGTCAGCGTGTCAAGGCTGAGCATCAGAGGCCAGCAGGTCTGTTACAGCCTCTGAAGATTCCAGAGTGGAAATGGGAGGAGATCACTATGGACTTCATTGTTGGATTGCCTCGTACTCAGAAAGGGTACAACTCTATATGGGTAGTAGTGGATCGATTGACGAAGGTTGCTCACTTCATACCAGTGAACACTACTTACTCCGGTGCTAGACTTGCAGAGTTGTACATCTCTCGGATTGTCTGCTTGCATGGAGTGCCCAAGAAGATCATATATGACAGAGGGTCTCAGTTCACTTCTCGGTTCTGGGAGCAGCTCCATGATTCGTTGGATACGAAGCTGCGTTTCAGTACGGCTTATCACCCTCAGACCGATGGGCAGACAGAGAGAACCAACCAAGTGTTGGAGGATATGCTGAGAGCTTGTGCCATTCAGTACGGTACTAGTTGGGATAAGTGCCTGTCATATGCTGAGTTTTCATATAATAACAGCTATCAGGCCAGTCTGAAGAAGTCTCCCTTTGAGGCACTGTATGGCAGAAAATGCAGGACTCCTCTCTATTGGGATCAGATTGATGAAAAGCAGCTCTTTGGCCCTGAGATCATAGATGATGCAGAGCAGATGGTTCAGGCTGTGCGAGAAAATCTGAGGATTGCACAGAGCAGACAGAAGAGCTATGCTGATGGCAAACGGAGAGATCTGACCTTCAGTGTCGGTGATTATGTGTATCTGAAGGTGTCTCCGATGAGAGGAATCCGCAGATTTAATGTCAAAGGGAAGTTAGCACCTCGGTATGTGGGGCCATTCAAGGTGCTGGAGCGGAAAGGCGAAGTTGCTTATCGCCTGGAGTTACCTCTCAGCCTCTCAGGAGTTCATGATGTCTTCCATATATCTCAGCTGAAGAGGTGTCTGCGAGTACCCGAGGAGCAGGCACCACTGGATGGAGTCGATGTGCAGGAAGATCTGACCTATACTGAGCATCCGGTGAAGATCCTGGAGACATCAGAGAGGGTCACTCGGAACAAGCGCATCAAGATGTGCCGAGTTCAGTGGAGTCACCACAGTGAAGCTGAGGCTACATGGGAGCGAGAAGATGAGCTAAAGAAGACATATCCAGATCTCTTTGCTAGCCAGCCCAGCTAAATCTCGAGGACGAGATTTCTTTAAGGGGGTAGGGTATGTAACACCCTAATTTAAATTTCAGCATTTATTAATAAATTTAATTGGCTCTATTTAAATTTCTAAGGTTTATTGTGTCTAGTATGGCATTTAATTTAATTTTGTTCTTAAGTAATTAAAATTTATCATAGGTTTAAATTTTTGTTGCATTCATGCTGGTGCATGGTTTTATTTTTGTTTGAATGCATAGGAGTTGAATTCAAATTTTGTTTGAATTCAAATAGCTTTGTTTGAATTAGAAAATAGAAATAGAAAAGGTAAAAGAAAACCCAAACCCACCTCAGCCCAGTCCAACCCTTTCCTCTGGCCCAGCATTCTCCCACCTCCCTCTCTCGCGCGGGCCCAGTCCGCTCTACCCGCGCGGCCCACCCACGCAGCAGCTCTCCCCCTCTCTCCCCTGCGGCCCACATCCCTCACTCACGCTCAGCCCAGTTCACCCCCTTAGCTCCCCGCACCGGCCCAAGCGCTCCGGCCCACCCTCTCCCACGCGCTAGGCCCGCTGCACCCGCGTCGCCCGCATCCCTCCCTGTCTCTCTGTCCAGCCGGGCCCGCTGGCAGGACCTTCCCCTTCCTCCGCCCGAAATCGTCGCTGGACTCCCTGCTCCGCCCGTGCCGAGCCCCGCTGCCCCGTGGGTCATACCGGACCACGCAGGGCCACTCGCCAGCCACCCCTGCCCCTTTTACTTCTAGAAGCGCCACCACCCAAGTTCGGGATCACGCCGAGCTGTTGCGCGATCCCGTTTTCCTCGCGCCGGTCACGCCCGAGCCCGCCGCCAAATTCTCCGGGCATCCTTCCTTATTGCACCACCCGGGATCTCGGCACGGCCTCCTTAAACACAGCCCGGCCTTCCCCTACGCTGCACATGCCACCCCTGCACTCCAGCGCCACCAGAACCCGATTCCCACCGCCCCTGTCTAGCTCCGCCGTAGCAGAACTTCAACGCCGCCGGTAAAGACTCCGCCGCCCGGTTTTCTCGCCGCCGTGGCGTGCCGGATCCAGCTGACCCCTCTACCTGCTTCACAGTGACGCCAGGCATCGACCCGTGCCACCCAGAGGCCAGGAGGAGCCCCGCAGCACCCTTCTCCGCGAGCGCCGCCCGTGACCGCCGCACGACCTCGCCGCCGGCTCTCTGCGCTGCGCAATCCGGCCGACTCGACCCCCGGTGAGCCCCAAACCCACCTCCCCTCTCTGCTTTGCGGGTTGTTTTAGCTGTATTACACCCTAGCCACCCGAGCTCGCGCACTCCGGCGATAGCCGCCGCCGCAGCGCCTCCCAGCCGCTTGCACGCCCATCGGAGGCCCGCGCGGATGCCCTAGGTGTTCTGACCGTTCCGCGCGCAGTCTCTAGAGCCTAGCCACGCTCGTTTTCGTGCCCGGACGGCCAAGTTTGGCCGGTCCGGCGATCCCCAGCCGTGCACCGCCGCGGGGACGCCGTCTCCGGCGAGCAGCGCCGCTGCCCCCGCGCGCCCAGACTCATCGTGACCATCCGATCGCAGCTCCACGGCTCACAATAGATCTAGCCCGAGGTCAACCAAACCAAAAACGGTCAGCACTGGCGTTTGTGCAAAATAGCCCCTGTGTTCTTCCGAAATCAAGCCGCGCTCCATCCAGTTCAAAATAATTTCCAACCAGGCCCTGTTTTTTTTTGCTTAGGCCCCTGGCTTTTCTCAGATTAGAACCCGCAGTCCTGAGCCGTCAGTTTTGCACGCTAGCCCTTAGATTTAATGGTTAATTATGTTTAAGTCCCTAGTTTTTGCAGAAAAACCGCAGAAACTTAGTTTTTATCGCATTTAAGCCCCTGAACCTTGTTGTAGGCCTAGTTTACGCGTTTTAGCTCCGTTTTTAGCGTTCTTTATATCCACGCGATCGTTGTAACGCGTAGAATAGTTTTAGACTAGTTTAGTGTGCTGTTCTCATGTATTGATGTACTGTTCTTTAGTTTTTGTTAGAGTTTGCTTGTATGCTTATTATTGTGCATTGTTTTGGCCATGTGTTCGTGAGTAGACGTTGATCCATCTGAGGAGCCCCAGTACCAGTACCCGGAGCAGCCGTCTTCGGACCACTTTGAGCAGCAGCAGGGGCAGTACGAGGAAGGCAAGTATAACATGAACAACCTATCATCTTTAAATACAATTTCATACTGCATTTTAATACTGTATGCCTTTAAGGATTTCCTAGCCAGTTTATATCCTTTAAATATACCCTTGGGTTGCATTTTGGTTAGTTGTGCTAGGTTGCTGCGCTATAACACACTCTGGTCCTTTTTAATTAATTTGACTAATGGTTTACTTGAACTTAATTCTGAGAGTGGCACTCTGTGTGGCTTGAGTGGCTCACGTCTCGTTAAAATTGGCTTTTGTTAGAAACATGGTTTAGGGGGCCAGCACGGTGCTTAGTGCTTGGTTGGCCACTCTCCATAAGGACCGGTTCATAGAGTGACAACCTGGGACAACAGCGCTACCACAAGACTGGAATGGGACGGTCTTGGCTTACTAATTAGGCCATTTTGGTTCGGGAGTAACTTACCGACGGGGCATGGGGGGTGGTGAGCTTCAATGGTGGCCAGGCTACGAGGCTGGTCTGTGTGTCTTGTACCCCCTCGAGGTGGTTACCATCGTTGCGGAGCCTGATTCCTTAGCGGTTACACCTTGCCAATGTGTCCTTTGTAACGGCCTCGTAGTGAGTTTGCTAGTCATCTCACCTAAGGAAGTGTGATGAACAACTGGCGTAGCTCACGACTTGTGGGTAAAGATGTGCAACCTCTGCAGAGTGTAAAACTGGTATACTAGCCGTGCTCACGGTTATGAGCGGCCCAGATCCTCCTTTTGATTAGTGAAGTTATCTCCTTCCGACGAGGGAGGTGCTTCTCGGGGTTTCCTTGGTGGCTTGGTTTTAGTTTGGTTTCTCAGTAGTTACATGATTAAACTTGATTAATTACTATGTAACTGGGTTAATGGTAATTCATCAACTTGTAGTAAATAGCTTTAACAAAATTTTGCCAAGACTTAAAAGCTAATGCAGTTGAGTCAGCCAACCTAGAGCCTCATAGTTTGTGTTATACTTGTTGAGTACAAGTTGTGTACTCACCCTTGCCTCTTCTCTACTTTTTCCTCTTGGCTACGCTACTGCTGCTCAGTTCCTGCCGACGCGAGGGAGTTCGCTCAGCGCTACCAGGACTACGAGGACTTCTAGGTGTTCGTCTCCCAGTCGACGTCCCTGTGGCGCCCTGCTTCAGCTTCGGAGAGCTTTTACCGTATTTGTACTTCGCTTCCGCTGTATCAGACATTCTGTCATTATTGTAACAAATAACATTCGTATTCGCTTTATTATATCTTTTTACGTGATATGTGCTAAGATATACTGTTCATTCTGTTGTATATACGTGTGACTTGATCCTGGCACGTATATGATTGCTCGGTTTATGTTCTTTTATAAACCGGGTGTTACATATTACCACACATGTCAAGTCAAGTTTAAAAGGGTACCAATTATTGTTTTTCAAACACATTGCACTCAACACATGCACACATACATTTACACACAAGTTTGCAAGAACTAGACATAGGGTTTTTATTTAAGTTTTCTTAGCTCATTTGTGTGTGAAATTATGTTATTTGACTGGCTTTGGTTAAACTGACACCAGAGGTGTCACAGCAGCGGAATCTAATTTGTATAGCCCAAGTAAAAGAAAATCAAAGAGCATTCGGGCCTTTCTTGAGTGTGTGACCTTGGATTAAATAAGCCTCGTCGATATACGTATGGTCGCCCTCAATGAAAGGAATAGAATTCCCCTCTAAGGCACCAATACGTGTAGCGATACGAGTAATTAAAGAAGTGCACTCAATAGGACCCGTCATCTTGAAATTCAAAAGCCATTGCTTAACCAAAACTTACGCGGGGGAGATTTTGATCTTGTTGACCATGGCATAAAGAATGAGCAACTCATCGTTGCGCATGGGTCGGACATCATCTCTTGGAAAGAGAGTGGTGGTTAACTACTTGTGTAACAACTGAAGAGTTGGATTATGAATGTCACCGCACCGAGGTGCGAACTTGCCATGGACAACTTGACCTGAAATCTGGCCCCAAAATTCATGACGATTAAAACCGCGGCAAGCTTGATCGAGAGAAATCGGCCAGCATTTGTTGAAATCGAGGTGGCCGGCAAAAGTTTTCCAAGAAAGCAAATACTCTTTCCCGAAAAGTCAAAAATAAACCACGTTTTCCACCTCCCGAAGAGTGCAAAGAAATTGGATGGTGAGGAGTCGAGAACTGTACTCCTTAACGGGAACGAAGTTATCCCATCCAATTGCATGCCAAACGTTAGAGAAGTCTTTGTACATACCTGTTTTGATGAGGAGGTCTAGATCGAATGCTCGGGTGTGGACAAAGCTTCTATTCTTGAGGATGGCGTAGCCTTGTCGTTCATGATCATCTCGCAAGTCGAGGTACGGTGCATCTTCCGCATCAATCTCTATGACCTCGGCTTGCGGTTCGGCTTGCATCTCTTTGTATTGTTCTTCTTCCTCATAGTCCATCATGCTTGGTGTAGGCGTAGGTTCGGGTGTGTACGAGCTTGAGCCACCCGGAGAACGGGATGAACTTCCACCCATCATCTTCTTGAGTGTGCCAGAGACCTTCCGCCCTAAGCCTTTCATGATGGAACAAAAACACGTGCAACTCGAAACGGGTTATGTTAGTGAAACCAAATCGAATGCTCTTACCCGTGAGTTGCTCCTTCTTTCTTGCAGCAAGGAAATGAGAAAGAGAGGTCTCTTGAATTCAAATTTTGAGCAAAAATCCAATGAAAACCCGAGAGCAAAGTTTGAGAGAGTTTGAGAGGGAGTGTGTGAATGAGAATTGAGTGTGAGAGCTCAACACTCACCCCTCGACCTCTATTTAAAGGGAGAATGGCCGGGCACCGTTGGAGGAGACCATCCTCAACGCCTAGTGACCGTTGGAGAAGGGTGGGCCCACTAGCCGTTGGTAGGGGGCCGGCCAACCCTAGGGTTCGTCTGAACCCTAGGTGGCCCCCTGCTGACAGCCAGGGCTCACTACCCTTCTAACGGTCATAAACTTTTTAAACTTTGGTGCCGGTCAAACTTTGCTCCGAAAAGATGTTCAAATTTATTTTCCAAAGGATTTTCATGCCCAGAAATATTTTTAGATTTTTGTAAAGATTAGAAAAAGTGCTAAAAAAAGTTTCTAGCATGCAAGTGCGTTTTGAAAATTCAAATATGCAGTGGGAAAAAGTAGAAAAAGTTGAGAAAAGCAAAATGGTGGAAAGTAAATATGAGATACGTACCGATTTACCTTTGGTAAGGGCTCGTCGTTTTGAGTCTGACGAGCGGGACCTTTCTCCTACTATGATTACATTGCTCGGCTTGTCCTGGAGAATTGGACGAGGAAGAGCTTGCGACCTTACGCCACACCTTCTTTGTACGTCTTTTCTTGGATTGTGTGGTCGTAGGTTCTTCTGGCTGGGATTCTAGTGCACCCCAGAGTGGACTTTTGTCGTGAGCCTATTGGATCACAAACATCTGCTCCTTCCTATGGAGAAATTTAAAGAATATGCTGTCCACCCCGATGCGGAACTGGACTTCTCTAGATCCAACATCGATCCTAGCCTTCACACTATTCAGGAAGGGTCGTCCAGGAATAAGGTCTAAACCCAGGTCCCCTTCCATGTTAAGAATGATGAAGTCGGCGAGGACGAAGCAGTTTCGGATTCGTATGTAGATGTTTTCGACTATCCCTTCGGGATGTCAGACTTTGGAATCTGCAAGTTGTACGAACATACGGGTCTGGGAAAGAGCAGGATACTGTAGTTGTTCAAAGATTACCTTGGGCATGATGTTTATGCTTGACTCAAGGTCGCGAAGGGCCCGTCTATAGGATTGATCGAAGATGGAACAGCTGATCATGGGCACCCCTGGATCTCCATGTAGTTTCGCTGTCAGCCCGCCCCATGCATTCATCCTTGGGTGTGTGGTTTTTCCTGCATGGTTAGTGCGAGAAGTCTGCCGGGGAAGGTTGCCCCACCCGGTAGACACCATATTTTCAGTTTCAATGGGTGTTTCGGGTTGCCCCGGAATCTTCCTGGACTCAGAGATAGGAACAACAGCTGCGATTTGCGCAAGTTGTGTTTCTATCATTTTGTTGAAACTTAGTTGATTTTTAAGAGCAGAAGAAAGAGTTTCAACTTTAGCATTTATGTTTTCCAAAATTTTATCATTGGCAGGAAGATTTTTGTTTAAAGATTCATTTATTTTATCTTGGCCAAAAACAAGATCACTCAAAGAGGGTTGGTTCAAATTGAAATTTGAGTTAAAGTTGTTACCTCCTCCTTGGAATGGTGGGCGTGCCTGACCCCACCCCTGGCCTCCTTGTGGACGATACCCGGTGTTGTTGTTGTTGATGTAAGCTGCGTCTTCACAGGTCTCGGGGTAGTCATTCCCTGAGTGGCCACCGTCACAACAAACCTCGCACGTTAAGTACGAGTTCATGGCATGGACGGGAACAGGCATCTGGTGCCGGTTCCCTTCATCGAGTTTCTTTAGTAGGAGGTCCAGCTTGGCGGCGAGCATGTCCGTCTCCTTGATGGTATGCATTCCGCCCTTGGTTCTAGGCTGGGAACGCTCCACGTTCCAGCCCTGGTTGGAGACCATCTTTTCAATTAAGGCCGTAGCCTTGGCAATTATAAGGTCCAGATAGGCTCCTCCAGCAGTAGCAAAAAGGGGGGCTCTGGATGTTGTCGTTAGCCCATTGTAGAAGCTTTGGAGTACGACCACTCGTCATCCCATGATGAGGACTGGCGAGTATGTATTCTTGCAATCTCTCCCAAGCTTCTGGGATGGATTCCATCCCTGTCTGCTAGAAACATGAAATTCTTCCACACAGGGCATTTGTTTTGCCCAACGGGAAGAATTTGGCGAGGAACGCCGCCAATCGGAGGGGATGAAAAGAAGTGATTCACCATTTCCGAGATGGATATTTCCCTCCCCGATCAAAGGCTTAAATTATTCGCAAGAGGAAGAACCGATTGGTGAGTTGAAAACATTGGAGCAAAGGTGAAGAAAACAAATAGAGGAAGGTTGATTGAAGGAACATCGGCGTCGGCACAACAAGAAAATTTAGAAGTAAAGCTTCCACCACCAAGTTCTGTTTATTGGAGGAATGAATTTCAAGGTGCATCAAGTGGACAAGGACACCTGCAAGGATGGATGAGTCAATGTGAATGAAACCAAGATCAAGCATGGGGGCATGGTATGGCGGCGCCTCCACCGGTGTACCCGGCGCCCCCACCATTTAGCAACTATGGCTACCCACCCCCATCATACCAAGGAGAGATGCCCGACCCGTCATTTGGAGCACAATATTTTGACCTCCCTCAACCGGAACAAGGAATGAGAATCATGGGTGCCTATGCAAGAAGAAACATGGAAGACATAGATGCCATCCGGAGGCACACAAGCCAACTAGAAGATGGAACCGCGGGAATTGCATATCAAATGGGACTTCTAGGCCTAGCGCCACCGGAACAATTTGATGGAGGAGCATTTCAACAATATTATGACCAAGGATACAACGCAAGAGGCAATCAAGAAGAGTGATCGATGACAAGACAATGAATAAAATGCTCGCACGTGTGGTTTGGATTTTTCTATTTCTTTTCATTTATTTTCAGCATGTGTGCAAGCTTGTGTGTGCGTAGCAATTTTCTGTTTTATTTTCAGTATGTGTGCAAGTTACTTTCTTTTGCTTTCATCACCATGATAAATAAATGTATCACCCACGCTTTAATGTTATGGTTAGTAATGATGATAGAAAGTTTGTGCCATGTTAAAATATGATGATCGTTGCCGCCTTGTCTACTTTCTTGTGCTTGGTTTGTGCATGTTTAAACTAATGCTCTCCCTAACATGATCTGAAAAATTAATTAAATGCCAGCTAATTCAATTGTGGAGGTTTGATAAATTAAGACCCACATCTTTCTATTCTTACTCTCTTACTTAAGCTTGTCAAGGAAATTTTAATTCAGATTTAATTTTGAGCTAACCTTGTCAATGATACCTTTTGCAATTGCTCTACCCTTCTAAAAGCCTAAATGTTATATCAGGACAAACCATAGAGCAAGATTTATTTTCAAGTGAATTAATTCAAGATTTATCTTCTTTGGTACGGGACTAAGAAGTTGACCATTCCGTATTTTTGTGTACCTCTCTTTTGCTAGCCATTCTATCCATGCATTGTGAGTTTCTATACCGGGAACATCGCAAACCTTGCTGGATATCCACCCTTAACCAAAAACATCTTTTTGTGAAACACCTCCTTGACCACAACCTATATATTGAGTATATATTATTATTTCGACGGTAAAACAGTGTAATTAAGAGCAAAATTCAGTAAAACATAAGCTTGGGAAGTATCAAAGAGTTCGCAGCAGAAAAATCAGAAGAAGTGGAGGCCTACAGGTAGTTGGCCGGCCAGCCCAACACCCCTAGGCCGGCCGGCCTGCCCCTTTTCCTCCTCTGTTGGCTTCAATCTTTTACGAGGAGATGCCCCATTGAATTCCAAAGTTGAGTCCAGAGAATTGATACGAGTTTTGTGCACTCACTCCATCAGATTATCATCACTTCATTGCTTGAGGACAAGCAAACGTTCAAGCATGGGGGGGGAGGTGGAGTAAGTGCATTGTGTTGCCAACGGTTCTGAGGAGCAAAAAGAAAGAAAAGAAAAGAAAAAAAAGAAAAGAAACAAATGATGATGAAAAGCTCCTCGGTTCCATTTGATTCATTAAACTCCAAGTACTTTGAAGATTATTCTATACTCAATTATTCCAACCATGTGCAATCTGATAACAAGGACTTCAGTTGTGCCTTGGGATCAACTGTTGCCATTTGCACATGTCCACCATCTAAAGTGTGTGTTCCATTCTCTCCCTCTCCACAAAGAAATTATTTTCCAATGGTCTTTTTGACGAGTCTCGGTAAATCCATAAGAAGTATTTCTTGTTTTGATAATATCTTGATTATAATATCTTTTGTTAGGACTAACCTTTCCAGAGCTCCAGATAAAGCCTCACACATATATATGAGAAAAAAAGGAGAAAGTTCTAGCAAGTTTGAGAGACAAGATGAGCTGAGAGTTTCCATGAGCAAATTGCAATGAGGTTTAAATTATTGATCTTGGTTTAGCATTATTTATGGAACTTACTTACTTAATTCTGAGACTTGTTCAATTTTGAGAGCATGTGTTTAATAATTATGGTGAAGCATTTAACTTGTATCTACCTTCCACATTGAAAAAGTTGGTTACCACTTGAACTATTAACTGCAAAATATTTTTGGAAGCATTGTGTTTTCTCGTGTATGATCAAGTGCAGGGATTGGACACCGAAAGGCAATACTGATTTTTATCAAAGACTTACTCGAGGACGATCAAGGTTTAAGCATGGGGGGAATGATGGCGCTCCTTAAGTATCCATTTTATCTCCTGTTTAACTTTGATAATGGCATGAATTTAATATCAAAATCACTAACCATCCTAACCTCGGCCCAATTATTGGTCGTTTTCGCATTTGCACATATATTTTGGAGGTACTTCATTTTTGCAGGTTTTTTACCAATTTTGGAGCATGAAATGATGAGGCCCATGATCACGCAATATCACGAAGAAAGACGAAGGCCAAAGCCCAAGCAAAGGACCAAAGGCCATGACGACTAGAAGCCCGTTCATGCACATCCACCCTCCAATGAAGCCCAAAGGACAAAGCCCACAAGATGAGATGGAGATACTTTGGGGCTAAGCAAAGCAAATAGAGATTTAAGGAAGGATTCTCCATCCTATCCTTTCCATCGAAGAAATCTCGAAGATAACGAAGTCCAACGGGGTGCAATCGTGAAAGGTATAAACTCCAGAAGACTCCAGAAGACTTGGGGAGAAAGGAGGATGCGAGGCGGCGAGAAAATGGGCCCATTGAGCCGGCCTGGGCCCATTGAGCCGGCCGGCCCAGGCCCTTTTCAGGGAGTCTCGGCCTGCCCTTCGACCTAGGGTTTCCTGAGGCTATTTAAAGAACCCTCCCCCAGGCTCACGTAGAAGATTATTCGGGGAGACGACGCCAAGGAGCAGAGAAGATAGAGTGACACCTCTCGGAGAGCCGAGGGTCGTGCTAGTTGTCTAGGGGCTTCCCTAGCCGATGTGGGAACCTTGCAAGGAAGACCACGTCGGAGTTCTGGAGCTAGGATCATCAAGATCAAGGTAGTGCCCCGGTTGTGATCTTGTGATGTACAATCATTCATGGTGAAGTTACTTGTGATTCCGAATTTTTAGCGACCATGTTCTCTCTTTCGATTTCATTCTTTTCTTTGGGTTTGCTTCATCCTAGATCTATTATCGAGATAGATCGCTTAGCATGATCTTGTAGTCATGGTGGCTAGAGGTTCATGGCGGAACTACCAAAGGGGGTTCGACTTGCTTCAGGGTGCTTTCGTCCAAAGGGGGGCGTCGTGATAGGGCGTTGCTTTAGTAGATGGGGTATCGAAGGATCGGATTGGAGATTTTGGGTTTAAAGATGCTTTTCATTGAGATTCACACCTGTCTTGCTTCACTACATCTGGCTTGAGCTACAACATATGCATGATCTAGGTGATCTAGATTGGTTATCTCTAACTTTCTCTTGCTACCATCGGTGTTTGCTGTTTTTAGTAGATTAGATTCGTTTTACACCACCTCAACACAAAGGATTCTCTATGTTAGTAGATTGTTTCTTGTATCTTTGGTTCCGTGGATTGCTAAACCTTGGGGGAATACTCTAAGGGAAAAGCTACACGATCCCGTGCGCTTGCGGTATATAAATTGGGGCGCTAAGGAGCGTCAACACTTGTCGACTGCGAGATCGGAGGAGGGATGATGTGAGGTCGGACCCTTCTCACGAGCTTCTCGGGATTTTCAACAAAGTTTGTTGGCAAGGAGAAACCAGACATACATTACCCTATTTTCATCCAAACAGGAGAAAATAAAAAAGATAAACACATTAGCCTTTATAAGCAGTAGCTACCTCTTACTTATATTGCCATGTTTATGTACTTAGTAAATAACTTTACACCTAGTGCCGTCCCCGGCAATGGCGCCAGAAATGCTTGTTGACATTTCTAAGTGTCGCTACTAGGAGGGGTTAGTTCCTAGCAATGTTGCCACGGAAATGCCGTGTTGTTATGTCTTAACGTTTACAGAAGGATCCGCAAGCACACGGATATACCGTTGTAGCATTTCACCCGGAAGTATTCAGGGTATTGTTATTTATATTTTCCTAAGGGATGGCTACGTTGTGTAAAGTTTATTTACTAGTTTCATAACCATGACACATATGAAATAAGATGAAGACCACTGACTATACAGAGGTAAGTGATAAATAAAGGATAATCAGGGATAATGTGACACACACAGAACAGCCAACTCTCATGAATAAAGAATAAATTGTAACACCCGGTTTATAAAGGACATAAACCGAGCAATCATATACGTGCCAGGATCAAGTCACACGTATATACAACAGAATGAATAGTATATCACAGCACATATCATGTAAAAGATATAATAAAGCGAATACGAATGTTATTTATTACATTAATGACAAAATGTCTGATACAGAGTATGCGGAAGCGTAATACATAAACGATAACTCTCGTCGGAAGCTGAGCAGGCCGCCACAGGGACGTCGACTGGGAGACGAACGCCTATAAGTCCTCGTACTCCTAGTAGCTCCGGGTGAACTCCCTCGCGTCGGCAGAAACTGAGCAGCAGTAGAGTGTCCCCAAGAGTAAAAAGAGGAAAAAGTGTAGAGGAGGCAAGGGTGAGTACACAACTTGTACTCAACAAGCATAACACAAATATGAGGCTCTAAAGTTGGCTGACTGACTGCATTAGCTTTTAGGTCTTGACAAAAATTTATTAAAGCTAATTACTACAAGTTGATGAATTACCATAAACCCAGTTACATAGTAATTAATCTAAATTAAAATCATGTTACTACTGAGAACCAAACCGAACCAAGCCACCCGGGGAAACCTGCCTCGTCAAAGGAAGATAACCCCACTAATCAAAAGGAGGATCTGGGCCGCTCATGATGGTGAGCACGGCTAGTATACCAGTTTTACACTCTGCAGAGGTTGCACATCTTTACCCACAAGTCGTGAGCTACCCTAGTTGTTCATCACACTTCCTTAGGTGAGATGACTAGCAAACTCACTACGAGGCCGTTACAAAGGACACATTGGTAAGGTGTAACCGCTAAGGATTCAGGCAATGCAATGATGGTGACCACCTCGAGGGGTACGCAGACCAAGCCTCGTAGCGCAGGAACCATTGAAGCTCACCACCCCTCCTACCCCGTCGGTAAGTTACTCCCGAACCAAAATGACCTAATTAGTAAGCCAAGACCGTCCCATTCCAGTCTTGTGGTAGCGCTGTTGTCCCAGGTTGTCGCTCTATGAACCAGTCCTTATGGAGAGTGTCCAACCCGGCAGTAAGCACCGTGCTGGCCCCCTAAACCATGTTTCTAGAAAAACCAATTTTAAACAAGACGTGAGCCACTCAAACGGGCCACTCCCAGAATTAAGTTGCATATACCATTAATCAAATTAATTAAAAAGGACCATGTGTGTTATAGCGCGACACCTAGCACAACTATCCAAAATGCAACCCAAGGGATATATATAAAGGATATAAAGTGGCTAGGAAAATCTTTATAGGCATACAATATTAAAATGCAGTATGTAAAATGTATTTAAAGTGATAGGTGTTGTTCATGTTATACTTGCCTTCCTCAAACTGTTCCTGCTGCTCAAACTACTCAGAAGATGGCTCCTGGTACTGGTACTGGGGCTCCTCCGGTAGCTCAACGTCTACTCACGAACACATGGCCAGAAACAAGGCAATGATATAAACATACATGCAAACAAAGGATAACACTAAAAAACAGTACAACAATACATGAAAACAGCAAACAAAACTAAGCTAGATCTATTCTACGCGTTACAACGATCGCGTGGACATAAAGAACGCCTAAAACGGAGCTAAAACGCAAAATCTAGGCCAAAAACAAGTTCCAGGGACCTATTTGTAAGAAAACTAGTGTTCCAGGGGGTTTCTGGGCAAAACCGAGGACTAAAACATAAAAACCGAAAAGATCTAGGGGCTAACACGTGAAAAGGTTAGGGTGGACGGCGGGTTCCATTTTTATAAAGCTCAGGGGTCTAAGCCAATAAATCTGGGCCTGGTTGGAAATAGTTTTGAACGGCACAGGACTGCGGGTTGATTTAAAAGAAATCTAGGGTATCTTTAGCAAAATTGCCAGGCCAAACCGGTATCTACGTGTATGGGCCGTTGGATCGCGATCTGGCGGCTCAGATCGAATCGGGCCACGATCTAATCGTGACCGCTGGGAACAGATCGGAGGGCTTTGGGAGTTTGGGCGCGCGGGGCGACGGCGGGACTCGCCGGCGACGTGCTCCTGCGGCGGAGCAGCGCTGGAGTTCGCCAATCCGGTGCTCCAGGGCTCGGTTTGGGCCGGGGTTGGGTCAAGGAGCATCGGCGTGATACGTGTAACCCACCTGTGCACTCAGGTCGGGGGATTGGGGCTCGGTCGGGGCTCACGGCGGTGCAGGGCGGCGCTAGCTCGCCGGCGAGTCGCGCTAACGCGATTCCGGCCCCAACTTGGCTTGTGTTTGTCACTGGGATGCTGTGCGTGACCCTACAAAGCTACTCAGGGCCACGAATCAGAACGGCAGTGAGCAGAGCAGAGCCCCCGCCATGGCACGGCGGCGCGGCGGAACTACGGTGAGGTGGACTACGCGCAACGGAGGGAGAAGGAACCAGGGAACGGGCACGGCGCGTATGTTACCCCCACGTGAAGCTGTGGCCGGCCGTAGACAACGATGAGCGGCAGCGCAGAGGCGGAATCGGGGTGGCGCAGAGGTAATCGACGTCCCTCCTCCGCGGTGATTCCCGGCGTGCAGGGGTCGAAGTCGGGGAAGGAGGGCTCGAGGAGGATCTTGGCGCCAAGGAGGAGCTCCTGCGGCGGCTCTTGGTGGCGGAGGTGGCCTGGGCATGCGGGACCACGACGGCGCAGAGGCTGTGCGTGGCGCCGTGGTGGCGTGGTGGCGGAGCCTGGCTCTGGGCAGCCAAGGAGGGAAGGTGCGTCGCACGGGGCATCACGGGCTGGTTTAAAGGGAGCAGGGCGGGGATTGCGGCGTGGAGTTGCGGGAAGGGGATCCCCGGCGATCTCGCCGGTGATTTCGGGCGTGGGCGGAGCGGATCGCGCCAACTGCTCGGTGTGATCCAGGCTCAGGGGTGGAGCTTCTAGAAGATCTGGGGTGTGTGCAGGCTGACGTGCGGGCCACGGGGCTTACGAGATAGGGTGGTGCGGTCTGGTCCACAGCGCAGAGGAGCGAGGCGAGCTGGTGGAGCAGAGGCTCGGCGTGGATGGCGGTGGAGAAGACGGGGCCGACATGCGGGCCCCGCTGGTCAGCGGCGGAGGAGCGGGTCACGGGGAAACGGGCGACGCGGGGGCTAGCGGTTGCAGCAGCTGACGGGTGGGCCGCGCCTGTCAGCGAACGGGGGGGCGGGCGAGCGCAGGCGAGCGGCACGAGCGGGCGTGCGCGTGCTGCGGAGGGGCAGCTAACTTGCGGGCCCGGGCTGGAGTGAGCGACGCGGCCACGCGGCTGAGGCAGCGGGTTAGATGGGCCGCGCGAGTGTGGGCAGGCCCAGGGAGAGAGAAAGCGAGCCTCGCGCTGGAGAGAAGGAAAAGAGGTCCACGGCTTGAGCTGCTGGGCTAGCGCGGGTGAGGAGGTGAGCTGGGCCCGCGTGGGGTTCAGCTGGGCCAGGCAGGTTGGGCCTAGCACGGGATTTGGGTTGGGTTTCCAGGGCAGTTTGGGCTGGGCCTGGGTTGAGTTTGGGTCCGGTTGGGTTTTGGTTTCTTCTCTTTTCTATTTCCTTCCTCTTCTTTTCTTTTTTCAAACATCACTCAAACTAATTGAATTCAAATCAAATTTGAATTCAAACCCTATGCACTCAACCAATTAAAAATATGCTCCAGCATGAATGCACAATCATGTTGAACCTACAATAAATTTTAATTACTTTAAGAAGCAAAAATAAATTATAGATGCAAGGCTAAGCAAATTAAATCCTAGAAAATTAAATAAAGCCAATTAAATTTATTATTAAATATTGAAATTTAACTTAGGGTGTTACAAAACCTACCCCCTTATAGGAATCTCGTCCCGAGATTCTAGGCTGGCTAGCAAAGAGATCAGGTTATGTCTTCATCAACTCCTCTTCCTTCTTCTGACAAGTCCTCCGGAAAGACATCCGGGAATCTAGCCACCACGCGAATACCATCCGTGGGTCTAGCCTCCATCTGATGAAGAAAACTAGAAGGCTCTGTAGCACTGACTGTCACCTCTTGGCCATCAGATGCTGACAAGTGAACTGACCGCTGAGCACAATCAATTCTGACTCCCCACTTGGAAAGAGTATCCATTCCCAGAATCACATCAATACCCTTGGTGTCTATCACCATCAGATTTGCGCTAAACTTTACCCCCCCCCTATGGAAACACTGACTCTGGGGCAGAAAATATGAGACCTCAATTGTCCTTCAGGTGAAGATACTAACATGCACCTCTTTAATGTGCTAGTACGAATACCATGGTGCTCGACAAAAGATTGAAATAAAGGAATGCGTAGCACCAGTATCAAAAAGCACCGTAGCTGGATATGAGTTGACCATGGACGTACCAATAACCACGTTCGGAGACTCGGCCGCTGACTCGGCTGTCACATGGTTCACCTTCCCTTGTCGTGGTGCCCTGGGTTGGGCTGGGTACCCCTGCTGTCCTGCCTGCCGTGGAGCCGGTGAAAGGCGCTTCTGTGGACAACTTTTGGCATAATGACCTTTTTGCCCGCACTTGTAGCACTTGCGGTGGTGGTGAATGGCGCTACTTGGTTGACCTCCCTGTGAACTTAACATCACATCTTGCATTATTTCTACTGCTTGTTTTTTGGACTCCTTGCGACCGCGTGGCTGAATCACATTCATAGTGATAGTCAACCCATCAACATAATCATAGAGTGCTTGGTTCTTGACCTGTGTACCTCTAGAGCACTCAGGATCCTTTCTCTTCTGGATGGTCTGTAGCTCATCGACCGATGGGCCGTCAAGGAAAAGGGAATCATCTGCTAGCTGCTCTTGACGAGACCTCTTTCTCTTTGTACTGGAGAACAACCTCTGGTTCCTCCTAGTTGTAGCTTCATCTTTAGTCGCACGAACTTGACGACAAGGGACGCCATAGAATTGGCAACACGGGCAAGCTTTCTCACCATTCTTCGGGTGGTATGTTGTTTGCGAAGATTGATCTTGTACCGTTATCGACTGCTCCACGGAAACGGTTGCATGAACACCATCACCCATTGCGCTGTCTCCAAAGCCTTTTTGTTCTACCGACATCTGAGCTGGGGTAAAGAGGAAACACAGATCGGTAAGGTCAAGGAAGAGAGAAAAACCTCACTATTCAAAGTTCTATCTTATTTAGTCATCACTGCCCAGGCATCACTGCTACTAACTCCAGATAGGTGTTACATAAATCCGAGAAAAAGGGAACTGTAGCATAACTCTTCTGCCTCGTCTGAGAGACTTCCAAATTCTCTAGTACTATCTGTAGGCCAGGGTGTCACATCGTAACACCCGGTTTATAAAGGACATAAACCGAGCAATCATATACGTGCCAGGATCAAGTCACACGTATATACAACAGAATGAATAGTATATCAGAGCACATATCACGTAAAAGATATAATAAAGCGAATACGAATGTTATTTATTACATTAATGACAAAATGTCTGATACAGAGTATGCGGAAGCATAAAACATAAACGATAACTCTCGTCGGAAGCTGAGCAGGGCGCCACAGGGACGTCGACTGGGAGACGAACGCCTAGAAGTCCTCATACTCCTGGTAGCTCTGGGTGAACTCCCTCGCGTCGGCAGGAACTGAGCAGCAGTAGAGTGTCCCCAAGAGGAAAAAGAGGAAAAAGTGTAGAGGTGGCAAGGGTGAGTACACAACTTGTACTCAACAAGTATAACACAAACTATGAGGCTCTAAAGTTGGCTGAGTGACTGCATTAGTTTTAGGTCTTGGCAAAATTTTATTAAAGCTAATTACTACAAGTTGATGAATTAACATAAACCCAGTTACATAGTAATTAATCAAAATTAAAATCATGTTACTACTGAGAACCAAACCGAACCAAGCCACCCGGGGAAACCGGCCTCGTCAAAGGAAGATAACCCCACTAATCAAAAGGAGGATCTGGGCCGCTCATGACCGTGAGCACGGCTAGTATACCAGTTTTACACTCTGCAGAGGTTGCACATCTTTACCCACAAGTCGTGAGCTACTGTAACACCCGGTTTATAAAAGGACATAAACCGAGCAATCATATACGTGCCAGGATCAAGTCACACGTATATACAACAGAATGAACAATATATCACAGCACATATCACGTAAAAAGATATATTAAAGCAAATACGAATGTTATTTATTACATTAATGACAAAATGTCTGATACAGCGGAAGCGTAGAATACATATACGAAGTCTCCCGGAAGCTGGGCACCACAGGGACGTCGACTGGGAGACGAAACGCCTAGAAGTCCTCGTAGTCCTGGTAGCGCTGAGCGAACTCCCTCGCATCGGCAGGAACTGAGCAGCAGTAGAGTGTCCCAAAAGGAAAAAGAGTAGAGTAGGCAAGAGTGAGTACACAACTTGTACTCAACAAGTATAACACAAACTATGAGGCTCTAAGGTTGGCTGACTCAACTGCATTAGCTTTTAATCTTGGCAAAATTTTATTAAAGCTATTTACTACAAGTTGATGAATTACCATAAACCCAGTTACATAGTAATTAATCAAGATTAATCATGTTACTACTGAGAACCAAACCGAAACCACCAAGGTAACCCCAAGAGGCACCCCCCTCGTCGGAAGGAGATAACCCCACTAATCAAAAAGAGGATCTAGGGCGCTCATGACCGTGAGCACGGCTAGTATACCAGTTTTACACACTGCAGAGGTTGCACATCTTTACCCACAAGTCGTGAGCTATGCTAGTTGTTCATCACACTTCCTTAGGTGAGATGACTAGCAAACTCACTACGAGGCCGTTACAAAGGACATGTTGGTAAGGTGTAATCGCTAAGGATTCAGGCAATGCAACGATGGTACCCACCTCGAGGGGTACGCAGACCAAGCCTCGTAGCCTGGGCACCATTGAAGCTCGCCTCCCCTCTTGCCCCATCGGTAAGTTACTCCCAAACCAAAATGACCTAATTAGTAAGCCAAGACCGTCCCATTCCTGTCTTGTGGTAGCGCTGTTGTCCCAGGTTGTCGCTCTATGAACCGGTCCTTATGGAGAGTGACCAACCAGGCAGTAAGCACCGTGCTGGCCCCCTAAACCATGTTTCTAACAAAACCATTTTTATAACGAGACGTGAGCCCCTCAAACAGGCCACTCACAGAATTAAGTTGCATATACCATTAATCAAATTAATTAAAAAGGACCAAGTGTGTTCTAGCGCGGCACCTAGCACAACTAACCAAAATGCAACCCAAAGGATATATATATAAAGGATATAAAGTGGCTAGCAAATCCTTATAGGCATACAGTATTAAAATGCAGTATGAAAATGTATTTAAAGTGATAGGTGTTGTTCATGTTATACTTTCCTTCCTCGTACTGCTCCTGCTGCTCAAACTACTCAGAAGATGGCTCCTGGTACTGGTACTGGGGCTCCTCAGATGGATCAACGCCTACTCACGAACACATGGCCAAAAGCAAGGCACACAATAAGCATACAAGCAAACACTAACAAAAGCTAAGAAAAAGTACATCAATACATAAAAACAGCACACTAAACTAGTCTAAAACTATTCTACACGTTACAACAATCGCGTGGACATAAAGAACGCCTAAAATGGAGCTAGAACGTGAAAACTAGAGGAAAAACAAGGTCTAGGGGCTTTTCTGCAAGAAAAACAAAGTTTCTGGGGGTTTTCTGCAAAAACCGAGGACCTAAACATAATTAAACATTAAATCTGGGGTCTAACGCGAAAAAGAACAGGGGCTGGACAGCGGGTTCGAAATCTAAAATGCTCAGGGTTCAAAATGATAAATTCTGGGCGTATCTAGAAATACTTTTGAATACAGATGGACTGCGGGTTGAATCTAGGAAAGTTCAGGGGTTCTTTGGCAAAAACGGTATGGGTAATTCTCAGCCATTGGATCGCGATCACGTGGCTCGGGTTTGATGGGATCTTGATCTAATCGTGTGCGTCCAACGCGGATCGGGCGGCTGGGGTCTATCCTACGCGCGGGGCGGAGGTGCTCGACCGCCGGCGCCAAATCCCGCGGCGGCGCGGCTCGGGGCTCGCCGGAGTTCGCCGAAAACGGCGCTCCGGGGGTCAAATCGACCGGGATTCGGATCAGGGAGGTTCGGCGCAACACGCGTAACCCTCCCAGGGTCACAGTGGGGCTCGTCGAGGCTCTGAGTGGCGAGCGCAAGAGCGGCGGCGGGTCTGCACGACGTGACTCGCCGGCGTGCGTGCTCACGCGCTGCTCTGGGCTCGGGAACGGGGGCAACAGGTTGTGGGTGCATGCACAGTGCAAGAACAAGATGAACCAGGGTGTGTTCGTTGTTGTGCGGGACTCGCCATGGCGAGATCGCAGTGCGGCGGCGGCGCTGCACCGGCGTGCCGGCGTTCTGGAAACTAGGGCGCGCGATAGGGCTGTCAAACTAGCGTAAAAGGTAGAGGATGCCAAGGAGTTGCTCACCGTAGGTCGGAATTGGGCGGAGATGCCCTGCAGAAGGTTCGCCGGCGATGTCCGACGGTGGGGATCCCTGCTGTGCACGTGGACAGGTCGGTGTAGAGGTTCTCCGGGCTCCTGACCTTCGCGAATCGACGCGGGGCGGTGCTGTGGAACGGTACCGGGGGTCAGGGGCGCAGGTGATCGCCGACGGCGAGAAATTACAACGGCGAAGGGAACTCACCTGCGGCAGATCTCGGTCATAATCCGGTGAGGGCACGGCTCGGACTGGGGCAAGCAGGATCAGGGTGAAACCTGGGCTCGGGGCGGAGCTCTTGCGGGGGTCGGCAGGAGCGGTGGCGCGGCATGGCCGCAGCGGCATGCAGTTTCAGCACGGCAGAGCTAGGCAGTGGCGGTGGAATTCGGGGCGGCGGTTGCGGTGTGGCGTCGTGGCTCGCAGGTGGGGATCACGGGCCACTTAAGGAGTCCAGGGATCTTGGGCGGCCGTGCCGGGAGGGGGTGCTGCGGTGATTGCGGCCGCGATCCGTGTGCGTGAGGTGCGGATCGCGCAACGGCCTGGTGTGATCCAGGCTTGGGTGGAGCTTCTAGAAGGCTCCGGGTGTGCGGGCGACTGTCCGGTGGGTCTGCGGGGTCGAGGTCGGTCCATGGGCAGAGGCCGGATGAGCGCGGCCGAGCTGCGCGGCCGAGAGCGCGATCGGCCATCACGGCGGGGAAGAAGGACTTGACTGGTGGGCCTTGGCGGTCAGTGGCACTGGGGCGCGGACGAGCAAGAATGCTGTAGGCTGGCTTGCGCCGCCGGGTGGGGTCGGTGTGGCAGCGGCTCTGGGCAACAGTAAGCGCGGGGGCACGTGAGGGAGGCTGGGCCTCGGCGGGAACGGGCCGTGCGGAGGAGGGGTGTGAGCCAAGCGGTGGGCTGGACGTGGGGAATGGAGGCGGGCCCGAGAGAAACGAAAGAGTGGGCTGAGGGGAGAGGGGCTTGGGCTGGTTTGGGTCCGGGTGGGTTTTCTCTTTTCCATCTCTTTTCTATTTCTACACAATTCAAATCTATTTGAATTCAAATGAAATTTGAATTCTAATTCCTATGCAAACCAACAAATAAAACCATGCACCAGCATGAATGCAACAACAAATTTTAAACTTAGACAAATTTTAATTACTTGTGAAACAAAAATTAGATTAAATGCAAGACTAAGCAAATTAAATCCTCAGAAAATTAAATAAAACAATTAAATTTATTATTAAAGCTGAAATTTAAATTAGGGTGTTACAGACCCTACCCCCTTATAGGAATCTCGTCCCCGAGATTCAGCTGGACTGGCTAGCAAAGAGATCTGGATATGTCTTCCTCAACTCATCTTCTCGCTCCCATGTAGCCTCAGCTTCACTGTGATGACTCCACTGAACTCTGCACATCTTGATGCGCTTGTTCCGTGTAACCCTCTCTGATGTCTCCAGAATCTTCACCGGGTGCTCAATATAGGTCAGATCTTCCTGCACATCTAACCCATCTAGTGGTGCCTGCTCTTCAGGTACTCGCAGACACTTCATCAACTGAGAAATATGGAAGACATCATGCAGTCCAGAGAGATCAGTGGGCAACTCTAGGCGATAAGCAACTTCGCCTTTCCTCTCCAGCACCCTGAATGGACCAATGTACCTTGGTGCTAATTTCCCTTTTAAATTAAACCTACGGATTCCCCGCATTGGTGACACCTTCAAGTACACAATCGTTCACCTTGAAGGTCAGGTCCCTCCGTTTGCCATCTGCATAGCTCTTCTGCCTAGTCTGTGCAATCCTCAGATTTAACCGCACAGCCTGTACCATCTGCTCTGCATCTTCTATAATGTCAGGGCCAAAGAGTTGCTTCTCACCAATCTGATCCCAATAAAGAGGAGTCCTGCACTTTCTGCCATACAATGCCTCAAAGGGGGACTTCTTCAAACTGGCCTGGTAGCTGTTGTTGTATGAAAACTCAGCATACGACAGGCACTTATCCCAACTAGTACCATACTGAATAGCACAGGCTCGCAACATATCTTCCAACACCTGGTTGGTTCTCTCCGTCTGCCCATCTGTCTGAGGATGATAAGTGGTACTGAAGCGCAGCTTCGTATCCAACGAATCATGGAGCTGCTCCCAGAACCGTGAAGTGAACTGAGATCCTCTGTCAGATATAATCTTCTTGGGCACACCATGCAAACAGACAATCCAGGAGATATACAACTCTGCAAGTTTGGCGCCGGAATAAGTAGTGTTCACTGGAATGAAGTGAGCAACCTTCGTCAAACGATCCACTACTACCCATATAGAGTTGTACCCCTGCTGAGTACGAGGTAACCCCACTATGAAATCCATCGTGATCTCCTCCCATTTCCACTCGGGAATCTTCAACGGCTGCAACAAACCGGCTGGCCTCTGATGCTCTGCCTTCACACGCTGACATGTGTTGCAGATGGCCACATACTCGGCGACTGAACGCTTCATCCCGGGCCACCAGAAACGCTCCTTAAGATCATAGTACATCTTAGTACAGCCCGGATGAATAGAGTAAGCCGTATCATGAGCCTCACTGAGAATCAACTTCCTGAGATTATTCCCCTCTGGCACACAAATCCTATCCTTGTACCACAAGGTACCCTGATCATCCTCTCTGAAATGAGGATCCTTACCTTTCTTGAGCAACTCACGAATCTCCTGCAACTTCTCATCTTATTCTGATGCTGCCGGATCTCTGCCTCTAGAGTGGGCTCTGCCTCGAATGTCGCACTCGAAGTATGATGCAAGAAACCCAGACTCAACTGCTCAAACTCCTCACACAACTCCTTAGGCATCTAGAAAGCAACGGCCATGTTGACATAGCTTCTTCTGCTCAGAGCATCTGCCACGACATTGGCCTTACCCGGATGATAGTGAATCTCCAGGTCATAATCCTTGACCAATTCTAACCATCTCCTCTGCCGCATGTTCAGCTCATTCTGCGTAAATATATACTTGAGGCTCTTGTGATCAGTATAGATATCACACTGCTGCCCATACAAGTAATGCCTCCAAATCTTCAGAGCATGCACAACTGCGGCTAACTTAAGATCATGAGTGGGATAGTTTAGCTCATGCCGACATAACTGCCGTAAAGCATGAGCAATCACTCTGCCCTCCTGCATCAGAACACAACCAAGACCATCCTTTGAAGCATCACAGTACACCGTGAACCTCTTGCTCTGGTCTGGCAGAGTAAGGACTGGCACCGTAGTAAGCCTCTTCTTCAACTCATCAAAGGCCATCTGACGCTCATCTGTCCATATGAATGCCGCATTCTTCTCTAGCAAAGAAGTCAAAGGCTTCGCGATCTTGGAGAAATTCTCAATGAACCTCCGATAATATCCTGCTAAGCCCAAGAATGACCGGACTTCCTTCACCGTCTGCGGTGTCTCCCACTCGAGCACATCCTTCACCTTGCTCGGATCAACTGCAATACCTCCCTTGGAGATGACATGACCGAGGAATGGAACCTCGTCAATCCAGAACTCGCACTTGCTGAACTTAGCATATAGCTGATGCTCTTCATGCTCTTCCTCTGTCTTGGAGAAGATCAGAATATCATCAATGAAGATCACCACAAAGACATCCAGATAATCCATGAAAACCATGTTCATCAGATGCATGAAGAAAGCCGGGGCATTAGTCAAGCCAAAGGACATGACCGTGTACTCATATAGCCCGTACTTGCAAGTGAATGCCGTCTTCGAAATATCCCCAGGACAAATCCTCAGCTGAAAGTAACCCGAACGCAGATCAATCTTCGAGAATATACGAGCACCTTGAAGCAGATCAAAGAGATCCTCAATACGGGGCAGTGGATGCTTGTTCTTGATGGTAACTGCATTCAGCTCCTGATAATCGACACACATCCTCTTCGAGCCATCCTTCTTATCTACTAGCAACAATGGAAAAGCCCAAGGAGAGAAGCTGCGACGGATATAGCCCTTGGCTAGCAACTCATCAATAGTCTTCTTGACTTTCTCATGTTCTATAGGTGCCATGCGGTAGGGCCGCTTTGCAATAGGAGCAGTGCCAGGCAAGAGATCAATAGAAAACTCGATGTCGGGTTCAGGCGGCATACCTGGCAAATCATCCGGAAAGACATCCGGGAATTCAGATACCACGCGAATACCATCCGTGGGTCTAGCCTCCATCTGATGAAGAAATCCCGAGGGCTCTGAAGCACTGACTGTCACCTCTTGGCCATCAGATGCTGTCAAGTGATCTGCCCGATGAGCACAATCAATTCTGACTCCCCACTTGGCAAGAGTATCCATTCCCAGAATCACATCGATACCCTTGGTGTCTAGTACCCTCAGATCAGCACTGAACGTTGCCCCCCTTATGGCTATACTGACTCTGGGGCAAACAATATGGGATCTCAACTCCCCTCCCGGTGAAGAGACTAGCAGACACTTCCTTAATGCAGTGGTAAAGAAACTATGCTCTTCAACATATGACTTGGTGATGAATGAATGAGTAGCACCAGTATCGAAAAGCACTATAGCTGGATCGGAGTTGACCATGAACGTACCAATAACCACGTTAGGAGCCTTGGCCGCTGACTCGGCCATCACGTGGTTCAATCTGCCCTGTGCTAGCGCCCTGGACTGAGCTGGGCGCCCCTGCTGTCCTGCCTGCACCTTCCGGGGGCAAGAGTTGGCGTAGTGCCCCGGCTGGCCGCAGTGATAGCACACACGAGGAGGTGCTGGAGCCTGTTGTATGACAAGAGGAGCTGCCTGCCGTGGAGCCTGCGGTGCTGGCGGAGCTGGTGGAGCAGCACGAGCCGGAGGTGCCGGTAACCTCGGGCCCTGACCTGCCTGTTGCTGCTGTCGAGGCGGGTACTGCTGCAGCCTCTGCTGGTACTGCTGGGGAGGCCGGTACTACTGCTGCTAGTATTGCTGGGGCAGCTGGAGGCGAGGACGGGTGTTGCTGCCGGAAGCAACGGGAACGATCTTCCTCTTCTTGTCCTCCATCTCCAGGTGCTTGCGCTCTGTGTTGAGCGCGCTGTCAACCAGATGGTTGAAGTCGTCGAAGCGGAGGTTGAGCAGCACGTACTGGAGGTAGTCCTCAAGACCCTCCATGAAGTGGTCCTGCTTTTTGCGGTCATCCGCAACCTCGGCAGGGGCATAGCGAGCAAGCTGCAGAAAACGATCACGATACTCCATGACCGTCATAGTCCCCTGAAGTGAAAAGGACAGATATATATATCGAAGGATTAATTCATGATTCAGACTGATAGAACAAGGGGGTATTAGCTCAAAAGGAAATGCGGAATGATTATATCTGAGATTACCTGCTTCAGTGCAAGGAACTCCTTCTGCTTCATCTTCATAACGCCCGCGGGGACGTTGTGGCTGCGGAACCGCTCCCGGAACTGGATCCAGGTGAAAGCCTCGCGGTCCTGAACTGGGTGGGACTCCCACCAGTCCAATGCTGCCCCTCGCAGCTGTCCAGCTATGTACAAGACTCGCTCCCGATCATCGCACTGGGCGATGTCCAGCTGGCGCTCCACTACACGGAGCCAGTCATCTGCCTGGAGTGGGTCAGACGTGTGAGAGAACATCGGCGGGTGACCCCTCAGGAACTCAGTATGCCTATCGCGGGTCTGCGGCGGTGGAGGAGGCGGCGGCTAAGCGTGGATCTGCTGCAGTGCCTGAACGGTGTTGTTCAGGGTGTCCATCATCTGCATCTGGAGCTGTAAGAACTGCTCCGGAGTCAAGGGTGGAGGCATTGGCATCCCGGTACCCTGGTTGTTCTGTCCCTGCTGTTGGCCAAAACCGGAACCGGTGCTCCTGGTGTTCACCATCTGATTTGAACAAAAGATGTATGAGCAAAGATATTGCAGGAATAATTTAGACGGATATGATATCTTTCTGCAAGGAAGACTTAGGCATGATAAAGTAGATAGGATAGAGTGGACGGTTTTACCCCCAACGATCTAACTCATTTTATTAATTAATTTACTTTAACTTAAGACTAGTTTTCTTTAAACAAATTTAACTACTAAACTATGCAATCAACCAAAAATCCAAATCAAACATGTAGCATAATAACAAGCATACAAATTTCATAACTTGGCCGAGTTTAACATCCGACTCGACTAACCACAACGTGTCGCGGAACGTGCTATCGTATTATTATAAAGGGGTCATCTAGCTTACACCTATGATGGTCAGACGACTTACTCCAGGCCAGAATCTATGGAAACTATTCTATAGAGAGAAATCAAGGCAGGACGAGTAAGAATCTTGGAATTCAAGGGGTATAATAGCAAAATAGTTTTAGCAGACAAGGCTGAGAGAGAAGAAGTCCTAAAACTCGACCAGTTCTATCTAGGCTTTCGTCCTACAGTCAATACGGCTGTGATACCACTCTGTAACACCCGGTTTATAAAAGGACATAAACCGAGCAATCATATACGTGCCAGGATCAAGTCACACGTATATACAACAGAATGAACAATATATCACAGCACATATCACGTAAAAAGATATATTAAGGCGAATACGAATGTTATTTATTACATTAATGACAAAATGTCTGATACAGCGGAAGCGTAGAAAACATATACGAAGTCTCTCGAAAGCTGGGCGCCACAGGGACGTCGACTGGGAGACGAAACGCCTAGAAGTCCTCGTAGTTCTGGTAGCGCTGAGCGAACTCCCTCGCGTCGGCAGGAACTGAGTAGCAGTAGAGTGTCCCAAGAGGAAAAAGAGTAGAGTAGGCAAGAGTGAGTACACAACTTGTACTCAACAAGTATAACACAAACTATGAGGCTCTAAGGTTGGCTGACTCAACTGCATTAGCTTATAATCTTGGCAAAATTTTATTAAAGCTATTTACTACAAGTTGATGAATTACCATAAACCCAGTTACATAGTAATTAATCAAGATTAATCATGTTACTACTGAGAACCAAACCGAAACCACCAAGGTAACCCCGAGAGGCACCCCCCTCGTCGGAAGGAAATAACCCCACTAATCAAAAGGAGGATCTGGGCCGCTCATGACCGTGAGCACGGCTAGTATACCAGTTTTACACTTTGCAGAGGTTGCACATCTTTACCCACAAGTCGTGAGCTACGCTAGTTGTTCATCACACTTCCTTAGGTGAGATGACTAGCAAACTCACTATGAGGCCGTTACAAAGGACACGTTGGTAAGGTGTAACCGCTAAGGATTTAGGCAATGCAACGATGGTACCCACCTCGAGGGGTACGCAGACCAAGCCTCGTAGCCTGGGCACCATTGAAGCTCGCCTCCCTTCTTGCCCCGTCGGTAAGTTACTCCCGAACCAAAATGACCTAATTAGTAAGCCAAGACCGTCCCATTCCAGTCTTGTGGTAGCGCTGTTGTCCCAGGTTGTCACTCTATGAACCGGTCCTTATGGAGAGTGGCCAACCAGGCAGTAGGCACCGTGCTGGCCCCCTAAACCATGTTTCTAACAAAACCATTTTTATAACGAGACGTGAGCCCCTCAAACAGGCCACTCTAAGAATTAAGTTGCATATACCATTAATCAAATTAATTAAAAAGGACCAAGTGTGTTCTAGTGTGGCACCTAGCACAACTAACCAAAATGCAACCCAAAGGATATATATAAAGGATATAAAGTGGCTAGGAAATCCTTGTAGACATACAGTATTAAAATGCAGTATGAAAATGTATTTAAAGTGATAGGTGTTGTTCATGTTATACTTGCCTTCCTCATACTGCTCCTGCTGCTCAAACTACTCAGAAGATGGCTCCTGGTACTGGTACTAGGGCTCCTCAGATGGATCAACATCTACTCACGAACACATGGCCAAAAGCAAGGCACACAATAAGCATACAAGCAAACACTAACAAAAGATAAGAAACAGTACATCAATACATAAAACCATCACACTAAACTAGTCTAACACTATTCTACGCGTTACAACGATCGCGTGGACATAAAGAACGCCTAAAACGGAGCTAGAACGCGAAAACTAGAGTAAAAACAAGGTCTAGGGGCTTTTCTGCAAGAAAAACTAAGTTTTTGGGGGTTTTCTGCAAAAACGGAGGACCTAAACATAATTAAACATTAAATTTGGGGTCTAATGCGCAAAAGAACAGGGGCTGGATGGAGGGTTCGAAATCTAAAAAGCTCAGGGTTCAAAACGATAAATTCTGGGCGTATCTGGAAATACTTTTGAATACAGATGGACTGCGGGTTGAATCTAGGAAAGTTCAGGGGTTCTTTGGCAAAAACGCCAGGCCGAACCGGTATGGGTGATTCTCAGCCGTTGGATCGCGATCGCGTGGCTTGGGTTTGATGGGATCTCGATCTAATCGTGTGCGTCCAACGCGGATCGGGCGGCTGGGGTCTATCCTGCGCGCGGGGCGGCGGCGCTCGACCGCCGGCGCCAAATCCCGCGGCGGCGCGGCTCGGGGCTCGCCGGAGTTCGCCGAAAACGGCGCTCCGGGGGTCAAATCAACCGGGATTCAGATCAGGGAGGTTCGGCGCAACACGCGTGTAACGAACATGGCACCATTTATGCCATTTCGAGTGATTTTGGTGATCGAATGACAACACAACACTTGGACTAATATGTTTGTTAAGATGATCATTCTCAAGATTTTAGGTTCAAGTGATGACAAAGAGAGAGAGAGAGAGAAGATAAGCGTAGCAAGGCCCAAAGGGCCGCCCCTACGGGGGTCGAGGGGGAGCCGCCCCTCGCGGGTCTCAGGGCAGCGCCCTGAAAGCTCTTCGGATCAGGAGCACCAGAAGATCCGACGCCATGGGCATCGGAGCATCCGGTGGTATTCGGAAGAACCGACGCCATGATGTTTGGTGCAGGATGGAATCGAAGCCAAGTCAGCCTTTAGGCACCGGTTGAACCGACGGTCCAAGAAAAGGGCATCGGTGCATTGGCAGTCCTTTGTACCAGAGACGATGTCAAGTGCCCAGAAGAAGTTTCTTCAGCACCGGTTCAATCGACGGTGCATCGGTGCATACCACCGGTGTAATGACGTCAGCGTCCAGGAGAAGATTCCTTCAGCACCGGTTGAACCGGTGAAGTATCGGTGCAAAGCATCGGTTCAACCGGTGATCACTACGTCAGCTGTCAGAAGCTCAACGGCTACTTTGATTTATGAGTGACCGGATGAACCGACGCTACCCCTGCCAGAGGCATCGGTTCAACCGGTGATACGCAGAATTTCAGCTGACCGTTGGAGCAACGGCTACAAGACTTGGTGGCCTATATATACGCCTCACCCCGGCCATTTGAAGAGTGCTGGAGTTGCTGAACATCCCACACACACCCAAGAACATCTCCAACCACCATAGAGCTTCATTGTACATCATATAGGCTTAAGCACACTTGTGAGAGTGCTTAGTGCTTGTAATAGGGATTAGTTCATGCGAGAGCTCCCTTGAGAGAAGTCTTGCTGCGGCAAGCAACTTGTGATCCGTCGTGTGACCCTCCGTCTTGGTGTGGAGTGGCAACGACACTTTGTGCGGGGGAAGAGGAGGCCCCTTCCTTGGTGGAGAAGCTCCGTAGTGGATTTCGGCCGGGTGACCGAGAGAGACGGTGGCGGTGCATAAGACTTGGTGTCTTGGGCACTTGCCTTTGCTTGCCGGCATCGCCATTGGTGGCGTAGTGCAAGACGGTGATCGGAAGAGCCTCAGTGTCCCGTGGACGTAGGCGTTTGTGCCGAACCACGTTACATGACTGTGTCTACTCGGGAGTTTGCATCCCTCTTGCACTTACCTCTTTACTTACCGTATTACGTTTCCGCATTTACTCTTCTTGCGTGCCTAAACTTTCCTAGTTAGTTTGATTAGGTTTGGCTATAGGTTCCAAGTTTTTAGGGTAAGTAGAGAGTAGCAAAGATAAACCTTAGTCATAACTAGCATGCATAGGACGTGTTAGGTTTATCTTATGCAAGTAGATTGAGCCCTAGGTTAAAAAGCGATTAGCGACCCTATTCACCCCCTCCCCCTCTAGGGTCGGACACCCCGGTGATCCTTACAACGCGTAACCCTCCCAGGGTCACAGTGGGGCTCGTCGAGGCTCTAAATGGCGAGCGCAAGAGCGGCGGCAGGTCTGCACGGCGTGACTCGCCGGCGTGCATGCTCACGCGCTGCTCTGGGCTCGGGAACAGGGGCAACAGGTTGTGGGTGCGTGTGCAGTGCAAGAACAAGATGAACCAGGGTGTGTGCGGTGCTGTGCGGGACTCGCCATGGCGAGCTCGCAGTGCGGCGGCGGCGCAGCACCGGCGTACCGGCGTTCTGGAAACTAGGGCGCGCAACAGGGCTGTCAAACTAGCATAAAAGGTAGAGGATGCCAAGGAGTTGCTCACCGTAGGTCGGAATTGGGCGGAGATGCCCTGCAGAAGGTTCGCCGGCGATGTCCGACGGCGGGGATCCCTGCTGTGCACGTGGACAGGTCGGCGTAGAGGTTCTCCGGGCTCCTGAGCTTCGCAAATCGACGCGGGGCGGTGCTGTGGAACGGTACCGGGGGTCAGGGGCGCAGGTAATCGCCGACGGCGAGAAATTACAACGGCGAAGGGAACTCACCTGCGGCGGATCTCGGTCAAAATCCGGTGAGGGAAAAATTTTATTAAAGCTAATTACTACAAGTTGATGAATTACCATAAACCCAGTTACATAGTAATTAATCAAAATTAAAATCATGTTACTACTGAGAACCAAACCGAACCAAGCCACCCGGGGAAACCTGCCTCGTCAAAGGAAGATAACCCCACTAATCAAAAGGAGGATTTGGGCCGCTCATGACCGTGAGCACGGCTAGTATACCAATTATACACTCTGCAGAGGTTGCACATCTTTACTCACAAGTCGTGAGCTACGCTAGTTGCAAACTCACTACGAGGCCGTTACAAAGGACACGTTCGTAAGGTGTAACCGCTAAGGATTCAGGCAATGCAACGAAGGTGCCCACCTCGAGGGAGTACACAGACCCAGCCTCGTAGCCTGGGGACCATTGAAGCTCGACCCCCCTCATGCCCCATCGGTAAGTTACACCCGAACCAAAATGACCTAATTAGTAAGCCAAGACCGTCCCATTCCAGTCTTGTGGTAGCGCTGTTGTCCCAGGTTGTCGCTCTATGAACCGGTCCTTATGGAGAGTGGCCAACCCAGCAGTAAGCACCATGCTGGCCCCCTAAACCATGTTTCTAACAAAACCATTTTATAACGAGACGTGAGCCACTCAAACGGGCCACTCTCAGAATTAAGTTGCATATACCATTAATCAAATTAATTAAAAAGGACCAAGTGTGTTATAGCGCGGCACCTAGCACAACTAACCAAAATGCAACCCAAAGGATATATATAAAGGATATAAAGTGGCTAGGAAAGTCCTTATAGGCATACAGTATTAAAATGCGGTATGAAAATGTATTTAAAGTGATAGGTGTTGTTCATGTTATACTTGCCTTCCTCAAACTGTTCTTGCTGCTCAAACTGCTCAGAAGATGGCTCCTCGTACTGGTACTGGGGCTCCTCCGGTAGCTCAACGTCTACTCACGAACACATGGCCAGAAACAAGGCAACGATATAAACATACATGCAAACAAAGGCTAACACTAAGAAACAGTACAACAATACATGAAAACAGCAAACAAAACTATGCTAGAACTATTCTACGCATTACAACGATCGCGTGGACATAAAGAACGCCTAAAACGGAGCTAAAACACAAAATCTAGGCCAAAAACAAGTTCCAGGGACCTATTTGTAAGAAAACTGGAGTTCCAGGCGGTTTCTGGGCAAAATCGAGGACTAAAACATAAAAACCAAAAAGATCTAGGGGCTAACGCGTGAAAAGGTCAGGGGTGGACGGCGGGTTCCATTTTTATAAAGCTTAGGGGTCTACACGGCGAAGGTTAGCGAATAAATCTGGGCCTGTTTGGAAATAGTTTTGAACGGCACAGGACTGCGGGTTGATTTAAAAGAAATCCAGGCCGAACCGGTATCTACACGTATGGGCCGTTGGATCGCGATCTGGCGGCTCAGATCGGATCGGGCCACGATCTAATCGTGACCGCTGGGAACAGATCGGAGGGCTCTGGGAGTTTGGGCGCGCGGGGCGGCGGCGGGACTCGCCAGCGACGTGCTCCCGCGGCGAAGCAGCACCGGAGTTCGCCAATCCGGTGCTCCAGGGCTCGGTTTGGGCCGGGGTTGGGTCAAGGAGCATCGGCGTGATACGTGTAACCCACCTGTGCACTCAGGTCGGGGGATTGGGGCTCGGTCGGGGCTCGCGGCGGTGCAGGGCGGCGCTAGCTCGCCGGCGAGTCGCGCTAACGCGATTCCGGCCCCAACTTGGCTTGTGTTTGTCACTAGGATGCTGTGCGTGACCCTACAAAGCTACTCAGGGCCTCAGATCAGAACGGCAGTGAGCAGAGCAGAGCCCCCGCCATGGCACGGCGGCGCGGCGGAACTACGGTGAGGGGGACTACGCGCAACAGAGGGAGAAGGAACCAGGGATCGGGCACGGCGCGTATGTTACCCCCACGTGAAGCTGTGGCCGGCCGTAGACGATGACAAGCGGCGGCGCAGTGGCGGAATCGGGGTGGCACAGAGGTAGTCGACGTCCCTCCTTCGCGGCGATTCCCGGCGTGCAGGAGTCGAAGTCGGGGAAGAAGGGCTCGAGGAGGATCCTGGCGCCAAGGAGGAGCTCCTGCGGCGGCTCTTGGTGGCAGAGGTGGCCTGGGCGTGCGGGACCATGGCGGCGCATAGGTTCCGCGCGGCGCTGTTGTGGCGTGGCGGCGGAGCCTGGCTCTGGGCAGCCAAGCAGGGAAGGTGCGTCGCACGGGGCGTCACGGGCTGGTTTAAAGGGAGCAGGGCGGGGATTGCAGCGTGGAGCAGCGGGAAGGGGATCCCTGGCGATCTCGCCGGTGATTTCGGGCATGGGCGGAGCAGATCGCGCCAACTGCTCGGTGTGATCCGGGCTCGGGGGTGGAGCTTCTAGAAGATCTGGGGTGTACGCTGGCTGACGTGCGGGCCACGGGGCTTACGAGATAGGGTGGTGTTGTCTGGTCCACGGCGCAGAGGAGCGAGGCGAGCGGGTGGAGCAGAGGCTCGGCGTGGATCGCGGTGGAGAAGACGGGGCCGACAAGCGGGCCCCGCTGGTCAGCGGCGGAGGGAGCGGGTCACGGGGAAATGGGCGACGCGGGGCTAGCGGTTGCAGCAGTTGACGGGTGGGCTGCGCCTATCAGTGAACGGGGGGGCCGGGTGAGCGCAGGCGAGCGGCACGAGCGGGCGTGCGCGTGCTGCGGAGGGGCAGCTGACTTGCGGGCCCGGGCTGGAGCGAGCGACGTGGCCACGCGGCTGAGGCAGCGGGTGAGATGGGCCGCGCGAGTGTGGGCAGGCCCAGGGAGAGAGAAAGCGAGCCTTGCGCTGGAGAGAAGGAAAAGAGGTCCACGGCTTGAGCTGCTGGGCTAGCGCGGGTGAGGAGGTGAGCTGGGCCCGTGTGGGGTTCAGCTGGGCCAGGCAGGTTGGGCCTAGCGCGGGATTTGGGTTGGGTTTCCAGGGCAGTTTGGGCTGGGCCTGGGTTGAGTTTGGGTCCAGTTGGGTTTTGGTTTCTTCTCTTTTCTATTTCCTTCCTCTTCTTTTCTTTTTTCAAACATCACTCAAACTAATTGAATTCAAATCAAATTTGAATTCAAACCCTATGCACTTAACCAATAAAAAATATGCACCAGCATGAATGCACAAACATGTTGAACCTACAATAAATTTTAATTACTTTATGAAGCGAAAATAAATTATAGATGCAAGGCTAAGCAAATTAAATCCTAGAAAATTAAATAAAGCCAATTAAATTTATTATTAAATATTGAAATTTAACTTAGGGTGTTACATAAACAAGCAATCCTAAGTTTAGTGGGAGCATAGGCATAGATCCTAGTATACTATTCATGTTAGCAGATAAGTTACGTTAGTCACATGCTTAGAACTGCTGCCGGGAAATTAGGGACATCGGGGAGAATGACCCGCACTGGAGAACATCCAGTCCCGTTTCATCTTTGCTTGAACTCCTACACGATACCCGAACATCGGGGAGTACGCTAACCGAGAAACAGCTTCCCGGCGGACCGACAGGGCTGTCACCACCTGCGTATGAAGTCACTATGGAGCACCATCATATCCGAAGGATCCCGCATACCCGAGCACCATGACCGCGTATGAAGTCACTACCCTAGCACCCCCCGGGTCCCCCACCCTTCAGATGGACAGGTAAGATGCTAAGGCAAGCCAGAAAGTACAATGAACCGATATCCTTACCCAGATCATCTGGTCTAAGTAAGCAACTACTATAACTTGATGAAACACTGATCAAGGCTAAGCAAGCTATGAACATAGCAATATAACCAAGAACAAACTCAATATGAATAGCATAATGAAAGTCGGAACACAAAGCCATACCAGAGGCCGAGGATTGCTCGCCGACCCCGAGGACGACTGAATTTGCTAAGGAGATGAAGTACTAGCCTAGCTCCATTACCCTAAGGAGTACAAGTCACAAATGAGAGAGAGAGAGGCCTTCAAGTGGTGTGTGTGGTGAGAGTGGTGGGAGGCCCCTTTTATAGCTTGAGAGGTCGGTTCCCGCCATCTCTATACATGGAAACATGCCTAACCGACCTCTAGAGGATAAGATCAGTCTTCCCACCAAAACTCAGCCTGATTGGCTAACATGTGGGGTCGGCCGAACCCCCCCTCCCCCTGCCGCTTCTGGCCACCGTCCTTCTCTGGTACACTACCTGGTGGGTCCTGATGTCAGATGGTCGGTGCCGGGGCTTGGTTGGTCGGTTTGGTCTGGTTTGTGGGCCTCCTTTGTATGTGTTACGTAGGACGTGATCGTTTGTGACTTCTGTCTACGTATTTGTCATGTTTTCTTCTTATTCCGGACTTGTGCTCCTGAAAACATGAATCTTCGAAAACAACTGTTGAGCTAGGTTAGTGATACAAATATGTGAGTAAGAGGTATAGTTTTCCTTCTTTTATGAGTATAGTTGACGGTCATATTTCACACTTAACGACCGTCAACAGTAGGCGGTAGGTGGTGACAGCCCTATCCGTCCCTTGTAGTTCGCCACGTTCTGGTGTTTTCATAGAAGTAGTGCAGGTTGCCATTGGACTCCCCTCTCATCCCTTTCTGAAGTCCTTCCTCTTCCAGCTGCTGAAGTAAGCTCTATTTTCCCAAAGACTAGATAGGTGTTTAGTCTGATCTAGAGAGGTTAGCTCAATAGTTCAGAAGTGTATCAGGTGTCTTATCTCTCTCGTTGTCCTCCCAGCTGCTTCCTCTCTAAGGAGTTGAACTTTCGTGTGTCACTCGGTCATCGACTGGCCATTTATCCTATCTATCTATCTGGCTTACCCCCGGCTAGTTAGTCGGTTGATTAAGCTAATATGGTTATCACTCGAATTATGATACTCTTTACCATAGTGCTTCCCTGGGGAAAAAATACGATACCCTGAAATACTCCAAGGTGAAGTGCCACAGCGGTGATTCTGTGCACTTGCAGAATATCTATTCTTCTGGGCATAAGATCCATGGCCCAAGTTGTCTTCTCTTTTGGATATGGGTTCAAGCCTTCCGGGTCCAAGTTATATATTTCTGGGTCCAATCTGTTGAAATGGCTTGAATTCTCCCTCTAAGTGACATTGGTAAAGTCTCATGCCAAGATTCCACTAAAAGTATGCCGGTCGGCTGGATTTGGGCCTTCCGGTCCAAACAGCGTCCGTTTTGGGCCAACTTTGGATATGTTGTTCCTGAAGTCAAATAAACACCAAAACTTGTGGAACTCATTAGTAATAATGGTCTTGTCATGGTTATGCCTAGCCTTCATGAAATCAGGCGGAGCGTTGGGGCGAAAATCATTGATATCGACCGCCAACACACCCCCACAGCCAGACTTTGCTCGCCCCGAGCAATAAGGTCGAAAAAAGAGCGAAGAATGGTTTCATGAACTCAAAATATGCATGACAATTATTTCTTAGCTTTCTTTGCATACCTTGGAGGTGGCTAACATCTTCACTTTTGTCTATTGATCCTCAGAACTTGTCACCAAGATTCAATGCGAGCCTTTCTTTTTGGAGCTTGTAGGGTTTTCAGATTTTCGAAATAAGGCAAACTCTTGGATACTCATGGTGTATGATTCTCTCAAGGCAAAGCCTCTCTCTTGTATGATAACAAAGGTATGTGCTCATCTTTTCCATTTATTTTGCAAGTTCAAACAAAGTGTCTCTAAGTAGCAATGCCATTCAAATACTTTGATCATGTGCATGTGTAAACAGCGACACTTGTCCGTCATCTATACTTTTGCTCTTATCATCTTCCCCTTTTCTCCCTTTTTTTTTGAACAAAGATCCATGAGCATGATGACTCACTTTTCTTGTTTCCTTTTTGTTTCAGGGGGATGACGAGCTTTTGCATGATTGTTCATGACAGACAGTGGTTGATGTCATGCATGTATATGATCAAAGTAAAGAATTTGCATGGCATAACTTAAGAGGCAACAGGTTTGAACGAGCTCAAAATGTACAAGATAGCTATGTGGAATCATAGAAATTACTCTGATATGTATGTGGCATTGGTGGTGTTTGAGCATAAGGGAGTTGCCATGATTTTGTTTTCAAAATAAATACCTCCAAGTCCTTGAAGTAGAGCAAGCATGACTTTGGATCAAAGTATCATAAGAGTCAATAAACAAAAGATCTGATAATCCTAACAAAGTTAAGTTCCAAAGGCATGTAAATACTTGGATGAGAAATAAGACTTAGGCACATGTTGATTTTAATGAAATGATTTCATCCTTCTATAAGTTCTTGTTCAAAATGTTAGTTTGTATTAAACCAGACATCTTTTGAACAAATCTTTTAGAGAAGTGAGCTATATGAATTGCAATCCTGCAGCACAAGAAAGATCTCGGCGTTTCGCTGACAGTGGGGCCGGGCGGCCTAAACTTAGGCCGGGCGGCCTGATCTTCCACCGTTTTGCAAACAGCCCGTTGCATTATGTATGTTGTGCTGCACGTGTCACAAATCCGTTGGGTGTTGCTGAAGATTGCAGAATCAGTATGCCGGTCGGCCTAGATTTGGCCCTCCGGTCTTTTCTGCAGCGAATTGCTCTCAACTTTTTCTAGTGCTCTCCTTTGGTTATGTGTGCTGTAGATCCCTGGGTACTTCGCAGAATGCGAGAACAAGGGTGTGGTTGGCACACAAGTGTGTACTAACCACATACATGATATGGGGAAACTTAATTTTATTCAATTCAAAAAATTTGTAAAGCAAACTAAGGTGCTGGAGAGGGAAACAAAATTGAGGAAAATAAAACAGCACCTACTCCTAATCTACTCTTATTCTATCCTCCCTAACTGGACCTAGATACTCGGGTTCGGAGCTCGATAGAGCTCCTCGTTCCCGGTGGCCTTTGCAAGGCGGTTGATCTTCGAACAAATGGCCTTGTGCAGCGTGTCCATCTTATCGTCCAGGTCCATCTGATCGATCTCCGACTCCGCTACCCGCTCATCCATGTTGTTGAGCTGGAGTTTAAGAGCAGCGAGCTGCTCACGGAGTGTGGCGATGTCATCCATCTCCTCCTTCTCCTCATCGTTGTCCGTGTAGGTGTGGACCTTCGGACGACCCCGGATCGGTGGTGGCGATCTGAACCATCGCACTGATCCTAGGTTGGAGTCAGTCGACTCCCTCTCCTCCCGATCCAATGGCGGACGCATCTCCTTCTCGCGGCCGACCTTCCGTTCAACCACACGGGTGCGTGGCGGACTTGGGCTGGCCGGAGAGTACTCCAGGGACTTGGGCATCACCGTCTGGAGGGTAGCGACTTGCATAACATGGCCGCTGGAAGATGATGGCACGAGACGATTCCCAATGGCCTTCTACGGGGAGAGAACCTCGGTGGTCGGCCGTCCAGGAGTGCGTCACCTGAACCGCCCATTGCCCCTTGATGCAGGGCTTCTGGAGGGCGATATCGAGCGAGCTGGAGGCGACCGGCGCGAGGGGGAGGCTGGGTGGTGTGACACCTCTGGTGTCAGTTTAACCAAAGCCAGGCAATTAACATAACTTCACACACAAATGAGCTCATAAAACTTAAATAAGAACCCTATATCTAGTTTTTGGCAAACTTGTGTGTAAATGTATGTGTGCATGTGTTTGAGTGCAATGTGTTTGAAAAACAATAATTGGTACCCTTTTAAACTTGACTTGACATGTGTGGTAATAAGGCAATAAAATACACCTTTCTTAATGAGCTATAAACTTTCTATGCAAATCAAATTCAAACTGGAAAACCATCACATGAAATGATTATTGTAACCATTCTTTGATTTGTGAAGAGCTACTAATTCAAACAAATTAAATCAACAAGAGTTCAATTTCTAGTGGTAAGGAAATTGAAATAACTTTCAAAACAATGCAAACATGCATATGAAAATGAATAGACATATTCACCATGTCTTGCTAAACAAAAGTCTAGTTGAAGCCTAGGAGTAAAAGTGCCAAAATTCACATGAAATGATAAGTACTTTAAATGGTAGTTTTTGAAATAATTAAATAACTCTCAAACCATTGATCGAATGAAAAAGTGCATAACACGAAAGTTGTAGATCTCGAAAAACTGAGCAAAAGTGGTATTCAACACTTTTTCATTTGAGGCCAATATGAGGGAGAAAAATGGAAATTACAGAACTGATTTTGGAACTTCGATTTATTTACGAAATTGCTCTGCCTTCATCTCCTACCTCTGCTCCTTCCTGCACCGCGCCTACGACGGCGTCCGTACGCCGGCGCCGGCCACCTGGCCGCCCACACGTCGCGCCCCAACTCCAAACCGCTCCCGCGCCCCTGGTTTGCTTGAACCCGGCCTTCCCTGGCAGCACCCGAGCTCGCCACGCGCCCTGCCAGTGCCACCGCTCGCCACGGCGACTGCCATGGCCGGCCGCTGCCGTGCCCCTGACCGAGCTCCCCCGGGCGACCCTTCCCCAGGCAGCTCACCCCTAGCACGACCTCTCCCTCCTTCCGGGCCTATAAAGGGCAGAGCCCAGCCCCTCGCGCGTGCCCAGCAAGGCCGCCGGCCATCGCCACCATTGCCACACGCCGCCGGAGCTCCGTAGAGCCACCGTTCAGCCCCTCCTCGGCTCCAATAGAGCCCCTGAACGGGTTCCTCCCACCACCCTGCACCTCACCGGACAAGCCCCGCCGCCTTTCCCTCACTGGAGTGGCGCCACCGCCGCCACCAACCACCGCCGCCACCAACCACCGCCAGTTCCTGTGGAGCCGCCGCCTCGAGTCGCCCCAGCCCCAACCCAAGGTACCCTCAGGTAGCTCTCGAGCTCCTCTACCTTTTCCCCACCCTAGCCCACGCCGCTGGGGCCGGACATCGCCGGAAATCGCCCCGCCGTTTCTCCCCTGTTCTGTGATTTCCGCCAGGGACCCCAAGTTAAAAGAACCAAAACTTCCAGGGGTCAAACTGCAAAATGTGCCTAAACTCAAAACAGCAAACTTCAAAAATGCCTAGAAAATCGTATAAAAATCAGAAAAATGCAAACTAAAATGTTCTGGAATCCTTAGAACAAGAACTACAACTTTTGTTACAGTCACATGTTCATATTTTGCTTTTATTTTAATCTACGAAAAAGATTAAATTAATTGGGCTATGTTTGTTCTAGGAGTTGTGCTCAATAAACATAGCTGGTTTTTTGGCTAGGTGATGTCTTGCAATGTTTCTAGTGCCTGGTAAAAATTTGAATGACTTGTGACACCATTAACTAGGTCAAAGTTCCAAGATTCCTAAATCTACTAGTTTTACCCATGTATTAATTCTGGTAGAAATAATAAGGTTCTGGGTATGAAACTTTTTGATTGTATGTATTTCACTAAAACATTACTGTTGCTAAAGTTTGAGAAATTTTAGGTCAGTCTAACTATATATTTGATTTAATGCTTGTTAAGTAAGCTTTAATTATGATAAATAGTTACTCTAATTATAAAAATCTAATAATATTTGTGGAACTCTCTTTTAGTCATATACTTATGTCTGTAAAGTTTGAGCTTGATGTGATGAACATAACTGTAGATGTAAAATATGCATGTTATATCATGTTTAGTTTTTCTATTTTTGTTCTGGAAGAAATCTATCATATCTGGTCTTCATCTTTGGTTTTGTTACTATTTAGATTGATAACTAGCTATGGTAAAAATTTCACATGCAGTACTGGTCATATTAAAGTCCAAATGAATATGCATGTTCATATCTAGTTTAATACATGAGTAATTTATCTTCTAGAACTAATGCCTGAAAATTTTACTGAAGCATGTTTAGTCCATTTTTAGGCTCTGGTCAAATTTTGAGAACCATATCCCTGGTGTAACTCTCTGTAGAATTAATCTTAGTTAATGGTTTGCTAAATTTGTTCATTTTGTCACCTCTGTTGTATAAGTGAATAAAATCTGGAAACATTACAGTACTGAGTAGATGCTTTGTAGATGCTCCCGTAAAATTTGTAGCACCAGAACCCATGTCAAACGTTCTGTACAAAAAGGTGAAGAAACTAGAGTAATCTACTTACATGCTTTGTTATGGTTAATTGCTTTATGATTAGATGCTGAAAACTATACCATAGATGCTAGAGTATCTGATCTATGCTACTTGAATTTTTCACTACTAGCTCATGAGTAGATTTGTTTTTATGAAATAGTGAAAGCATGCTATGTTTTAATGATAAAAATAAAAACCAAACCACACAGCTCTTTTATGAAGTAAAGTGAATTTATGAACTACTCTATAAACGATTGCCCAGAAAATAAAGTTAACTAAGACCACCACAACAAACACATGCTATACTGGACTACAACTTTATAGTGAAGGAAAGAAATATGTTTATATCATGTTGTAACAATATCATTTCTACATGCATATAGAAACGGTAAATCTACTCGACGGTGATTACGAATTGGTGCCCGCGAATACTACCACTCCGGAGAGTGTCTCTCTTATTATACTGACTTGAATCAAGACCCGAACCAATGTTCGGAAGAGCCCAAGGCTACCTTTGAACAGTGCCCAAGAAGGCAAGCCCCGGTGCATGATCCCATTATTTTACGCATTATATTCATCTCACTATTTGTATATGTTGTAATAATTTTTATTGTGCATTTACGTTTTCTAGGAGTTGATCAAAAACCTTAGGTGCATGATCCCTAGGTACCTATGTTTGATACCCGGATCTTTTTATCGACTAGCTGTCATGCTAATTAGGTACGGTAGAAGTCGAGGGGTTTCCTGCCTCTTGCGAGCAAATAGGAATTTTACTGACTTTAATTCCTGCTGAAATATAAGGACAACGGGCGGGGTTGTGAAGTTGTGATACCCCGCTGGTGTAGTCGAAAATGGTTAAGGTCGCGGTGTGTGGCTCATTTCGTTAAGCTTTTGAAAGTACTAGCCACATGCCGAGAAATATGGTAATCGGTAAGCTGAAGTACCTGATTGGACCGGCGAGTGGAACAACCTTTCACCCTCTTAGTAGAAGTAGGTTTTATTTTTGTCCGGACGTACGTGTGCAGAGACGTCGGGCTCTTTAGTCGAGGAGGGTGACCCGGATCCACGGACTGGAAAGAAAGGGGAAATGTTGTGTGGGTGACTTGGTTCCCATACGTGTGGTCTAGGTTCCCCTGGCCAGGTTGAAATTCGATTCAGAATCGTCTGCCTCTCACGGCATGAGATTGCTTAATGTTTTCGGTCACACAGAGTAACAAGTGGAACATAATGATGATAATACTGCGGGTTGATTAAATGATTGCTCTACCATGTTTGTGTAGAGTTAGATGCAAACTTAGAATGGTTAATCCAACTGGAAGATGGCTAAATAAAATCTTAAAATAAGGATCAACTCTTAGTGGCATTTTTGGCAAAACAAACCCACCAACCAAAAAGCCTTGCATGTCTAGTTATCGGACTATGTTATATCCGGTGACGGGTCAGTCTTGCTGAGTATTAGTATACTCAACCTTGCTTGTGGCACTGTTTTTTAGGTACTAACTTCGAGGATTGGTTCGCGAGTCTTACTTGGCCGTGTACCTTGCCTCCGGGTTGGTCTATTGAGTGGGATGGTCCTTCAGCTGGTGCTGACCACCCTCCCGCTGAGTGACGCTTTCGTACGGGCTTTATCGATACGTCATTTCCTTTCGTTAGATGTTTTTTTGCTTCTGCTGAGACTATGACACTTGAATAATTTGTGTAGTTTGGAACTCTGTAGTACTTCGCTACTCTGAACATGGTTGTAATAAATTTCCTTTCCGCTGCAAACTCTGAGATGTATGAAATGTTCTGTGTTGTAATCTCTGGGCTCACCTTCGTGTGAGTGTTGTCTGCTGATCCTGGAATAGCATGGCTTTTATCGAGGCTTCACTCGAGGAACTACCGGTGAGTGCCAATTTGGGTCAGAGTTGCTTAGCAACAAAGATCAGTGCACCCGGGCCCAGTAGTTTTGGGTGGTTCCGCCACAGGTGGCCTCCCCTAAACTGGCCAGCCTGGCAAGGCGCCCTCTGGCGCGGCGATGACGATAGGGAATCGGCCATAGAGATTGGCTCGATCATCCGCAGGATGCTGCTCGTTGTGATGCTCTGGGACGATTTGGTAGGAGCAGATGGAGTGGAACTGTCCATGGCTGTTGAATGTGGAGGTTTGGGCGAGGATTGCGATGCCATGGGCGAGATCTTGGCTCAAGAATTGGTGGACGAAATCTGGGATTTTAGGAAAGGAGTGGAGTGGCAAGGAGGGAGAGGCCTCCCAGCTTAAATCAACTCCGATCGATGCAGCCCCTTCGGAAGTGGAACGTTCACCAGACGAGGAGCGTTACCCTGCAACGGTACTTCGGAATGGGTCCAAGGGAGGTTGGGCGGCCTGGGCAAAGGCCATTTGGCCCCACACTCTAAAGTGTGTGCCCCAGTCTCCTGGCGGGTGCTCTCTCGTCGCGTGTAGGCCACAATTCTTGGGGTGGTTTATCCAGGCATAGAAAGGGAATGGAAGAATAGAGAAGAGAAGGGTTCTACCTAAGATAAGGCCGGTTTCGGGTCTGGCGAAGACCATAGATGAGATTTTCATATCTCGGATAACTCGAAGACGTCTACCTCTTCGAGTTCCGGCATTTTCGGTTCTAGGAACACTTTCAGTCTTTGGCCATTGGCCTTGAAGATGTTCCCATCATCATCTTGGAGGGTAACCGTGCTGTGATTGGCGGCGTTAAGCTCTAAGTAAGGGCCTTCCCACTTACTTCTATGCTTACCATGACCAAACAATTGAATGCAGGAGTTAAAGAGGAGTACCTTATCCCCCCGTCTTAAATTGGTTGATCTTGATTCGCTTATCGTGCCAATGTTTCAAATGCTCCTTGTATAACTTGGAGCTATGGTACGCTTTTTCCCTCCACTTATCCAATTCAGCAAGTTGGATCTATCTCTTATTTCCAGCTGATTGGAGGTCCATATTTCACCTCTTGATTGCCCAATGGGACTTGAATTCTAACTCAACCGGAAGATGATAGGTTTTGCCATAGACCAGTTGATAGGGTGTCATCCCTATCAGAGTCTTATAAGCTGTCTGATATGCCCAAAGTGCCTCGGGTAACTTGCTCTTCCATCCCTTCCCCAAGCATTTACGGTCTTTTGCTGAATGTTCTTGATTTGCTTGTTTGATGTTTCTACTTGACCACTCGTTTGGGGATGGTATGGAGTAGCAACCTGGTGATCTACTCCAAGTTCGCTGAGGCACTTCCTAAATGTCTTATCGATGAAGTGTGAGCCTCCATCGCTAATCATGACTCTCGGAACTCCAAAGCGCGGGAATATTGTTTCTTGAAAAATTCTTTTAGAGCTCATTGAGTCGGCCGCAATGCAAGGAAGTGCTTCTACCCATTTGGACACGCAGTCCACAACCACCAAGATGTACTCACACCGCTCTGACATAGGGAAGGGATCCATGAAATCAACCCCCCATACATCAAAAATTTCCACCTGAAGATTGCTCTTCAAGGGCATAGCATCTCAGGAATTGATGTTCCCGTGCTTCTGACATCTTAGGCAACGCCGGACAAATTCCTTAGCGTCTCCATACATGTTTGGCCAGAAGAATTCCACTCTGCCAAACTTTTGCATGGGTACGGAATTCTACATAATGTCCTCCATAGGGTGAGGAGTGACAACGCTCAAGAATTTTCCGAGTCTCACAAAGCGGGATATGGCGGCACAGTAAACCATCAGCATAGACTTTGAATAGATAGGGGTCATCCTAGAGGTGAAATTTACTGTGGTGAATTAGCCTCTTTTTGTCTTCTCTGGGGGTATGTATCCAGTCACCATAAAGTTCAATAGGTTGGCGTACCATGGACTGGATGCAGTGACCTTCAGGAGAGTATCATCTCTCAGATAATCGTTGATCGGAAGGTCCGATCCTTGGATTTGCATCCGGGAGAGATGATCAGCCACACAATTGTCTGCTCCTTTCTTATCTCTGATTTCAAGGTCGAACTCTTGAAGGAGCAAAATCCAACAGATGAGTCATGACTTGGCATCCTTCTTGGTGAGTAGGTACTTAAGTGCAGCATGGTCCATGTATACTTTCACTTTAGCACCAACCAAGTAGGATCTGAACTTGTCCATGGCAAAAACCACGGCCAAAAGTTCCTTCTCTGTTGTGGCGTAGTTAAGCTGGGGGCCGGTCAGTGTCTTACTGCCATAAGATATGGCATAGTGCTGCTTATCCTTGCACTGACCGGGCACTGCTCTGATGGCGTAGACGCTAGCGTCGCACATGATCTCGAAAGGAAGACTCCAATCGGGTGGTTGTATGATGGGTGTGGTAACGAGTGCCTTCTTGAGGGTATAGAAGGCTAGGAGGGAATCGTCATCAAAGTTGAATGGGGATCCTTGGTAAGGAGATTTGTCAAGGGTCGGGCTATACGGGAGAAATTCTTGATGAATCTCCGGTAAAAACCAGCGTGGCCCAGAAAACTTCTCACCCCTTTGACATTCGTCGGGTGCGGCAATTGCTCGATTACCTCTATCTTTGCCCGATCTACTTCTATCCCTCTTTCGGATACTCTATGTCCAAAGACAATCCCTTCTCTAACCACGAAATGGCACTTTTCCCAATTAAGGACCAAGTGCGTGTCTTGACATCTCTTGAGAACTTTATCCAAGTTCTCAAGGCATCCGTCAAAACTCTTTCCATATATCGAGAAATCATCCATGAAAACTTTCATGATATTCTCGATCAGGTCAGAGAAGATCGCCATCATACACTGCTGGAAAGAAGCGGGTGTGTTGCATGGAACAAACGACATTGACCGGTAGGCAAACGTGCCGTACGGGTAGGTGAAGGTAGTCTTATTCTGGTCATCCGGATGGATAGCCGTTCAAGCATCTCGTCAATGAAGGGGTGAGGGAAGTGATCTTTCCGGGTAGCTTTGTTAAGCATCCGGTAGTCGATGCACATTCGCCAACCAGTAATGGTCCTCTGAGGTATGAGCTCATTTATCTCGTTCTGGACCACTGTCATGCCTCCCTTCTTGCGGACTACTTGAATTGGGCTAACCCATTCACTATCGTGCATGGGGTATACGATACCTGCGTGCAGTAACTTCAGAACCTCTTTCTTGACTACCTCCCTTATCGCATCATCAAGCCGTCGTTGGTGCTCTCTCGACGGCTTATGGTCCGGTTCCATAGGGATGCAATGGGTACACAGATTGGGGCTGATCCCCTTCAAGTCCTGCAGAGAGTACCCGATGACAGATCGGTACTTCTCCAGGACTATAACGAACCGCCGAGTCTCACTCTCCGTCAGGTTATCGCAGATGACAACTGGCGTGGCTCTGTTGTTGTGAAGAAAGGCATACTTCAATCCAGGAGGCAGCGACTTCAGCTCTGGGAGAGAAGGTTGCGGTGACTCCTCTCTGTCAAGCTTACTCTAGCCGTCCGGTTCTGGCTCCTGGGTGAAATGAGTGGCAACGTCATCAAGGGAGGGTTGAGTTAGCCCTTCCTGGATGGTGCACACAGCCTCTTCGAGTGGGTCTTGCTCCGATCTAGCTTCCGCAATGGTGTTGCAAGAACGCACTAAGGCGACCAGGATAGTGTCTCTGCCAACCTTAACCTCGAGCATGGCTCAGTCTCTGTTGGGGTTGACGAGAGGCTCTATTGGCCTTCTGACCAAGATGAACTCTACACCTTCAGGGATATCGAAGATGTGGAAGTCTGGCTAAATCTTGTTGTTTCCCATCATGTGGGGAACAACTCGGAGAATACCGTGACATTCCATGATCTGGCCGTCGATCCACTTCAAGTGCTTACGAGACAAGGTCAGGGGCTGCTCGGGAGAGATGTGATCTGCTAGAGTTCTGGACATCACATTCACCCCGACCTTTGGGTTATAAAAGATCTCTTGCGGATAGGCGTCCCCAATGTTGACAGTCGTTAAGTGCGAAATATGACCGTCAACTATACTCATAAAAGAAGGAAAACCATACCTCTTACTCGCATATTTGTATCACTAACCTAGCTCCACAAATGTTTTCGACGATTTATAATTTCAGGAGCACAAATCCGGAATAAGAAGAAAACATGTAGAATATGCAAATAAAGTCGTAGAAGATCGCATCCTGCATAACACATGCAAAAGAGGTCCACCTGACAGACCAAACCGAACAACTGGACCCCATCATCGACGTACCAACATTAGGGCCCACCAGGCAGTCACATGAAGAATGGCAGTGGCCAGGGGTGCCAAGGTGGGGCTGGCCGAACGCATGGTTCGGCCGAACCTGCCCTGGCTCCCGTCCAGGTGCACTTTGGCAGGAAGTCGGTGTTGATCCTCTTGAAGGCGGTTCTCAGTGTTTCCATGAATAGTTTTGGCGGGAACCGACCTATCCAAACTATATAAGGGGCCTCCCTCCACACACTCCAGACACACCACTTGAAGGCCTCTCTCTCACACTCTCTTGTGACTTGTACTCCTTAGGGTAGTGGAGCTAGGCTAGTATGTCATTTCTTTAGCGAATCCAGTTGTCCTCGGGGTCGGAGAGTAATCCTCGGCTTCTGGTATGGCTTTGTATTCCGACTCTCATTATGCTACTCATATTGAGTTTGTTCTTGGTTATCTTGCTATGTTCTTAGCTTGCTTAGCCTTGATCTGTGGTTTATCAAGTTATACTAGTTGCCTGCTTAGACCAGATGATCTGGGTAAGGATATCGGTTCGTTGTGCTTTCAGGCTTGCCTTAGCATCTTACCAATCCATCCGAAGGGTGGGGGACCCGGGGGTGCTAAGGTAGTGACCTCATATTCGGGCATGGTGCCCGGGTATGCGGGATCCCTGGGATATGACGGTGCTCCACGGTTTGACTGGGGTAGACCGCAGGTGGTGACAGCCCTATCGGTCCGCCGGGAAGCTGCTTCTCGGTTAGCGTACTCCCCGACATTCGGGTATTGTGAAGGAGTTCATGCAAAGATGAGAAGCTTGTGAAATAATGTGTTTATCTTTTTTGCTTTCTCCTTGCCGACAAACTTCGTTGAAAATCCCGAGAAGCTTGTGAGAAGGGTCCGACCTCGCGTCATCCCTCCTCCGCTCTCGCAATCGACAAGCGAGCCAGCTTCCCAAGCACCATCAACAATCACCGAACCCATGGCTGAGAAGACTCTCCGCGACTTCTCCCTCCCCTCAGCTGCCAATGTGGCAACTAAACCCAACATTAATGTTGGGGACGTGAACTTTGAGCTGAAGTCCAGCCTCATAAATATGGTGCAGGCTAGCCCATTCTGTGGCAAGCCAAATGAGGATGCCAACGCTCATGTCCAGAACTTTCTGGAACTCTGCAAGACCGTAACCATACGGGGCGTTACAGCTGACGCCATCAGACTCCACCTGTTTCCTTTCTCCCTTTTGGGGAAGGCGAAACAGTGGTTTTATCAGAACAAAGAAGCAGCCAGCACGTGGGACAAATTTCTTCCCATTGGGCAAAACAAATGCCCTACGTGGAAGAATTTCAAATTTCTAGCAGACAAGGATGGAACCCATCCCGGAAGCTTGGGAGAGACTCCAAGAATAAATACTCGCCTGTCCTCACCATGGGATGGACGAGTGGCTCGTACTCCAAAGCTTCTACAATGGGCTAACGACCACATCCAGAGCCCATCTTGATGCCGCTGCTGGAGGAGCCTATCTGGACCTGACAATTGCCAAGGCTAGGACCTTAATTGAAAAGATGGTCGCCAACCAGGGCTAGAACGAGGAGCATTCCCAGCCTAGAACCAAGGGCGGAATGCATACCGTCAAGGAGACGGATATGCTCGCCGCCAAGCTGGACCTCCTACTGAAGAAACTTGATGAAGGGAACCGGCAACAGATGCCCATTCCCGTCCATTCCATGAACTCATACTCATTGTGCGAGGTTTGTGGTGACGGTGGACACTTGGTGAATGACTGCCCCGAGACCCATGAAGACGCAGCTTACATCAACAACAACAACAATACTGGGTTCTGTCCACAAGGAGGCCAGGGTGGGGTCAAGCATGCCAACCATTCCAAGGAGGAGGTAACAACTTTAACTCAAATTTCAATTCGAATTTTAATTCGAACCAACCCTCCTTGAGAGATCTAGTCTTTGGCCAAGCTAAAATAAACGAATCTTTAAACAAAAAACTTGCTGCCAACGATAAATTTAGGAAAGTATAAATGCTAAAGTTGAAACTCTTTCTTCTGCAATTAAAAATCAATTAAGTTTCAACAAAATGATAGAAACACAACTGGCTCAAATTGTTGTTGTTGTTCCTGTTTTTGAGATCGGGAAGATTCCGGGGCAACCCGAATCTCCCGTTGAAACTGCAAACATGGTGTCTACCGAGTGGGGCAACCTTCCCCGGTAGACTCCCCGCACTAACCATGGAGGCAGGTACAATCCCCCGAAGAATGAAACTTGGGATGGCCTAGTAGCAGCAATTCAAGAAGATCCAGGGGTCCTCATGATCAGCTGCACAATCTTTGATCAATACTATGAGCATGCGCTCTGCGACCTGGTGGCCAGTGTTAACATTATGCACATGGTAATATACAAGAAACTCTTATACCCTACTCTCTCCCCAACATATATGTCTGTGCAGCTCGCAGACTCTACAATCCGGTATCCCGAAGGGATAGCCAAGAATGTCTTGGTCCGCGTGTGAGACTCCTTTGTCCTTGCAGACTTTATAGTAATGGACATAGAAGGTGACCTCGGAATCGAGCTCATTCTTGGGCAACAATTCCTGAGGGCCGCCAGAGCAAGGATCAACGTGGGAAGAGGAGAAATCTACTTCCGCGTCAGAAAGGAGGACATGTTCTTTAGATTCAAGCAAAGGGAAGATCAGCGCATCCTGAATCAACAGGATGATGAAGGGCAGGCACTTTGGGATGCACCAGAATCCCAACCACCAAGACTTACGACCACAAGCTCTAAGAAAAGACGTGCAAAGAAGATGTGGCGTAACATCGCAAGTTCATCCTCGTCCAATTCTCCAAGATGAGCCGAACAGTGATAACAAAAGCAGGAGAAAGGTCCCACTCGTCAGACTCAAAACGACAAGCCCTTGCCGAAGGTAAATCGGTACGTATCTCATGTTTACTTTTCACCATTTTGCTTTCTCGACTTTTTTCGATTTTTCCCACTGCATATTTGAATTTTAGAACACTCATGCATGCTAGAAACTTTTGGAAAATAAATTTGAACATCTTTTCGAAGCAAAGTTTGGCTAGCACCAAAGTTTAAAAAACATATGACTGTTAGAAGGGTAGTGGGCCCTGGCTGTCAGCAGGGTGGGCCACCTAGGATTCGGCCGAACCCTAGGGTCGGCCGGCCCCTTGCCAATGGCTAGTGGGCCCATCCTTCTCCAACGGTCACTAGCTGTTGAGGCTGGTCTCTTCCAACGGTGCCCGGCCATTCTCCCTTTAAATAAAGGCCGAGGGGTGAATTTTGAGCTCTCACACTCAACTCTCATTCACTCACTCCCTCTCAAACTTTGCTCTCGGGTTTTCATTGGATTTTTGCTCAAATTTGATTTCAAGAAATCTCTCTGTCTCATTTCCTTGCTGCAAAGAAAAGAAGGAGCAACTCGCAGGTAAGAATGTTCATTTCGATTTCACTAACGTAACTTGATTCGAGTTGTACATGTTTGTTTTGCTCCATCATGAAAGGCTTAGGGTGGAAGGTCTCCGGCGCATTCAAGAAGATGACGGGTCGAAGTTCATCCCGTTCTCGGGGTGGCTCAAGCTCGTACACTCCCGAACCTGCACCTAGACCATGCACGATGGACTACAAAGAAGAAGAACAATGCGAAGACATGCAAGCCGAACCGCAAGCCGAGGCCATAGATATTGACGCAGATGATGCCCCCTACCTCGACTTGCGAGATGATCGTGAAAGACAAGGCTACGCCATCCACAAGAACCGAAGCTTCATCCACACCCAAGCGTTCGATCCGGATCTCCTCGTCAAAACAGGTATGTACGAAGACTTCTCTAATGTTTGGCATGAAATTGGAAGGGATAACTTCGTTCCTGTTGAGGGGTACGGTTCTCGACTCCTCACCATCCAATTTCTTTGCACTCTTCGGGAGGTGGAAAATAGGGTTTATTTTCGACTTTTCAGGAAAGAGTATTTGCTTTCTTGGAAAACTTTTGCTGGCCACCTCGATTTCAACAACCGCGGTTTTAATCGTCATGAGTTTTGGGGCCAGATTTCGGGTCAAGTTGTCCATGGCAAGTTTGCACCTCGGTGCAACGATATTTATAATCCGACTCTTCAGTTGATACTCAAGTGGTTAGCCATCACTCTCTTTCCATGAGATGATGTCCGACCCGTGCACAATGATGATTTGCTCATACTATATGCCATGGTCAACAAGATCAAAATCTCCCCCGCGCAAGCTTTCGTTAAGCAATGGCTTTAGAATTTCAAGATGACAGGTCCTATTGAGTGCACTTCTTTGATTACTCGCATCGCTACACGTGTCAATGCCTTAGAGGGGAATTTCATTCCTTTCATTGAGGGCAACCGTGCATATATCGACGAGGCTTACCTGATCCAAGGTCACACACTCAAGAAAGGCCCGGATGACTCTTTGATCTTCTTCTACTTGGGCTATACAAATGAGATTCCGCTACCCAATGCGGAAATCCATTTGTATAATTGCCATTCGCTAACCATCCCTCTCGTTCCACGAGAAGGAGCTCGTAGGCATAGATCTCCTGGTTTGCCTGGCAGGATGACAAGAAGCAGGACCAGAAGGGAAGCAGAACCGACAGCACCGCCTCAGCAGCCACAGCACTCACATCAGCATGAGGCCGGTGGTTCGTCATGGCACAGTGCCAGCACTGAGGAGTGGGCACGGCAGGCATTAGGCCGCCGGTCCACCAGTTCTAGCTCCAGCGGAGGCCCGAACCTCATCAGACGGACGGCCTCGTCCCGAGGTTTCGGCGCCATCACTCAGCAGCTAGGTGAGCTGCGGGTGCATGGCGACAACATACAAGAAACGCTGCACCAACACATCGAGACACCCCAAGCATGGTAGTGTCACACTGGCGAGAGACTCCATGACATGGAGCAGTTGCAGTTGCAGCGACAGGAGGAGTGGAGGAACTACTACCGCTGGACGGATTTCAACCCCGGCCAGCCGTAGTGAGCCTAAAGCTAGCTTGGGGGAGGACCCCCACGAGAGGTAACTTGTATCATTTATCTTTACTGCTGTCATAACCTTGCGTGAAACCCATAAAAACTTGCAAAATCTAGAAAATCCATAAAAATTTGCATTACTAAAAACAAATAAAAAATTACAAAACTTAGAAAACACCAAAAATGTTTCTTTAGTATGTGTAGTAAGCATGGTGTAAGTTTTTCTTGTTGAGATGATGAATAGTTGCTCTATTAATTTTCTTTCATATGTTTAGTTACAACTTTATGCTCTACGTAGTTTTGGGTTCGTTGGCTTAAAAGTCCAAAACCTTAAACTCGAAACTTGTGGGTAGAAAAAAGCATGATCCGAATCTAAGTTGTTGTGAGCTATGATATGGTTAAGTAGAGTTGCTATGATCTTCTCTTATCTGATACATGATAACCGGAGTATTTAATTTTGAAAACACAAAAATATAATAAAGTTCCTCGATGATATGAAATTTCTATACAAAGCCACACGTTGTTTTCATTGCAAAAACCTCCACATATGCAACTTGCTATCTCATTGAGTTTTGTCAAAGTGATATGACCCTTAATGAGATTCATTTCATACTCCTATGATCAAGACACGTACACGTTTCCACCACATGCTATGCTTCTACAATAGAAGTAAGCAAACATCCATCCATCCACAAAATAAAACTCCAAGTCCATGTGTGACACCTCTCTCTCAAAAACATATCAAGGATATGGGGCTATGTAAAAAGAAAATAAAAGATGCATACCCAAAGAAGGTATGCCACATGCTTCGGCATGTCAAAAGAAAGAGAAAATAAAAGATGCATACCCAAAGAAGGTATGCCACAGCTTCGGCATGTCAAAAAAAAGAGAAAAGATAGCCTGGCAGAGGTAGATCTATGTACCTCCTTGCCGAGTAGGGTCCCCGAACCCAGGAGACTACCTTGCTCGATGACTCGGCTACGACTACTCAGCATGTAGGACTCGGCTGTGCGCGGAAAGGATCTCCAGTGGATCAGGATGAGACGCTCCATTTAGAAGCCCGGATATCTAGGGATCTTAACCGACCTTCTTTCTTGTAAAACAACCCGAGTATATCATTCCTTGTACCCCTAAGACTCCTAGTCTATATAAATGAGGCGTAGGAAGACCCATATAGAGACTCTTCTTTTCGCAGCATTCCACAAACCCTAATACAACCCCGAACACAGGACGTAGGGTATTACGCACATCACAGCCCGAACCTATCTAAGTCCCTGCGTCTTCATGTTACCATCGAGCTCTTGGTCCTGAGATCCCCATCCTGAAACTCTACCACCGGATACACCCCTGGTGGACTGGCCGGAATAGCAATCTGATAGTTGGCGCGCCAGGTAAGGGACTCAGGGCTCATATGTCAAGTTCAATGGCAACCAACACCGGTGTCGTCTTCTCCGCTAGCATCACCGCCTAGATGGAGGCGACAGTCGGCTTCTCCTTCACCTTCGGGAGCTTCCTGGAGGCCACGGTTCCCAGGAACTCCGCTTCCGGCTCTCCCACAGCCGGAGGCAACATCTTCGCTGGGGTTAGATCCGATCTGAACCCCCAGGCCTTCGTCACCTCTCACATTTCCGAATCCGAGAACTTCGACGTGGCGACCACGCCAGCTAGGGTGACCCGTCGCCCCGGCAAATCTGTTGACGATCTGATCTTCCAGATAGATCGCGTCGGTAGATCCATCGTTGAGTGCATCCAACTCGGCGAATTCACTCTTCATCATCAAGACGACCCTGACCGAGTCCTCCGCGGACTTGGCAGCGCTTATACCAAGACCAGATCCGATCTGGCCACCCTGAGACCCGTCACACCTCGAGTTCCCGTACCCGAGGTGAACTACGTGACGATTACTCTTTCCAGGACGACCCATCGCCCTGCCAGATCTGCTAACGATCTGATCTCCCAGATAGATCGAGTCAGCAGATCCATCGCCGAGTGTGTCAGACTCGGCGAGGACGCACTCCGACACCGCGACGACCCGGATTGGGTCCCCTCCGAACTTCGCAATGCTGCTACAACATACTTGGATCAAATCCGAGTGCGACTACCCGACTCGGCTACCTTGGGTCAGATTCGATCTGACCCGGCTTCAGGAGCGGAACTTGGCTTCCAAGACGCCTCATTCACCCTCCCACCCAACCACTCTTCGGCAACAGAGCATCGCCGGATCTTCGTCATCTCCGACGACTATGACACTCGCCCGAACAAGGATGACAAAGAGAGGGAGAACCGACTTCGCCGCAACGAGCTCCGCGCCGACAGAAGGCTCAACGAGGCGGCAATTTGACAGTCCGAGCGCGACATGGAGGACGTCGATCGCCGCAATCCCAGGAACCGACGTTCACCGATCCGACCGCGCAACCTCGACGCCGACTTTGTCCTCAACTACAACGGCCAAGACGTCTTCGCTACACCATCGGCCAACCTCGCCGCGGTATTCCAAGTACTCGAGGGTCTCTAGGAGACCCCCGAGATCGTCAAGGCCCGCGCTCGCCTACACGTGGCTGCCACACAAGCCCAGCAGCTGTGCAAGGACAACTCGGCTTACCGCGCCCAGTCGAGTCACCACTCGACACGACCCCACGGCGACGACGAAGAGGAGGTCAACCAGAACGACCTCCGCCTCCAGCTCAACCGACAAGATCTGCGTCCGCACATCAACAACCATCACCGCCAACGCGACGCCGCCGAACGCGAGCAACGTCGCCAATACGACGAGGAACACGGCGTCCCTGACGCCGACCACCAGAACCACGGCCGCCAGGGCGACAACCCTCCACACGACCACGCCGCGACTACGATCCCGGCAACAACCTCGACGGCTTCTCCGCCTTCTCCAGTCGGTTCTGGGCCATCCAATGGCCCGAACCTTCAATCCAACCGAGATCGAGAAGTACGACAGCGAGTTGGACCCCAAGACATGGCTGCACACCTACTCCAACTCTGTACGAGCTACGAGCGGCGACAACGACATCAAGACTGCCTACTTCCCGATCATGATGGGGTGCCACGCCCTCAACTGGCTCGAAACGCTCCCTGCTGGCTCCATCAACAGTTGGCAAGATCTCTGCAGTGCCTTCGTCCAGTACTACCAGGCGTCCTGCCCGGGTCCCAAAACTAGATGGGATCTGGCAAGCGTCATCCAACAACTTGACGAGTCCCTCCGCGACTACATCAAGAGGTACTTTGCAAACCGTAATACCATTACGGAGGCTGATGACAGGGATGTTATCCACCACTTCCACGAAGGCCTCCATAATATTGAACTATGGAGGAAGATGTTCAAGAGCAACCCCAAGACCGTGGGCGACATGATGACGGTCGTCAACAAGCACGCCGACATGGAAGAAGCCGAGCGGGCCCATCGCCGGCACAAGACATCGCTCGGAATGCCAACGCGATGATCGCCCACCTCGTCACGGGAAGAAACACGACCGCGCCGAGTTGTCCAAGAATCGGGACCGCAAGCGTGCCCCTAAGAACACCATCGCTGTCGCCGAAAGGTCTCAGTTCCGCTTCATCCCAACCAAGCAGACCTGGACCGACTCCTGGATGGCAAGTATCCTTGGCACAAGGATGCAACCCACACTGCCCGGGAGTGCCAGGCACTCTCCAACATCGTCATCAAGGACGACGACTCCAACCAACCCCGCCGCGATGACTGCGACAGGCCGAGTGGTTCCAGAACCACCCGGTCGCGTCCACGGAGGCGCAACTCGCCCAGGCGAGACAACAACGAGCAGAGGGAAGATTTCCCAGGGAACTTCCAGGAAGAAGACAGGGCCGTCAACTTCATATTCAGCGGCCCCAGCAAGCCATCATGCCGGCGCAAGCTAAAGCTGGATGATCGCGAAGTCAACCTGGTGTTCAAACACCCGGTTGAACCCCTGTGGTGGTCGGAGACGCCGATCACCTTCGACCACTGCGACCACTGGGTCCACCTGCCCAGGCTAGGTGCCTACCCCCTCGTGGTAAGCCCGGTGGTGAGCCAGGTCTGCTTGGCCAAAGTACTCATCAATGGTGGCAGCGCCCTCGACATCATCTTCTCCAGCACGTTGGAGAACATGGGCTACGACATGACATCCCTGGTCCCATCTGACCAGGCCTTCTACGGCATCATCCCCGGAGCTGGGTCGACTCCGGTCGGCCGGGCCACCTTGCCGGTCACCTTCGGCACCCGCGACAACTACCGCATTGAGTACGTCAACTTCGAGGTCGCCGAATTCGAGACCTCCTACCACGCCATCCTGGGAAGACCCTCCCTCGCCAAGTTCATGGCGATCCCTAACCACACGTACCTTCTCCTGAAGATGCAAGCTCCAAAGGGGGTCCTCTCGGTCTATGGAGATCTGCAGACCTCCTACGCGTGTGAGGTAAAGAACATCGAACTCTCCGACACCCTGGAACGATCCAGGAACTCGGTTCTTGTTGCTCAGGCAGCAAAGAACCTCTCGGCGGACCAGCAGCAGATCCCCGCCAAGGAGTCGACTTCCGAGTCGCAGCTCGCGCCAACCGTGGCGACCAAGATCATCGTCCTCCAGGACGATGAGCCGCACAAGACCGCCGTGATCGGGGCCAGCCTCGACCCGGTGTAGGAATACACGCTCACCTCCTTCCTCTGGGAGAATTGGGACATCTTCGCATGGAAACCATATGACATGCCCGGAGTCCCAAGAGAGGAGGCTGAGCACTCCTTAGATTTGGACATGAAGGCGAGACCCGTCAAGCAACGGCTCCACCGCTTCGCGCAGGATCGAAAGGAGGCTATTAGGGTAGAAGTAGCCCAGCTCCTCGCCGCCAGTTTTATCAGAGAAGTCGCACACCCAGATTGGCTGGCAAACCCAGTCCTTGTAAAAAAGAAAATGGTGAATGGAGAATGTGTGTTGACTATACTGACCTCAACAAACACTGCCCAAGGACCCCTTTCCTCTACCACGCATCGATCAGGTCGTCGACTCGACGGCCGGGTGCGTTCTCCTCTGTTTTCTTGACTGTTACTCAGGGTACCACCAGATAGCCCTCAAGGAGTTGGATCAAGAGAAGACGTCCTTCATCACCCCCTTTGGGGCCTACTACTAAAACACCATGACGTTCGGCCTCAAGAACGCCGGTGCCACCTACCAGAAGGCCATTCAGAGATGCCTCCAAGGGCAGATCGGGCGCAATGCCGAGGCCTATGTCGATGATGTCGTCGTCAAGACAAAATGTAATGATCAGTTCATTACAGATCTCTCCGAGACATTTGAAAATCTCAGGAAATTCAAATGGAAGCTCAACCCGATCAAGTGTGTGTTCAGTGTCCCGTCCGGAAAACTACTCGGCTTCATAGTCAGTAGCAGGGGCATCGAAGGCAACCCCACAAAGGTCAATGCCACCAGGTTCATGAAGCCTCCCAGGAGCAAAAAGGACCTGATGAAGCTTACTAGGTGCATGGCTGCCTTGAGTAGGTTCATAAGCCGACTCGGTGATAGAGGCCTACCCTTCTTCAACGTCTCCGGAAGTCCGATAAGTTCAAGTGGAACGATGATGCTTCCAAAGCATTCCAGGAGCTCAAGGATTTTTCTCACCTCGGCACCTGTCCTCACAGCACCAGAAGATGGGGAAGTCCTCCTCCTGTACATTGCCGCCACAACCAATGTGGTGAGCACCGTCCTAGTCGTCGAGCAAGACGAGCCGGGTCACGTCTACAAGGTGCAGCGACCGGTCTACTTCATCAGTGAAGTACTCAGTGAGTCCAAGGCACGTTACCCACAAGTGTAGAATTTGCTATGCGCCATCCTCATCACATCAAGAAAGCTTCGGCACTACTTCCAGGCCCACAAGATCAAGGTGGTCTCCTCCTATCCACTCGGAGACATCCTGCACAACAAGGACGCCAACGGCCAAGTCGTCAAGTGGTCAGTAGAACTCGGTGCTTTCACGATCGAGTTTACGCCGCGATCCACCATCAAGTCTCAGGCGTTGGCCGACTTCATAGCTGAATGGACTGAGATCCAAGACCCTCCACCCGACACCAGATTCGAGCATTGGATCATGTACTTCGACGGTGCCCTCAACCGTGATGGAGCTGGCGCTGGAGTTCTCTTCATCTCCCCGAAAGGTGAACAACTCAAATATGTCCTCCAGTTACTTTTCAAGGCCACCAACAACGCTTCCGAGTACGAAGCTCTCATGCACGGTCTCCGGATCGCTATTACACTCGACATCAAGTGCCTGTTGGCTTATGGTGACTCCAAAGTCGTCATACAGCAAGTCAACAAAGACTGGAAGTGCACCAAGGAGAAGACGGATGCCTACTGCAGGGAGATCAGGAAGCTCGAAGCCAAGTTCTATGGTCTGGAGTTCCACCACGTCCCCAAGGACGACAACATAGCGGCAGATGCTCTGTCCAAGCTCAGATTCAAGCAATCCATCGTACCACCTGGCGTGTTCGTTCAAGCACTCAATAGCCCTACGGTCAAGATGGAAGAGGAACCTCTTACAAAGCCCGACTTGGTCCCGGCCATAGGGCAGCAAGTGCTGACTCTTGACACCGACTGGCGCTCCCCAATCATCGACTTCATCAAGAATAACAAAAGCTATCCAAAGGGAAAGGAGCACGAGAAGCTTGCTCGCTAGTCAAGCAACTACGTCGTCATAGGAGCCGAGTTGTTCAAGCACTCAGCATCCTCAGGAACCCTGTGCAAATGCATTACACATGACGAAGGAGTCCGACTCCTTAGCGATATCCACTCGGGTATCTGCGGCAACCACGCGGACACCTCCACCCTCGTGGGGAAAGCCTTCTGATTAGGCTTCTACTGGCCCACGGCCCTGGCTGACGCCCGAAACATCATCAGACGATGTCCCGGGTGCCAATTCTTCTCCAAGCAACAGCACGTCCCGGCTCAGGCCCTACGGACCATACCGCCTTCCTAGCCATTCGCTTGTTGGGGACTCGACTCGGTGGGACCCTAAAGACGACCGTCGGTGGATACAACCACATATTCGTGGCGATCCACAAGTTCACAAAATGGATCGAAGTCAAGCCAGTGACAGCCACTACAGCAGCCGAGTTCAACGAGGAGACATCGCACAGATTTGGGGTACCTAACCGGATCATCACAGATCTGGGTACTTTGTTCACGGGCTCCGAGTTCTGGGACTACTGCCCAGAAAACTGCATCGACGTTGACTACGCCTCCGTAGTGCACCCCAGGTGCAACGGCCAAGTCGAACGGGCCAACGGCTTGATCCTCCAGGGGCTCAAGGCCAGAATTTTTCGATCCGATCGAAAAATATGGTGCAAAGTGGCTCCAAGAACTATCCAGAGTAGATTGGGGGCTCCGCACATAGAGAAGCCGAGCCACCGGTTATTCGCCATTCTTCATGGTGTACGGTTCTGAAGCAGTCTTGCCATCGGCCATAGCTTTTGGTGCTCCGCGCATCCAGAACTACGACGAAAATGAAGTCGAAGCGACTCGATGCACCGACATCGACTTGGCAGAGGAACACCACCCGACAGCCTCCATACAGCATGCGAGATATAAGCAGCAACTCCGGCGCTGTCATGATCGCAACGTCCACGAGCGCGACTTCAACGTTGGCGACCTGGTTCTACGACGAATCCAGTCGACCACCAGCGCTCACAAGCTGTCCTCCCCATGGGAAGGCCCATTTGTAGTCAGTGGGATAGTGGTTCCTGTAACCTACCACCTACAGAGGCCAGACGGTATAGATGTGGGCAACCCATGGAATATCGAGCACCTGCACCGCTTCTATCCATAGAAGCATAGAAAATGCAAAGCTATGTACCCATCTATTCATTTAATAAAGTTTGTCGCGTTTTAAACATCACACTCTGCTTATTCTCGTTCTTTACCGAGTCATTTTCAATACGCTTGGGGCCTGCGTCTCGGCCACCTAGCCAGCCCCCACTCGGAGTCCGACCAGTCGGGCAGGAACAACCCGGTTCGCTCTTACTAAACATATCCGAGTACTTTCAGGAACCACTCTGTGTCACCCTAACTGCGCACATTGATGATCTGCTCTCAAGCGCTACAAAAAGGGCTCAGAGATCGCTTTCCATCTACTCGGTAAATTCAGAAAAGAACTCGGACCGTGAGCATAACTTAACAGCAAATAAAATTAAAGCATTATTTACATAAATATTGTTTTCAGTCAGTCTACACTGACCAACTCTCCTTGCAGCAAAATAAACAAAAGAAATTCCTGGAGACTGGCAGCCTACAGCTCGGCCACGATGCGCTCGGCAATCTCCAGGACAGCGGCGTGGTTGGCCTCCTAGTCTGCGTCCGAGCAGTCTTTAGGGACGCCATCTCCCACTGGGTCCAGATCCGCTTCCAGGAGATGGGTCTTCACCAGACCCAGGTATGCTGCACGGCATCCCTGGCATCTCCCTTAACGAAGGCCTCCAGACGGCCACGGGACGCCTCCAGCCTCCCAGACAGGCTCTCGGCCGCTGCCACGCCCTCGGGCTCGAACGCCCCAAGCAGCGCCTCCAGCGGCTTGCTCAGGCGAACCAGTGCCGCCCGGCCTTGTGCCGCTTGATCCTCCGTTTCTACATAAATGCACCCGACTGGGTCAGCCCAAGCCGGAGAAACAACAGAAAACAAGCAGCCGTATGATTTCCGAATCGTACCTCGCCGAGCCTGCTGCTCCAGGCAAAGCTTCTCCTCGGTGGCGGCCTCCCGCGCCTCAGCCACCTCCCGGAGCTTCTGCAGCTCCTCATTGGCCTTGGTGCAGGCCTCCAGCTCTAAACAAAAAGCAAGTCAGAGACAAAAAAAAGTGCAAAAAGGGCTCGGCAGACATCAACCCAACTCCTTATCGCGCTTCTCCTTGCGCAAAGCCTCCTCGGCCTTCACCATCTCGGCCTCGAACTGGCGGCCCTGCGCCTCCAGCTCGGCCCCCTGGCCTCGAGCTCCGCCATCCGACCGATGGCGGTGCTCCCTTCAGCCAGCTCTTGGGCGGCCTGCTCTGACAGCTCTACCAGAGCCTGGAGAACAACTTAGCGTTACAACAGAACACCTGCAAGAACAAATCGGTCAGCTTGGTGCACTCGACTAAGTGGCTGCCGAGCAACTAATCCTCCTCGGCCTCCTCCTTCATGGGCGGAGTCTTGGCCCCCTCGAAGGGCTCGGCCTGGGTCCTCTCAAGCTTGATGGCCGGGACCTCCGTGGTCCTAACCACCTCGATGGCTGGGACCTCACGGGCCTTGACCTCAACGCGTGCCGCCCCTTCATCACAGGGCGGATCCTGCATCTCCACGTACTGGAGAGGATGGGAATCCTTGTTGCTGGCTTCCTCCTCCTCCTTCTTCTCCTCCTCACGGTGGGCGCGGCTCTTCACCGAACTTGCCCGCGGTGAGGTCAGCATCGCGGCATCACCGGAGCCACCCTCGGTGGACGACCCCTCCGCCTTCCTCTTCGCAGCGCTGAGTGACGCCCTCCTACACAAACAACAAGGGCGCTCAGCACAGACCCAGTAAACAAAAAATCAAGCCAGAACCAGGATCGAGATTCAGAAACTCACCCACCGCTTCGGCGCAGCGAGAACTTGAGCTTCAGTGGCGCGGCCGGCTGAGTCCCAGAGCTGGCACGTGGGGGCGTCACTTCCCCGCGCAGTTGGTCCAGCCCTTGGGCCGCTTCCTTCTCGGCTTGGGGGCCGGCCGATGCCGACCCCATTTCAGCAGTAGCCGGGGGCGCTGACGCTCCCCGGACCTTACTCACACCCCTTCGGGTCGAACTCCTCAGCGACTGTTGTGCCGCCGCCAACCCCGCCTTCGACAGTGGGATCTTCTTCATGGCGCGGCGCATCTTCCTTCTTGGGGCGGCCGACGATGGCAGCCCCGAGGCTCCGGTGATCTCGACCTCCGACTCACTCCCCACGGAGGAATCGGAGGAGAACTCTACCTCCTTCTTCGCTGGCGGAGGCGGCGACATCCTTGCCAGGGTCCCCCTCAGGCAGAGGAGCGGGGGACCAGTACTCCAGGACCTTGGCCTGCAGAGGATCCGAGTTGTGTTACAACCCAACGGGTGCACTCGGAAAAACAGAGCAAAAACAGAGAAAACAACTCAGAATGAACAAAACAACTCGGAGGATTCAAGAAAAACTTACGGCGTCGGTCGGCCACTTCAGGTAGTGGTCTTTTGGGCAGCCCTTGCCCAGATCTTCCCCGCCATGATGCGGGCGACCCAGTTCGCTATCTCTTCCCGGGGGACCTTGCGCTCATGTCCCCGGGTCGGGTCCTGATGTCCCCAGTACTCGAAGGTCAGGTGGACCCTCTCCTAGATCGGCTGCGTGAGCCGTCTGCAGAAGGTGATGGCCACCACGACCCCTGTCAGACCTTGTGCCGACAAGTCGGCGATCTCCTTGAGGAGGCGCTCCACCTGCGCCATCTCCGCAGTGGTCGGCGGCTCTTCCCAGCACGCCTTGTACTCCGGCGCGCGGCCGGTGCGCGCTGGGTGGCAGGGCGCCGGGTTCTCCATCACGAACCATTCCCGCGCCCATCCCTTGTTGGTGTCACGGAGCTCGAAGTCGGGGTAGACGCTCCCCTGGCGCAGTGAGAAGGCGGCCCTGCCCACAACGTTCCGGCGAACATTGGACGGGTGCCCCTTGAGGCGGTACAGAGCCCACCACAAGTTGAAGTGGGGAGCGATCCCCAAGTACACCTCACAGAGGTGGATGAAGATAGCGATCTGCGCAATTGAGTTGGGCTTGAGATGAGTTACCTCGAGCCCATAGAAGTGAAGAAGACCGCGGAAGAAGGCCCCCGCGGGCAGCGCGAAGCCCTTCTCATAGAAGGACTTGAACACTACTGTCTGGTTTGTGTCCTCCGACCGGAATTCCTCCCCGTAGCAGCATCGCCACCTGGAGATCTACTTCTCCGGGAGGATGCCACGCTCCACCATGTCCTGGATGTCGCTCTCCTAGAGCAAACACTTCTGCCAAGACGACGATGGCAGTGGAGCCTCTCCAGAGCTCCCCGAGGTCGAGGACGCCGACGCGGCAGGTCTGGCGGCCATGGCGACGGCGGCGAGGCTCAGGCGAGGGGAGGCAATCGCGAGGAAGAAAAAAGCCGAGAGCTCTTGAGACTCATCGAGTCGGCAAGGCGGCGGAAAGCTCTGGAGTGCTCGGGAACAGGGTGGCCACTTTGTGCCGCCTCCCCTGTTTAAATATCGGAGACCTACAACGGGCAGATCCGAAATCAATGGCCGGATCAGATCGGGCTGGCAATCTTACGGCGGATAAAGCGGGATAAACGGTAACTTTCTTTTTACTGTTGCCTCTGACAGCCCCGCTCCATTGTCAGGTGTGCCATATCCGTGCAGAAGAAATAACGGTTGGATTTGCACCATAATGTGAATATGCTCCGAATATTCCTGGAAACAACCCGCCGTGTCTCCGTGACCCAGCCAGGGCCACAGGGCCCGTACGCCGTGACTACTCGACGTGTCTCTGTGACTCCGCCAGCGACCCTGCTCGGGGGCTAGCGCCATCTATGACCCAGCATGTCTCCGTGACCTAGCCAGGGCCTCAAGGCCCGGACACCGTGACTCCTCGACGCGTCTCCGTGACTCCGCCAGCGACCCTGCTCAAGGGCTGGGCGCCATCTACGACCCGGCGTGTCTCCGTGACCCAGCCAGGGCCTCAGGGCCCAGATGCTGTGACTCCTCGGCGCGTCTCCGTGACTCCGCCAGCGACCCTACTCGGGGGCTGGGCGCCATCTACGACCCGGTGTGTCTCCGCGACCCAGCGAAGACCTCAGGGCCCGGATGCCGTGACCACTCGGCGCATCTTCGTGACTCCGCCAGCGACCCTGCTTGGGGGCTGGGCGCCATATACAACCCGGCGAGTCTCTGTGACTCGACCAGGGCCTCAGGCCCTAGACGTTGGAACTACTCGGAAAGTCTCAGCAACTTAACCCAGGGCTTTAGGGTCGGGGTAACCGAGTCGGGTTCGATCACTACAGCTATCTTGAGGTGGATAAAGGCTGGTACCCTCAGGGGATTGGCGTAACAGGAACGTTGGCTGGATGCTCAGGCATTCGAACAGACAGGAGTTATAGATCAGTTCTTTGACCCTCAAAATGCTTCTTCGAAACCTTTCGAGGCTCGGGGGCTACACCCAATGGGTGCGCCTAGGGACGCATCCCGTTCTGGATCTGCAATAACGACGAACGCTTATAAAGAGCACCGAAGGACTTCGTTCGGCATCACAAATTCGACTCGGCCCTCCGGCGCTCAGGGACTTGACGGAGATAGATCTATGTACCTCCCTGCCGAGTGGGGTCTCCGAACCTGGAAGACTACCCTGCTCGGTGACTCGGCTACGACTACACGGCGTGCAGAACTCGGCTGTGCGCGGAAAGGATCTCCAGTGGATCAGGATGAGAGGCTCCAGTTGGAAGCCCGGATATCTAGGGATCTTAACCGACCTCCTTCCTTGTAAAATAACCCGAGTATATCATTCCTTGTACCCCTACGACTCCTAGTCTATATAAAGGAGGCATAGGAAGACCCATAGAGAGACCCTTCTTTTCGCGTATCGCAGCTCGAACTTGTCTAAGTCCCTGCGTCTTTGTGTTACCATCGAGCTCTTGGTCCTGAGATCCCCATCCTGAAACTCTACCGTCAGGTACACCCCTGGCGTACTAGCCGGAATAGCAATCCGACATAGCCCCTTATCCAATAAGAAAAGAAAAAGAGAGATGGTTCATACAAAGGAGTTCATATACCATCCACCAAAAATATCCACACACTTGCACATCTTGATTAAAGTTTATGACTTTGTTTCTCCTTTGGATCCGGTCTTTGACTTAGCAAAATATGAGAAGCAAGTATGCCTTCAATCCTCCAAGCCTATCTCCACAAAAACAGCCATTATAGATAGGTTGAAGAAGAAAGGCATAATAAAAAGCCTTGGTAAGGAATTATACACATTGAGCGATCTGAGAGATCATCCGAGGAACTTTATAAATTTCTTTTGAAAAACTTTACAAAACCTCTGGATTGACGGTTGAGCTAAAGAGAAAGAAAAATGAGGACTCTATGATACCGTTCTGATTCTCAACCGCCAAAGATGAGGTGAAGCTATAAGCTCCACAGGAGTAAGGTAAGAGGTAAGAACAAAGGCCAACTTATTCAAAATCAAGGTAAGAAGCATATGGTTGTGCCTAAGTATGAGTTAGAAATTCAACATCGTAGCAACTCCTGATCAACAACGAGCGACTTGTTTTGCTCGGGACGAGCAAAAGGCTAGCTTGGGGGTGTTGTTGACGGTCGTTAAGTGCGAAATATGACCGTCAACTATACTCATAAAAGAAGGAAAACCATACCTCTTACTCGCATATTTATATCACTAACCTAGCTCCACAGTTATTTTCGACGATTTATATTTTCAGGAGCACAAGTCCGGAATAAGAAGAAAATACGAAGAATACGCAGACAAAGTCGCAGAAGATCGCGTCCTGCGTAACACATGCAAAAGAGGCCCACCTGACAGACCAAACCGACCAACTGGACCTCGGCACCGATGTACAAACATCATGGCCCACCAGGCAGTCACACGAAGAAAGGCGGTGGCCAGGGGCGCCAAGGTGGGGCCGAACCTGCCCTGGCTCCCGTCCAGGTGCACTTTGGCAGAAGGCGGTGCTGATCCTCCAGAAGGCGGTTTTCAGTGTTTCCATGTATAGTCAGTGTTTTGACATGTGTGAGATTCACCTCAAAATATTTGACCACCAAAAAGATTGTACGATTTGTGCATGAGGTGAAGCAGGAAGTGGTGACTCTCAGCAATATTGGTAGCACTTTGGAAACAATTCTCGGTGGTGAATTTTTCATTACAGCAATATGAACGGAGAGAGTACTAAAAAGGCTATTTATGGATGAAGTTCGGATTCTGTTCGAGAAACATGGGAATATACACCAGGCTAAACTATGCTTATGTACACTTCCAAGAGAAATACCCTTGAGCTAGCGTTTTCTACGAGTGAATAGCTTCCACTCTTCGATAGAAGAAAGGGCTATGTTCTTTGCCTCCACTCCTCGATAGAAGCAAGTTTCGTATGGATGGGATTGTCTGCCCTTTCACTTTGGCACACCTTGGAAAGTTCCTAGCATTAGCAAGTGTCGCTTCCTTGCTTCCGGCCATTGCAAAAGGAACCATGAGATCCTTTGCTTGTCTTGTGTGCATATTACCAGAAGCCCAGAACTACCTTGAGTGCTTATCGGTTACTTAGCTTGTGCGCCTAGAAAAACCCCAAAATGTTCCTCGCTTCAATTGTTCGACCTATTCCTCCAGAAATTTCTATAAATTGCATGCTCCTACCTCTGACAATTTCACACTTTGAGTAATTCGTCAAATTAGCCACAGCAGCTCTACTTGAAAGCTGTTCTTCCCATTCCAGCAACAACAAACAACCAAAGGAGGAGGAGAGACTGAGACTGAGAGAGCTGCAATGGCGGACCTTGTGCTTGGGTTGGCCAAGTCAGCGGTGCAAGGAACCCTCACCGCTGCCAAGTCAGCGATTGAGGAGGAGGAGAAGCTCAAGAAGAATATGCAGCGTGACCTGATGCTTATATCCGACGAGTTCGAGATGATGCATTCTTTCTTGAATGCCTCCAAGGAGCGCGCCACCGATGAAATGGTGAGGACCATGGTCAGGCAGGTCCGCAACATGGCCTTAGATGTGGAGGACAGCATTGAGTCAGTTGTCCTCATTGATATGAAGTCCCAATGGTGGCGCCGCCTGCTCCCATCCTGCATGGTCGCGGCCAAACCGGCTGCGGCCCTGGACGATGCAGTCACTGCTATGGAGTTGCTGAAGTCCAGGGTCGAAGCCATGGGCCAGAGGAATGAGCGCTACATGCACATCGGTGACTCTCACTCCAAGCCCACCGAGAAGACTGATCGGCAGGCCATAGCTGATGCAACAGCAGTGGGCATCCTTATCGAGGCAAGGGACGCCAAGAAGCATAGCAGCCCAGGAGACCTCATCGAGTTGATAAGCAAGATAGAGAATGTGCTTCCACTTCAAGTCATCTCATTGTGGGGAGCAACAGGTGATCTTGGGGTAGCATCCATCATCAAGAAGACCTGTGATAACCCAGAAATCTGCACAAATTTCACGTGCCGTGCTTGGGTGAAGCTGATGAATCCCTTCAATCTCCATGAGTTCATCCGGAGCTTGCTGGCTCAATTTTATGCAAACTCTAGTTCGCAACAAGGAAGCACCATAGATTTCCTCAAACCGATAGATTTGATGATTGCTACAGAAGTCACACTCATTGAGGAGTTTATGAAGCAAGTGAGTGGTCAGAGGTACCTAGTCTTCCTGGAAGATGTATCCAGCGCGGTTGACTGGGAAGCTGTTAGGGCCTACCTACCAGACATGAAGAATGGTAGCTGCATTGTGGTGCATACCCAACAACTTGAAGTTGCAAGCTTATGTGTTGGACAATCGCACCGAGTTTTGGAGCTGGAGCAGTTCTCAGCTGATCATTCTGTTTGTGTCTTCTTCAATGAGGTATGCTCAGAACATCATTAATAACTTTTACGCAAACTATCCATTCATTTTCTTATTTTTGTCATTTTCAACATGAGCATGATTTACATAATATAAAATTTGACAATCGTATTTCATAATTCCCAGAAGAAGCGTGGCAGCCCAAGAGGTCTCGTCGAGTTGATCAACAAGAAATACCATGCTCTTCCCCTTCAAGTGATTTCTGTGTTTGGACCAGTAGGCAATCTTAGGGTGGAATCCATCATGAAGAATACCTGTAATGAAGACCCTGAAATGTGCAGAGCTTTCATGTGCCGTGCTAGGGTTAAGCTGATGCATCCCTTCAATCGCCAAAAGTTCATCCGAAGCTTGCTGAAACAATTGTACAAAAACTACTGTCCACAACATGGGAATGATGTAGATTTCTTGAAACTGAATGGTATGATGATGGGTACGGAAGGCATACTCATCGAGTTCGTGAAGCAAGTGCTGAGCAATCGGAGATACCTTGTCTTCCTGGAAGATCTGTCCAGCATGGATGACTGGAAGGCTGTCAGGGAATTACTGCCTGACGAGGACAATAGTAGTTGCATCATTGTGCACACCCAGCAGCTAGAACTCGCAAGATTGTGTGTCGGACAACCAGAGCGAGTATTTGAGCTGCAGCAGTTCTCCGCCGACGACCATTCTGTCCGTATCTTCTTCAATGAGGTATGTTCTGAACATCGTCCATAAAAATTTATGCACAAGTTTTACTCCTTGATCTCTTCTTTCATTCTCAACGTTAACATGATCTACAAGACATATATTTGACCTTTTTATGCTAGCATAATTAATAATCAGTTGTATAATGCTATGGGAGTATATATCTTGAATGTCAAAATTAAATAAGCTAATACTATTTTCAATGTTGTACCTTGCCATTACTTTGGTGCATATGGTTTGGTGCTTAGAATAGAAAGAGCATGCCGTCAAGTACTAATATACAAGTGCTACTCTAGGTCACCATATGCAAATAGGGTTGAAAACGGTCGGAAACGGTAATTATTCGGTAATCAGTTTTTTGGTCGTTTTTCTTTGATTGCGAATAAATAGGATATAGAATCTTGTATACAAATTTGTATTCTTGTTTTGAGCATTGAGCTTGTAAAGATTTATAAAAGGTAAACCTCAAATTCATCCTATATTTTCTCAAATGATAGATATAAAATTCGGTATGGATTCGGAAACAAATTCGGTATTTTTTTCACTTTTTTTTGTTGTAGGGAGCAAATAATGCATAAAATAATTTATGCAAAATTTTATTCTTATTTGTAATAATGTGCTTGATAATATACGAAATGATCACCATCCAATTTTATACATATCTATTTTAAAATATTAAATTTGTTCTAACAGTTCAGATTACCACTTTCATCCCTATATGCAAGAGCATCTTTGCAGGTGCTTAGATAGCAAGCCATCTCAAGTGATTGCTTTATTGGCATCATTTTGTTGCCGTGTTAGATGCTTGGGGAGGATGCTTATCTTGTACTCCTCTTCTAGTCCCTCTGTCTATAGGGATCATACACTACTACAAAAGGCTTACCATTGCCGGTTTATATGGGGCTGTTAGTGAAAGGTCAGCGATGATAACTGGCGGTCAAAATACATAAAAACCTCCATATGAGCCATAAACCAGTGGTGATAAAACAACCACTATTTTTCGATGTATTGATGTAATATACAAAGAGTGCATTCTGGGTAATTGAACCCCTCATCTCATGAGTCACGCAACACTTTGAAAACCACTATACCGCACAGCCAATTTGTGAACAGTGAAAAGATACTGCCCTTTCATAATAACTATTTTGAACCTTATATTTAATATTTGGACATCAGAACTATCTAAATGAAAAAAGTTCAGTACTACAAAGTTGTAAATCTCGTCGAGTATTACAACTTTGATGTTGACTTTGTTTTCAGCTTTGGTTGTTTGATAGGGTTTGAAAACTTGTATCAACTGTTTGGGCATCGTTTTGAAATGTAAAAGTTGTCAACTATAACGAGCTCTACAATTTTGAGATAAAGTTTGACTTCTTCCGACATCCTATGGAAAGGTTACATATTTTTTTTCATGTGAATAGATTGGTTTTCACCACCGGGCCTAGCACAACAAGACGGTGAAAATTGTCCTTGTTATCACCATTGGTTCACCAACCGTTTGTATTACGTACGAACTAGTAGTGAAATGAGTTCGACCTATCACCATCGGTTTTTGTTTGAACCGACGGTGATACTCTATTCAAAAAAATTGTTTACGTAGTAGTGATGAGTTTGTCCTAACTCAAAATATTCTATGTTTGTTTAGTTAAAAAATTAATATTTTAGATACTAATTAAGCATCAATCTGCAAAATAAGAGAAACATTGGTTTTTATCGTGCAAATGGTTTTCCTAAGTATCAATCTGCTTTTTTTTTCAAAAGAGGATGGTAGTTTGGCTGCAGTAGTTTTGGAGGGCTTATTGCCGTCGGTCAGAATTATAACCATATGTTGAATAGCAATAGCCAATGCATTCTGGCGCATCATTTGGGCCATCTTGTTGGCATTGATTTTTTTGTGTATTGATTTAAACAAAACAAATTCATTTTCCACCAAAACAAAATGTGCAATGGCATAAAATGCATGAGACATTTTAATAGCACATTAAATTATTATATTTTTGTTTTTCCATAATTATATTATAACCTAACAATTTTTAAGAAATGTTAAACAATTACAAAATTTGAAAATCAAGGCGTTTATTTGTTCTCGGGGTTATAAAGAAAGACACATCATCATCAGATGGCTACATAGCACAATACACACCAATATTCCATTTCTATGGTTATATATTATAAAATCCACTGGAAATATATATTCCGCTAAACAATTTGTTCTTGGCCACCTTTGTAATCCAGCAAAATAAATTATTAATATTTGTTGGACCAGCACCATGCTTAGCTCTCATTCATATTACCCTTCTGGGCATTGGTCTCCAAACCCTCAGTTTTGGAAATGATACTAAGGGCTTGCGTAACAAATGCAATCAACAAATTACTGGAAATTCTCTCTTTAGCAATTTTTCAAGATAAATAGGCTCCAATTTTTAAGTGACTAACATTTTGCCGCCAGTTTTCAAGCACTTCAATTATCTTCCTCTAAACACTTTTTATTGGCATTTACTAACCACTAATCATCATCTAACAACTCACTTGTTTCAATTTTATAGCCAACCCGCACCCACCAAAAAAAAAGCAAAGAATTTTAAATAATTTGCAGTTCTAAATCTTATCTTATAATCTAAACCTGGTGCATTCTCTCGAAGGCCACTAACTCCACGTAAACTTTTTTTAAACTTGATGCATTCTCTCGAAGGCCACTAGCTCCACGTAAGCTTCTTTTTCACCAACTGTCGATCAGTAAAGGAACGGTAAATAACACACAGTCACGAAACAAAGCGCGATGGGATTGGTCCCCTCTGGAGCTTTCTCGATAGGCTCCAGCGCTTCTATAGTACGTCACCAAGGGCAGTGACTTTTCAAGTTCAAAAAAAGTTAAAATCAAGAGCACCCGTTCACACGCGGAGGGTAAAAAAGCTCCTGTAAGAAAAGGCCTCCAAACCAGCCATCCCAGTAAATCCAAGGCACCTGCCATCATCAGGTATGAAACGTTGAATGACTTCTTCAGCATTGTTTCTAGGCAAAATTTGCCGTAGGACACCGTTAGAATGTGGACTTTGCTAGAAACCACTAAAAAATCCGACCTTTGCTGAAAGACATCATTCAACTTCATTCATTTGCCGTAGGACACAACCAGCAATATCTTAATTGATCTAATTGTAGAGCAACAAGAAATGACAATTATGCCCCCGCTCCTCCCATGTGTTTCTTCCTCCTCCGGAATGCCGGACTCGGCGAGCAAGCAGAGGACAGTCGCCGCCTTCTCCCTGACCTTGGGCACCGTCGCCGTGAGCAGCTGCACCAGGGTGGCCGAGCGCTGACAGCACGCTCTCCGCGTTCTCGCGCAGAGCGTCAAGCCACCCGTCCACCGCCCGGCGCTTCGCCTCCGCGTGCCCAATCTGTAGCCTGGCAAGCAGCTCCCGCACATCCGTCAGCTCGCCGCCCGCTGCCACTATGGCCTCAGCCTGGGTCGCCGGAGCCGTCAGGTCGAACAGCACAACAGGATGGCCTTCCACCGCCCGCCGAAGCCGGTTGCCGAGCACGGGCTCAACAGCCTGCCACCACCACGGGGAGCAGCAGCTCCACCTGCATCAACTCGCCGCGGGGGGACTCCACCAGGAAGCTGCGCTCCACGTCACGCTCGGGCGCCGGTGGCAGCAAGGCGGACTTCATGGGCGAGGACAACGGCGACACCGCGGGGGCGCGGGGGACTTGAGCAGCACACAGAGCGCCCTGTCCCATTCGGCCAGCGGAGAGGAGGAGGTGCGCGGCTGCGACGGACAGCACGTACGCCAGCAGCACCGTGCTCCCGTAGAGCACCGCGACCATGGTGTCCACGGGGCGACGCCGCCGCGGAGGTGGACCTAGAGGCCCTCGACGCGGGCGACGACCAGAAGCATGGTGACGGGCGGGAGAGGACTGCGCACGCCGGTTACGGGGTCGAGCAGGTGCATCTCGCCGAAGTCGTCCGCGGCCACGATAGCGCCGCGCACGGATCCGAGTGGCCCCAGGTGACCTCCTGGTCGCGGCACACGAGCAGGTAGCTGTGGTCGTCGTCCGCATCCCCGGCAACATCTATGCGGAGGAGCAGCCAGGAGCGGTCGGGGAGGGGTTCATGGATCGCCGTGAAGAATCGGAGGAGCGGCCAGGGGAATGGTTCTGCCGGAGGAGGGTACCCATGGGGGAGAAGATAAAGCAGCGGAGCACAATTGTCATTTCCTGTTGTTTTAGAATTAAATCAATTAAGATATTGCTGATGGTGTCTTCTAGCAATGATCACGTTCTAACGGTGTCCCAGAGCAAATTTTGCCTTTTTTCTATGATACTCTGATATACGGAGTAGTAGCCAAGAGACAACAGTCTCTGTTCTACTTCGGCAGCCGCCGTCGCCCTCCGCACCGACCTTCGGCGGTTGGCAGGAACGAGCCCGCCGCCCGCGCAAGGCCGCCACCCCCCCCCCCCCCCGCCCCGCGCGGCCAGCACCCGCCGCTGCCCAGCACCCTCCGGCCCCCGCCTCCGACCTGCGCCGGCCATCGATGGATCCCACCGGCCTGCGCCGGTTCCCTCCGTGGCTCCCAAGTAGCGCCCTGCTCCCCTCTCTGGCGCACGCCGCTGTTTCGTATTCCACCTGCGGTGGCAGCGGCGCGGCCGCCGCGTGCGGCGCCGAGCCTGCTTGCTGCAAGCAACTTGCAAGCCCACGCAAGGAGCAAGAGCCGAGCCAGCTGCTCGCGGCTTGCAAGCACACGCAAGGTCATTTGTAACCAACGTTGCCTCCACTGCCTTCAAATTGTTTGACAAAATGCCTAGCCTGACATATAGCTACTTCAATATAAAGGTAGCTTACCCCTTATCACCATTCCAATTCTATTCTGCAAATGACGTCAACAGAATTTTAATTTTACAAGTATGGTTGACGAGATGGAGTACTTGCTTATTGATGTATATTTAAAAGAAAAATATTAGTTCTTAATATTCCTATTCCATGTATGGCAGTTTTGCCATTCTGCCATTCTGCCATTCTTTTGCAACCAGATGGGATAAAGTCTGTATATATTATGCACGATGTGCTCTTTGAATGTACTTTTGTGAACTAAGCCTCTTTTGCTACCAGATGGGATAAAGTCTGTATATGCACAAAGTGCCCTTTCAATGTTAGTGCCTTCAAGATTGTAATATGCAAAACTTAACTATGCTACACTCTATTTATCTGAAACAGTGGAGACATCTTTCAACCATCTTACCATGTTTTATATTATACAATTACACAACTTTCTAATTACCATTTTAATTGCGGCAATACCATGCCAACCTCTCCATAATCTCAAAGATATGTGCCAGTGACGGGTTCATATAGCGCGCCAAGGGCGCGGTATTTTTCTAGTGATTAAGAAATAAGATGTCTCAGAAGAGTGAAGAGTAGCTAAGCTGAAAGTAAATATAAATGCAAGATCAACCTATTTTCTGTACAATTCTAGTAACATTATTGATCATTGTCCTGGAACTCAAGCAAGCCGTACGGATTTTGTTGAAAAAAGGCGTTTGTATGAATCAAACACACTAACAAATTCCTGTTTCAGAGTATGGACGAGGATGTGGAGAGAGCCATCAAGACTGAAACTGCAAAGAAATGGTTACAGAAATATGAAGTTGTTGGTCCCCAGGCAGATATAAGGTCCCTCTCTGATGTCCGCGGTCGAGGGGTACGTTCCGTGTATGGGATTGCTGGTGTTGGCAAATCATTTATTGTCAAATATGTGTACAACAAGCAAGTCACTGATCAACGCAGAATTTTTAAAAAGTTTGGTTGGGTGGATGTATCCCATCCATTCAATTTAAGGGATTTCTCATGGAGCTTACTCTTAGATTTTCACTCGGGATCTCTCCAACATGATAGCATGCAGAGAATCAAAGACCCAATTCAAGATTGCCGTGAGCTTCTACGTCAGAATGATTGTCTCATTGTTATCGACGGTCTGCAGTCCACCGAAGAGTGGGACTTGATAAATGCTGCCTTTTCCTTTGAACATGATAGTCGGAGCCTTGTTATTGTCATTGCAAATAAACAAAGTGTCGCCACATACTGTTCAAAATTTCGGTGGAGTATCCAAGGTCTAGAAATTGATGACGCTGTTGAACTCTTCAAAAGAAGGGTAAGTTCACTCATATGGCCATATTTATTAATTTTTATAGTGAGTTCTCTACATAAATGCTACAGTACTTTTTGAGGAGAAGTGGGATGCACTTCTATATAAAGCTTTTCCATGCATGCCCATGTTAGGTCCTATTGGATCCATCCAACTAAAGTTTAGCTGGGTCGCTGTGAGCACCCAGCTAGCCTGCTAAAGTTTAGCTGGGTGGTAGGTAAAACAATGGTTAAATATTAGTAAGAGATCCAAACAGGTCCTTGCTAAAGTTTAGCCACCAGCCACGTGGATCCAAACAGGACTTGTATCATAGAAAATGACTAAATGAGATAAATCAAACACAAACTGTACATGTATGTACATTTGCATATACTGTTTATGTTCATGTCACAACAGATGGTTTCAGAACAGTATATTAAAAAAAAGGTCAACAATGATGGGTGATAACCTTCTTTGGTTACGGGTATACTCTCTCCGTCTTGGAATATAGGGCATTCTAGCATTCAAAATTTGTACTCAAATATAAGGCATTCTAGAATTCCTAGGTAGTAATTAAACTCATTTATTAATAGCTCTATTATTTCCTAGTCAGTCACATGGTGGGAGACTTTATTTTTGCCCAATCGTTTCCCCTGGTGAGCAAGTGGAGTTAATGAATCTCTTTGTTACTTGTGTGCATTAACAACCAAGCCTTCTTTAACTAGGGTTATATGGGTCATTTGCTATCCTGCTTAATCTGTCTTAGAAATCCTAGAATGCTCTATATTCCAGGACGGAGGGAGTCGCCAATAAGGACATATCACTTGTGGCATGTCAAAAGAAATGAGTGCATACCCGTCACTCCAGCATCACCCATGGTCTGGGAAAGACTATACATTAGTAATTAGTAAGGCATAGGTCACGGTTGGTGGGAAGACACACACCGGTCAGCTTTGTTCCTCGAGGCATCCTGGAGCAAACAAGGATTTGGCGTTGTCCATCCTCCATTGGAAACAACTAATAAAATGCCACAAAATTTTCATCGATGAACATGTATTACAATTTTCATAGGCATCTACAATCACGTAGATGAACATAACAGTTTTCACTTTACTTGTTTATCCAAATATCCAAGTTTCAAATATATGCATAAGTCAGAAGACTACATATAGTTTATTTTTTTAACTCTACATGACAATGATACTTTCATGGTACACCATTATATATTTATGCCTATAGGAAGGTCAATGTCAATAAAATAGTCTATATCAGCACTAACCTCTCAAGGTAGCAATAGGTTCGCTACTTCACCACACTCTAGAAAAATAACCCCTAAAAGCAAAGTTATTTTCCTGTAGGCATTTAGGAGCTGCTTTGGTAGCTTGAATTCAGCATCGTCTGTTGTAAACAATATAAGTCATCGAATTTAAAAGCCATTATAATTGTTGGTGTTTCCATAATACTCTTAATTAGCAAAATTTCAAGCATGTTGGCCAAAGACCAAACATTGAGTTAAAGAGTAGAAGGCATAATTTGCCAGATTGTGTCTGGATCCATCCAGATGTCCTCAGTTGTCTCTTAGCCATCTCATTCGTTCTATAGACATAAGCTAATCAATTATATATAGGCTCAGAATTATATCTAAATTGTTCCTCATCAAGTAGGAGCTCTTCAGATGGTCATGATGAGCCCAATTCCTACAGTTGAGGCTCCAAAGGACTTTCGTTGTCTGGCTCATCAAAATTATCGAAAGAGAAGCAAGTTGATAAGGAACCCGTTAGACATCATTATTCAAACCGGCTCCTGCCTATTGTTCACATGTAATACATATATCTTAGAGTGGCCAGGGCTCCTTTATGCTACTCATTTTGATCTATCTGATTTGGAACTACCTGGACATTCAGCAGAAATGGCCAACATAGCAAACTCAATGCCGTTCCATCTATTGCTGGTCTGTTCATGACATGAGGCATGGAATAATATATCTACATAGGATATGAAATATTTAAGGGAGATGAAGAATAGAAAACCAATGAAATCTAGATGGATCCAGCGTGGTGGATTGCGGATCTGCTTTGAGAACATACCTAACTCATCGATTGAACTTTATGGATAACTGCTAGGCATTTTCCTATACTTAGTGTCAATATATTCTATGACCAGCAGCACTTATATAACTATGTAGAGTTTATAAATTGATGTCTATGAGACATTAGATAAACTGTAGCATACAATTAATCTTAACTGTATGATCTTTTTATACTAGTCCTTTTTAGACATTAGTGTAGAGTAGTATGGAGTACCGTAAAAGAACTCATTGCTAATTTGGCATTTGTATAGTGTTGATTGTGTTTTCGGGCAGAACGGCTACATAAGTGGTGGTTTGTCTTTGGAGCTGAAGTAAAACTTCATTAGTTATATATGTGTAATCCGTGGACTCATCACTTACATGTGCACTAGCCTTTTGCATTTTTCACGTTGTGGAAGAATCGGGGATACCAAACTTAAAACAAATTTCCACATTGCTAAGGTCCTAACACGGGGACCCCTTTCCAGGCTCCTAGAGTTTACAAAACTTAGTACCCATTTGGTAGGACTTATAAACCGGCTTCACTCATTGGCTCAGCATACAAAACTGTGTAACTCAAACGTGCTTCATTAGAGAAGCTGCCCAAAAGCCGTCATGCATTTCAACAGCGCAGCGTGAGCCGAAAAATCAGGTCCGAGTGCTTGGAGTATAAACTTTGTAATCTTCTCAACATATCATTCAAAAACACTCACTACCGGAATCACCTATTTTGAAGCACTCGGCGAAGCCCAGAAAACCCACGGCAAACAGTTTGCCAAGCGCAACCCTCGGCAAAGGCCGCACTGCAAACTTGCATCGGCAAACTGCTCTTTGCCGAGTGCTTTTTGTCGTGCACTCGGTAAAGTGTACGCTGTGTTTCAAACTGGCACTCGGCAAACATTTTTCAGAAGAAACAAAAAAAAAAAGTGGTCCGCCGCAATCACCACCACGTCCGCCGCTGCCACCACCACGTCCGCCGCCGCATCTGGAGGGAGGGGAGGACGCCACCACCGCCGGATCCGCCCGCTTCGCCGGGATCCGCCGCTCGTCGTGGCCATGGAGGGACAGGGGACGCCACCGCGGATCCGCCCGTGCCGCCGGGATCCGCCGCTCGCCGTGGCCATGGAGGGAGGGGAGGAGGCCGCCGCCAGATCCGCCCGTTCCGCCGCCCGCTGCGGATGGATCCGCCCTCGCCGGGGTCGGATCCGCCCGCGACGGGGCTGGATCCGCACACGCCACTGTCGCCGCTGGTGGCCCCCGTCGGCCGGTGCTGGTGGTCGCCGTCGGGGCCGGCCATGAAGTGAGGGAGGGAGAGAGGTGAGGGAGGGAGAGAGATAGGAGAGAGAGAGAGTGCGGGAGCGGGAGAGAAATAACGGAGAGAGAGAGATTGCGGGGAGGGAGAGAGGGAGAGGCTGGCCGGTCTTATTCGGATGGGGGAAGGGCTTTGCCTAGTGCCCAGATCTGACACACGGCAAAATGTTTCACTTTTTTTCTTTCTTTGTTGAGTGTGAAAAAAAAACACCCGGCAAATAAACTATTTGCCGAGTATAAAAAAACACATGGCAAATAAACTATTTGCCGAGAGTATTTGTTTTGCCGTGTGTATTTTTACTACACTTGGTAAATAAGCTTTTTTGCGGAGTGCCCAAGATAAAACACTCGGCAAACAAAAAAAACACTCAGCATAGGCTCAGGTTCCAGTAGTGACTATTACAGAGATATCTTTGTATCAGATTTCTAAGAAATATTGCTTTTAACTATAACTTTTATAATTTGTAAACACGCAGTGGTCAAATGATCATACGCTTCTTTTGCTCTTATTAGAGTGGTGCATCTTGTAGTCTGCAGTTGAAACAACCAAATGTGGTGATTATAATATAATTGTTATTTCATCTATATTAATGCCTATCCTTAAATCCATTTTATGACAGGCATCAAAGCGGCATCAGAGTTTCTGGCCCTCGGACCCAAGCCCCGCCGTGATTGAAGAAGTAAAATCTGTCCTATACAAATGCGGCGGACTTCCCAAAGTGATAATTTCTGTGGCTGACGTCTTCGCCTCTGGCTGGAGATTCAACAATGATTATTTTATGCAGGCGTTGGAGACCCTCCCAGCATTTGGCAGATTAAGGAATCTGTTTTCCTGGGTGCATTCCTACTTCGACACCTGCCCAGATTCGATCAAGCCATGCATCTTCTATCTGTCCATCTTCCCTGTAAACCACAAAATTCGGCGGAGGCGTTTGGTGCGGCGGTGGGTCGCAGAAGGCTACTCCATGGACACCCGAGAGATGACCGCTGATGAGGATGGGGAGAAGTCCTTTGCCGAGCTCTGCAAGCTAAACATGATCCAGGTGCCAGGAACGACGACAAGGCTGTCCTATTTCACAAGGATTCCCTTGTACAAAGTCAATGGTTTCTTCCGTGAGTACATCATCTCACGGTCCATGGATGAGAACCTTGTCTTTGCGCTGGAGGGCCATTGCAGTTTGAACTCGCAGCGCACCGGACGGCATCTCACCATAGGGAGTACCTGGGACAGAGACAGGATTGTGTATGACAGCATTGACTTCTCACATCTGCGTTCACTAACGGTTTTTGGAGAATGGGAGCCATTCTTCATCTCTGGCCAGATGAGGCTACTCCGGGTGCTGGATCTGGAGGACGCTTCATCCGTAACAGATGGTGACGTTGAACTGATGGTCAAGCAGCTGCCACGCCTCAAGTTCCTCTCTCTCAGAGGACTCGAAGAGATCACTCGTCTGCCGGATTCCTTTGGTACCCTAAGGCTGCTCCAGACTCTGGACATCAGGCACACCTCCATAGTCAAGATTCCAGCAAGCATCACTAATCTACAGAAGCTCCAGCACATTCGTGCAGGTACTGCTGTACCAATGGATGATGACTCCAGCACTGTTGCAAGCCATCCACCAGCACCAGCATCAGCACCAGCACCACCACCACCACCGGAAGCAGCGTCAGCGTCATCGTCGATGAGCAAGCCACGTGCTTCTACTCTGGTGTCACAGCTTCGGCTACCGAAGTTCTGGACAAGCCGAGGCCGGCATCTTCCTGGCTCTCGTAATGGTGGCATTGAGCTGCCTCGAGGGATGGGGAAAATGACGGCCTTACACAACATCAGTGTCATCGACGTGAGTATTGCAAGTGGGCGGGCTATTCTGGAAGAGCTTAAGAACCTTAGGCAATTGCGCAAGCTTGGAGTGTCTGGCATCAAAAGGGAAAACTGCCAGGAGTTGTGTTCTGTCATCTCATCGGTTCATGCTCATTTGACATCCTTGTCAGTGTGGCTTGACAAGAATCAAGCTGGTTGTTTGGATGCCATTTCATTGCTTCCAAAGAAACTACATAGCCTAAAGCTGTACGGACATGTAGACAAGTTGCCTGCATGGATCAAGCTGCTGCCGGATCTCAGAAAATTGAAGTTACAGATGGACATGATAACGCAAGATGAGGTGGTTCTTCTCACGTATTTAACAAGCTTGAATACTTTATGTCTTTCTTCCAAGGAGTTTCAATATGGAGAGCTCCGGTTCAGGGGAGTCTTTGTCCAACTCCAGGTCCTCGAGATTACTTGCAACTCCAGGTTAGAAGCTGTTACATTTGAACCTCCGGTAATGCCTGGGCTTAAGTTTGAGCCTCAGGCACTGCCAGCAGGGCTCAATACTACTGTGCCTCAGGTAATGCCTAGGCTCGAGGTTCTGAAGATCAGCTGCTGTAATGTGTCATCCTTGAAGTTTTCTGGGTTGAAGCAGCAACTAGGCAATGTCAGCGAAGTCTCACTTAGCGGATCCTATGATGACAAAGTGAAGCAACACTTGCAGAGCCAACTAGAGGAACATCCAATGAAGCCTGTTTTCAAGGTGGAACCACATTCCGTCGTCTCGTACTGATAGATATATGTTTGAAGGGGGAGCCTGTTTTGATGGCCATCGCAGTTTCCAGGACTAGACGGCGGTTACTCTTCATTTAATTTTTTCTCTTCTACTCTGTTCAGTCTTCTCATTCCGATAGATACATAGCAACTCTCCAACTCCAACTGCTTAGTACTTACTCAGAAATAAATGTACACCATCCATTTTCGTTAGATCTAATTAACCTCAGGTGAATGTAAGAAATATTTGACACTTGTTGGGAATTTGGGTATCAAATCCAACAGAGTTCAGATCGAAGGAGTGGAGAATGATGTGTATTTAGTATATGAAAAAATGCCTTTACAACGGCCACTGTACCCCTCGATTTATACGGGAATGAAACCCTCCTAGATAAGTTATGCCCCTACAACTACTACATTCCTCGAAATATTCTGAGGTACAAATGGTACTGTACATGCCTCAAGGAAGGCAAACTCAACATGCCATCTTACACAAGAGACTTACAATAGACCACGCGATTCCCTTTCCAATCAACTAGGCTCCTCAGGTCTGGAACGGGCCCTTTGTCCATTGCGCTCCCTCTGGAGAGGAGCAGCAAATACCTACCAAAGTCTTTCGCTATGCCAGATGTATCGATCCCGGGACCGCTTGCTTCCTTCATGGGAAGAGTTCCATCAACCCTTCATGCTTTTTAATATTATCATCATAAAGCTGTCCTGAAAATACTATGAGAAATAAACCATGATATCAGACAATTGATAGAAGGACCTCTTCGTCAGCCTGGTTCCCCCAACAGTGGCCCTAGAACTGAAAGTCTTCACAGCCCAGGCCCTCATGTTTTTCAGGTTTTTGCATGTTCAATCCCGGCTAATGATTTCTTAAGTTACTTAAGAGGTTAGGGTGGGTTTAGTGGCATACATATTTCACAAGTACATTTCCCGTCTCTGGTATTTGTTCCATTGAGATGTAATAACCCAAATTGTTTATTCTGTATCCTTTTTTGGATGCAGCTTAATTAAGATTCACTTTCCGTAACCATACAGAACGATCCCAATTTCGTTAAGTTAATCTGCATCTCTTTTATTTATTCTAGGAGTAATATATTGTGCATTGACTAAATTCAGTCTGTAGATTGCCTGCATCGTTTTTTAGTAGGGATGAAAACGATAAAAAACGGTCGGAACCAATATTACAATATGGAAAACAAAACGGTTTGATCGGGATGTCCCCATATTTATAAAATTAACAGAATCAAATACGGAGTTTCCCCAATACGTTGTGCTCTTTCAGTCTTTCACGCCTCGTCATCATGGAGTCGCACGGCCCAAAACAGAAAGGCCCAGGTACAGCCTACCAGAATCTTTCTGCGATTCATCAAATCCTGATGGCGTTCGTGACATCAAATTTGCCCACACACGATAAAACAACATTACACTCAGCAATAGATATATGCACAGAACCATACATCACTAACGCTACTTATATAAATGCAAGCGCATACGCCCAGTGGGAGTAGAGAGAGGTCAGTGTACAGTGGCTGCCGAACCATACATCACTAACTCTCTCTCTCTCTTACCCTACATCGGTCTCATTCTATATCATGGTACTAATAATTAGAAAGGCGGCTCACGCAAATAGAGCAGCAAAAGTTGATGTCAGCCCAGTTAAAGTAGATCCACGTCAGAAAAAAAAATCTTTTTACCGTCAGTATAGGGTGCATCCTCATTTCAGTAACTGGCCAAACTTCTAATTTGGTAAGTCAATCTAAATAATTTTGGATATTTTGTAGTACTCTGTCGCTTATATATTTTGCCTCATAGCTAAAGATCTGTTAAGTTTTCTTCGGCCTGTAGGCTGCAACTCAGATAAGCAGAATGCACTAGAGAAACAAACAAAAAAGAAATAAATAAAACTAAATCATCTTGCTGAACATTCTTTTTTCTTAAAGTGCTGGTAATTTGGACATTGTCAGAACCGATTTTACCTTTTCTATTTTGAAGGAACAGAGTTTACTCACATGCTGAAGAGGGAAAAAAAAGTATTTTCGATGTTTCAAAATGCTCCAACATGTCATAATAAGAAAGGAACCTTTCCTCTTATTTAGGACGGTAGGACTGCTTCAGTAGTTTAATTGGTCAACCAGTCAGCTAAAGTCTTTAGAGTGAGGTATTAGCTCTGGTTCTTGCAGATAGAGACACAGAGTAGCTAGTGCCTTGAACTAAACACACGTCTGGCGTCTGAAAAGTAAAGAATTCATATCATGAAAATGTTATAGTGCAGAGGTGGAAAGGATCAGGAACAAAGTTCTGTAACTTCAACTATATAAAACTTCACAGTAGAGCACAAAACCACTATTTGTTACTCAAATAGTGGACCGCTATGCTTCATTTAAGAGGGTAGACCAAATATGACCAACCTTTACACAAATGTATACATAATTTTCTTTATGCCACTATATGCTCCAATACATGTTACACCCTTCCTTCTTCAATGACTAATAGATTTTTATCGCCAGCAAGAAAAGGACCCAATTTAAGCTGCAACTCTTGTAAAGAGTGAAATACAGCGAAACTTATTCTGAATGACCAGTGAGGCAGGGACCATTGTTTTGGCTTACATTGTCTAGGCTGTGGAGTGTAAAGTTGCCGAACTGTACAATTCCATCGAAAGACAAGCATGTCATAACACTGCTGGAAACTTCTCCACATACTCATTTTTGTATTTTCATCAACATGTTCACCGCCTCTCTCATGGAAGGCCTAGACTGGCAAGCCACCTGCGTGCATGAAACTGCAAGATCCAGCAAGTCCAGAGCCATTTCTTGCTCATATTCAGGCCAATACATGATTTCCTCATCCATGAGGCTTATGATCCTGCTGTGATATGCTTGCTTCAGTTTTGTTCTCACCCATGTTGCAATGTCAACACCATCTCCAAATGAAGGATCCACAGGCATCTTCCTGCATAAAAGCTCAAGTAGTACTACTCCATAGCTGTAGACATCGCTCTTCTCGGTTAATCTTGTAGAGTATCCATGCTCTGGGTACATAGTAGAGAACATGTTAACCCTGAAGTTTTTCTAAGCACAGCAGTGGTGTGATCAAACAAACATAAATTTAAAGTAGTTACCTGGAGCAATGTAGCCAAGGGTACCAACAACAACAGAAACTGTTGCATCAGCATCTTCATCATGGACAATTTTTCCCATGCCAAAGTCTGAAAGCTTGGGAACTAGCTCGGCATCCATCAGTATGTTGCTTGATTTAACATCCCTATGAACAATCATGGGTACACAGTCATGGTGCAGATATGAGAGGCCTTGTGCTATACCAAGGGCAATCTGATGCCGTGTCATCCAGTCAAGGGAGACTTGAGGCTTCCTTTGATGCAGTAGGTCAAAGAGTGTCCCCTCAGGCATATATTCACATAAGATAAGGCCAATGCTTCCACGGATGCAATAGCCATCCATCCTTATGATGTTCCGGTGCTTCACCGTGTTCAGGATCTTCATCTCAATGGGGAATTTGTATTGGGATAGATCGACGGTCTTTACAGCCCACTGCTTTCCGAGCTTACACTCTGTCCGGTAGACTGTGCCGTGCCGGCCTCTTCCAATGACATATTTCTCACTCCAGTTGTCTGTTGCCCGAAGGATATCTTCATAGGTCAGGTCTTCTGGCAATTCCTCTGTTGTGTCCATGCTACGGACAGAGCCACGACTTTCTGATAAGCCTTGTGACCTCTTCACAATGTAGTAAATAACACACAAGATAGCAATCATGACGGCAAGAGTTGACATTAGCAATGCCACAATAATTCTTTTGTTCCTGTATTGTAATTTCCCAGGTTGATTCTTGTGGGGATGAGCACAATCAGACTGCAAGCACAATCGAGGATTGCCTAAAAAGCCATCAGGTGACCTTGCTGCTAGCTTAGCCCAGCTACCAGGGAGCTGACCAGAGAGCTCATTGAATGAAATGTTCACAACCAAAAGTGAGACCATGTTGCTCAGTTGTGATGGGATTGAGCCGGATAATGAGTTCTTGGACAAGTCAAGCACTTCCAAATCTTGAAGCTTGCCTAGGCTACTTGGAATTTGGCTGGTCAATCTGTTGTGGCTAATGTTAAGAGCTTTGGACAGGTGCTGAAGGTTGCCGAGGCTAATAGGGATTGCCCCTTCCAAACAATTTTCACCAAGCTGCAGCTCAATTAGACTCTGTGTTGCAGTGAAGGAATCAGGTATCATTTCAGTGAGGTTGTTTGTGCCAAGTAGAAGATTTTGTAGGCTACCAAGTGTTGTGATTTCTGCAGGTATACTTCCACTGAGAAGGTTATATCCAAGATCCAAATGGAGAAGATGCTTGCAATTACCTAATTCAAGTGGTATCTGTCCTGTAAGCCTGTTTGATGACATGCGTAGAGTTTCAAGCTTGCTTAAAACACCAAACTCATGGGGTATTGGTCCTGTGAAGTGGTTATTGGAGAAATCTAGCATTGTCAGATTGTGCCATGAACCAATCACACCCGGTATCATACCTTCGAGCAGATTGCCACTAACGTCCACGTATGACAGTCCTTTGTTTGTGCCCATATTTGCAGGTATGTTCCCACTGATTTGGTTGTTCTTCAGAATGAACCTCCAGAGAGACTCACATTTAACAATTTCAATGGGGAAGCTTCCATTGAACTGGTTGCCTCCAAGATCAAGAACACTGAGCTGACCTCCAGTACAAAGGCCAGGTGGAATTTCCCCATGGAAGCGGTTGCCAGTGAGGTCGACCTGAACAAGTCCAAGTGTTGTGTTCAACCCCAGGGCCTGTGGCAGCACGCCGGAGAACTTATTGCTGAAAAAGGAGATCTCTCGTAGCTTCCTTATTTGAGTGATCTCTGTGGGCACCTCACCGCTAAGGTTATTCGTGTGGAGATAAAGCCTCTGCAGTTGGCTAAGCTTGCCAATCTCCGGTGGTATTGTCCCGGAGAGGCTGTTGTTCTGGAGCTGGAGCTCAACCAACTCCTGGCACTTCATAATTTCTGGTACAATTCTTCCAGAAATGCCATTGTGAGCGACAGAGAACATCTGTAATCTGCTAAAATTGCCTACGAACACCGGAATTGAGCCTGTGAAGTTGTTGCCGTCCAAGTAGAGCATCGTCAGTGACTGACACTTCCCAATTGCATCTGGTACAGTTCCCGTGAACCCGTTATTCGACACCACCAGTTCTTCCAGACTTGCAAGCTCACCTATGCTCTCTGGCAGCTCCCCGAGGAACCTGTTGTCGTTAAGGTAAAGCACCTGCAAATTCGGGAAGGATGCAAAGAAATCTGGCACCTTGCCGCCTATCCCATTGTTGGATAGGTAGAAGGTGGTGAGGTTGCCGCAGTTGGCGAGGCTCCGGGGAAGCTCGCCGGCGAGCTGGTTGCTGTAGAGGCTGAGGTAGACGAGCTGGCACCGCGCCGGGAACTCTGGCATTGGCCCGGAAAGATTGTTGCAGCTCAGGTCCAGGTAGCTAAGCGCCGGGAGCGAAGCGAGCTCTGGCGGTATGACACCGGAGATGGCATTGACGCTGAGGTCGACGTACTCGAGAACCGGCGAGACAGAGGGCGCGGAGGAGATGTTCCCGGTGAGTAAGTTGTCGCTGAGGTCGATCTTCCGGAGCTGGCTCAAGGAGAGGAACTCCGGCGGGACCGCGCCGGTGAGGTTGTTCCAGCCGAGGTGGAGCGTGGTGACCCTGGAGCACGCGGCGAGCGCAGTGGGAACGGGGCCTGTGAATCGGTTCCGGCTGAGGTCAAGCGTGGCTAGCGCCGGGAGCGCGCAGAGCCGGGGCGCTGACACCGCGAGCGCGCCGATCAGCCCCGCTCCGGAGAGGTTGACTGCAGCGACGGCGCCGGCAGCAGAGCACTCAACGCCGCGGAACGCGCAGTGGATCGACGCGACGCCGCGGCCGCGGTCCCTGCTGGTGGTGATGTTGGTGGCCTTCCACGACGGCCGGAGGAGGCGCCGGGAGGCCGGCGGCAAGGAGGCGAAGAAGGCGAGCAGGACGGAGGATTCACTGGCGCCCGCGGACGACGCCTCCAACGACGGCGCGATGGAGGCGGCGAGCGTGACAAGGAGCAAGAAGGCCGCGGCAGCGGCACGAGACATGGGAGGGAGCCGTACCATGCTGCCTTGCTGAGTTTGGTGCAGGAGGAGGGTGCAGGCTCCTTTCATTGGCGTGCAGGGCTTTGAAGCGTGGCACAGGCTGAGAGGGAGAGACAGAGACAGCGATGGCCATGGTGGCGGCAACATCGGCGAGTGGGAGTGAGGTGGACCCTGCCGCATCTGGTGCTGCACTGCACGGGTGGGGATCAGCGGATCCTCAAAAAAGTTTGTTTGTGCCGCAATCTATAGAGTTTTTCAACTTTTTTGGATAACTTGTTCATGCTCAAAAAAGGTTATTTCAACCACATGACAGCACTTGAGATGAGCTAGGGTCATTTCCTAATAAAAGCCCAACTGAGTCCAACATAGACATGCACAAATCCACAATGACCTAAAAAAAACACAAAATAATCTTACAATGGAGCACTACGCTCAACTTTTAAAAGAAAACTTTGATGGGGTCAATAATATTGTTCGTTCATTGGTATTTGACATGTGTGAGATTCCCCTCAACATATTTGACTACCAAAAAAATTTGTGCATGAGGTGAAGCAGGAAGTGGTGACTCTCAGCAATATTGGTAGCACTTTGGAAACAATTCTCTGTGGTGAATTTTTCAGTACAGCGACCTCCACCATCCCGAATAACTTAGTTTCCTGTGGAATTGCTAGGGTGCTGTAGGAGGGCATTTTAGGAGTGTTTTTTTTTATGGATAACAGAATACCATTATCATCGCTAGTTACAATCTGTATATTTGAGAAGATCTGGAAGTTCATCCTAAAAAATGGTCAGTGCTTGCCGGTTGATTAGCAGAGTAGATCGGAGTGCAAGAATATTTTAGAAGCATTCCTGTTCAAGTCAGGACTGCATTGCGCTAATATGTTCAGCGGTGTGTGAAAGTATTATGGTACTGTTTAGAGTAAAAAGAACACTGATCAATGGAACACAAAACTGCATGGGGTAAAAAGTTAAAAAGTTGCTCCAGAGAATGGGAAGAACAAAAACACCAGTCGTTTTGTGATAGCATATAGTAGCATACTAGCATCTATGTATGTACTATGTGGGGGTGATGATTGATAACATGAATGGAAAAGCATGCTGATCAATCTCCAGATCAAACCGGGAAATTTTGCATTGTCGGTGTGTCCTATTCTTGCCTTGTCGTGGCCGCGCTCCCGACGTCGAAGGAAGAACAACAAAAAGAATATGCAAACGGCCTGCCGGCCGACTTGGCTAGCAGCGCTCAGTAGCGCCCCCTGCCTGCCGGCCGGGGTTCGATCCCCGCTGGGGACAGATTTTCCGGCAGGCAGTGCAGGGGTAAAAAAATCCCCCTCGCTGTGCTCGCCGCAGGGCATGGCCCTTGTGGGCATGGGACAGGGTTCGGGGGATTTTTCTGCGGTCGGAGAAGCCGTGGTCGCTTCCTCTTGATGAAATATGGTGGGGGCTGTTTCCCTAATTTTTTTCAAATAGCAGGAGGTATTCTACCGCGAATATATATTTCTTGATAGCTAAATAACTTTCTGCCACCAATATTCTTCACTGACAATAAAATAATTTGTTCTGCAACCCTGTTCATTGCAGTTTTTGGGACCAGTTTGTCAATGTCTCGTTCAGTCTTGAAGAAATAATCCCAGCACACTCGAAACAACTGTACAACTGTGTGTTAGCCATCTTACTTGTATAGTTGTACTCATTATTTAAAGACACTCCATCACATAGAACTATATTCCTCATGGGCGTGGTTGAACCACGGAGCGATCCGTAATGGGTCCATCGATCCATACTAGTACAAAAGGTGCACCGCTCTATCCGTAATAATTATCACTGATCCACTGGTGCCCCAGTGGTTATTATGGGCATGGTCAAGCCTCTTGTAATTTTCCAACACATGTGGTATTGGTCCATCCAGACAGCATGTTCGATGACAAGTTCAGATTCCCAAGAATGCTTAGAGCACCAAGCTCACGTGGTATTGGGCCAGAGAATTTGTTGCTAGATAGATCAAGGACTCTGAGGTTGCACCATGAACCAAAAACACTTGGTATGCTCCCCTCCAAAAGATTGCCACTCAATTCCACAAATGACCACCCTGTGTTTGTCCCCCAAACTAAAGGTAATAAGATCCCGCCGAATAGATTGTCCCCCAGGCGGACCCTCCAGAGCGACTGGCACTTCAAAATCTCACTGGAAATAGCCCCAGTGAATAGGTTGCGCCCATGATCAAGAACAGCTAGCCGGCCTCCAGTGCAAAGACCAGGTGGGATTGTACTATGGAAGCGGTTACCAGTGAGGTCAACCCGCTCTAGTCCTTGCGCCGTGTTCAACCCCAGGGCTTGTGGGATCTCACCAGTGAAGTTGTTAGATGCCAAGATGAGCTTCCTCAGGTTCCTCATAAGAGTAATCTCTGCCGGAACCTCTCTGTTGACAGTCAAAATTGGCATCAACCGGTTTGGTGTTGTAGCCTGTCCGGCAGGAGACCGATCGGTCTGATCAGTCTAAGAGGAGTTCGAGTCAATTAAGAATTTTTGTAGATCTAGATCTGTAATAGGAATTCCTTGCGGGATAAGTCCATTCCACCCTATAAATATAAAGGGTCACAGCCGATTGAATCATCCAATCGATCAAAAACAAATACAAATACAACTTCTATTTTTTACCGTCTTTATTTTTTCTCCAAACCCTAACTTTTCCAATCTACATCTGTTGTTCTTCCTTCGTCTCCGCAACGTCCGAAGCCGTTCTAGGTGTCCTGCTGACCCTAGAACAACCCTACGTGTGCCTGCCATGACGGGGTCTCTCCCGGGCGAGCGTTCGTCGGTCGTCGCCAATTCACCCCGGCAACCGTTCTGACCGGTCCCCTCTGACCTGTCTGACTGCTCCACACAGGAGGAGCTACAGCGAGCCCCTCGTTGCGTCGCGCGACCTAACGCGTTCGTATGTTGATCCGCCTCTCGTCGCGCCGCGCGACCTAACGCGTTCGTATGTTGATCCGCCCCTCGTCGCGCCGCGCGACCTAACGCGTTCGTATGTTGATCCGCCCCTCGTCGCGCCGCGCAACCTAACGCGTTCATATGTTGATTTGTAAAAGGCATCAACATATTTTTGGCAACTCTGTTGGGGAAGAAAGATCTTGGTTAGTGAAAACCGATCTAATCTACCCTAAAGAAGATGGGCTCTACTACCGAAATCGACAAGGACAACATCATCCCTGCGACGTATGAGCATCTTCCCGAAGATGTCCGCCAAATGCTGGAGAGCGCAAGAAGAAGCGCGACGAAGAAGATCTACTAGCGGCGCTTGCGAGCATCAAAGTCGATCGACGAGACAAGGTTACCAAGATCAAGGAAATTGACTTTTCTTCTACCTCCACGGATGCATCTACTGAGGTAACACCTGCTGCAAGTAATTCATCTTATGGTGTTACTATGGAGCAAATTCAGAAGTTGCTAGCTAAGAGTGACGTGCATTGGGCTAATTGGCTTAATTCAAGAGATAGAGAATCAACTGGTAAAGAACCAGAGATAGCCGATGAACTTCCATCTGTTTCTACTGTTGCTACTTCTATGTTTTATGTTCCTCAACCATCAGCAGCATTTCCTGTGAATCAACCTCAATATGGGGTGCCGATGAATTATTTGTTAAACGGAAACACCTATATATACTGATCCTATTAGTTCGGCCAACATTAGCTGAACAAATGAGCTTGTTCCGTAAATGCCACCAGCACCCCCAGGAACTCAGTGCCACCTATCGGTCCTATCTCCGACGAGATGTTTGACCCATACATGCAACGTTGGCACAATCGACAGAGACCGGTTAGACCGACTTATCAGTCCGGTCAGACCGGTTTCCCCCAACCGGTCAGACCGGTCGCACCGACCGGTCCGCCCGAACAGCCTGTTTCAAACCAGCGCGCAGTGTCTACATCCCCGCAGCTAAATTCTTCGAGCCATTTTGATAAAGTGCTTGCTGATTATAAGAATGATTTGGCTAAATTGCTTAGAGAAAATTTTAAAGTGGATGTTAGAAGCAAAACTCGAACATACCAAAAGTCGTATGCTACTTCGTTTGATTTGGTTGCATACCCTGCTGGTTTTAGGTTGCCTGAATTTATTAAATTCAGCGGGGAAGATACTAGGAGCACTGTTGAGCACATTAGTCAGTATCTTTCCCAATTAGGAGAATCTGGTTCTATAAATAAATAGAAAGTGTGTTTGTTCTCTTTATCTTTAACTGGAACCGCTTTCTCATGGTTTTTTTAACTGGAATCACTTTCTTATGGTTTTCTTCTTTGGCGCCTAATTTCATTGGCTCATGGGAATAATTAAAGTAGAAGTTCCATGAGCACTTTTTCTATTGACATGATGAGCTTAAATTGTCTCACTTGACATCGGTTAGACAGTCGTGTGATGAATCAGTCAATGATTACATAAGACGATTCTGCGATACAAAAAATCGATGCTTTAATGTGAATATTGCAGAAAAAGATTTAGCAGATTTGGCTTTTAATGGCTTACGCTCTCACATCAAAGAAAAATTAGAGGGCTATGACTTCTTTTCTGTCACTTAGGTGCATCAGAGTTTTCGCTATAGAAAGCCGAAGCAAAGAGTCTCAAGAGTCTCATAAACATCATCGTTCTAGTGTGCATGCTTTAGATTGCAATTCAGATTGTTCGGACGACAAGTCTAATGATGTATATGTTGCTGAGTTTGTTTGGCCATCTCAAACCAAACTGTTTACTTGTTTTGCTCTTAAGCCGATTCGCAAAAATGGGTAAGAAGAAAAATTTACTTTTGATGTATCCAAGTGCGAAAGGATATTTGATGAGTTATATAGAAATGGATACATCAAGATATCACATACTGTACCGCCGCTTGAGGAGTTGAAGCGGCGAGCATATTGTAAATTTTATAGTACTTTTTCACAGGCTACCAATGATTACAACGTATTGCGTAGGAAGATTCAATCGGCCCTTAATGAAGGACGATTGGTTATTCCTCCTATGCAGGTTGATCAGAATCCTTTTCCGGTGCATATATTGGAATTGAAGAATCCTAAAGTGCTAATTTGGCCCACTCAAGCCAAATCAACGAAGAGAAAAAATGTAGTCATTGGTGATGAAAGGTCTGAGATGAAGCTGACACAGAAGACCTCTCAAGCTGCAAAGATAGTTGGGGGGCAAGACAAGAAAAAGGAGGCCGACAGCAAGTCGACCGGTCTGACCAGCCCCAACGGCGGTATGACCGGTCTGACTGGTGCCAAGACTAGTTGCACCGGTGTACCTAGTAAAGCTGGGAATTCCTCTAAAAATAAGACAAGGTCGATTTTTGAGTAACTCTTGGCCAAATATGAGGAGGGGATTGCTCAGAGACAGAAAGGACAACCAAGTAAAGTCAAGGATACGTAGCCATCATCGAAACATGCATGAAGAGCGATCGGGCAAAGTAATTATGCTTCATCTATTGGACCGATTGCTCCATGATATTGCTGCTATCCTTACTTCTATATGTCTATGACTTATAGTAGGATGCATATGCAGTCATATTATATTCAATATCCTTCTATATGTCCAAATCATATTTCACCACAAAGACCGGTTATTGCTAGCAATAATCTGGTCGATGTGGTGTCCCTCAGGTTTGATTCATACTAAGAAGCAAAGGCTGCAACATTTGCGCAAAAAGAAATCAATGGAGCAACAAGTGGAGGCTATGTCGGAGAGGTTAGTTAACATGAAGAAGGTGTGGCGGCCGAAACAAGTTATTTCAACATCAACTTGAATAGAGTAAGTTATGGCCGATAGTTGTTTATCGCTCTTAGCACAAATAATGGCCGATGTATTGTTAATCATCGCCCTTAGACAATTTTGGTTTAGAAGAATATTTTTTGGCAAGCAAGATTTACCAAAAAAATAGCGGGATATGTTGACAGCCAAAATTGGCATCAACCGGTCTGACCGGTCTGGTGCTATAGCCTGTCCGGCAGGAGCCCGACCGGTCTAGGAGGAGTCCGAGTCAATTAAGGATTTTTTGTAGATCTAGATCTATAATAGGGATTCCTTCCGGGATAAGTCCATCCCATCCTATAAATATAAAGGGTCACGGCCGATTGAATCATCCAATCGATCAAAAACAAATACAACTTCTACTTTTTACCGTCTTTATCTTTTCTCCAAACCATAACTTTTTTAATCTCTATATGTTGTTCTTCTTTCGTCTCCACGACATCTGAATGCGTTCTAGGTGACCTGCCGACTATAGAACAACACTACGTGCGCCTGCCCTAACGGGGTACCTCCCGGGCGAGCGTTCGTCGGTCGTCGCCGATTCACCCCAGCGACCTGTCTGACCTGTCCCCTCTGACCGGTCTGACCGCTCCACACAGGAGGAGCTGCAGCAAACCCCTCATCGCGCCGCGCGACGTAGCGTGTTCGTGTGTTGATCCGTAAAAGGCGTCAACATATTTTTGGCAACTCCGCTGGGGAAGAAAGATCTTTGTTAGTGAAAACTGATCTAATCTACCCAAAAAAGATGGGTTCTACTACCGAAATCGACAAGGACAACATCATCCCAATCTAATATTACCACATTAGTTTACTGTGGCAAAACAAACACCTTAATGCAACAACATAAGCTAATGTTGCAATAGATGCAAACCTATTGCAACAGAAACTGAACATATGGCAATGCAAAAAAAGTGGCACGAAACTTTGACTTGTGGCAATATCATCTACTTATTGCAACAATTTATATGTTGTTGCAATATTTTTAGTGGCAAATGCCTATTTTTCTAGTAGGCTACCTCCCAGTGGTAATACTCATATTGATTCTGTGAAGAATGCTGCTTATCTGTGAACCTGATTATTTCTGAGACATATATACTAATGGCCTAGTTTTTCAAATCCATTCATTTGAAATTGCTATTGTTTCATTACTACATTTAAAAATTTACACTCGCAAATCATTTCTCTGGGTTGATAAACAATCAATACCTCCAAATATGATGACTAGACTAGATGACGCTGGATCTAACCTTGCAGCCAAGCAAGAGAGAAAAACTACAGACAGCACAGGAGATAAACACACAAGGCAGCTGACGAGCCGGAGGCGTCCTAGCGGCCTCGCCTCTCACGGCGTCATCCCGGCGGCCGCCTGCCTTCCAGTCTAGGCGAGGGACCTCACGCGACGGCCGGCCAGCGGATCCCCCTCCGCGCAGGATGGCGAGGTCCGGCGAGTGGCAAAGCGACAGGGGCGAGTGCCGTCCGCGCGGGATGGGGAGTGGGAGTGCGGGACGCTGCGCACGGATTGAGCCTGATGGGTGCCGTCGCTTTGGGAGACCGGTGAAAATAGGGAGAAAACGAGCTTTGCAGGCGGCATGTGCAGCTAACCATTAGATTGGTTTTAGAGGGCTCAAATCTAGTCAATGTTACCTTGTGACATTGCTACACAATGTCACCCAATCTGAGTCCGGCGAGGCCCGCTGGAGAGAGAGAGGAGAGAAGGGGCCGCGGCCGTGTGGGGAAGAAGAGGAGAGAGGGAGAGGTGGATAAAAAAATTGATTTGTAGGCCCCATGACTGGTACTTGATATTGAGGATGAGATATAGAGAATTGAGTATAGAAGAGAGAATCTCGATGACCAGAATAAAATATTTCTTTAGAGGATGGAAATATAGTATGATGAGTGTAGAGAGGCTAAGCGTACCCGTAAAAGTAAAGAGAGATGACTCTCTACAATACATTCCATGTCAGCTATAGACAGTCCAAGAGATCACACGTCCATCAGCTGTCGTTTAAACCAATCCTAGCAAATTAAAAAACTAAGAGTGAAGTTATTTTCATCCTTATCCTCTCTCTCTACTCTCTCCAGTCCCACTCATGGTTGTTAGGCCGCTGTTGCCTGCTCGTCAGACTCTGCCGAGCCCCGCCTACGCTGCCCCCAAAATGGGTCAACCGCACCGGCAGACGTACCCCACCTCAACCACGGTGATCTCGCACGCAACTGATGCCGCCTCCCAGTAGCACCTTGGCGGTTGTGGACCTAGTGCCCCGCAGCTCGCACGTTACGGCGGCCATGGTCGTCGCGCCGGCCAAACCCGCCCCCCGCAACGGGGATGTGGTCGCCTTGATGCGCCAGCCAAGCGTCCGTCTCTCTAGTTGTGGCCGCCTCCCGCCGCCTCCCTCATGGCAGTGACTTCCTAGCAGCAGGGCCGCACCGGCTTGTCATTTGTTAGGGAAATTTTTGTAAAGACGAGCGTCTCTATGCAATCACACCTCGGAAGTGTAGTATTGTGCCTGACCAGCACATGCTTGGTTGGGTTTAAAGTTTTTTTAAACTTTTACGCGAATTGTGGTGAAAGTGTACAACATCTACAGAGTGAAAACTGATATATCAGTCATGTTCACAGTTATGAGCGGCTTGGATCCTCAAATGATAATTGAACTTAAAGATGATCTGAATCAATGTTTTATTTATAATATTGTTGAGGTTTACTTCAATTACTTATTTGTGGGTTAATGGTATAAACTTACACTTAGTTAATGCTTGCTAATAAAACTTACCAACTAAAAGTGCTTATTGCAGTTAAACCATGTCAACTATTTCTTGATTTGGCCTTACATGTATTATAAGTTTTTCTACCACTTATTGAGTACCAACCATAAGTGTACTCACCCTTGCATAAACGCTGTTCAGACAAAGATAATTGTTCGGAGTACCCTGAAGACTTTGAGGATTTCTAGGCGTATGTCTCCCAGTTGACTATCTGTGCTGATGAAGATTCCGCTTTTACTTTGAGACACTTATTATTCACTTAAGCTTAAGACTTTCGGTTATATAATAAAGTTCTTAATACTCTCTTTCATTTCGGCATTATAATGGTATTCACTTTGTAAGTCTATTATATGTGTGTGAACTTGATCCTGGCACACAAGAGATGCATTCGTTTTCTTTCTTGAATCGGGTGTGAGACAATCTCGGTGCAATTCAAGAAGTACTCGAAAGGCATGCTCTAGGCGGAGTTCAGAGACTACTCAATGATTGCTTCAGAAGTACTCGGAGACTTGCGACTACTCAGCTACGAAGAGCTCAGGGGCTAGTCAGACCCGAGGCCATGGGGTACCTGATGTGGCGCGGATCAGTACCGTATATGGGATGGAGCATGTCTCATACCCATGCGTTATGTAACTAGTCATGTAAATTTAGAACTAGTCGGTATGAAAAGAAATCACCGAGTAGTACTCAGGATAGGCTCCTAGGCTTGTATGAATCTAGGGTTGCATGTAACCCTGCTCCCCCGGTCTATATATGGGCGGGCACACCATCTCCACCCAAGGCAATACAAACCACCCAACAGGACGTAGGGTATTATGCAACTCATGGCCCAAACTCCTAAACCGTTGTGTTGCATTGCTTGTACCATCATGTTCTTGACCTCGGCGACTACCCACGATCATTCATCTACCTAAGGGCATCTCTAGGTAGATGTAACGGTCAAACACCAACAGGAGAGACATCTAGGCTGGGCCACAAAGACAGAGAAGAGAAAAAAGGGTTGCTAGGTGGATTTTGTTATTTTTGTTTGCAAACTTAAGAACACAAGCAACCAAAAACTAGTGCAACAACATGAATGCAACATACATGAAACCATTTTATTTAATTCAGAAAGACAATCATTTATTTTTCCTTATACTAAAATTCTTGTTAAGAAAATAAATATTGAGAAAATTTTAAAATTATTAGAAAATCATTGGCTTCAAAATTTTAAATTTGATTTTGCTCTATAGATGTGGTTATATCATCAACATAATAACTCAAGGTTACATCTCATTTGTGTGAACCATATATATCTCATGTTGGATTATAGATCTTGTGTTGTTTTTTATATGTCAGGGCTGGCTCTGGCCTAGGACGAAAAGGGCGATGGCCTAGGGCCCAGCCCAGCAGAGCACATACCCTATGTACATATATGTATGCTTATTCTCTTGCTCAATCTCAGCCCACAGCCTTAAACTAAGGTTGTTCGTATTCATGGTATTCTATTTCATCCTCTAAAAAGACTATTCTATCATGATTATCAAGATTCTCCCCTCTATACCAACTTCCTCCGCATCCATCATACTCCATATCTCATCATCTATACCAACTACCACCGAGTCGGCCGCCATCTCCCCCGCCATGGCGCATCAGCTGGCATGGGCGCGGGCGACCAACGGCGAGGAGGAGGAGGAGGAGGGGTGGCAGAGGAGAAGGAACAGGGGCGAGCCGCGAGCGCGCGGTTGGTGCTCGGGCCACGGTGGGTGCACAGCGGCCGCAGGCCCGGCTCAGAGGGGAGGGCAAGCAGGGCGACCGCACAGGGCTCATGAAGCTTGGGGCCCATGACCATATAGATAATTAGTACATATAATTTTTTATTTGGATGTTTTTTCTCCAGACAACAACTATAATGTTGATTTGAATGATTTTTTTCTCTAAACTAAAAGTGTTGCAAGTATCTTTACTAGAAGAATTGATATAGCAACTGAGATTCTTCAGTTTGTTAAAGCTGTAGATTGTTATCTGAATTGTCTCTATTGCATATTGGATTCTCTACACTATTCCAATAACAGTGGCATCAGTTGAAAGAAGTTTCTACAAAATGTAATAGTAAAAGTAGCATTGAGAAGAATATTTTGGACGATATTAATCTTGATATAGTTCTTGAATATTTTTGCATCAAGAAATGTGTGAAGGAGGTTTGTTACAAAGCATTGAAGCTTTATATTTCTATTTGAGATATCATAATAGTTATTATTTTTAGTTCTTTACACTATTGTTACGTTTCATGAGCTATATATATTGCAAAGTAACTTTTATAATTTTATATTATATACTAATTTTGATACTAAAAATTATTTCAACGGATCTTTATTTTTTTTCTTGCCCACGAGCCCTTAAAATTATAGGGCCGGTCCTGCGGCCGACGAGCAGCTAGCGCGTTGTGGCCACTCGAGCAACGGCTTGCAGTGGCCGCTCGGGCAACGGCGCGCAGTAGCAGCTCGGCAGTTGCGGCACGGCGCGGCAGAGGCAAGGTGGAGCCGGCGTGGACATAGCGGATGCCCGCTGTTCTGTTTGACTAGAACATAACGCGCACTTTGTGCGCCCTATCAACAGTTTTTTACGGTCTATGCAAACATAAATATGGTGTAATTGATAAGTTACTAAAAGAATGTTTGGAATGACAAACTTATCATAACGTCTAATGCAAATATCTTAACAACATTTGTACTACTGAATATGGCATGTGCAGCCCGTAGGACATTTGTACTACTGAATATGGCATGTGCAGCCCGTAGGTTTTGTCAAGCTATATATTATATTTCATGATCAGCATTAGTAGCTACCAAATATTTAAGGAGGTAGCTTAGAATACTAATCCAAATAAGACTTGAGTACCAAGATACTAAAGAGAGGGTAGGAGATAACACTTTTTGCAGCCATGAGGTATCCAAAAGAGAGGTAATTGATGCTGAGTGTCATGTTACAAAATGGCTGAATAAATAGCATGAAGCAACAAGTCTGCTATCTTAAGAAATTTCTTGCAGACATAAGCTAGAAATTTCTATCTTAAAACCAGCGGATACTGCACATCAAACATCTCAATTCAAGTACATAGTGACAAAGGAGGACCACTACAAACTATAATAGCCTAGATGGATGCAGTTAGCCTACAGGAGAATCACCATGGGAAAAATGTATAAGATCAACAAATCTCAGTTAGTGAATAGGAAAATTTTTTTCTCACGTGTATCTATCAGGAAAAAAATGGAAGACAAAGCTACCAACGCACTGCAGTCAGCTTTTTCCGTCAATAGAGACTCCTAGATCTCAGGTCACGGACCCGATGGCTCGCTTGCGGCCCACAAGCATATCCAAGAATCACATGTCATGCAAAAAATGTAGCAGATCAGATGCACTAAAGAGCAAAGGAAACCACAATAAAGGGCTGGAGCTCATGAATTACACGTTGTAAACAAAGCAAGGCGACAACCAGAGGGAAGAACGGAGGGACCTAGAGCTGTGGCTAGGGTTTCCTGCAGCAGCAAGACCGACAAGGTGAAGCAGATGGAGCGGGTAGATAAAGGAAGGGAAGGAACATATCTCGGCGACGGTAGCAGAAGTAGGGGCATGGCCAGCAGCACTGCACATTTCTTGCGGCGACGGGGATGGCACGGCCTCGAATACGGCCTCCCCCAACTGCTCCGAGAGACAGCCTCGGTATCTGCAGAGAGAGGGCGAGGGATGCACACGCGTACGGAAAGGATCGCCGCCTGCAGAGCAGAGAGAGGGATCAGGGATAGGATGAGAGCGCACGCACGCATAGGAGCCGCACGGCGCTGTGTCCCACTCCCACCGTCTCGTGTTGTTCCGCGGGATGGAACGCTCCGGTGAGGAGGCTAATCCACGCATGACGCTTGATTGCTTGCTTTGTTTAGGTCCTGTAAAAATTGAACGAAATTTGCTGTAGTAATTTTCAACCAAAAATTAGAAGGACTAAACATAATCTAATTATAAAACTTTTTGAACAGATGAGTTATAAATCGCGAGATGAATCTAATGAACCTAATTAATCTATGATTAGCGGATGGTTATTGTAGCATTATTGTTGCAAATCATGGATTAAATAGACTGATTAGATTCGTCTCGCGATTTACAACTTATATGCGTAAAAGATTTTGTAAAAGAATTTTATTTAATACTCCTAAATAGGAAGATCCTCTTTGATGTGATAGGGTGTAAAATTTTTTGGAGAGAACTAAACCAGGCTGATAGGCTTCTCTTTTTTTTTCTCGTAGGCACATGTTCGAGGAGAAACTCTATCGCTAACTGTTGGGCCATGTATTTTTGAGACTCACTTTTCAGTGAGGCAGAGGTAGAGGGGCCGAGCCACGGAAACAATAGGGGCCTTGTTTATATCTCAAAACGCAAAATGTAAAAAATTTTATAAATCGCTTGCATAGTATATTAAATATAGTAAAAAATAAATCGCATTACACAAATGGACTGCATCAGAGTATGTTTACTGTAGCATTAATGTAGCAATTTAGTGTCTAATCACATCGTAATTAGGCTCATTAGATTCATCTCGTAGTTTACAGACGAGATCTGTAATTAATTTTGTGATTAATTTACATTTAATACTTTAAATACTGAAGATCTCTTTCCAAAAACACAAAATGCAAAATGCAAAGTGATCTAAACACACCCAGGAAGCAGTGGCCACCACCCTTCTTTGGCCCAGCCATCAATCACTCTTGCTCGTCCACCCAACACGACTGACGGTAGGGCCACTAAATTTATGGTCCACTAGTTAGTGAAGTCACCAGAAATTCTGCTGCTCCCCTAGCTGACCAGCCTAGCCTGACCGCTTTCTGGACGTGGGACGTGAGTTGAGGAGCTAATACTAGAGGCACAGCAAGCCGTACTGCATCTGGTACCGCTTCTATCACTGTTTGTGGGGCTAGGCTCATACAAGTCCCACCTTTCAGGCTCATACAAGTCCCACCTTTCAGTGATCGCAAGGAGGTAAAAGATTAGCATGCGGACGAAATAGCAGCCGTGCCGTGTGGCTACTGCTCCCCCATCCTAGCTGACCAAGTGACCAACACCTCTCCTGCACACATCTCGCTTCTATTTATTGAGCCACTGACAATGGACCAATACCACTGTATGGTCCACCGGCCAGCTGCTTGACTCAGCTCTATCCCAAGTGCACAGCGTAGAAACATGACCTTGTTCCCTATTTTTTTCTTTGAGCGACGACAGCAGCAATGGAAGATAGCGTGGAACGCTGCAAACGACGCCGTACCCACAAAACGCTCTGGTGCGCCGAGGAGTCTTTAAGAAACCCTATTTGGAGAACGCGCGAGCAGCGGACGGAGGAGCGTACCTTGCTGCGGTGGCTTCGTCCGCTATCCTCATCCTGCAGGAAGATGGCGGAATCCGGTGCGCATAGCCTAACGCAGCTGTCTGCCGCCCATCGCTACCCTTCTTTTTCCTTCCAATTTGCTATCGCTGGCTCGCTGCTCCACATCGCGAGTTCGCGTCTGTTGAACTTCTGCAGCCGTCGAGCCGCTGGAACAGGAAGGCCCTCATCGTCGTTACAAGCTTCGTGGGGGACGACACAAGCAGGCTCAGTCTTCGACGACGACCGTTTGACGGGCCTCGACATCGATTACTTTACTGGTGCAGTCTGCACCTCACTGAGGATTGAGGAACGGTGTGCACAAATCTTCCCTAAAACTTGGTACTGATGCAACGATCAATTTCAATAACTAGTTAGCGTCGATTTTCTATTTTTCCATTGATTCCAATCGGTTTATGGATAAGGTCTTGTTTAGATCTTAAAAATTTTTGGCCAAAAATATCACATCGAATGTTTGAACACATACATGGAGCATTAAATGTGGATAAGATAAAAAAAATCAATTGCACAGTTTGCGTGTAAATTGCGAGATGAATCTTTTGAACCTAATTGCACCATGATTTGAAAATGTGGTACTACACTAAATATTTGCTAATGATGGATTAATTAGGCTTAATAAATTTATCTAGCAGTTTACAGGCGAAATTTGTAATTCGTTTTGTTATTAGTATATATTTACTACTTTAAATGTGTGTCCAAATGCTTCAAAAAATTTACACGTAAAGAACTAAACAAAGGCCGTGTTTAGTTCGGTAGGGTGTAAACGCAAAAAAAATTTGCATTTCGAATCTTCCCAATTTGAAGCACTAAATGAAGTCTATTTACAAAACTTTTTGCACAGATGGGTTGTAAATCGCGAGACGAATCTAATGATGCTAATTAATCCATGATTAATCAATAATTAGCGGATGGTTACTATAGCATCATTGTTGCAAATCATGGATTAAGTAGGCTCGTTAGATTCGTCTCGCGATTTACAGCCCATCCATGCAAAAAGTTTTATAAATAGACTTCATTTAATACTTCAAATTAGCAAGATTCCTTTTCATTTTAATGCGTTTACGGCTTTTTTACGTTTACGGAGTGGAACTAAACACACCCAAAGTCATTATTGTTGTCAAACTTAAACTGCAATATCCATTGTTTAGGGTTAAATTCAGACTCCAGTGTTCTTTCTTTTTAATTTCAGAACATGTCGTTGGAAATTAATTATTTGACTTGTGTCACCAATATATTTGTAGCACCACTATGAGAATAGATGATATAAAAACTTAGCAAAAAGTATATTTAGTTTAAACAGTCCACGAAGCCAAATTTATTGAGGGCCCTCCAAAATACAGAGCCAGCTCTGAGCGTTAGGGGGTGTTTAGTTGGTGAAAAAGTTTGGATTTTGGTACCGTAGCACATTTCATTGTTATTGGTAATTAATATCCAATCATGGTTTAGTTAAGCTTAAAAGGTTCTATTAGACCCGGGGCAGCGGGACTGCTTATTGGCATCGAATGTTTTAGAGTAAGGGATAGTTCATGGATGTACCTTATCTCTCTTGTAACTACTCGAATAAGCGTAGAACTAGCTGCAGTGTAAAGGAAACTACCCGATTGTGTTGTAGTCGGACTCCAATTGTACTCGGTTAGACTTTCCATATAACCCTGACCCCCCGGATATATAAGAGCGGGCAGGGACCCCCTCGAAACATCAACACCTAAGGCAATACAAACCACCACACATGACGTAGGGTATTACGCAACTCGCGGCGCAAACCTGTCTAAATCTTTGTGTTTCTTGCACTATCGAATTCTAGAGCAGTCGATCTCTACCTACAAACCTTACTACTAAGGGTATCCCTGAGCAGGTTTGGCGGTAAACACCGACAGCTGGCGCGCCAGGTTGGGGAGTCGGCGAGTTTCATTGCCACTTTCGCTTTCAGCACCGTGGCGCCTCCTCAAGGCACCACCTTCGTCTTCGGCTCGTGGGTCTGTGTCGCCAACGGTTCGGACGGCTTTGATAGTCACCTAACCAATCCCCCCAGGCTGAAGGCAACCACGTCGGAAAGCTCCAACAAACTCGCCGGATCAAGCGATCATGGCATCATGCTGCTTCCCGACCTCGCCAAGCAGATCGAGATGAAACTCAAAGACAACTCGAGTTCCACTCGGACTTAGATTGATCTCAACCCGAATTCTACTCGGATTGAGACTCCTCTTGCTCAACCCGTCTTTGGGTTGCACAACGCATCATCTGCTTACAAACAGATGATCAGATCCATATATGAAAACAGCTTGGATCATCTTCCCTACATCGAAAACCACTCAGTCACCGCTTGCCAGGCAGCACCTGTTTTCGACGTATACCCAGATCCAGTCGAGTCGTCTCACGACAACCTGTACTTCATCACCAATATGCTGGCAAGAATTCAACTCAAGTCCTGCCAGGATCATGCACTCGCAGAACTACTCGATAACCTTCGAGAGGTTGCCAGCATTGATGATCTCCCATTTGTTGGCGTTTCTTATGCCCGATAGAATAGATATTCTGCAAGCGCACATAATCACCGCTGTAGCACTTCACCTTAGAGTATTCCAGGGTATTGTATTTTTCCTCAGGGAAGGACTATGATAAAGAGTATTGTAAATCAAATGATAACTGTACTAGCTTATTCGTCCAGCTAACTAGACGGGGGTAAGCCAGATAGATAAGTGAGATAAATGGCCAGACGATGACCAAGTGACACACGGAGGTTCAACTCCTTAGAGAGGTAGCAGCTGGGAGGACAACGAGCGAGATAAGACACCCGATACACTTCTGAACTATCGAGCTAGCCTCTCTATATTAGACTAAACACCTAACTAGTTCTCGGGAAAGCAGAGCTTACTTCGGCGGCTGGAAGAGGAAGGACTTCAGAAAGGGATGAGAGGGGAGTCCAATGGCAACTTGCACTACTACTATGAAAACACCCGAATGTCGTGGACTACAAAGGACGGATAGGGCTGTCACCACCTACCGACTACCACAACGGTTCTGTGGGGTGGAACACACTTTCTAGCTAACACTAAAGTCAGACACCACGTTTGCACTCGGTGTTATAATTTCTCTCGAGGTCTTCGAGAGAAACCCCCCTCAACCTAGAGCACTAACTTGAGATACTCTAGTTCGGGCGAGAAAACCCGTAAGATAAGATCCCGATCACTAAGAAAGATAACTTAGTCTAAGCTAAAGGAAAACTTCTACGCACGAGTTGAACACTCAGACTCGAGTAAATAAAAGACAGCAGAAAGTAAAGCTGACTCAGAAAAATAATGAAGATAACTTATATTGATAAAGTGAAAAGAAAGATACAAGAGCTATACCAGACTTCCGACGACTCTGGAGTCCCGAGCAAGCTCAACTCGACTCTAACTCCAAAGCTAGTAATCTACTCTAGAAAGTACAAGTGAAGAGAGAAGAGCTCCAATGGTGTGTGTTGAAGTGATGGATGGTGGTTCTATTTATAGCCTTCCAGGGTCGGTTACTGGCGGTTAATCCCCATAGCGTCAGTTGCAAGCAGGTAAGGTCGGTGTGCTAGTCTTCCACGCGAAGCCGGGGGCGAGACACAACAAGGTGGGGCCGGCCGGCCTCCCCCAGGCCGGCCGGCCTGGGGGTACGGCCATCTGGCCATCGCCTTTGCACGGACGTCCTGGATTGCTTCCTGAGGTCGGAGTCGTTGCGTTGCCCGAACGCTGACAGTTGTAGGCCGGCCAGCCTAGGGGAGGCCGGCCAGCCTCCCTCTAGCCCAACTCGGCCTTCCATTGCACCGACGTTCCCTCTGCGTTCTGGTGATCTTGCCTCGGTGGTGGATCGCTGCCCTGGACCCAAGTTGGTACTGAGTTTTGGGCCTTTTGTTCTTTGTGCAAGCCTTCCGATCCATCCAATCAAACCGAGACCCAATCCTCGACTCAGGGCATCATGGTTGTGCCACATTGCCACTGGATCGAAGCTGGGACTGTGTCCTTAGTGGTGCCAGGCCGGCCAGCCTGGGAGAGGCCGGTCGGCCTGGGTTTTCGCCCAATTTTGCCCATTTTTGGTAGATGTTCACCTGAAATCAAAACTCATCCAAAACTTGTGGAACTCGTTAGAACTAAATAAAATATGAATGGAATATAGTATAAAGCTCGTGTTATTCCCGAGAAGTTGACGGCTGGAATTTGAACTTATGGCCGTCAACACCGTTCCAACACGGTACTCCCCTCGAAACTAAGACTGGGTCTGGGGAAACTATGCTAGCTGATTACGAATCAGATCTAGAAATTTTCTCCCCCGAACGTCTGGTTTCTATGATCAACCAACAAGGTGGAGATGCTCCTAGTCATCATGACCCTAACAGGCCTTGGATCAGATTTCAGAAGACAATCTGACCCAAGATGCCCCACAAGATGAGGATGAAGCTAACCGCACAGCTCGCAGGGCAAGAAATCAACGTAAAGGAGAACGCAGGGCTCGAGCTGCTGAGCGCTCTCATCTTCCCCCGCACAACCTCAATAACAAATTCAACAACGTCGAGGATCCAGTCTTCACTACTCCTATCGCCGCGATGACAGAAGCAACCCTGCGATTCATGCAGATACCTCAAAACCCGGAGATGGAGCGCGTCATACACCTCACAAAAAATGCTATCGAACAACTCGAGAGACAAAACCCTTTGTCCTCGCTTCATGGCACCCGGTCGAGGGCCACTGCAACAGTCATACCTCAAGCAAGCCTTACCCCCGTAGGTCATCACCGTCAACAACAGCCGGAGCAGCAAAACCAAAAAACCAAGAGGATCACGAAGTCGCAAGCATCCATCGCCCCAGGGGTGGCCAACCACCAGCAAACCAAGCTCCTGGGCCTCAACCAAATCGCAACAACAATCGCAATCAAAACAGGGAGGAAGTAGCCGATTCCATAATGGATGCACGGGACATCATCAACGCAAGGCGCAGAGCACATCTTGCAGACAATTCCAATCGCTTCCTAGCCCTTAGCAGCGTCTTTGACAACGTCAAGTACCCGAAGGATTTCAATACAATTAATATCCAGAAGTACGACGGTAAGCAAGACCCTGCTCAATGGTTACGTTTATATTCGACCGCTGTTAGTGTTGCAGGAGGAGACACCAACACCAAGGTCCTCTACTTTCCGATGGCCCTAGAGCCCGCACCTCTGACGTGGCTCGACAGCTTAGCGCGTGAGTCCATACACTCGTGGGAGGACGTCAAGAAGGCCATCATCGACAACTTCCAAGGGTCCTTACATCGATTAGCTACTCGACACGCCTTGTCTATGTGCAAGCAGGAGCAAGGCGAATCCATTAGATTCTATGCCAAGCGCTTCTTCGACACAAGAGCCACCATCCCCAACGTCGCGGACGACGACGTCATCAACTACTTCCAGAGTGGCATTACTGTCCAGTCTCTCTACCGCGACTTCGGACGTAACTGTAGGAATATGGTGTAGCAAATACAAAAAAAATTCTACCACATAAACCAGGATTACTGTAGTTATAGATCACGTGATTACTACTAGATGCGCGGTTGTGGAACTTCTGTAGCGCGTCGGTGTAGTGCAGATGGAAGACGGCAGTGCAGTTGCGTGAACCTCCTCACGAACGGCTCGTCCTTGTGCAGCAAGCGCAGCACCTCCACGAAGTCCACACGTACGGGAAGAAGCTTCGCACTTCAGATTGCTAGATCTGTGAGAACGAATTAGGGCTAGATGCACGAGGAAGCAAAGCAGGGAGGAGGGGGCGGATACGGTTTCAAGGGGTGGGCGCCCCCACCTCTCCCTTCTGCTTATATAGCCCTAGAGGCGCCCCCTTTGGTGGGCTCCTATGGGCCCCACCTTGGGCGCCATGGGCCCCACCTTCGGCATCACCTAATGGGCCCACTGAAACCCATTAGTGCATCTAAGCCCAGTCTAATTTGGATCTCATCCTCATTAGGCTTCTGAATCTTAAGTGTGTGACCCTATGGGCTCATGCGTGAATAGACATGGCCCAGTACTTCTACTAGCCAATAGTTGATTGCGGTCTCTAGCAAGACGTGTCAACTCCTAAGCACGCGCGAATCATATCTGTCGGGCCGTCCCAATTTTATACATGCTGTTCCCTTTGCCTCACGATATTTGGTCTAGTTTGAAGCCGACCACTCTTTCTCGATCCTGTGATTCGGAATCCTTGGTTAACTTTTAACCCCAGCATGGCCATGCATTTCTTGATCCGAATCACTCGAGGGGCCCAGAGATATCTCTCTCTTGTAGAGAGGAGCAAATCCCATCTTGACCGACTATGTCTCACAGCATGCTTCTTGACAGACCCGAAAGCTACCTTTATAACTACCCAGTTATAGTGTAGCGTTTGATGGCTTCTAATTAAGTCGATTCACATCTTGAGTACATACGAAGATCTCAGGTCTTAGGACACAGTGTACATATTGTGGAATGAGAAGTCATCATCTCGTGTTGGGTCAGTTCAGTCTCATGTCTCACATGAGCCCACATTATTAGTTTGACATCCCCATGTCCATGACTTGTGAAACGTAGTCAATCAACTAATATATGTGCTAGTCTAATATTCATGTGTATCCTCACATGAACTCCGACTAGGAACACTTTAGAATATTCATACAAGTAAAAAGTTTCATAAATTCTTCACATAAGCATTAATCAATACAAGTTGTCATCCATGAATATTCAAGGAACACTTAATTAATCATGAATACAAGGAAATATGATTGTCTCTAGGGCATATTTCCAATAGTAACCACCCCAAAACGGTAGTAGAGCTATGTGGCATGATGCAGCGCTGGGAAGACGAAGAGGAGCAAGAGCGCAGCCGCTTCCCGCACCGTAACAACGATAACAACGGGAAGCGTCACAACGACCGTGGAGGGCCCAGCAACCAGCGGGATCCTGCGTGCAAGCACAAGCCTGACGACATTGTCGGTACTATGGATTGTACTCCGCGTGGTAAGAAGAATGAAAAGCCGCAGGATCAGTTCGACAAGATCCTTCACAACAAGAGGTGCCCAATCCACCCCAAAAGCAACCACTCGATGTGGGAGTGCACGATCCTGTGCAAATCCTTCCAGTCGACACCGCCAGATGTTCCTAAGAAAAAGCAGAACCAGGATAACGAAGACGACATGAAAGACCCTGATGGGTTCCAACAGCAACAAAACATCATCAACATCATATTTGGAGGAGATCCTAGCTTCTCCAAGCGGGCCCAGAAGCTGCTACTCAGAGAATTTCTTTCAGTTGAGCCAGCAATTCAGAGACCACTAAAATACAGCGAGGTCCCCATCACCTTCTCCAGGGAGGATCAATGGACTAGCTTCTACAAACAAGGAAAGTTCCCGCTAGTACTCGATCCAGTTGGCCAAGGATCCAAGCTTACTCGAGTACTCAATGACGGCGAAAGCGGGCTCAACTTGATCTTTGCAAGTACACTGGCTAAGATGGGCCTCAACTACATGATTCTGTTCACTCCAAGCAAGGCCCCTTTTTACGGCATCGTTCCCGGAAACTCTTCTACACCAATTGGCTCGGTCACCCTTCCGGTCACATTTGGTACAGAACAAAACTTCTGGACAGAGTACATCAAGTTCGAAGTAGCCGACTTCGAATCTTCCTACCATGCCATACTTGGAAGACCCGCGCTGGCCAAGTTCATGGCAGTACCACATTATGTGTACCTGCTCCTCAAGATGCCGGGCAATACAGGAGTACTTTCCCTGCGAGGAGACCTCCTTAAGTCCTTCGAGTGTGACAAGGAAGCAATAGATTATGCTGCCACAATTCAAGTTCCTAGCTCTGTCAGCGAAATACTTGCTGCCGCCAAGGAACTCTCTCTCAACAAGGACTCAATGCCCTCCAAGTAGCCAAGCCAGTCATCGGTTAAGCCAACCGGTGACGTAGGCACCAAGACTATTCAGCTACAAGAGGGAGATGACTCCAAAACCGCAATCATCGGAGCTTCCTTGGAAGAAAAATAGGAACTCGAGCTCATCAACTTCCTTCAGGTTGAAGAACGTGGGTGCCACTTACCAGCGCGCGATATAGTTGTGCTTTGCTGATCAGCTACATCGCAATTTGAAGCCTATGTTGACGATGTCATCGTCAAAACCAAGACCCAGGATCAATTCATCGCTAACCTTGAAGAAACCCTCAACAGCCTCTGAAAGTTCCGATGGAAACTCAACCCAACCAAGTGTGTCTTCGGCGTACCCTCTGGAAAACTACTCGGATTCATTGTCAGCAATCGAGCAATTGAGGCTAATCTAGAGAAGATCAATGTCATAATGGCTATGGATGCTCCAGCTACCATCAAGGACATCTAGAAGCTTACAGGCTGCATGGCAGCCTTTAACCGGTTCTTGTCCAGGTTTGGCGTACGGGGCCTACCCGTCTTCAAGCTCCTCAAACAACAAGACAAATTTGAGTGGACTACAGAAGCCAAGGAAGCACTAGAGAGCCTTAGAAATCACATTCAGTCACTGCCAATTCTTACAGCTCCACTACCAGGCGAGGAATTACTCCTCTACATTGCTGCGACTACTCATGTAGTTAGTATGGCGATAGTAGTCGAACGTTCGGAGGAAGGACACGCTTATGGCGTCCAGAGACTAGTCTACTTCATCAGCAAAGTACTCTCTGAATCAAAACTTAGATATCCATCAATTTAGAAAGTTTTGTATGGAATTCTAATCACCTCCAGGAAGCTTCGACACTATTTTGACGAGAACAAGATCTCAATAATAACTAACTTCCCATTGGCGGATACACTCCACAATCGGGATGCCTCCGGACGAATCTCAAAGTGGGTAGTTGAACTGGGAGCCATGGAAATCAACTTCAAGCCAAGAACAGCAATCAAGTCACAAGCACTAGTCGATTTCCTAGCTGAATGGTGGGAAAATCAAATCCCAGCACCTCAAAACATTCCAGAGCATTGGGTCATGTACATTGATTGCTCACTCAAGCTCGACAGAGACGGCGCGGGAGTTCTGTTCATCTCCCCCAAGGGAGAACAATTGAAGTATGTATTCCAAATCCTGTTCTCTTAGCAAACAATGAAGCAGAATATGAGGCACTGCTACACAGGCTTCGCCTAGCAATTTCTCTTGGCATCAAGCGACTAATTGTCTACGGCGATTCTCTACTCGTCGTCCAGCAAGTAAATAAAGAATGGGATATCAACAAGGACACAATGGACGCATACGTTGAAGAAATCAGAAAGCTCGAGAACAAGTTCTCAGGATTGGAAATCCACCACGTACACCATGACAACAACATGGGAGCTGATGTCCTATCCAAACTTGAATCTACTCGAGCAGTTGTTCCACCTGGAGTCTTTGTTCATGAACTACACCATCCATCAGTCAAGGTACAAAGTCAATAAGCTACTGACGAGGAGGCCCCGACCACAGTCGGAGAAGTGCTAATGATCGAAGAAGACTGGCGGATTCAGTTCATCGACTTCATCAAGGAGTTCAAGCTTCCACCACACATTGATGCCAAGAGCGCTGAAGCTGCTCGCATTATTAGGCGAAGCAAGTGTTTCGTTCTCGTTGGCAACAACCTATATAAGCGCTCTGCCTCCGACATCCTAATGAAATGTGTTACCCTTGAAGAAGGCAAAGACATCCTTAGGGAGATACATGAAGGAGTCTGCGGCAATCATGCCGCATCACGAACAATCGTCAGCAAGGCTTACAAATCAGGGTTTTTCTGGCCAACAGCTGTATCAAATGCAGAAGACCTTGTCAGACGATGCCCCGGTTGCCAATTTTTCGGCAGGAAGACTCACGTCCCAGCACACAATCTGATAACAATCCCTCTGTCATGGCCGTTCGCCTGTTGGAGTCTGGACATGATCGAACCTCTAACCGTAGCTCTAGGAGGATTTAATCATGTGCTGGTAGCAGTTGACAAGTTTACCAAGTGGATCGAGTACAAACCCATTGTCAAGATCTCATCAGATAGAGCAGTGGATTTCATCTCTGACATCATACACCGGTTTGGATTTCCTCACACCATCATCACAGATCTTGGCTCTAACTTTACATCGCAGTCCTTCTGGGATTTATGCGACAATTCTAGCATAGAAGTCAAGTATGCTTCAGTGGCTCACCCTCGAGCAAATGGTCAAGTAGAGCGTATCAATGGCTTGGTACTCGACGGCTTGAAGAAGAGACTCTACGGCGCCAACTCTAAGAAAGGTGGCAAGTGGATCCAAGAACTACCCCATGTGGTATGGGGGCTGCGAACACAGCCTAGCAAGGCAACTGGACAGTCTCCCTTCTTCCTCACCTATGGGTCAGAGGCTATACTACATGCAGATATCATGTAGAAATCTCCAAGAATAGAAGCCTATCAAGAAGGAAAAGCAGATGAAGCTCGACAACTTGAGTTGGATTCAGTCGAAGAAGCCAGGATTAATGCTTTGACCCAATCGGCTAGATATCTTCAAGGAGTCAGACACTACCATGACCAACGTCCAGCAAAGATCTTTCAGTATAGGAGATCTAGTCCTACGAAGGATTCAAGACGAAACAGGATTGCACAAGTTAAATTCCAGATGGGAGGGGCCTTTCATCGTGTCTAAGGTTACAAGACCCGGATCATACAGAATTACTGATGCAGACGGTGATGAGGTGCCCAATTCCTGGAACATCGAGCACTTGTGTAGATTTTATCCTTGATCCAAGATACATGGTGATGTCAGTTGATCTCTTTAATAAAATCAAGGGTTTCCATTAACCGTTCGACTACATTAAAGGCAGTTTTCAACCTGACAGCATCATATTGGACTTCTCTTTAAATAGGTTTTTCCAACTAGGATAATCTCCACAGATTCATACCGACCTGGATAACCTAATCGGAATAGCTTACAGAATTTTTCCACTGGGATAACTATACATCCTCGTCCTCAATATGATGGACACAACCTACTCGCTGGCTCGAGAAGGTCTATGGATACCTTTACTAGTTTGTCCAATTTGGGTAACTCGACGGAGTTCATCCTAACAGGTCAACTATAAGGAACTCCAGCCTTGTGTTAAAGGCAAAACTACTCGCTTGCTTGAGTATGTTATGGATACTACTAAAATTTGTCCTTCTAGGGTAACCCAACGGGGTTCACCCTAACCGGTCAATCTTAGTAGTTACTCCAGTCTACATGATAGACACTCTACTTGCTGGCCCGAGTAGATTTTGGATATTTTTGAGATGGTTTCATCTTGGGTAACCCGATGGGGTTCATCCTAATAGATCTATCTTAAAAATTACTCCAATCCTTGGCCAGGACACCCTACATGCTTGCTCGAGTAGTTTATGGATATATCTACAAAGTTTTTTCTATTTGGGTAATCCGACGGGATTCATCCTAACTGACTAACTACAGAGATTACTCTGTCAGACCCGGGGCAGCGGGACAGCTTGTAGGCATAGAATGTTCTAGAATAAGGGATAGTTCATGGATGTACCTTACCTCTCTTGTAACTACCCGAATAGGCATAGAACTAGCTGCGGTACAAAGGAAACTACCCGATCTTGTTGTAGTAGGACTCCAACTGTCTCGGCTAAGACTGTCCCCCCGGATATATAAGGGCGGGCAGGGATCCCCTCCAATCAATCATCTACACCTAAGGCAATACAAACAACCACACAGGACGTAGGGTATTACGCAACTCGCGGCCCGAACCTGTCTAAATCTTTGTGTTCCTTGCACCATCGAGTTTCAGATCAGTCGATCCCTACCTACAAACCTTACTGCTAAGGGTATCCCTGAGCAGGCTTCGCGGTAAACCTTACTACGAATTCGATGGCCGGATCAAGCAACGCCAACAACGTGCCCGAGGGCAAAACCCTTGTTTTCGGTTCCTGGGCATGCACGGCTGACGGATCGGGCGGCTTCTCCAGCAACCTTGTCACGCCCAACGTGCCTAAACCGAAAATCACTCCCCAACTCGCCGACGTCCGCGAGACCGCGGATCTCGATGAAAAAAGAGTTCTACTCGAACTCGGTTCGGATAACGCAGAAAATGTGTCGACTCCAACTCGAGTTCTCGAGTTAGCCGAGTCCGATACAAACTCTGATCCCGAAAATCCTTACTTTTCCGAAACCCTTAGAAAATACTTGACTTGTCTCAAGATGATCAAATGCACAAGGATCAACAAAACAGAACTACTCGATGGAGTAAATCGAGTTTCACGATCAATTGAGGGCTGCATCAAACTTGCAGAATCCACCCTTGGCTCATCTACAACATGGCAGAACCCAGAAGCATTGAACCCACCAAAGGAACGGTCAGGTGATATACTTTCAAGGATCGATCGAGTAAATTCCAAACTCACCGACTGCATTAGGATGGCTGAAGGCACTCTACAAAACATGAAGCAGAAACCGGGGGGAGGAATCTACGAGGGATCTGGTGAGACAAACCCCCGGCTTGTTCAGATGGGACCGTCTATCTCTAGGAAACCTTGGAACCCTTCACTGAAACCTGCTCACAGTAAGATTCCTAAAACAACTGGCACCCCCAAGTCCTCTTTCGATCAGGACTTTGATCAGTTCATGAACGGTTTCGATAACTTTGAACCATTCGATGATCTCGAAGACTAATCAGATAACGTCGACTTGTTCATGGATGCTATGGCCAATCCCCCCCCCCCACCATGCTGACTCCCTTTGGGAACTGGCCAAACTCAAAAAGGGAAAACCCAAAGCCCCAGAACAATCCAGCAAGTCGATTTTCGACAAGCCTTGGATTAAGGAGCCTAAAGGACTAACTCCCACGCAATCATGGCTGCATTGGATGAATGAGAACGCCCTCCGCGTAGAGATGGGCATCCCACTTCTTGCTCACCCAAAGCACACATACTCCAAAATCGGTGGACTAACCGATTTCGACTCCGAGTACTCTCCCAACCCGGAGGATGAGCTGGATGACCTAATCCAGTACATTAAACAAGTCGAGTCCAACTCGACTAAGAATTCCAAGTCCGACCAGGACTCCCTCCCAAACTTGGTCGCATATGCAACACCACAAGGACGGACAGTGCACCTGAAGACAAAAGATCCTAACGCCTCCGGCTCTCAGCCAACAGATCTACCCTTCCAGCAGAGCACTCCACTAGATCCGTCCTCGAGCAAACAAGACCAAGAAGTTCAAGATCTTTGCCATGAAATCCTCACGGTTCGCATCTCTGAGGTCCACGAACCTAAGGATGACCCCACAGAGCGTCTCAACCTCGACGACTACAATTCTGATGATTTCAACAAGTATCTCTCCGACAACATGGAGACTACTCCGCCCACGGTCATAGAAGCCAAAGCTACAACCAAGCAAGATCCGCCTGCACCTCCTCCAGCAGTAACAGTTACTGTGCAATTGGAAGAGCAGAAACCAGCAGAAAATCTTTACGAGCGTCGTCGCCTGCTTAACCAGAAGAGGGCGCTCAGGTGCCAGCGCCTCGCCAACAGGCAGCAGGAACATCAAGGCGACAACTACGACTACTCCAACTGCGACCTCCGCAACATAATCAACATTGGCCGTGACGCACACAACGTCATCATCTCAAGGAGAAAGGAACACGAGGAAATAGAGACTTATAGCCCCTCTTCTAACTATCGCATCCCAGCACAGGCCTCTTCACCCTTCAAGAAGTACAAGCCAGCAAGCACCCGTTCCCAAGGTAAACCGCCCACCTCGCATCATGGAGAAACATCTCGTGGCAGAGACAGGATCAACAAGACTCTACAACGCAAGTGCATCATCCACCCGAAGAGCTCTCACACGATCTTTGAGTGCGACTCACTCTGCAAGGCTCTCGGGGCACCCCTCCTAAAAGAGACTCTACCTAAAATCTAGTCAACTACCGTATCGACTAGTTTTACCCTCGAATAGTTTTATTCAGTTATGTAAACCATTGCACACGTCTAGCGGGCAAGGGGTAGGTCTTAAGAGTCAGAGTTTGTCATTTTACAATTACTGTAATTTCGGCAAATCCAAAATAAAAGTTGATTTCCTTCGCAAATCGACTACTTGGCTCTCGTTCATATGGCAAGTACCCCATTATAAACACTACTCTCAAAGCTGCGCTCAGCACTGGAGCAGCAATTGAGTAGTTTTTACCGATTACCCTGAGTATTCTTACGACATTTTCATTTTGGATGACCCGACGGGGTTCTTGCCTAATAGACTTGTCCTAAGAATTACTCTAGTCCTTGGTTAGGACACCCTACTCGCTGGCTCGAGTAGGTTTTTGATATCCCTTCGGCATTTTCGTCTTGTATAACCCAACGGGGCTCATACCTAACAGACTTGCCTTAAGGATTACTCCTGTCCTTGGTTAAGGACACCCTACTCGCTGGCTTGAGTAGGTTTTGGATACTCTTCCGACATTTTCGTCTTGGATAACCCGACGGGGTTCATACCTAACAGACTTGTCCTAAGAGTTACTCCAGTCCTTGGTTAGGACACCCTACTCGCTTGCTTGAGTAGATTTTGGATATCTTTTTGACATTTTCGTCTTGGATAACCCGACGGGGTTCATACCTAACAGACTTGTCTTAAGGATTCCTCCAGTTCTTAGGTTAAGAACACCCTACTCACTGGCTCGAGTAGGTTTTGGATGTTTTTTTGACATTTTCATCTTGGGTAACTGACGAGGTTCACCCTAACAGACCTGTTGTCTAAACTACTCCAGTCCTTTGGTAGGACACCTTACTCGCCTTGCTCGAGTAAGTGTTGGATATTTCTAAAATATTTACGTCTTGGATAACTCGACGGAGTTTATCCTAACAGTTCTATTTTAGAAATCAACCCAGTCCTGGTATAAGACATGCTACTCGTTGGATCGAGTAGTCTGGGATATTTTCATAAAAAAGTTGTATGCTACCTGGATGACCAAGCGGGGTCTATCCTAACTGGTCAACTGTGAAAATCCCTCAAGGAGCACGAATAAAGTTCTTGATACTCTAAAATAAGTGGACACGAGTCTCCTGCTTGCTTAGACTACCAAGGAAACTTTCAACTACGGAATCCTTTTTGCCTCGAGTACTTGACGGGTATTACTCGCTTGCTTGAGATACAAAACGAGTTCTGTTTTCCTTAGTACTCTGAGTAGTTGTCGAGAGTCTCCTATTCACATATCTATCAAAGAACATCTTAAGCTCCTAAAACTTACAAATACTCGATAAGAGCTCTCCCTCATTCAATAGGATATTTGAGTCCATAAGAGCACCGCTCTAATGAAGCATTTCTTTTCACAAAGAAATTTGGACTAAGCTACGGCTTACGATCCTAGTGCTTTTCCCACTTGGTTAATCATGCGGGATTCAATCCTAATCGGTCAGCACTAGAGTTCTGATCAGAACCACATAACTCGATCCTATTCGAGAATGCTTTGCCTCTTAAGGCACCTACAGATACAATTCTTCATATCTACTATCACGACTGAGTAGGCGCGATGCCGCCAAAACTCAAGTACAATTACTCGACACATCAAAGGATTCCACAATCCTATCATAAAACAAGTACTTGATATTACACAAATATTCAACATTTATTCAAAAGTACTTGCGGCCTATACGCCAACTCAAACAAATTACAAACAAAGTTCAAGGAGACTCAGGCTTGCTCAGGGACTCCACTATCTGGTTGGACACCATGGAAGTTTCTTCCAAATACTGACTGAATTGTTCTTCAGTACAATCAGCTTTGACACCCTTCCCAAGTGCATCAAGACGTGTGCTTGGCCAGTAAGATTTCACCAACCCGAGTACATGCCCCACGTACTGTCGAGTGGTTGTGGAGACGTACCTTTCGAAACATTCAGGTACTTTTCGAAGCTTCCCCGCCAATGTGAGCGGTTCGTCCTCATTCCCCTCCGGGATCTCCATAATCTCTGCAATTTCTTGGGCAGCATCCCTCACACTCCTCAGCTCCACAAGTTCCTGCTGCATCGAGTGCCGAGTGCTGACAGGTCCTTCAGTTGTTGAAGAACTGTCACGGCCTCCCGGCCAGAGTCCTCCTTGATCTTCTTGAGCTTCTCTATTTCATCTGCGTTTCGGTACATAAGAATCTTTAGATCTAGTACCAAGCTTTCCTCAATCTTTAAAGATTTTGTACAAGTTGTGTACTCGAATCAAAGGAAAACCTTATAAACACCGGGCGGAACAACTAGTCAACTGCATCATATATGCTAAAAGACTAACCTTTCTTGGCCTTGGAGAGCTTTTTAAGCTTCTCCTGGAGGGCAGCCTTCTCGGACGAGAGCGTTTTTACCTGCTCCCTCAGAGCATTCAGCTCCGAACCATCTTGGACTTGGCTACCCTCTTGCCCCAACACTTCCTATTAGGAAAGCAAATAACAAAGGATCAGTGCATACTACTCGATCTATACATAAGTACTCGAAATATTCGACTACTTACCCCCAGTAGCTTGAATGCAAGCTTCAACTTTTCTTGCGGCAAGACACTTCCCGATGAGACCTGGGAAGTACTCGCCTGCACAACAGAACTCGCCCTTTTTGGCGCATCTTGAATCACCCCCACAGTATCCCCAAGATTTTGGGAATCTAGAGGAAAAAATCGCTACTTAATCAAATTAAGAGCAAAGAAATAATACTTTCTTAGTATAATGGCTTTGTAAGCATACTTGTAGGGGTCTCTTCAGGCTGCTTCTTGTCGCCTCCCCCAGGAAGCTTCTCGCCATCTTCCTCCTCCGGAAGCTTGTCGTTCCCACCTCCCTCTGGGAGCCTTTAATCGCTCCTCTCAGTATCAGGCAATGGAGAATCCCGAAGCATGGAATCCACCATATCTTCAGTCTCACGAGCACTCATCTCTGGAGTACCCAGGGACTTCTCCACTCCTGATTTAGGGGCTGAGTCCTCAGTCCCACCTCCTCCCCACAGGAGTGTGTCACTGAAAAGATGAATTAGCTACTCGATACACAGGCTAAACCTACAATTACAAGTTTTAAAGGAACTTACCTAGGAGCCCTTTTGAAGGCAAGCATCTGCACGCCCAATTTTCGGGACGGCCTCACAATGACGGCCTGCTTGCTCGTATCTCTGGCAATATCTACATTGGAACTACTCGCCAGTAGAGTAGTTCCAGTCCCCTTTGATGGGTCCACTGTGGTGGAAGGGACATTTTGTCCCACCACAGCATCATCCCCAGATGCTGAAGTCCGTGGCATCTTAGCCGCTGGACTTAAAAAGGCAAAAATCAAATCAAAACCAGTAAATCGAAGACGAAAGTACTCTGCAAATAAACTAGCCACTTACCTATTGCTAGTAGTTTGTGAGGAGCTGCGACACTTCCTCACCGCCGACCGTGCACCCCTCGGATGCCCGGTTTGGGTATCAGTACTTGGAGTGGGGTAGTGCTCCCTGTCACTCCTGTCCTCACCTGCCTCCTCATCTGCACAACCAAGGTTAGACAATAGTACTGTTTACATAAAATTTCATATGAATATGCTGCAACTTGGTTAACAGCATAAGAGCGCATGGAAAGGTCGAATAAATGCCTGGCAGTGGAGGACTACTTTTAAAACACTCTACATCCTCCTATAGAAAGCAAATTCTATCAGATTCACGCTAAGGTAAAGTACTCGATTACTACATATCGACTACTCTTATGAAGTACCTGCTTCGGAGGACTCGCAACAGAAAACGTATCAGGAACAACGGGAATTTTCTTTACATCCCTGAGTAGTTGCTGTACTCGACTAAACACTTCCTCATCCGAGATCTCTTCCTTCGAGTATCTTGATGAGTCAGTTGTTCCCTGATACTCGAAACCAAGCGTTTCCTGAGCCTGCAGAGGCTAGATCCTTCTCTTCATCCAGTCGAACATGATTACTTCTCCAGTCACATTCTTTTGCCTAAGATCGGCAATCCGTGCGAGTAGTTCAGGAAGCTGACTCTCGTCGACTGGTTTCTTGTTCCACTCAGGCCACTAAATTGGAGGGCCTGGAGTAATCATTGGGACGCTCTCCCATTGGTTCTCGACAAAGAATCACTTGGGTTTCCATTCGATTATTTTATTACTAAGACTATAGGGGATATAAACTCTATCCTTCCTCTGTCTAAGTTGAAGACCCGCACCTCCTACTACATCTAAAATGTAGGAATCTGGCTGCAGTTTGAGGTGGAAAAGGAATCGAAAGAGTTCAAAATGGGGCTCGATACCCAGAAAAGCTTCGCACAAATGCACGAAGATAGAAATATGAACAAACAAATTGGGGGTCAAGTGATGAAGCTGGATCCTGTAATAACGCAGGAGCCCAGAGAAGAAAAATAAACAAGGAAACCCCAATCCTCGTTCCAAATAAGAAGTAAAAGCAACGATTTCGCCCGTATTCTCATACGGACGATCCTCACCCAAGGCAGAATGCCATTGGATGACAGATTTCTCCGGCAGATGACCAGCAGAAACTACGGATCCAAGGTCGGATTTAGAGCACTTACTTGCCATCCATCCCTCCGCACGGGTTGGCTCCGCAGCCGCACCATTTCCTTTGCTCGATTTCTTCGGTGCCATCCGGAAATCAACAGAGCGCTTCACGTGCATACACTGATGGAAACTCTAAGTAAGAATGGGAGGCAAGAAAGGGCAAGAACTTTAGATCTGGGGGCTTGAGGGCAAGAACAGATCTAAGCAGTAAAAATGAATGGCGGCCGGTGGGGTAAAACCTAGTTACCGTTTCATTTTATAATGGCGGTGGCAACATGGTAAAAACTCGAAAGGCCAACAGACCGTTGCCAATCATGCAAAACATAGGATTTTCTGAGACATTCCTTTTTTCTAAGATTACATTCTGGAAAAAGAAAATACTCACATCCCTTGTCAACTACTCAATTTTACTGGGATTACATTCCAGGAGAAAGGAAAGTACTCGACTCAGTACAACTACTCGATATTACAACTCAAGTACTTCTTTCCTAACTAGCTTTACAATGACTCGGACCTACATGCACACCGCCTGGATCTCTTGGAGCTTCTAGTCGACGCCTGCTGCAGCTAGATCGGCCCGAGGTCATGACAAAGTACAAACTTGTTATTCCCATCAAGGGAATAATGATACTCTTATTCTGGGAGAAAAATTCCAAGAGTTTGAAGGCAGATTACAGTAATCGTCTTGCAAGATCTCTTATAGCATCTTGCGGAGAAATTTCTTTTTCTCCCTGAATACATTGTGACAAGATTAAGTCTCCTCACCAGAGATGTCAGTTCTTGGGCACCCAGAAACAGGCAACCCCAAGGATGTGATACAATAAGATACAACTAGTCCATAGAGAACCTGCCTCATTGAAATATGCAAGGACATGATGTCCAAAATGGATCCAATGAGAGCATGGGAGTGACAGGATGAGGTAGCAGGGACTTCTCTTGTCACTCGCATGTTCTCTTCTAACATCTTTTGCTGGAAAAGGACTATATAAATTTCAGGAGGGCGAGAGCAAGAACACCAAATGCAAGCCATGACTTCTAAATGATGGTGCTTCTGGCAAGGGGCTCTCTCCCACATTTTATAACCACAAGGGACATTACTGGAGGACAACCCGTGACGCTACAGTGGCAGCATTCACGGACGCATTCAAGGACGTAATAATGCAGATTCTCCATATAATAAAATCCCACGTGAAGCATACAGTAAAGAGCCGAACATCCCGGGTATTATTGCTGAAGTTATTTCATAGTGCAATCAGTGTGGCGTATCCAATCGTATCATTTTTCTGGGATTTTATACCCGAAAAAGAAGTCTTTTCGTATACCGGATCTGATGAATCCTGCAAATATTCTGAAGAATAAAATCTGATGCCATGTCTTAAATCCTTAATTCTAAATCTTTGCTCGGGGGCTACTCGCAGAATAAGGGATTTTGATTTAAGACTCGGCGGCTGCGGGATATGTGCATCAGAGATTTATTTTTCAAATTTTTTGGAAAATAATAAGGGAAAAAGACTGAAGTGACCCTCAGCCTGATTCTACGATTCAACCTAAGGCTCGGGGGCTACTCCATATGGAGCGCGAGTACTTCGCGCATCATATATGATCAAGATTTCAGGGTTGGAGCACCTCACAGCCTCGGAGCAACCGGAAGTACTTGGTGGACTACTCGACGTACCTGAAGGAAGACCCAGAAGCAACTAGAAGGACGTTCAGACTACTTGAAGTACTCGAAGATGCCCAGCCAAGTACTCGACGCCTGCAAGACTTGGCTACGAAGAGCTCGGGGGCTTGTCAGACCCGGGGCAGCGGGACTGCTTGTAGGCATAGAATGTTCTAGAGTAAGGGATAGTTCATGGATCTACCTTACCTCTTTTGTAACTATCCGAATAGGCATAGAACTAGCTGCGGTACAAAGAAAACTACCCGATCTTGTTATAGTAGGACTCCAACTGTACTCGGTTAGGACTTTCCATGTAACTCTATCCCCCCGGATATATATAGGCGGTCAGGGACCCCCTCCAATCAATCATCAACACCTAAAGCAATACAAACAACCACACAGGACATAGAGTATTACGCAACTCGCGGCCCGAACCTATCTAAATCTTTGTGTTCGTTGCACCATCGAGTTCCAGAGCCGTCGATCCCTACCTATAAACCTTACTGCTAAGGGTATTCCTGAGCAGGCTTGGCGGTCAACACCGACAGGTTCGTCTCGTCCTTATCAGTTAAATTGTGTAATTAATTATTTTTTTAACTATATTTAATATTCTATGCATGTGTTCGAAAATTCGATGTGACGGATACTATAGCCCACTAAAGGCTGCCTTAGTATACGGACGCTTACTAGAGCCAACTAAACAGGATAAAGAAAACTAGGTGCGAGCAGGGTCCTTGAATCATGACCTAGGGGGAAGGGGTATATTCGCCATATGGGATTGTTGCACGCCAGGACAAATCCATATCGATGTTCGAGCGAGCAAGCAATGAAGCAATCACTGCAAACTTTTCTGTGCTTCACGCGCACTCAATTCGAATTCTGTATGCGTACAGACAACTGAACAGTAATCTTGCACCGATCTCTAGTCGCTGGCCGGTTTGTCAGCTCATGTCTCATATGCTCGTTGTCAAGTAAAAACCAAGAATATTTTGGGTCCATCGTTCCGTAATAATCCGGTTCGGGTTAATAACTTTAATAGACATAGGTGCAAGAAAATGCTGGACAAATTCAGGCTACAGCTAATTAGTGCTCTCTCTAATTTGTTTATATTCTATTGGTAGTAGTAATATTTTGTGGGTTAGTTTATAAATATAACACATAAGGCAATGCTTGGTTGGCAACTAAAATGTGGGCATGGCAAAATGCAGGCAAACCTAAAAATTTTAGCACTCATGATTCGATTCAAAAAACGTGAAAGATTGACTTGCCTATATTTTAGCATGCCTATATTTTTAGTAGCCAACCAAACTGGCTATTATTAATTCCTTTTATCGCGTTTGGTGTAGCTTCCACTCAAGCTCCCGCCCCCACCACACCAGCCCTGGAGGCAGAACTACGGGCGGAGCGGCTTCTATTGAGCCGGAGCCATTTCCGTTGTGCATGCGGGTGCCGAGAAAACCCGCTCCTTGCGAGGTCCGGCTGTGCTACTTCTAAACTCAAAGGTGATGTGTACTCATTGACAACTAGGCACGTTTACTGGATTACCTCACAAGACTTTCTTAAAATAAATATTTTTTTCTCGAATATGCAGAAGAATTACGCATCATTATATTAAAAGAATAAGAAACTTTTAGTACAAAGCAACGCGTGGCCGGAAGATCACGCCAACACATAAGCACCTAATTATGAACAGAAGATATAATACCCGAAAGGGGCCAACCCACTAGTGGATTCCTAGCGTTTGAGACAACCTAAACGTCACGCACCGGCCCCGCGCGACCCAAAGTCATATATATCCCATTTTTATACCTAAAGGAAGAGATAATGCCCGGAAGGGGAAACCCTCTAGTGGATTACTGCCGTTTGAGACAACCCAACAGTCAGCGCACCGGCCGCGACCCAAGACATATATCTAGGAGTGGTAATAGGTCATGATCCTAATATTATTTTCACAGTCCAACTTAGTTCTTAATATTTTTAGTTCAAAATTATATAAAATTAGAGTCTGATTTTTTTATAGCCGAGCTCTTAGATTCTCTAGCCTAAAAAAATTAAAACATTCTATTACCCCTACGTCTATCCCACCGTATCTTAAAACAAATATCTCACACGCCTTCCTGACCAAAGTCAAGGATAGTATTTCCTAGGGGCTATGCCCTCTTGAGATGATTCCACGATGGATCCTTTATAAGGCTATAAATACAACCAGGTTTACCACTCGCCGAGAGCAACAGCACAGCCAGCGCAGTGAGCAATGACAAGCTCGGAGTCAGATCAGAGTGTTCACGTGCTCCTAGTCTCGTACCCGACCCAGGGCCACATCAACCCGCTGCTTCAGTTCGGGAAGCGGCTCGCTGCCCGCAGCGGCGTCCGAAGCACTCTGGCCGTGACCCGCTACGTCCTCGGCTCAGGCAAGCAGCCGCAGCCCGGCGCGGTCCACGTCGTCGCCTTCTCCGACGGCTGCGACCGCCGTGGCTACGACGAGGTAGGCGACGAGCGTGGCTACCTGGCGCGCCTTGAGTCGGCCGGTTCCGAGTCCCTTGGTGAGCTCCTCCGTGCCGAGACGGCGAGGGGCCGGCCCGTGCGCGCCGTGGTGTACGACACGCTCCTGGTGTGGGTGCCGCGCGTGGCGCGGCGGCACGGCGTAGCCTGCGCGGCATTCTTCACCCATCCATGCGCGGTGACTTTGGCGTACGCGCACGCATGGGCGAGGCAGCTGACCCTGCCGGTGAGGGATGCTCCGCCGGAGCTCCCTGGAGTGCCGGTGACGCTCGGATTGGCAGATCTCCCGAAGGACCTGAGCGACCCGGACAGCCACATAGTCTACCGCGACCTGATGCTGAAGCAGTGCCAGGCGCTCGAGTTGGCAGATCACGTTCTCATCAACTCCTTCCACGAGCTGCAGGCCGAGGTAATCGAGTCCGCTTATTGCTACTTCCTCCTTTTCAAATCGCAGATTAATTTGATAAATTTACCACTAGTGCAAAAAGGGTATTTGGTTCTTTACATTTGTTCCGGCCATATTTGGATCCGGGACTAGTCTAGGCATTCGTCTTGGGTCCAGTTGCTAGAGGGCAGGGGGGGGGCTTTAATCCCGATGGGAACTACCATCCAGGACTAAAAATCATCATTTTAGTTCTGGTTGATAACACCAACCAAGACTAAATGTAGTCTACATTATGTAGACCATTTAATTTTGGTTTGGAGGTTCAAATCTAACATGACTAGAGGTCCTAGTCCCGGTTGGAGCTACCAATAGGGACTAAAGAGCCCTTGACGTATTAGTTTAAAAGAAATATACTCCCTCTTGAGTCACGTGTGCTACATAGATGGGGTCGTAAAGAGCCTACACGCAAGACAGGGACAAAAGGTCCCTTTCTTTTATCCCGGACTTGTTGTCCCGGTTAGGAAACTAGAACTAAAAGGGGTTCTCAAGCGGAACAATTGAGCTTCTCTGTACTAGAGATTTAAATAGTAGTATGTAATTTTTGCTATGTATTGACATATATAGCATGTATCTATGTCCATAGCAAAATTAATCTATATACCCAAAAAAACCAAAACAACCCAACTAGATGGAGTATTTTGTTTGGAGTTCGGAATCTTGGTTACGGTGACTCATGGCATGTTGAAAAATTTACAGGAAGCGGAGTACATGGCGGTAACGTGGGGTGCCATGACGGTTGGCCCAACCGTGCCGTCGGCATACCTCGATAACCGCCTCGCCAACGACATAAGCTATGGCTTCCACCTGCACACCCCGATGACGGCTGAATGCAAGGCTTGGCTCGACGAGAGGCATGTGCAGTCCGTCGTATATGTCTCCTTTGGCAGCCTTGTCATCCTATGCTCGGATCAGATGGCTGAGGTGGCCGAGGGGCTCTACAACAGTGGCAAGGCCTTCTTGTGGGTTGTCAGGGCCTCCGAAACTTCAAAGGTGCCTATATGCTTCACCGAGAGGGTGAAGGAAAGAGGCCTTATAGTGACATGGAGCCCGCAGTTGGATGTGCTGGAGCACCAAGCCATTGGGTGTTTCGTGACACACTGCGGATGGAACTCAACTATGGAGGGGCTAGGTGCTGGTGTACCGATGGTGGCGATGCCACAGTGGGCAGACCAGCCAATGAATGCCAAGTACATTGAGGACGTGTGGCGAGTCGGTGTGAGGGTGCGACCCGATGCGGAAGGAATTGTTCGGAAGCTGAAGCTGGAGAGGTGCGTGACAGAGGTGATGGAAGGAGAGAAGAGCAAACAGTTTAGGTCGAATGCTCAGAGCTGGAGCCAGAAAGCAAAGAAGGCCATGGCTGAAAGGGGCAGCTCGGATAGTAACATGCTGGAGTTCCTTTCCAAACTTCGAACGAACTGATTTGCAAAAGTGGTGTGAAGGCCGGAAAAGTCTCATCGAGCTACTTTTGCTTTTTCGCATGCAGCCTGCCTGCCAGAAGCGGTCGTCGTACTGGTCCTCGAACTGCTCACACCGGTCTACACAAGAGCCACGTGAGTAGATTTAGTACATCTGTGCGTCCTAGCGCGTGTGATATGGAGCAGAATTTGTGTCAACACTTACTATCTAGTATCTACACTAGATTATATTTATTGTGTAATAAAGCATGCATGCATGTACAATGTTCATCACCTTTACTCTGAGTCATCAGAAAAGACCAAGTTATCGCAAAATTAAGAATTAGGCCATGTTTAGTTTCCAAAAATTTACAAGATTTCCCATCACATCGAATTTTTTGACATATGCATGAAGTATTAAACGTAGTTTAGAAAAATAACCAATTGCACAGTTTAGCTGTAAATGATAAGATGAATCTTTTGAGCTTAATTAATTTATAATTGGACACTAATTATCAAATAAAAACAAAAATGCTATAGTAGCCGAACCTAAAAAATTTCGCGAACTACACACGCCCTTATTTGATTGGGCTCTGTGTTGCAACTTCGCATGCCTGTCAGATGTGTCTGCAGAATCAAATACAATTATTTCCTTCGGTACCACACTAGTATACATTAATTTTGAGCCTATACGGCGTACTCCATCCGCCCACGAATATACTCCCTCTATCCAGCAAAGACGGTTCATTTAACCATTAATTTATCCCATAAAGACTGCTCGTTTAGTTTATAGTAAAGTTTATATAATTAAAGCAATATCAAATAACAAAAAATACTAATGGAAATTATAGCTTCAGTGACGAATGGATTTCGTCATTGTAAACGTCAATTTCGTGGTAAGAAAAGTTTTGTGCTGAATTTATGACGATTTTCAATTCGTTGTAGAAGTTGTGTCAAGTTTGTACACCCATGACGAAACGTCTAATAATGTCACGGAACTGTTTTTTCAACGACGAAGAAACTTTCTTCACGGAACCATTTTAGGTTCTGTGACGTGTCGCAAAAACGTCATAGGACGTCTGAATCCACGTATCCCCATCCATGCTGGTAGGTGACGTGGCGCACCGTCAATGCTGTTAGGTGATGTGTCGGGTAGCACGTGTCGCAAATAGGACGGATATGCGGAGAGCTTGCAGAAACAGTGTCGAAACAGAATTTGTCCACATGTCTTTTTCCGGTCTATCCACTAGTCAATATTCTATTTGACCACGTGTCATTTCCTGTTTCGGCCACAAATCGTGTTTCTATTTGTCCACGTGTTATTTTTCTTGTTAGTGCATGTGTCGTTGTCGGTGTTTAGCCGCCAAGCCCACCTAGGGATACCCCAAGCTGGTAGGGTTGTAGGAGGGGTTTCGCCGAGGTCTGAAACCGATGTTACAAGGAACACAAAGCTTTAGACAGGTTCGGACCGCGAGATGAGTAATACCCTACGTCATGTGTGTTGTTTGTATTGCCTTAGATATTGATATGTTTTGAGGGGGGTCTCTGCCCTCCCTTATATAATATGTGGGGATAGGGTTACATGGAAAACCTAGTCGAATACTACCTAAGGAATCTTTCCCAACGTCTATCGGGTAGTTTCCTTCTATTCGACTTGTTCTACTCCTGTTTGGGTAGTTACAATAGGATAATATGTTATCATATACACATTATGCGCTAACCCTTATTCTACAATATTCCACACCTTTGAGCAATCAGGTTGCCCCATGTCTAACAGTCGCCTTCAGGTTGTGACATGTGTCGTTTCCTGGTTCAGCCATGTGTTCTTTCCATGTTTTGCCACATGTCTTTTTTCTGTTTGTCCATGTTGTTTAGCCACGTGTCGTTTGCTCATACAGCCACGTGCCCTTTCCTGGTTTTGCCATATGTCCATTTTCTCTTAGTCCACGTGTTGCGTCCAAGGTTTGGCATGTGTCGTTTTCTCGCACGACCACGTGTCCTCTCCTGGTTCTTCCACGTATTCTTTCTAGGTGCATCCGCATGTATTTTTCATGTTTGTCCACATGTCATCTTCATGTTTGCCCATGTATTACCTCCGGGTTTAACCATGTAGCGTTTCTTAATTTGTTTGCACACCCATCCTTTTATAAGGTCACCCATTTAACTGTTTAGCTGCATGTTAGTTCCCGATTTGTACACATGATTATTTTTTATTGGATCCCGTGTCAAATGGGCAGATGGCTCGAGCTCGAGGAGTGGAGGGGAGAGTAGGGGGAGAGCCTGGGAGGGAGGGAGAGAGAAGAGCACGGGGGACGGGAGGTGTGGGAGGGAGAGAGAAGAGTAGGGGGAGGGAGAGTAGCGAGAGTACGGCTGAGCAACGTAAGTGGAGATAAGGGAAAAAAATTCAATCATTGCAACAATTTGAAAATAAGAAGAAAAAATTAACCACTAGGCATGGAGGTTCTATATGTCATATGAATATAGAAGTTTGAAGTAGATTTTATTGGGGTTAAATGTAGAGCTCTAAAATGTTTGAACAGCCCCTAGTCAGAAAATAGGGACTATTGCTGGCTATTAATCCTAATTAAGCTTCATTAGAGCATCTCCAGCAATAGCCCCAATTTCAGCCCCCTACTTTCTTGAGTAGGGGCCAACCCTAACTTTCTAGGGGTTTAATTTTGTGTTCAACTCCAACAATAACCTATACTTGCAGCCCCTACTTTTATTGTGACAGGTGGGACCCACACGTCAGTGTCAACTTTTATTTTCTTAGATGACAGGTGGGGCCTCCCCCTTTCTTCCTCCTCTCCCCCCATCACTGCCCCAGCAGTGGTCAAGATCAGGGCGGAGGCGGTGGAGCTCCGAGCCGTGGCGGCAGACCTTCGGCAGAGGCGACGAGGCCCGAGCCAAGGCGGCAGACCTCAACCGCGGCGGAGCTCCGGGCGAAGGGATCTATGCCCTTGTCCTCCTCCCCCGCGCGTGGGCGGCGGCGAGGCGAGCTCGGGCGGAGGGCGTGGGCGGCGGCACGGCGAGCTTTTGCGGCACAGCGAGTTTGAGCGGAGGGCGTGGGTGGCGGCGCGGCGAGCTCACGCAGCGGCAAGGCGAGCTCGGGCGGAGGGCGTGGGCGGCGGCACGGCGAACTTGTGCGGCGGCGGGGCGAGCATGAGCGGAGGGCGTGGGTGGCGGCGCTGCGAGCTCGCGCGGCGACGAGGCGAGCTCGGGTGGAGGGCGTGGGCGGCGGCGCTGCGAGCTCGCCGCGCGGCGAGCTCGTGTGGCAACATGGCGGGCTCGCGAGCAGGGGCGAAGCTAGAACTGAATCAAGGGGGTGCCCTGTCTATGGTTGTGCTACTAGCTCTATGATTTATGAAGTGAAAATTTGATGATTAACACTGAGTTTTCATTTTGGTGTGGGTGCCCAGGCACCCCCCACACACAATCTAGCTCCGCCCCTGCTCGCGAGGCTATGCTAGCGTGGAGAGCTCGTGCGGCGTCGAGTGGGAGGGCGCACCGTCGCGCGGAGGTCAATGGCTTGCGCGGCGCCGGCGGACAAAGGAGGCGCTGGGGAGAAGAAGGAGTGGAGTTTGCGCCTGGAGGTAGATAGAAGAAGTTGTTGTGCGTGGGACCCACAGATGGAGGGCTCCCTAGAGACCCCCAGGTCTGGGGGGTGGAGGGGGAGATTTGGAGGCCTCCTCATTTTAGGCGCTCAAGTAGAGGGACTGCTGGAGTTAGTTTTTTGGACTTCACCTTCTAAATTTGGTGTAGGGGGCTTAGGGTTTGCTGGAGTTACTTTTAATATATATTGACATCCAAAATCCGATCATGTGAATCCAATTGAAGTCCATCTAAAATCAGTATCCATCTAGTCATGTGGTAATTAGTCTCTGAATCTAGTCCAATCCTATTCCACTAAATCCAAATTCATCTAATAAAATCCAAAATTCAAGCATGAAGTGGGAGGCACAATCAAGCAACCGCAAGCCCATCATCTGGACGTCTTCCTCGGCCACGGCAAGCTTGCCGTCAAGGAGCTTATGATGGGCAGCGTGTCGCCGTCCCCAACCACATACCCTCCCTCACAGGACCGTGCCACGGGTCTGCGCAACCGCGGGCCCCTGAACCGACGGTCCACGCCGCCGCCGCTGCCACCCACGGTCTCCGCACGCAGCGCGCGCCGAGCAGCACGAGTGCGTCCAGCACCACCGCGCACCGCCAGGTGGCCGCGTTCGCCGCCGACACGGCTGCCGCGCACAGCTCTGCATCCCGACACCGCCTGCCGCTGCTCGTGTCTGGCCACGTGCATGGGAGGTGAGAAGTCCAACATGAATTGAATTATCTTGTTTTTCTTTCCAACGAGATCCAACAATACTGGGATCTAAAGCAAATGGATTGTACATATTCTAGTGAGGTTTTGTTTAGTTGAAAAATTCAAAATTTCAAAGCTATCACATCGAAAGAGAATTTTACATACATAGAGTACTAAATCTAGACGAAATAAAAAATAAATTGCATAGTTTGCTTGTAAATTACGAGACGAATTTAATGAATCTAATTAGACTATGATTAGACACTAAATTACTACAATAATTATTACAGTACATGTGCTCTAATGATGAATTAATTAGATTGTAGTTAGTTCTATGGTTAATCTATGTTTAATACTTTAAATGTGCAAAGATTTCTTTTTTATAATTTTACACGGACAACTAAACGAGAGCTGAGATTCAATGCCAAAGTCCAATTGGATGTTGGATAATAAATACCAGGAGTAATCATTGGTACATATTTTCCGTAACACAACATTAGCAACACTAATTAGATTTATATGGATTCATCTAGCGGATTAGCCTCAATTTATGCAATTAGTTTTATGATTAGACTTATTTATTACTGCTAAGGCTGTCAGCATCGGGTACTGGGAGAGAGATACACTACTGCCTCCTCCAGTATTGGTTTAGTGGAAAAAAAATCCCGCACCGGGAGATGCTACCTCGTCTACTATCGTAGCGAAGGGAGAGAGCTTCGCCAAATCGAGCGTAGGTACGGAGGAACGCTACCACACCCACGTGGCGCTGGACCCGCGCACCCGCACGCCATCCCAACCACCCCGCCGGTGAGCGGGGAGAGAGAGGGCCACCGCACGGAGGAGCCGAGGAGGGAGGCTTGCTGCCGGGGAGCGGACGGAGACTGCTGCCTCGCCTCGCTTCGATCTGCCGGCATGGTACCCGAGCCGCTCAATCCGCTAGGAGAGCACGGAGGCCGCGAAGAGGCGCGACGAGGAGGCGGCGGCGGCAGCCGGAGAGCATCAACGAGGGAGGCCACAGAGCTCGAGCATCGAGGAGGGGATGCTCGGTGGAGGAAGGCACGCTTGGCGGAGCTCGGGTCGCTGACGGAGCGCAGGGGGGAAGGACGCGCCGCCGGAGCTCGAGGTCGCTGACGGAGCGCAAGGGAGGAGGCACCACTGGAGCACAAGGAGGAAGGAGGGAGGAGGAGAAGGGCGGAAGGAAATGGCGTCCGATCTAGCCGGGTCTGGCCGGCCTCGCCCTCTCCCGGCAAGCGCGGGGGGGGGGGGGGGGGGGGGGGGCATCGACTAATGAGGAGAGGGAGGGAGGAGGTGTGGCTGGTGGGGGAGGGAGGTGAGGCGCGAGAGAAAGGAGGGAGAAATGTTTAAAAAAACTGACACATAAATCTCACCAGTGGTAGTTAATATAAAAAATGAGATGTATAGTATGGTGAGTATGAAAGAAATTGGTATAAGTTGTAGCGAGTGTGACAGCCTAATTATGTCCAAACATTGTTAAATTATTAGTGGGCTCTTCCTCTTCGTGGAAAACAAACATGATCATCCATTGTGGTCCCCACAGAGGGTTGCCTATTTTACGATCAGACCATAGGGAAGGGTCCTACTGTCGATCTTCCAACCGTATTTTTTTAGTAATTTTTTTGTCGTTTTCTGAGAAAAAAGTTTAATTTTTTTCTAAAGAGACACATAATTTTTGAAGTGAAAATTTGGTGAGGTAGAAAAAATTTCAAGAATTTTTTGGTGAGATAAAAATGTTTAACAAAGAAAAAGTTTGATAGAGAAGAAATAAACTGAAAAATTGAAGGAGAAAATTGTACATCCAAAAATAAAAAAACTCGGGCAAATTTTTTTTTCTGTATCAAAAGAAGAAGAAAAAATGTGAAAAAAAACCTACCGCCTGCCCGCCGCCGGGCAGCGGTGTCGCCTCCCCACCGCGCCGCCCGCTTCACCTCCGCTCCCTGGCGGCCGCGCCGCCCCCGACCCGCCGCACCGCCTCCCCGCCACGCTGCACTGCCTCCCCATCGCCAGTCCACCGTGCCGCACATCGCCGCCGTGCCGCGCCTCCTCGCCACGCCGGCTCGCCGCGCCGCTCCCCCAGTTGGAGATGCCGGAGCTCGCCGCCGGCGTCACGCCTCAACGCCGTGCCGCAGCGCCTCCCCACTGCCGCTGCAGCGCCAGCTCCGCCGCGCAGGATCCGGGAGGAAGGGGAAGGGGCTCTCTGCTGGATCCGGGAAGGATAGGAAGATGGAGGAAAAGAGGAAAGAAGTAGAAAATAGAAGAAGAGAAATAAAAAAGGTGAGCGGATTAACCGTAAGTTGCAAAACTTAACTTACGGTAAGCGCAGACTCATTATTGGGTGCCCACAAGCCGCCAGCAAGAGATGAGGCCCCGCGCCTAGGAGTGTGTGCATTCCGATAGATTAGAGCAATTCCAACCCAAGACACTACTAGTAGTTTTTATACTTGCCATGTCATATAGACACTACTCATAAAAACTACATCTGCAATGGATGATTTCTTCAAAATAAATTGCTATCCAATCATATTTCTTCTCTCTCTTCTCCCTCCAATCACCTCTTCTTTTGTCTTGGTTTTCGTGAAGACATGATTTTTTACATGAGATCTAATTTTTTCATATTTTTTCTTTTTTCCTCATTAACTCTCCTGCCAACTCAGCTTTTTGCTTATGTGATATTATATTTAATGTTATGAAAACCAGCTGAGTTGGAGGATTGGGACTGCTTAGCAAGATAGAGACGTGACCCCACCCACGGAAAAAGGGCAGAAAATATAAATCCGTTCTCTCCCCCAAGCAATCGAACCTCCCCCGAAACAGAGTCGGCCTCAGCGCCAGAGCACGCAGCAGAGTCCTCCCCATTCCGGCGGCGTCAATGGCGGCCGAGCCCAAAATCCTCGAGCTCTCCAACGGCAGGATCACCGCCAGGATCGCCAGCTGGGGCGCCACCATCACCTCCCTCCTCGTCCCCGACGCCCACGGTCCGCATCACTCTCGCAGGTTCCTTCGGCTTCCTCGGTTCCTCTCTGACCCCCTTTTTCTTCTGGCGAAATCGTCGGCGCAGGGAATGTCGCGGATGTGGTGCTCGGGTTCGACGAGCTGGAGCCGTACATGATGAGAGGGACCCTTGATTCTGTTAGATGCCAAGTGTTGTGTGCTTTTGACTTTTGACTCTTGGGATGAGCTGAACTGTACAGTTCAGGTGTGTTCCCTGACCAAACGGGTGCAATTTGGGATATGTCGTTAGTGCCCTGATAAGGAAATTGGAACCGTATCTGGCTTGATGAACATAATTAGTCATATAGATAGATCATGAATTACTGTTTTTAGCAATGCAGCAAATTGGTCACTGAAATAAATAGAAAGGTGTTGTAGAGTTTAAGATGCGATACCATGGTGGAAAAGTTCTCCGAAGGGAATATTGGCAGCTTGGTGCGGCACCTTGGATGTATATGCCCAGACTGCCTCCTTGAATAATAAGGAAAAAAATTACCAGATTTGCTAATTTTAGTCCAAGTTCGGGCCTTTTTCCTTCAAAACTACGAGGGGATGATTCCCTTTAAAAGAAACTGTGTGTGACCAATATTTCAGTTAGTTCCATAAGCTGCAGAAATGTATGTCTCTTTCTATAATTTATTTAAGCCTTGACTACCACCCCCATAATATGGTCCATTCCCAGGTGCCCGGGCTTAGCTTGTTCAGTTCTTGTCTAACTTTGTATATCCAACCATACCCTAGGACCCAATAGTAGTCATTGAGATATAAACGTTCTAAATTTGTCGTATTCTGTTAGGTTTTCCTGCAGATAGTTTGAAGGGTTGTAAAACATGGGTGGTTACTCTGTATTTGCAGAAAGGCATTTCACCTTATTTTGGATGCATAGTTGGCCGAGTTGCAAATAGGATCAAGGATGGCAAGTTTGCCCTAAATGGAGCTGAATATTCATTACCTATCAACAATGGACCCAACAGCCTTCATGGTAAGGTTTCATAAATTCTGCAAAGCTGGGTAACCTCTGTTGTAATCATGTTAGCTAAATCTTATACTACAAAAGTGTGACTTAGTCTTTATTTAGAATAGTGACAAGTTTTAACGAATACATTTATTGAGCTAAAAATTTCAAATCTATATCATCCGTACTCAATACTGTACAATCCTTGTAATTTTAACACCTGAGCATTTGTTACTGCCTAGATGAATGAATTATATGGTAATTTGATGTTTTTTGTGTAAAATACTGATTCTGCAGTTCCAGGTGATGTTTTCTACATTAATGCCTGCATTGTATGTCTTCTTGCTATGTAAATAAACTTTAATTTTGTTGCTTAACTCTGAATGTCAGGTGGGTTGAAGGGATTTGACAAAGTCGTGTGGGAAGTCGTAGAGCATAAAGATGGTGAATGCCCATCAATAACCTTTCGGTATCACAGCAAGGATGGGGAAGAAGGTACACTAATTAGCATCTTTGTTTTAACTGAAGATCTCTGTGCTTAAGTAATTGGGCCGATTCAAGCTTCGACTGTTGTATTATCTTCAGGTTATCCAGGTGATGTAACAGTGAGAGCAACATATTCTCTTCCTGAGGCTACCACTCTAAGACTTGACATGGAAGCCACGCCACATGACAAAGCCACTCCTATCAGCTTGGCACAGCACACTCCTGAGGCTACCACTCTGGTGACATCTTAAATCATTCAGTTCAGATCTGGGGGAAGCACATCACTCCAGTTGATGAAAACACAATTCCCACAGGTGAGATAATGCCTGTTGAGGGCACACCTTTCGACTTCACTACAGAGCACAAGATTGGGGAACGCATCACTGATGTTCCTGGAGGGTATGATCATAACTATGTGCTGGATTGTGGAGATGAAAAGAATGGCGTGAAGCATGCCGCCAAGCTGAGAGATCCATCAAGCTTGCTAACTCTGGACCTCTGGACTAACACGCTGGGCATGCAGTTCTACACTGCCAACTATGTGAGTGGCATCACTGGCAAAGGGGGTGCTGTTTATGAGAAACATGCCGGTGTATGCTTGGAAACCCAAGGGTTTCCTAATGCTATCAACCAACCAAACTTCCCGTCTGTGGTGGTGGAGCCTGGAGAGAAGTATAAGCACACTATGCTGTTTGAGTTTTCAACCTGAATATTGAGGCTGTGAACAGCTCAAATGGTTGCACTAGTAGAACGAAAATAAATGAGCAGAAGAATAAGGTCTGGTCGGCACATATCAATGACTGTATCTTACTTATGCAACCAGAGAAAAATGTTCTTGAATGCTCAAAGTTAGATTTACATATTTCTTAATTAGAATGGTTGCATATAATTGAGAACATCAAAATGCTTGGGAAAGGAGGGCCTGATGCAGTGGTAGTCTGCCAAATTGTGCTGCTAGAGGTCCTAAGTTTGAATAAGAGAAAGGGTAGGGCTGCCTAGAAATGCTCTTCCCCATATCCCAGTTTAGATGGGAGCTTCAAGCACTGGGTGATCCTTTTTTAACGTGCTTGTGAACTATCATGATTTCTATATTTTGGTGCAGTGTAATGCTGCAGTAATATTCTTTCATCCTTTGGCACAAGCATCATAGGACATGGAGAACTCGTTCAGGTTGGGTATCTGTGACGACCCAGAATGCTATTCATCTAGATTTCAGGACATGGAGAAGTCAGTCAAACCTTGTTGATGCTAAAATTGTAAAATACATATGAACAATCAATGAACAAGATGCCAGGGTTCAAAGAGTTCGGCAAAAGTAACAATGAATGAACATGCTGCCTGGGTTCAAAGATGGTTGGGCTGCTGGATGCAGCGCCCACCGCCCACGTTCGAAGCGTGGCACAAGGTGGGTTTTCGCACCAGGGTCTGTGCCCCTTAATAATCTCTGCAGCTTCTGTGCCCATCGTCTATGGAGTCAAGGATGGTTCCGGTGATCTCTCGATGGATGCAGTCTTCTGATCTGTGTATAGTTGTAGTTCTGGTTGTGTGTGAGGTGTGAGTTTAGCGTGTGTGTGTGTGGGTGGGTGGGTGGGTTGGGCTGTTGGGTTGTGGCGTGCGTGCGTGCATTGATACTACTGCTATACCCAGGTGAAAGGTGTAAAAAAAAAGGTTCCCTCAGCAAAAATATTTCCTCAGTTGAATACATGTTTGATTCATTTCTAAATTTATCTTCAAATGATGGAATGCTGCAGCGAAGGAGATTTCCTTACTTTTGTTGCCTGCTCAAACGAATAAGCTATCTCGATGAGCTTTGGCTCTGATCCTTTCAACCCACCAAAGCAGATGGCGAAAGGAACACCGTTTAAATCATATCCAGCTGGAACAGTGATTGCTGGATAACCGCCAATGGCAAGCAAGCTGTGAGCAGATGCACCTGGGGCTACAATTGCATCTAGTAGATTATCTTGCATTACTTTCTCAAGGCCTCTATTACACAGTTTGTTCAACCTGGCAATGGCCCGCTCCTCAGTTGGACCAATGCCATTTGTTGCTTCAGATTGTATTGTTAGAATACGGAGAGAGGAAGGAAAGACTGAGAATGCTTATCTGTGTTGAATAGCCCCAAATGGGGATATATATACATGACATGAGAGCACCCAAACCCTAGAATAGGAAAGGACTAAACTACCCTTGACTCATACATGATATTACACTTAACACCCCCTCTCAAATGCAACGTGAATGCAATGTCGTTGCATTTGGAGAGTTGACACTAAGCACTAGACTCAATAAAAAGAAATTGATACATCCAAAGTCCGAAATCGAAGATGTCATCAAAGCGTGCAACTCTTGAACTTGTCGATGTAGCAAACGGTCTCCACCACAAGACAGCAGTTTTGGAGATTTTGAACCAAGCGACGAAATTAGTGATGTGCCAAATCGAGCCAAATGAGAATAGAGATAAACCACATCTGCAAGACGGCATGCTGTGGTACTATCGTGTTGATGACTAAGAAGGCCACTTGGTGATGAAATGTAGCAAGAAGGCTACGAAAGGACCAAATGGCAAAGATACATTAACCACGACAACGAAGATGGGTTGCCACACATCATGGCAAATCCGAAAAAGAAAATGAAAGTGGCTGATTTGGCAATTAGAATGTAAGCACGCACGGCTTTGACGAACTGAAGTTGCAATTGAACTTGGATTGATGTTGATGCAAATGATACTGACTATGGATAGGCAGCAGAACAGAGACTACTAGCATGGATTGACAACAGCATGAGATAAGATACTAAGCAAGCAGCAGCAAGGTAACAAGCAAAAGATGAATTACAGCAGCATGGGAGGGATAAAACTGCAGATAAGTCACCAATTTGAACCAATGCTGCTATTGAAATTAGAGGCCACATGACAGCAATAGCAAATGATAATGAGCCAAGAACGAGCACCAGTTGACATATAATCACTTCCTCTGTTCTCTCCCAAAAGAGACTTGCAGTAGCATGAAACTGCAGCTGAGAATGTGTACTGAATGGAGAAGAAAGAGAGATGAGCAGAGGAAGAAATCACCACTGGGAAGATGCTTATGGCTCCAGCAGATTGAGAGCCGACAGCTGCTGCTCCACCCGTGCTTGGGAAGCCCCCGCGAGAGGCGCAGAGGGATGGCCAGGAGGACTGCCGGCCGCAGCACGCACGGACGGAGGCCCGAGCAGAGGGCGGCAGCAAGGGAGGTGGCCGCAACGGCAGGCGAGGGTGCCGGCAACGAGCGGACAGCCGCGCGGCGCATGCGCGGACAGCGCGCGGACGGCCGCGGTGGCAGATGGCCGCGCGGGGAGGAGCCGCGACGGACGCGAACAGAGACGAGGTGGGGATCTTGCTTGCTGCTGCTGCTGCTATGCTGCGATGATGGCGCAAACGGAGACGGAGGCGCGCAGATGGCACGCGGGTGGCCGCGGTCGGAGGTGCGCGAACGGCGCACGGGCGGCCGCGGATGAAGACGCCGGACGGGGAGGACGGGCGGAGCCTGAGGACGATGGCAGCCACCTCCAGCCACCGGATACGCGACGGGTGGACGACGACGAATCGACGCCAGGACGAGCTGCAACGGCGGCCGCTGCTCCACGACTGGTAGAGCGGCGACGGATCTCCCCGCTCCCCACGCCCGACGAGGAGCGGGTGTGGCGGCCGATCCGCGACGGGCGGATCTGCACCGTCCCCATGGAGGGACGGAGCGGAGGAGGGCCGCAACGGACGGCACGCCGGGCAGCGACGGGACGACGAGATGATGAGGCGTGACGGGCGGACGCGGGAGGAAGACAGCGGCCACCTCCAGTAGCCAGATCCGCGACTGGCGGATGGCTGGACGGGCGGAGGGCCGGGTCCGGCCCGCGACGGGCAGCCGGGGAAGGGGCGGACGGAGAAGGCCGTGACGGGCGGCGCAAAGGGCCCGCATCGGCGGCGGCGGATTTCCCCAACCACGGGGCGGATCAACGATGCAGGCATGGAGTGGACGGATGCGCCGGATGAGGGAAAAAAAATGGATACTCGCTACTGCTGCTGCTCTGCTGCTACTCAATCTACGGAAAAGATATGGGTTTTGGGCTACTGGAGATGCCGCCCCCGGGAGGGAAGATCGATCCTCCCGGGGACGGTGCAGCGGAGACGACGACGGGTGACTACAGGATCTTGAGTTCAACCGTAGCTGTGATACCATGTTAGAATACGGAGGGAGAGGAAGGAAAGACTGAGAATGCTTATCTGTGTTGAATAACCCCAAATGTGGATATATATACATGACATGAGAGCACCCAAACCCTAGAATAGGAAAGGACTAAACTACCCTTGACTCATACATGATATTACACTTAACATGCATGAGGTAGTCTTGACCAAATTCAGGCAGCCTTTCCTGTTATTCATAATGCTAGAGTTCATTTATGTTTGACAAAATTAGCGAAGAAATTAGATGCACATAAAGTAAGATGATATGTACCTCGATAAGGTGCTTGTTGTTGAAGTTGATTATGTCAGATAATGATCTAACAGGTGACGTGGCTAGCTCAGATAAGTAGGAGTTGAGCGACAACTTGAATTCGGCAAGCATAAGTGCACGTTCACCGCTTTGCACAGCATCGTTAATGACATTCATGCTTGGTATCTCAAGGTTGTCCACCAAGATGGCGCCCATTTTACTGTTACTTTCATCACACCGTTCAGGAGTAAGAAAAAGCTCATATGGAAAAGGTTCAGGAGTAAGACAAAGCTCATATGGAAAAGAACATCAACAGTAATGAACAAATGTATATCTATTCAGTAATTTTTGCTGTCAGGAATTCATTAATCCTTTGCAGAAGCATCATTCAATTTCTCACAATATCAAGTAAGGAAAGGCTCATGTATAATAGGAAAACAACACATCTTAATCTGCATGAGTTCACTATTGACATTATTGTCAACCGAGAGTTTTAAGGTGCTAAAGCGCAGATTCATAGTTATTATTTCTTGCCCAGGCCCTGAGAAAAGGGTATTGAGTGACAATCATGGTACATAGCTAAGAAAATGAAAAAAATTATTGCATTAATAACATCTGAAAATAGAACTGATGGATGGCTTTTGCCCTTGGTGGTCTTGGCATTTAGCTCCTTTAGTTAAAGAGGCATTATTTGAGTCACACATCCTTTAGACTAAATAAGTTCTGAAAAAACAATTAGAAAAAAGTTGGGTTACTCTGAAAAAATAATTAGCAAAAGGTTACAATAAACTACTTGGATTAAGGTATCCTAACCTAGTTACTTTTTACGCTGGATTAGACGCAGCCACCTATAACTTTTTCCACCGTAGCAACATGATTGTTTTATATTTCATATGGATAAATATCATTTAAACAGCAGTATTAGTGCACACTGTCACACTGACACTAGGAAAATGTTCAAGAAAACAGGTGTTTCTCGCAGATAATTCCATGAAGATATTGAGGCAAAGTATCTCATAATGTCGAAATGCTCACTGAAGACTTTTTCTTGGACAGACCCAGAAGGAAATCGAAAGAAATCCTTCCTGAGAATCCCCAACCTCTTCCATCTTAGTCCATCTGTGTTCAAGAATTGCCTGTAACCACCTTCTGGTATATATTGTGAAGCCTTGTGAGTAGCCTCTGCATCTCGGGCATCATAGCCAACAATTGCTTCCAACACATGCACAGCATCCGAAACTGTTCTAGTGATGGGCCTACATCAAGTAGTTTGCATCACAAAAAAATAGTTAAATGGTGTTACCAGATCAAACTCAAGTGAGCAAACATCAAACTGTTGCAGTAACATCATTGCTCAATGAATTGGACACAAATCAGAATTCATTAACTCATACTTATTACAGGTTAAGTAGTTAAAAGAAACCTGGATGGGAAGGTGCAGACTGCATCCCCGCTTTGATTTAAGAAGAAGTGAGACTCGAACCTGAAAGCACGCTCTGCTAGCCGCTAGCCCACGAGAGTGCTCACACAGGTTAAGTAGCTGACACACCAAAAACTAGTATTTCTGGCTTTCTGCAAAATTGCACAGTGTTTCGTTCATTCTTTTATAAAGGAGAAGACTTTAAACTTACATTAGTTGAATCTAGCATTGCAGTCCATAAAGCAGCATATAGTGTTTGAATCGAGTGCAGTTATAACTGCTACTGCAACTTAAGCAGTAGCACCAATATTTGCCGTCCAAGAATGAATCAATGCTCACTGCTGGCCTACCTTTTCTTCCTTGCCCTCCCAAGACTCTTCTTCCTCCATCCCACAGCGATTTGGCTCCAGATTTCCACGTCTATCACAGCACCAAAACTCGAAAAGTAAATCACTCCATGTTGGTCGCACCGAAACTTTAGTGAAGTAACCCAACCCTCGCTGCATCAGTATTGTTGTAGCTCTGATCAAAACAACAGGTGTGTTGTTCCATTAACCATGGCCAAGTTCCTTGGAGTGTCTGATGTCAATCAATCTGAACATGGCCAAGAGCACGCTGGGTGAGATGGTTAGGTGCATAACTGTTGGCCTGTTCGTGTGGGCGTCGAGGACGTTGCCGAGCTTGGTGGCCGACAAGTAGTGGCCACCTTGCTGCCACTGCAGGAGTGATAGCTCAGGGAGGTGATTAGCTTGGGTATCAGCGGCATGGCATATGTCATGAGCTAGCCATGGTAATAGAGTCGTCTTTGCAGCTTGTGCTCGGACCTCGGAGCAGGACTTGGGTTTTTTTTTGCCTTTTTGAGAGGGAGCAAGACTTGGGTTGGATGCAGTGGGATGGAGGTAGAAGAAGAGTCTGGGAGGGGAAAGAAGCAGAGATGTGCCAGCAGCAATCCGGAGCTTTGGTTCGTTCTTGGACGGCAGATATTGGTACTACCGCTTAAGTTGCAGTAGCAGTTATAACTGCACTCGATCCAGGTCCGCCGTAACTAAGTGATGCAAACTCTCTTCCTCACAAAACAAAAGCCACCATGTTTATTAGCCATTTGGGCTACTAGGAGACAATTCTTAGCTGTACTGAAGGACAATGAATTTTATGTTTCAGGAAATAACTTTGACATGCTGGTTAGTTTTCCATGTTCAGCTATCTGGACTGCGGACTCATTGTTCGTCTAAAAAACATAGCTTCTTGTGGTCGGTGTTCCATCAGGGTAGTGAGACATAAATTCAAGAAAAAGGTATTAAATGAACATGAACAGACAATCAAAATCAAATTATGATGAAGTGAGTCATATCTCATTTTGACATCAATTTTGTGATCTTTTGATAAAATTCAGTTGGATCACTATGTTTAGTGTATCAGAAAAACAAAGGTAGCTTAAAAGGCACGCACCAAAATCAGTTGCACCTGGTCACTCACCCAACTGTGTCCATGATATGATGATGACGCCGGCACGGCTGGTGAGGCGGACGGTGGGCTTTATCCCGACGACGGAGTTGTAGCTGGACGGGCACATGATGGATCCGTCGGTCTCAGTCCCAATCGTGATTGCTGCCATGTTTGCTGCCGCCGCAATCGCGGAGCCGCTGCTGGAGGAGCACGGCGTTGCCGACGGCACATACGGGTTCTGCATCGGCATCCCAAAATTAATGGCCATTGCATTGCGGCATTTGGTTCTAGGAGTTGCAATGAAACCAATTTGCCATTGGAGTTTCCAAGGAACTGAGAAATGAGGCAAAGAAAGGGGACGGACCTTGCCCTGGCCACCACGGGGGCTCCATCCGGCGGGGATGCCGGGGCCGCGGAAGTTGCACCACTCGCTGAGGCTGGCGGTGCCGAGGAGCACCGCGCCGGCGTTCCGGAGCCGCTCGACCACGCCGGCGTCGCGCGCGGGGCGTGACCCGACCATTGCTAGGGACCCGGCCGTCGCGTTCAGCGGCCCGGCCGCAGCGATGTTGTCCTTGAGCAGCACCGGGATGCCGTGCAGCTGCGGGAGCGCGTTGGAGCCGAAGCGGGCGGCAGCATCGGCGCGGTCGGCGGATGCGAGTGCGCCGTCGGGGTCGAGCTCGATGACGGCGGGGAGCGCGGGTTCCAGTGACGCGATGCGGCGCAAGTAGAGCTCGACGAGGCCGCGGGAGGTGAGCTCGCCAGCGGCGAAGGCACGGTGTATGGAGTCGATGGTGGCCTCCTCCAGCTCGAACGCAGCGGCCGTGGCCCCGCCCCTGTCGGCGAGGAGCAGGAGGAGGATGAGAAAACGTAGCGACGGCGGCATTGCCATGGTTACTGGTGTGCGTGGCCTCAGGTCGCGATTTGTGAGTTCATAACTGATGTGGCGTTGACCATGGTAAGCTGAGAATTCAGATGTGCGAGATGAGAATTGAGGATGTTTAGCTCCGAAGTTCAAAATTCCAAAAATCTGTAAATCATTTGTATTGTGTATTAAATGTAGTAAAAAAAATCGCATTACACATGGACTGTAAATCGCGAGACGTATCTATTAAATCTAATTAGGTCGTGATAACGTGATTACACACTAAATTGCTATAGTAAAACTACAGTAAACAGAAATTAATGATGGATTAATTAGACTCACTAGATTCGTCTCTAGTTTACAGTCGAGTTCTATAATTAGTTTTATGATTAGTCTATATTTAATATTTAAAATATGAAAAAATTGTCTTTCAAAATTTCAAAACGGGCAACTAAACCCACCCTAAGACGAGCGATCTGGGGTTATGTTGTTCGATAGGTTTTGGGTCTTTGTTTTCTTTGGTGCCACGTTACTCAAGAATCAAGATGCAACATGGGTTTGGATGGAACGCACGTGACAATGCTGTTTTTTAAGGGTACTAATAAGTGTGACTGTTATTGTATATTTTAACGATGCAAATAAATTCACAAGTGCATTGATACCGTCGTAGATTTTCCATGAGTATTCAAGGGTATTGTATCCACAGAAAACATGCGTGCACTAACTCCTAACTTAGTCAGTTTAAAAACACACTAAAATTAAGTGGCAAGGCTGGAGAGGATTCCAGCGGTACCACAAGAGATGAGTTAAATGTTGATCTCTCGGATAAGAATACTTGCTTCGGGCACCGGCTTACCCCTAAAATGGTCAGGAGACTCCGGCCAACAGCTCTACGCTATACCCGAATGTGGAGGATTACGAAGGACCGACAAGGCTGTCACCACTTGTGCCCTACCTCACATACCGTGGGATATAAGTCAAACGAAAATAACCATTAGCCTAGACACCATGTCTATGCTACTGATTACTACCATAGTCTAACTACGTTTGAGCTCCCATAGCAAACTATGGCACTATGTATAAATACATAGCGACGAACTCGCGAGTAAGAGAACTGATCTCACCCAAGAAATAGTAATATGCAATACAAAAATCATAAATACTAATTTACCCATACCAGGGGAAGCCAGCATCCGTAGAGGTATAAGACCGGAGAAGACCGCCGACAGGCCTAGCACTTCCCCAAACTACTCCTCACCCTTTTTCAACTCTAAGCACTAGCCTAAGTAGGACCTCACCTAAGTGTTGGAGCACTACATCTTCAAATGGTGTTGGATGACTTGGTGGTGTGTGTTGAGAGGGGGTGAGGGAGGCCCTATTTATACTACTTTGAGTTCAGTTCCGGCCACGCGCACATATGAAAGGTAATCAGGTAGGCTAGGGGGCACGCCACATCGAAGTGCACCTGGACTGAAGGCCGTCCAGGTTCGGCCGACCCTAGGGGTTGGCCGGCCCCACACGGCGGCCCCTTGTCCTTCTCTTCTTCTGGGACGCTGACCTGTGGCCCCTGATCTTAGCCACAGGGTGCATCTTGCTTGGCGCGCCCGTTTTGTCTGGTTTGTGGACCCTTCTTGTAAGTGAGACGCATGACAAGATCTTTTGTGTATTTCTTCTGCGTTTTCTGTGTGTTTTCATGTTATTCCCGACTTGCATCCTTGCAATAAAAAAATCACCAACACTCATGGAATTCGTTAGTAATAACTCCTACCACTATTGTTAATGTTCATTCTTTATATTTTTATGCAGGAGTTGACGGCATATATTTTGGACTTAACAGCCGTCAACAACACCTCTACATTTAGCCCTTTGCTCATCCTCGAGTAAAGTTTGAAGGACTAAGGTGGAAGTAACTCCCTTATTGGAACCTGCATACAAGTTCTTCCAAACTTCCACTAGTCTTGTGAATTTTGGAGTGGCTACCATGCTTTCTTAGCTAATTGAAGAATGGAACAATAAAGACTTAGGGTTCCTACCTCTTCCTGCTTAGAAACTTGGGTTTTTACAATTTTGAAACAAAAGAATAGTCTTGCTCCTTAAATTATTCTCTCGAGTCACTCTTTGTATTTTAGATCCTCACTGAGGCAAAGTTGTTGCCTTCTTTTCTCCTATCATCTAATTAGGCTTATATGGAGCTCAGGGTAGAAGTAAAAGAGGCATGTTTTCTTTGCTTATGTTGCTAAGTAAAAAACATGATCCAAGCAGAAACGAGTCATACAATATGATCAAGATGTGCAAGTGTGTGGATTTTTTTTGGCAGAGGGTGGATGAACTTCTTTACATGATCCATCTCTCTTCTTTATTTGCCTTGGATGTGGACTATCTTTATCATCATTATATATTTTTTTTGACATGCTTTGTGGGCATGTGGCATACCTTCTTTGGGTATATATCTTTTTCTCTCTCTTTTTTCTTTTTTCTTTTGACATGCCTTTTGGGCATGTGGCATATCTTCTTTGGGTATGCATTTGTTATTTCATTTTTTTTCATAGTCTACATCCTAGATGATCACTTTAGAGAGAAAGAATAATGATATGTGGAGTTTTATTTTATGGGATGGATGATAATGTTTGCTATCTTCCAGTGTAGAAGTATAGTATGAGTGGACGTGTACGTGTACGTGATCTTGATGATAAGAGTATGACAAGTCTCTAACAAGGGTAAAAAAATTTGACAAAACTAAAAGCAAAGTCAAACTACATATGAAGATTTGAGCATGAAAATCTAACTTTGGCTTTGTTAGGAACTTTTATTAATTTGAGGAGATAAGCTATTGATAATTTTTTTTTGAAAAAAAAATTCCTACTACTTTGCAAGGGAGAGCATGGTTCTGCTCATCCAATCATATCACATTAGTCAATTACTTAGATAGCATGGGATCCCTATGAAGAAATATGTTCACAAGAACTAGAAAGAATGGAAGGAATAAAGAGCATGCAAGTTTATTTATGGAAGCGTTTGGAGTGCATAAGGTGGGTTGGCAATGTTCTTTGAATTTAGTTTTAGTGTTCAACATATAAATTGGATTAAACTCAAAAACTTAGGGAGTTTGAGGGAGTTTGTGAGAGATGTGTTGCACATACCATCGCTGAAGTGCAAGAAGAGGGAACCACAGGAAGCCAGATGTGGTTTATTCGAACCGAAAGCTCGACCATCCCTCCTTGGATTCCTTCTACCTTGTTCTTTAGCATGCTAAACCATCGATGATGTGCAACCTGTTTGGGGGAGAGATCTTGAACGAATTTGAAATTTGTGATTTTGAGAGATCTGTCCCACACTTATTCTTCTACCTGTCTTTATTCAAAGAAAACAAAAGTGGAAAAAAAGAAGGGATTCTATCTGTTTTGAATACCGGGGAGTCTAAATTTTATTGAGTCAAAGAACATTACCATATGGAGCACTAATTTTTATTTTATTTATATTCTTTTTATATAAATTTTGATGTTTTTATTTTATTCTTTTTATTTATTATATATTTTTTATCATGGCAAGCTACACAAAATGTGTAACATAGCGGGGTGAGATATGAAGTAAGGATGCACGAGGTGTGTGGGATACTTACCTGAGAAAACTCGCCAAGCATGGAACAAAGATGCAAGAGTTAAGCTTCATGTACATGAAGCAAAGCCTTGCATTTGTTCAGCTTGGTTCCACATGCATTTGAGTTCCATGGGACCAAGGAGCATTGTGTTCGTGATGGAGTTATTGTATACTGCTCTTTGATTGTCTATTTCCTTCCTGCAAAATGTTAGTAGACAACAAATACTCTAGGAATGTTGAAAGGATTTTGAAATGATTTTTTTAGATTTGTTCACCTCCATGCTTCAAGGAAAAATCAAGTTCAAAGATGTAAGTTAGCATGGACCCCAAAATACTTGTCATTATTTTATTTCATCTTTTTTTTTCCAGGAGAGAGAGTCTCCTTTTTTTACAAAGAGTTTGTTCACCAAATTTTTTTATCATTTTAGCAAAATTCAAATAAGGCCGAGATGAACAAAACACAGAGGCATCTAGTAGAGTGCACAAAGTGCACTTTTGAAATGCGACTATGCCTCCTTTGTATGTTGTGCAAATTTTATTATTTGAAGTGCTTGAGCCTTGCCTTATCTCCAGCATGAACTTGAGGATTTTTTACCCAACAAATTTGAAAAGTTTCTTGCAGAGATTATCCAAAAAGATATGCATCCAAAATTTACGGTAGTAGTACTGCAAAGTTCATTAACCAAAAATTTGACACCATGTCTCATTTTGATTAAACAAGGCTATTTAACCTAAGCACCATGCTTAATTTTAAGAGCCTATGGAAGTATCTCGAAAATACTCCCAAACCAGAGCAAACGAACACAAACAAAGGAAGCATGATTTTACAAACTCCGCTCATTTGGAGATAAACATAAGGGATTCGTGAACCTTAACTTTGCTTACCTGAGTATACTAACCGCCAGCATGAAGGATGGATTTCTTGGAATTGTTGCAATGATGGCGTGTGATACTCCTGCCTCGTGTGTGGGAACAATACTCCTTGGAGGCCTGATCGATCTGAGTTGAGTAGCAAAGGCTTGGAAAGGAAGATGAGCAGCCTCTTAATTTGTGTGAGTTGCTTGTGTGTGTGGAGCCATGACTCTCTCACTCTTTCCTTCTTCCTTTCGCTCTCTTCTTTTCTCTCTCTTTGTTTTTTTCTTTTTTTATCTCTCTCCCCCTTTTTTTCTCTTTTTTTTCAAGCAAGCTAGGGCTGACACCTTCTTGAAGCCAGGATACTCCTTTGGTTGGCAGGAACTTGCAGCGAGATGCTCAGCGATTTCCCCCACACTTGGATTTTTATGTGAATGTCAAGTGTGCAATATCGGGGTCTCCATTCGAGTGTGTTCCAACTCCAACGACAATCAAAGTGTTCAGCTGATGCAATCCTCATGTTCTCGGGTATTGTATGTCCCCTGTTCTTCTTAATCGTCACCTGAAATGGTTAGGACCAAGAATACCTGAAGGTGAATACTATGCTTAAAAACATGTTCTTGCTCTTTTTTTAGGAGAATTTTTTTATAAGTTGCTCCGGGCTGTCTCCTGGTAGTGCTTTGTTTATGGTCGCAAGCTCGACCATGGGGATTCCTCCTGCAGCTGTCAATGGTGATGTAGTTCTAAGCTTTACCACCATTTGTTGATTTATCATTGTTCAAGCTGCAAGGTAAGTGCACAAATGCAACCACGAGCCCTGCAAAGATATTATCAAAAGCCGAACCAAGCACAACCATCCTAAAGGGCATATATGGCAGAAAACCCTAAGATAGATGATCGTACGACTCGTAGCGACTTGGCACAGAGGAAGATATACCTCGGAGATATCAAGGTTGAGCATGGGTTTCGTGAAGAAACTTCATGCTCACGGAGTGAGAGGCTTGATATCTGGATAGAGAAACTCAAGAATGTTTATAGCTCCATAATGAAAGAGAATGTGTAACTCTGTGGGCCATTGGAATGATTCTGAGTTTGGATCATGAGGGGAATGAGTATTTTTCAACTCAACCCCTCCTTAGGATGAAAGTCTTGCATCGAGGCAAAACAATCCATTCTAAGCTTCCAATAAAAGTTCATTTGAAATGAAGGGTGAACATAACTTCTATTGGGCATCAATCAAAATCAAGAAACAAGATGTGAATTTTGATTCACTTGATTTGATTGGCATCGATCGGTAATCGAGGATATGAAGGTGGATTTATTTCACTCGATTTGATCGGTATGGCCCCATGATCTGTTGACCAAAAAGATGAGTCCTATGGACATATAACATGGTGGTCAGGGTCAAGGCATATTCCTTGGTGAAAATATCTCGGAGGTTGCCTTGACATAGGAACATGATGGACTTCATATGGTGCATCTTCCAGGGAGTTATGGTTGAAATAGACGAGTTATGAAGAATGACCCATTTTCTTCCAATCATTCCTTCCTAAACCTCCCTTGAGACATGGTCTCGAGGAAAATTATGAATAAAGTACCATAAATGAGTCTGGGGGTAGGATTTGCATGAAGCACTCATTCCCCAAGATTCTTGCTATTCAGGAGAGGTACCTTCAGTAGAATTTTAGGTATACTCGAGATGAAAAGCTCGAATTCTGCTGGTGGGAGTCCTCAGTTGCTCACTCTCCTTCTCTTGTAGGTGATGGTAGGGATGCTCAAAGCTTAACCTTGAGAAGGAGTTTTCCTGAACTAGCTTTGTGAGTGAGGGATGAGTCTCATAGCTGGATATGGAACTGGGTCTAGAAAAGATGGCTCTAAAGACTCACCCTTAAGGGTTGGAAGGTATGTACGAGGATAACCTCCCATGGGTAGCGGGGGTGAAGGTACAGATAAAGAAAAACAAAAGATACGAGGTTGAAAGTGGCAGCGGGGCTGAAAATAGAGGTAAGGAAAGAAAGACAAATGCTTTGATTTTTTTTGAAAAGATAAAAAGATACGAGGACCAACTAGGTTCGAAGTTAGAACAGCAACCATTCCCCGGCAAGCGCACGGATACCGTCGTAGCTTTCCCCATGAGTATTCAAGGGTATCGTATCCATAGGGAACGCGTGTGCACTAACTCCTAACTTAGTCGGTCCAAGGACACACCAAGGTTAAGTGGCAAGGCTTGAGAGGATTTCTACGGTAGCACTAGAGATGAGTTAAAGGTCAATCTCTCGGGTAAGAATACTCGCTTCGGGCACCGGCTTACCCATAAAATGGTCAGGAGACTCCGGCCAACGGCTGTAAGCTATACCCGAACGTGGAGGATTATGAAGGACCGACAGGGCTGTCACCACCTGCGGCCTACTTCACATACCTTGGGATTTAAGGCAAACAAAGGTAACCCTTAGCCTTGACACCATGTCTATGCTACTGATTACTACCATTGTCTAACTACGTTTGAGCTCCCATAGCAAACTATGGCACTCTGTACAAATACAGAGCGACGAATCTGCAAGTAAGAGAACTGATCTCACTCAAGTAATAGTACTATACAATACAAAAATCATAAATACTAACTTACTCATACCAGAGGAAGCCAACATCCACAGAGGTATAAGACCAGAGAAGACCGCCAACAGGCCCGATGCTTCTCCGAACTACTCCTCACCCTCCTCCTACTCTAAATACTAGCCTAAGCAGGGCCTCGCCTAAGCGTTGGAGCACTACATCTTCAAATGGTGTTGGATGACTTGGTGGTGTGTGTTGAGAGGGGGTGAGGGAGGCCCTATTTATACTACTTTGAGGTTAGTTCCTGCCACGCGTACATATGGAAGGTGATCAGGCAGGGTAGGGGCCACGCCACGTCGAAGTGCACCTGGACTGGAGGCTATCCAGGTTCGGCCGACCCTAGGGTCGGCCGGCCCCACACATGGGCTCCTCGTCCTTACCTATTTCTGGAACGCTGATCTGTGGCCTTTGATCTTAGCCATAGGGTGCATCTTGCTTGGCGCACCCATTTTGTCCGGTTTGTGGGCCCTTCTTGTAAGTGAGACACATGACAAGATCTTCTGTGTATTTCTTCTGCGTTCTCTGCTGCGTTTTCATGTTATTCCCGACTTGCGTCCTTGCAATCAACGATTCACCAACACTCGTGGAATTCATTAGTAATAACTTCTACCACTATTGTTGATGTTCATTCTTTATATTTTTATGCAGGAGTTGATGGCATATATTTTGGACTTAACAGCCGTCAACAACTGTGCTAAAGCTACTAGTAGATTTCAAACATACCAAAAGCAACACACGATCTATAGTCCAAAATAAGAAATTTATGTTTCAAAAAAGAAGATGGAACATAGAGTTATTAAGTTGACTACAACAAAATGAAATTTAAAATTTTAAAACCAATGATTTTTCTTATAATTTTAAAATTTTCTCAGCATTTACGCCGCTGTTTGATTTTGATTGCTTGTGTGCTTAAGATTGCAAACGAAAATACCGAAACCCACCCCAAAACCCTTTCTTTTTTCTTCTCTACCTATATGTAGCCCGCCCAAATATCTCTCCTTCTGATTCTCTCCCAAACCGAGCAGTCCAAACTCTACTCCCTTTTTTGGTCCAGCCCACGCTACCTGTTTTTCCCCCTCTCTCCTCTTCTATCTTTTCTCCCGCGCATCCACGCCTAGCTCTCCCTCTCTCATTGCCTCCCTTCCTTCTCCACTAGTCCTAGCTCGCCACCCCAGCCCGATCCGCCTCCTTCTCTCTCTCGCTTACTATAGCATCCTAAATTTTTCTTGAGTGTTAAAAAATTGAAAAATATGATTTTTCTAAAAATGTATAGTAATGTTGTAGTTAAATACATTTAAGTATGAATTCTACCCATCTAAATTCCTAGTAATTAAAAATTAAAAATTGAATTAGGGAGATTAAATTATAGTGTGAATATATTTGGATTTTAATCTATCTTGTTTACTAGAGTTTGATTTGGATTTATTTTTGATTGTGTGAAAGTGTGTGGAATTTAAATTTAGTGTGTCGTCTAAATTTATATTCAAATGCTAACCTAACCCTAGCCCAAACCCAAACCCGCTAACTCATCCTACGACCAAATACACCTGGGCCTTCTAATCAGTGTGCCCCAAAATCTAACCTAAACCCAACCCAGCACAAGCCTAACCCAGCTGGCCGAACTGGTCTGCTGCCTAGAAAGGCCTGCTCCACACTCGACCGGCGCTCGCCCGCCCTGCTCACGCGCATGCGTGGCCCACCTAGCCTCAGCCACCTAGCCTGCCTCGCAGATTACGACAAGTCTGCCAATGCCCCAGCTTGCTCTGCACTAGCCAGCACACATGCGTAGTCCATATTGCACCAACCTAACCTGTCGCTGCCTTCTTTAAGGCGCCAACAGCTCGGTCCCACAAGCCTGCCCCCTCCACTGTTGCTTTTTGCCCTTCCTCACGCCACCTCTCACCCACACTGTCCTCTGCTCTGTCTGCCGCAGCTCGCGTCGCGCCTTGCCTCTGCTTCATGACAAAACAGTGCAATGGCCGCGTCCGTGCCTCGCAGACGTCAACCTTGACCGTCGCACCCCCTTTTCCCATGCGAACGCTCCCCAAAACCCTAGCCTACCCCGCGTTGCAGCCTTGGATGCGCGCCACACATCCAAGGCGCAAACACCGAGGATCCCCATCGTCCGTGCCGTGCCCGGACCCTTGAAACTCTAGGGCTTCCCTATAAGTAACCCAATCAGCCTCCACCGAACACTAGAATGCCTTGCGAATTTTTCCCCCTTCTCCGCCACCACAAATAGAGAAGAGGGGGGTGAGGGAGAGGAGAAGGAGAGGAAGAAGTTGGAGAAGAAGAGGGAGGGAAGGAGCTGGACCACCACCGCCAGAGCTCGATGTTGATGCCAGCATATAGGAGGAGGACCGCCACCGGTACCTCAACCTCACGCCAGCGCCCCTAAAAGGACAACAACACTCCTACGCAGCCTGCATAGCTCCGCCTCCATTCCTCACACCAGCGCCCCCTACACAGTAGTACAGAGGTGCTGCGAGGGCGCACGTGACAAGGAGGAGCGCCAGCCCCAGGTCCTCCTCCCCCTTGAGTGCCACCACTCGCTATCCCCGGCAACGAGCCATTGGTGGCCGGCAAGGTGGAGCACCGGATTTGGGGGATAAAAAAGAGAGAAGAGAGGGGAGAAAAAAAGGAAAAAGAGAGGGTATTGGATTCGAACCACAAGTGATGGAGGGCAACGCACGCGGTAGGCGTGCGGGATAGAGGCGGGGGAGCAGGGGTTGCGTTGAAGCTGCATGATCCCAATGTTTTTGGCCGCTGATCGTGAGTTGAAGCCTCATGGGATGGATCCTATGCATAGACTTCAATGTTTTTGTCTTTTTGGGTACGATTTGATGTGTACACAATGTCTAAGCCATCTCACCGGGGTGCACAATCCTAGGTGGACATAGAAAATTTTAATTCGTGCTTTAAGGGGTAGATGAGCAATGTATATTGTTGAAGAGGTAGGTAAGGGTGGGATCCAGCCAAGTAGTAAATAGTTAAGTGAAACTCCACAATGGTTACATTTTGGAGAGGTAAACAAGGTGGGTCCCACTGAGACAAAGAGGAGCAACAACTGCTACAATCTCAACCACTAAAACTCCAATGACAGCAGACATATGGTATTTTAATCCATTACTATGAGTAATAGACTTATGCTTTGGTAGTTGTTCCATCTGATTCCCACAGTGCTTATAGCATTTATTGCTTACTACCTAGTTTTTCAATACATTGTGGATGCCCTAAGAGCAAGTATTATAAGAGAGTGTAAGCAGGCTGGATATTGAGGTGGAGGAGAAAGTAGGGGAGAGAGAGAGAGGAGAAACGGGCTACAAGCTTGTAGTCAGCTTCGACTCAAGAACCAAAAAATTTTGTGAGGGACAAGTGGACCATTTATTAGTTGTGACGAGCAAACTACTGTACAAGTGGATTGAGAGATGGGTTGCAAAGATCCTTGCAACCAGCAGCCTCCTCTGTTATTAACCTTGCTCTAATATAGATTTCCTTTGCGCAAATAATCATGGATTCAAGCACGAGTGCATAGTCACATCAAGGGGCGGTGATGTTACACTACTATAGAAATGGTTTTTAGAGCACGCAAAAATGTATTTAGCACCAGCCCTTAGTTTTTGCTGCTAAAAATGCTATTTTTAGGGGTGTGTAACACGTCCACCCGTGAAAATGATTTTTAGAGGCAGTTGATGCCATCACCCGCCCCTAGAAATACTTTTTTAAGGGAGGGTGACGCCATCATCCACCCCTGAAAATATGCCTCATTTGTAGGGGCGGGTGACACGACTGATGGCGTCAGCCGCCCCCCAAAATAAATTTTCAGGGGTGGGTCAAAACCTAAAGTAACCTTGCTCCATTTATGGGAGTGGGTTACTTTTTGATACACCCCTTAAAAAATAGAGCATTGCTGCAAATTATTTTTATAGTAGTCTTAGTTTGTGTTAGAACAAACATTGTTAACCAGTTTACTTTTTATAGTCTGAAAGAATTTCATGTAGTTTCGCAAAATAGCTGCCGAAAATATAGTTCTGTCATAATTTAGACCAAATAGTGTAGCACTATGAGAGCCTGAGACTTTAGCCAGGGGAACATTGCAAATGGAGGTGACAAAGAGTAACTATCGGTTGAACAAATAGATGTAGAAATAAAATGCAAAATTTTTACCCATCTTTCACAGATTTGAGTTTGTACAGGTGAGGTTAGGTAGACGGAGCAAACCAACCAGCCATATGTATAATATATATCCCAAAAGCTTTCTTTCATATATATATATATATATATATATATATATATATATATATATATATATATATATATATATATCCCGAAAGCAATATAGAGAGGGCTCTGTTACATCTAAGAATAGAAGGGGAAGTAACTTTATGAAGGGAAGAATGTAACAAGAAAGTGAAGAAAGTAACAAAATCGATTTACCAACTCTAGCGATAAGATTCAGGGTTCGCCGAGGGTAGAAGGTAGGTGGTGGTCGCCAGTAGGATTAAGGATTTGGGGTTTCTGGATTAGGGATGGGGGTTCCATGTCTTGTGGTGGCATCAAGCCTAGCGGTGGTTGTAGGTTGTGGGTGGCGAGGTGGAAGATGGCTTTTGGGTGGTGCCTTGTTAGGGCCATCTGGTGGAGGGATAGGTGGTGGAGGATGGGGAGGGGACGGGAGGTGTAGACGGGTAGGAGAGGGTGGCACCAGCTATGCCGGTGAGGTGGGGGCTTGAGCTAGGATGGGGGGTGCTCGTGTAGATTTGGCCAGAGGGGAGGAGGAGGATGGGGAGGGGAAGGGGAAAGGGGGAGAGAGGGTGATGCTCTCTGGCCTCGAAGGCGATGCCGGTGAGGGGGAGGTTGACTGCGGGATGAGGCTATGCGGAGGTGGAGGGGGCGCGAGAAAGAAGATGAGTAGCATTATTGGGAGAGTTCTCTCTCCCTATCCACCTCCATAATATATAATATATATGTGACTCATTTTGGTTGGAGTGTAATTGTCAGTGATTAATTAGTTTGAATCTTAAATTTAAAATGTATGTTTCTAAAAAAAGTGTGAACCCATTTTCAATTTTGTTTAGACTATTATTTTGTCTGGTACAAACACAACATATTCAATTTGTGTAGGTACTATTTATTTGCATATCCAATGTTTGCATATACCATTGGATGAACTGTTTAACATTTTAAATATACGTATTAAGAATTTCAGATATGATATATTATTTCTACATTGCAATAGAAAATATTTGCCTTAACTGTTAATTTAGGTTTTATAGATAGTTGATTCAAGTTTTTAGAAAAGATATCTACACATAAATGTCCAAACTCATGGTCCAATAAACATGTACTTATGGAGCTGGAATACAGACAACAACAACTAATCATAAATAAAGGGTGAAGTGTAGGATGTGGCATTCTATCAAAAAATATCCTCTCTTAAAGTTTATCTATAATACATGTATAAATACAAAATCTCTCCATTTTCCTTCATTCCAAAAATCGTAAATTTCTCTAGCTACAAAGCATAACAACTAGCAAACAAACCATGACTCCTGAAAATAATTGAAAAAAATCACTCTAAATATGCCACATGTGAACTATCAGATAAACCTTTTGTCAAATTCAAGTCATCACTTCTATATACTCAAATTAATGTATAAATAAAAAATCATGTTTATTCCCACTCTTTCTGAAAATCACAAATTTCTTTAACTATGAAGCATGAAACGAAGCATAAAGGCCATCAAAGAAGAGAGCATGAACTTGCTAACCTTTTGATAAGTTTCTAACCTTTTGAGCACTTGGATGAGTTAAACCCCACAAAACTTGAGAAAAATGGGCAGCACCTCCTCTCTAAAATGCTATGGAGAAAAAAAAACCCCGAGCTCAGTCAAATGGTTGGCTCAGGCTAGGACGTTCCAGGACTAATGCTCTGCTAGGAGGGTCCCAAAACTTGGTGTCGCTATCTTGGATGTTCTATGCAGGTATGAACTCTATTTTTAAATTTATTGAATTTCATTTAGAGGCTTGGGTTTGATGTAGTCTTTTTGTAGTATGCTCTATTAATAAGTATACCTTGCCAGGGGAGATCCAGCATGTGTCATTTTGTGAAGTGGGTCGATGAAGAATGGCCTGCGAAGTTCTAAGAAGTTGCTTGCACTCTCTGGGATGTGGTTGGCAAATTCAAGAAGAGTGCAGATGATGCCAAAGTGGACTTGCTTGGAGCAATTCAACTAAGGAATGATATGTATGAAGAAAAGGAAGCTTTGCTCAGTGAGAATGAAGATTTGGCAAAAGAGAAGGGAGTTCTCACCAGGGAGAAGGAAGCATTGCAGAGGGAGGCGGCCATTAGGGCCATGTTTGCTCATGTCTCATGCAGCACACTACAGGAGAGGGTTGCTCATGACGTTCAAGACAAGAAGATGCTATTTGTTGTGATCGTTTGCATGCTTGGTGTCATGGTTGCCATTCTGTTTGGCATCATCCTAAAGTAGGAAGATGAAGCTCTACAACTCTTTATTTTGCTCATATGATGATGTGTAGTTAACTTGGTGGTTGCAACTGCCCATGATGTAGTTGTTGATTGCCTGATAGAATCATATCCGAACTTGTGGGTTCCCTAATATAATCAGGTTTGATCTTGTGGGTGTTTGGGTACTGCAGTAGCTGTGTTTTCTGAACAAGGTTTCATTAGTTTCTTTTGTAAGATTCCAGGTTGCCTAGGGTGAGCTTGTTTATGTCAATGTTTATGGGATGAATCCTTCATCTACAATTTTCATCTATCACTATTGTTTCAGTTGTTCAATTGTAATGGTTTGGAACCATATGCCTTCAAGCAGCCTAGTTTTCATCTGAAATACATTAGGTACTACTACCATTACAATTTCAGAAATACATGAACAACTATGGTGAGTACAACTTGAAACAAATAATGCTAAGGAGGACTACAATCAAGATCAAGCAGGTTTTCACGACACAAGCTTGATCTCCTAGCAAATTTGGTTGTTTAGCGTTGGCCAGTTTCACGCTGGTATTTGACACCTTGCGTGGCCCACTCACAACAGCATCACCTTTGAAATAGAACACCATCATTGCTTCTTCCTTGGTTTTGTAACTCTTCAAACTTTAGTGGCTGAAACCAGTGACTTGGAGCTGACATGTCTCCCAGTCATCGTAAACACCAGGTCTCCTCCCTTCGAACAGAACATACCACTTCATATGTATAATAGAACACAGAAATGCATGAGTTTATGAAGAAAAGTAACACAACACAGAAAAGATATGGGCATAACACACCAAAAATCAGGCCACACAGCACACAAATCAGGTTTGAAAGAGAAAAGAACTAGCTTAAATTAACTGCAATCGAGTTGTTCAGGTTTAGCAACAAACATGCAGCCAAGTGCATTGCCTATCGACAAATACAACACCTCATGCCTCCCCTAATCTGCCTAACTTTACAAGAGATACTTTGGTTGTGGAACCAAGCACATGTAACTAAAGTTTGAGAGTTCCTTTCAAGTTACACACTGTTGCTTGATGGCCCAAAATAGAGATGGTTGGTCAGCGACGGATCCTTCTCCTCATCAATAGAGCATATCATGCTTCGTGAGATGGTTAGTCAACCACAAATCGTTCTCCTCACCTGTCATGTCTAGAAAACCAAGTGCAGATCTCTTGTGCTCCATCAGATGGTTGAGGTAGAACATCAGCTGGGCCTTAGTGAAGTTGGAGCACCCCATGACTACCTTGAAAATTCCTGGAGCCCCTTCTACATGGATGGTCTGATTCACAGCACCAACAAACCCCCAGACAGCTTCAGTAAGAGTAGCCATGCTTCCAACTTCTTCCTCAACAGCAGCCCTCTTCCTTTTCCCCAGAATAGAAGCATCTAACTTGGGCTTGTTCACAAAGACATCAGCTTGTTGTTCTTGTGTTGCTAGAGGAGCTTCACCATCCACATCAATAGCCTCCTGCAATGGTGATGACTTACCAGTGGTTCATTAGATCCCATAGCATATCTCCCTGTTGCAACTCCACTAGCAAAGATTGCCTACATCTGTGGATAGTTGACCAGGTGCACATTCTAGAATTCTGCATCCTTGAGGCAGTCCTGGATGAATGACAAGTCTATATTAAGGTTCATCCATAGGATTAAGCACACGGGAATAACATTTCATCAATTCAATAGCTTACCTTCACATGACTAGCATAATGCTCATCAGATAAGGATATCATGCAAGTATCCACAATCCAAAGTGACCCACTGAGTTCTTTCAGCCTACATATCTTCCCCCATCTTGCACGCCACTTGCGAAGGTGATTGTACACCTGGCCACCTGAGACTTCTTGGCCAATACATTCAGACAGGTCCCTAGCAACCTTGTTTAGGTGGACATCTTTAAAACCCTTATCAGTCTTGACTCCTTCAGCTACCAGCTCAGTGCACCTTCTTAGGATGAACCTAGACATGGCACTAGTCCAATTCAGCCTCCCAGCTGCACCATTGCCCTCCCTAGGATTTCCCTGTAGAGCCTCTTGCACCTCATCATCACCCATCCCACCATCAACAGCAGCCGTTGCCTACTGAAGCAGCAAGCAATAAATAATAGAATATATGCATTGGAACACTCAATGAAATTTGCAAACCAAGTAACATCATGGTTCATAAAGAAACAACATAGTTTGCAAAAATAACATCATGGTTCACACACTGACATAATGGTTCATGAAAATAACATCATGGTTGACGAAATTAACATCATGGTTCATACCCAATAAAAGAAGCAGCAGACTTAAAGGTACAAATACAACACTATGATCTAGTTCCTTAGGCCTCCCGTGCTCTGCCACATCTTCTCTAGCCATGTGTCTCTCATAGCTGATCAGGTAGCATTGTCCATTGCAACATCGTTGTGGATGTCCAAATTGGAAGGGTTGACATCCCAAGTGCACTATACTGGTATGTGATCATCATGGCCTAGTCTTAGTATCCAGTTGTGGAGGATACAACAAGCCAACACCAGCTTGACTTGGGTCTTGTAAGGGTGGAAAGGCTTGTTGTAAAGGATTTTGAACCTATTCTTCAGTGCACCGAATGATCTCTCTACAGTCACCCTAAGAGAAGAATGCCTTACGTTGAACAGCTCTCTAGCATTTTGAGGCATCCTCTCACCAACTCCCTCAGGTGGTACCTTGTTCCACTATATGGGGGCAAGAACTCGGGTTTAACTGCATACCAGGTAGAACTTGCCTAACATGGGATAGTAAAAGGGGATCAGATGTCATCTACATTTGATCTAGTTTGCATCGTTATGGATTGGTTGTTACCTTGTGGGACTTTGAGGCCATCAGGCCTTTGAAGGGCATCAGCCAGGATAAGAGAATCATGGGCTGATCCTTCCCGTCCAGCTAAGACATAAGTAAATCTTAGATCAAAGTCCACAGCAGCAAGGACATTCTGGGTAGTTGTAAGCTTCCTCCCTAAAACTCTAGCTCTTGATTTGTCTGGTACTATAGCAAGGACATGAGTACCATCAATGGCTCCAATGCAATCCTACATTTAGGATCACCAAACTATCACCAAATATTCCAGTGTGCTGTGCCTAATGTTTAATGCCACAAATTCCAGAACAAACCTTGAAGTAGGGGTGCCACCTCTTGGTGTTTAGAATTTTTGTTGGGACTGCAGTAGATGGTGGCTGGATCAACTCTGCTCTAAGTTCTCCTATAGCATACAATACCTCTTGGAAATACCAACTATTTTTTTCACAAGATCTAAGAAATGGGACTTGGATGCACCTGAACCTTTGGTTGTGACTCACAACATGAAGAAACATTGAAACCTGTTCTTCAATGATGCAGTGCAGGCTATCATTCAGCAGGCCTCTATTACTGAAAAGGTCACACATCTGAAAAAGGGTGCTCTTCTCATCCTAAGTGTGTTAATAGTGTGTGTCATGATGTCATTAGACTGGTACATGAAAGCAAGATTCTTCTATCTTTGTTGATCCCTGGTAGTCATGGGACCATAAGTAACAGCCAATGTACCATATGCAAGTTTCCTAATCCTAACCCTCATCCAGGCACTAAGAACACCCATCAGTGTTGCACCCCTAATTATTAGCTCCCTACGCCTTGCAAGGACCTCATCTAAGTCATCCATGTCTAGAAATACAAACCCTTCCATCAGTTTACCAACTGAATTGATGGCAGCAACCAGTAACAAGCATATCTAACAATCAAATGATGGGGAAATATAGATCCAATAAGCTGGACTAGATGCAAGAACACACACTCGGATCACAAGAAAAAGTTAAACCAACTAGACAGATATTAAGACCAAAAGATATGCATCAAGGCAAAAGCTGAAGGGGAGAAAGCAGAAACGCAAGGGAAGTGAAGGGAATCGAGGGAGCTTTTAACCTATCCTTCATGCGTGGCAATGCAGGCCTCTGACCTCGTGCTCCTAGAAACAGCGGTGGGATGGCAATAATGGCAGCCGCCAGTGCGAAGGATAGCTAGGCGGCGGAGAGGAGAGGTGGCGGCACAGGAGCGACGAGAGGTAGCCGCCCCTGGGCGAGTGAAATGGGAACAATAGGATTAACCCAAACACTCACCCGAGGTTTTGTTTCGTGGCCTCACAGGGCTCCGGTGGCCAGAACGGGCCCACATAGATGGCCAGCCCAAGCGCAATGCAGCCTGCATTGCTGGAAACGCCGCTCGGGTGTGTTTCCGAGAGTGCAGGCTGTACTGGGCCGAAATGCACAACTAGAGCCTGGCTAAGGGGCTAAAACACCCAACCAAACAAACAGAGCTGCACTAGGGAAGCCTGGCTAAAAGCCTGGCTAGCCTATAGTGCACCCAACCAATCATGCCATAAATGTCCTCGACGCCATTTAGTACCGGCTATAGCCACTAGCCAATAATAAGTTGCCGCCTGGGGAAATCTAGTCATTGCCCCTGTGGCGTCAGTGTGGCACTTTAGTGCCGACTAGTAGATACAGTAGGTACTAAATAGCTCCTCGGGACACTATTCCTTCGGCATGAATGCTCTGTTTTCTGTAGTGTAAACGACAGTGTTTAAGGGGCCTCCTTTGCATCTCATAAAAGAATAGAAGAATAGAACAATAATATAACGCTATAATCTTTTCAATCTAGTAATTATTGCATCTCCTAATAATAGACGACAAGACATAGATGTAAGCTAATTTTTTCTTTTCTTGCTATTTTTATTGAATGTGTGAGTGTGAAATTTCAAATTAAATGTTTATGTAAAATGTGAAATTTCAAATTAAATGTTTATGTAAAATGTGAAATGTCAAATTCAATAATTATTAAAAGTGAAAAATATGTAAACTTGGTATTCATTTTGTATTATGAATGAATTTTTTAACACTCTAATGATGTTTAATTGAGGTTCACATTTGATTTTTCAACTCAATGGTACATGGGAAAAGGGCTCCGATCAATCTGCATTTGATGTAGACTCGTATGGCCTGTATTAACAACCGATTGAATATGCCGATGAAACACCACAATTAGTCGTATGTGCGAAAAATTATGCATTTGCAAAATGCTCGCCACTTTAACTCATCATGCAGTCGTAAAGTATGAGATATCTTAATATCCAAGTATGAGATATCTTAATATCGAGTTTTATGCAATTCATAAAAAATCATATGACACCTGCATAGATACACTGAAAGCAAATTTCACCTGTTCTTGCTAATTTTTGTGAATATGACTATGATTTATCTATGGCAACACAAACTCAACGGCATAGACCTCTTGTCCTCTTGATGAGGACATGCCCCTAGAGGCTACTCAAGTTAAACATAAACATATTTATGATGGACCAATTACACGTAGCCGTGCAAAGCTACTCCAAAAAGAGGTGACCTCATTCTTAGCTGAAACTAACTTTAATATACATGAGAATATTATACTACCTAAAAATTCTACATTGATATTGCTTAGGTGCTCACATGAAGAAAAGGATCAGATCAGACAACCAGATCGGACCGCCAGATCAGACCAAATAAGATCAGACAACCAGATTGTACCGCTATATCGGATCAATCCAGTTCGGACCACCAGTTAGGACCACCAAAATAAATACCCATAACTCCTAATTCCTGCAACCTCTGAAGGCCCATGAGTACCCGTTGGAAAGATTATGAAGTCTACTTTCCAACACAATAAATTTCATGTCATTTAGACTTCCCAATAAGGATTTATGGTCAAATCATTGAAGACTGCTTAGAAGGTCAAGAGTCTGCCCGAGGATTTATCTTGCTCAACTTCCCGTGCAAGACTGTACCATTCTACAATGTTTCATGGTGCATGATACACATGCCTGGAAAGCTTATCAAGTTTAGTTTCATACCCAATAAACGGTTTATCATTTCAACTTCCGAGTAGGGAGAAATGATCATTTTACTGAAGACTGCGCAGAAGCCCAAGAGATGCGCGGGAATTGAAGACCATCTCGTGAATGATTCACCTGTTGGCCTTCCATCTTCCAAAATGGAGACTTCAGTTCATACCTATCTAGGAGGGTTGTTCCTAGTATAAATATCCCCTATGTGTACTCAGAAAAAAACTTTTGATCATTTGATGAACCGATATGGTATTCCAGCTGATTTGCTGATGAGTGACTTACACCTTTGTTCTTGCGAGTTCTTCTTAGACTTGTGAGGAAGATCTCTCTGAGGTCCCCTATTTCGTGCTCTATGGTTTCCAGTTTGGCTGCACCATTTTGTGTGGATTATTCCCGGTTTGTGGTTCTGCGATCGTTCGGAGATCGAATCGAAGTCCTCAAGGTTTCGGTGCCTCTCTCCCCGTCGCTTGGTCGCATCCAACCTTGGCATGTATAAAACTATTTACCTGCTGTTCGCAGCAAAGTTATCCTTGTTCCTGAACCTACTATCGTGAAGATCGGGCCATCCTTGTGCTGATTCATATCGGCACCTATCACCTCTTCTTCCGAGGAATCATATAATTGAGCATATTATTTATCAAGATGTTGTCTAACCGCTATTAAATGACTTATCCTCAATTCATTATCTTCATATTATTTTAGCAAAGCTTCGTAGTCTCCTCAACCAAAACTGTCTAATATATTGCTTCGTATTCTTCTGGACCATAGCGGCATATGAAACCACTTACAAAAAAAAACATAATCACACTACATGATGTAAAGATCCATATAGACAGGTGGGACATGAAGACAATAATGAAGGCTGACAAAATATACCTTTCACGTGACATCCTTTCAATTCAATAGCAGAGAGTGCGTCTCTTTCATTTGTCTGACCCGAGACTAATACCCTTATTTGTCCTCAGTCCAATTTTTACAACATCAAAGGACTTTTAGTCCCGATCGGTAATACCAACCGCAACTAGACACCCTTTAGTCCCACTTGGTGTTTCCAATGGGGACAAAAGTCCTCTATACATTAGCCCCTATTGATAATAGCAACCTGGACTAAAGGGACCCGATTGTAGTTATCAGCCGGGACTAAAGGATTCTTCATGGGTTAGTTTAAATGGAAAGTATCCCATCTAAAGTCACATGTGCTATGTAGGTGGGATAGCAAGAAAACTAGTTACTAGCCATGGGGTCTTGGGTTCGAGTTTGGTGGAAGGTCCTAGCTTTTAGTCTCGGATTGGTTGTCGCGATTGGAAAACTGAACTCATAAAGGGTCTTTCCAACCAGGACAAATACATACAGTTTTCAGTACCAGTGATTTGCCTTCACTGATCATTTTCCATATACATCATCGTTGCCTTGAACTTGAATACTTGCTTTAGTAACCTATGCCAAGTTCATCTCTTTAGCTCTTGTGCATTCAACTTTTGCAGTCTCTTCTTTTTCCAATTTGTCAAACTGAGTGGACACCTTGGCTTTCCTTGCGATTTGGAAAGCAGCAATATTCTTCAAGTATTTGAACTTTCAGGTATCTGATACATCAAGATTGCTTCATCACCTCCTTTCTATTGGTAGCCAATGTTTTTAACATGTTAATTAACTTTTTATCACTTATGTCCAGATCTGAACATTTTGCTTCACCTTCTTGGCCGATTAGTAGTTTTTTTTTGCTTCATTCCACCTTTGATATTTAGCCATAAGTTCTCGAAAAGTGAGCTTCAGATTTTTGTTTTTGTGTTTAACACGGTCTTTACCTCTAGCTTCTATTTTTTTCAGTCCGAGCAACATTATTGTTTTGCTTGCACAGCAGATTGAACTGGCTCCTGTTTTGATTGGGAAGATTTTGCTTTACCTAGTGCCTTCTTTATTTGTGATGCAATCATCAATTTCAAGATTATTTTTAGCAGATCTCAATGACCCTCTATCAACAGCTGATTATATCTTTTTCCCAAAACATATTATAACTGTTAGTGTTTTAATCGAACGAATTGTGCTACTTATTACAATGTAGCACTTTTTTAACTCTTGAAGTGATGGTATGGTTTGATGATCAAAGAGCTTAACAAAATTGTTTAACAAGGGTACGAGTGTATGACGAGAGGATGACATACTCTTCTTCCTAGATCCTACTTCACTACTCTCCCTGTTCTAAATTATATGTTTTTTATAGTATTTACTATGCACCTTAATATTTGTTATATTATTTAGATACATAGAAAATACTGTATATCTAAAGTTAAAATGATCTGTAATTTAGAACATATATGGAGTAAATACCTACTCGTACCAACATACAGTACATGCATTTAGATATATAGGACAACATACAACAGTTACCTAAACACTGCGATGAGAAAAACTCACGTGAATCTATAAAGCAAATACTACTAACGAACTAATAAGAAGGGTACGATAGCAAAGAAGAAAAAATACTACAGCATATAGCAGGAATATTAGGGTACAACAACGCTGATGGGCCTATCAAAGATCCAGTTGATCGGGATGAGTGTGGTCTTCTTTTTTGCCTTGACCGCCCTATCGTGGGCCTTCTCCTCCATCCTCTTAATCTTGTGGGGCAGCGCGCCCAGGTAGTCCTGCGCGCGCCTCCCGTCGCTGGAGAGCCCTGCCGTGAGGTCCCCCACGCGCCACTGCCGCATCAGGTGCTCGAGGATGCAGCGGTAGTCGGACAACGTGTACGTTCCGGCCTTCTCGGCGATGGCGATGAAGCGAGCGTAGAAGTGGCCGCCGCTGTGGCGGCCGTCGTTGAGGAAGGCGGTCGGCATGTCAATCCGGCGCCGCATCATGTACGCCATCGCGCGCACGGCAGCGTCCGGGTCGGCCTCGAAGAGCTTCCCCATGATGCGTGTGTAGGCCGCCTCGTGCCGTTTCTCGTCGGCGGCGACGGTGCCGCAGATGCGAGCGAGCGCGCCGTCCCCGGCCCCGCGGGCTCCCACGAGGCGCGCCGTGTTGCCGTGCGCGATTGCGGTGGCGCGCTCCTGGAAGGCAACGTAGACGAAGCCGTGGAACGGGCTGGCCGGCGCGTGCACGGCCATCCCGTCGCGGATGAGGCGCTGCACGGTGCGCTCCACCTCGCGCATGTCGAAGCGGCCGGAGAGGTGCATGTAGCGGTTGAGCACGTCGCCGTGGCGGTTCTCCTCGGCCGACCACCCGCGGATCCAGCGCGCCCACGCGGTGGCGTCGGCGCCCGTGGCGTCACGCACGACCTCGAAGCGGTTCAGCCCGCTCGGGTACGTGGGCAGCGCCTCCTCCGTGACCATGTTGGCCACGAGGCACACGAGGAGCTCGTCGGGCACACCCGCCGCCCGCTCCCGGAGCTCAAGGCACGCGGCGTGGAAGCCGTCGCTGCCCAGTGTCGCAGGGTCCGGCAGCAGGTCGGACGGCTGCCAGGATGCTTCCACCGGCTTGAGTAGCGGCAGCACGTGCTCCTCCACCCACGGCTCAATCTCCCTCAGCACCTCCAGCCTCTCCGGCGCCAGGTAGCTACGCCATTCCTCCTCCTCGTCCACGATGTTCTTCTTCTTCTCTTGCCGGCGGCGTCCGGGCGTAGTATCATCTCTACTCGCTGTAGCTGCAGCCGTACTCCTGCACCTCCTGCATGCACTCACGAGTCACGACGACTCAACTTGTTTACGTCAAAAATCACGCAACCCAGCTCCATCGTCAAGATTAGTTAATATAGTCACGCGACATTAATTACATAGTGGATGATGTGCCCAAAACGTATGTAGCCGTGCTACTGATGAGACACTGCACGTACCAGCTGCGGCGGTTGATCACTCGGACGCCATTCCCAGCACCAGCAGCTGCTGCTGCTTTTGTTTGTGGCCTGTTTCTACCAGCAGGAAGATTTGGTTTACAGGGCGGGTAGCCACCACACCTGAACAAGGTTGTTGTTGCCAAGACCATGGCCATGGGTGTGCTGAAGCGGCTCGCAGTCCAGGAGATCGATCGTGTTATGGACACGAGTGTTGTGTGGCTGCTCCGATCCCATCCATGTCGCGGGGCGGGGCGTCCTTATAGAGCCCGAGCTGGGACGTACGGTGCGTGATACAAAATTGCAGTTACTACCGCGCAGTTGTTTTGTTGGAGTAGTAGATGGCATGGAGTAATTATTCAGTCTCCGGTGGGGAGTAGCTCATTCATGTCATCACTGTACCCGCAGCAGTCATCGGCAGTTATGAAACGTTGTCAGCTCGGTATAGTACAATTAATACAGTATCACCCCGACACCGTCCTTCGCCGTCTCACTCTCACATGGTTCTCATCAGTCCATGAATGCAAGTAGGTTCCAGATATTGTTTTTTTATTTGCAAGTAGGTTCCAGATATTTGCTGTTTTTGGTGCGCGTAAACTAAGACCACTGTAGCATCATTTCCTTCGTATGTTTGTGCTCGTTTTAGGCTTGAATGCGTGTTGTATACAAAAAATCATTGTAGCTGCGCATTTCCTAGTCGAGTCAAGAGTAAAGTCCTTTTTATTCTCTAAACTTGTGGCCGAGTTTGAAAAGCACAACAAACTTCAAAATCAGACAACTATGCTCTCTAACTTTTCAAAACTGGATAAATTATCCCTAGAATAATCAAAGTGGTTTGTGCAGTGGTTTTTGCTGCTTTGGCTTTCCCCTCCCCCACTTACCACTACTAGAAAAGAGGCCATCGGTACACCTCAAATGTAACAAAACCAAAATAACCCGGTACCAAAGGTTCTTTTGAGTTGCATGGAAAAATCCAGGGATCCTTTAGTACCGGGTGTTAATACCACCCGGTACCGAAGGCTAGACATTGGTACCGGATGGTGTTACCACCCGGCACTAATGGATCTTTTCACATTAGTACTGGGTGAAAACATCACCCGGTACCTATGTCTAGCCTTTGGTATCGGGTGGTGTCTACCACCCGGTACTAAAAGTGCTTCATAGGTTACTTCAAAAGAAAAATATCTTCCCCTCAGTCACACCTGCGGTAGATGAGGTGGTAAAGGAGATACGCGTGAGACAAGAGGTCACGGGTTCGAATCCTAGTCACTGCAATGTGCCCCTATTTTCTTTTGACGCAGTGCAAAGGTACCCAAAGGTACCGGGTCATTCACCTGGTATTAATGGCTAGAGCCATTGGTCCCGGATGCCTAGTACCGGTTTTAAGAACTGGTACCAAAGGCCATCCGTGACCGGTGCCAAAGGCACTTTTTCTAGTAGTGTACATGTGGTCTCCACTCATCGTCACCTACCTCTTCACTCTTCCTCTCCTTCACCATGGCTGAGTTGAGCCAAGGCTAAAATCCAGCCGCTTTCCAACACCTCCATCCGATTCCACTCACCCAGTGCCATCCCACCTCCTCCTCTGCATTCCCACCACTAGTTGAAATAGCAACTTCCACGATTGTGCGGGACGTTTTAAAATTTTATCATTGAACGTACCACATCTATGAAGCAAAATTCAAGTTCGTCATATGAAACGAACCGGGTTCCCGTAAGGCGAACCCGACTCCCTGTATCGGTGTGATAATTCGTGAATCTGACGCTATCACATTAAAGATTTATCATTTCAGGAAATATCACGGTCATACCCCTTAAATAGTACAATCATAGGTTTAATTATTACATAAATTCTTGGGATTTGTAGTACAATTCTCCCACTACAAGCCCGTTGGGTTAATTCAGAGCAAGCAGAAAATGATAGCAGTAGCTAGGCTTCAGGGCCTCTCCATCTGGACTCCTTATATCCACAGGCAAACTTGAGTGTAGCACGAGCTTCAGTTGTACCATCTATCATTATTGGTGTCGAACTCCGATTTGGACCCTGTATCTTGACAAACTATCCCCAAGGATGGGATAGGCTCACGTCACCATCCATATGCAGCTTTAAGCGGACTATGCTACGGGTATAAAATAGTTCATGGAATGGCAAGGGTTTCCTATATGCAAGCAGCAATACGAGTATATCATCCATCCTCCAGACTCGGGCCATTCCGGCCCCCCGGACTGCCTATCTACTCAAACCTTCAGATAAACATACCCCACGAAGGCGGTGTGAGAACTCCCTCTCCTCGCACCTCAACTGCACATCGGCAGGGAAAGCATCTCAAAGGGGGGAGGTAGAAATCAAGTAACACTATTTTATGGAAGTGAAATAGGATCAGAGTTGTACATGACCGAGTACGTGGCTATACATATAGTTTTCACCCTACAGGGGTTGTACACCTAGACCCACTCGAATCGAAGCCAGCCATGAATGACCCTTCTGGACGACAAGACACCAGTCTACTGTAAAGAAACTAATGGCTGCGACCACCATCCTGCTTTCCCAGGTCTGGGTGCGTCCTCCCACGAGAGGTCACCCTGGAACTATGAAGCCTCTCCGTGCTGTGTTGGGGCTCGTGAGGACCAGTACCCCTTCACGACAATACTAGACCTCCCCCTGCCCTGATCTCTATCCTCTTGCAGGCTTGGTCCTGCGCGTAGCCAGCTCAAACTAGATCCTCCCGCATAAGGATAAGTGGTGTGCATGCTCAACATAGTTCATGTCCATGCATGACTAACTCAGGCATTAGTAGCCAGAGCAAGCGTCTTCGTCTCCTGTGCGTCTCCGCCGCAACAGTCCGCAGTCCACAATAGTCTCCTCCAGTCCCTCTCTGAACCCGAAGGATCGATTCCCCATAGGGAAACAGTTGTACCAGCCACAAGTACTCACAGGGTGTGTTCAACACACACACCTCCAGCCCCCAATCAAATGATCAGGTTAAGTTGCTCACTCCCACTGAGTAATCCTATCCACCAGCTCCTGAGAAATATATCTCCACTCATGCCAAGAATATATCACAGTATCCTGCAAACACACATTGATAGCAAAGCAAGATCTCTCGACCATTCATAAATGGTAGAGTAGGTGTTCAAGGGATGTGGCAGAGGCACGACATGCCTCCTTCCTCTCTCTCTCCACATCACGGTCCTTCTTCACTGCACCGCCCACCATACCCGTCTTACGGCGCTCATTCCCCTTCAGGGCACCATCCTTCTTCTTTGCTAATCGGCCATCTTTGTGATGCGTGTAGATGCAGGGGGGGCGTCTCGCTAGAGGTTGGGGTTTTGCTCGAGGTCCTCTTCATGGTCATGGTGGGGGTTTTAGTGGAGGTGGAGTTGGAGACAGATTAAGTCGACCTGGAGGCGGAGATGTGGACGGAAGCAGATGAGGAAGAGGAGGAATCATTATAGGCGGTCAGTGACGATGTCAGCGAAGGAAGCAGAGGAGGCAGAGGTGCGATCTGGATATCCGGTCCTGAGACTGACGCGTGGGCCTGGTGGTGCATTGGGCACACACGTGAGTGACAATGTCAGGGGGAAACGATCTCCACTCATGAAACATTGCGGAAAAAAAAGTATATTCCTGTCAGAGTCATAGATGCCTTAAATATGATTTGAGGCCAAAATTTCAAGCAAGATAATTCCATTTTCACTGTTGACAGAAATATTGACAGAATTATGATACTCAAGAACACAACCATTCAGCATAGATAAATAGATCAAAGATAGATATTATAACTACATATGGAACATATATTACATAAGGTTCCACAATGGTGCCATTGCAACTTCACTAAACACTACATTAGTTGTCCATCATGCAGAAGCACAAGGCTAGCACACAAAAGAAGTACTTAATTGATGATTACATAAGTTATTAAGTCATGACACATATGTACAACTACATAGGTTATACCCTATAGCCTAGCTAGGAGGAGGAGGAGGGTGCCGGCGGTTGGAAATACTTGCGCTTCAGGAGGACGCGGATATTCTCGGCCTTTCGCTTCATCTATCAATCCGCAAAGGGGCAAGTTAGCATATATATAATTGGAATTGAGGAATCTTAAGGTAGGGGGGCCATATATCACCTCCGTCTTCGTCGGCTTCGGCCATTCTCCAATCTCCTCATCGCTGTCAGTACAAAATGAGCAATGAACTGCAATCTTGTCATTCATCCTGAAGACATAGCGGCGCTCATGAATCTTCATTAGCAAAATCAGAGTCACTATTAGAATCTCAAACATGAATGATTGGAAGTGCTAAATTAATCTCAAACAATTAAAAACAGATATAGAATCCATCTTATGCTATATATAGTCAATATTGAAATAATTTAACATGAATGTTTGCAAGTGCTAAATTAATCTCAAACAATTTAAAACAGATATAGCATCTATCTTATGCTATATATAGTCAGTATTAAAATAATTTAACATGATGATTGCAAGTGCTCAAATAATTAAAAACAGATTCACAATCCATTTTAGGCTAGATATAGTTAGTATTGATATAATTTAACATGAATGTTTGCAAGTGCTAAATTAATCTCAAACAATTCAAAACAGATTTACAATCCATTTTATGCTATATATGTCAGTATAGATATAATTTAACATGAATGATTGCAAGTGCTAAATTAATCATTGTAACTGATTATATATCCCAAATCCAAACTAGAAGAGTGCTATTACAACACATTTCTCATCAATGATACACATGACATATGCCAATTAATATCCATAGAATCAACTTGATTGTAGTACAAATGCTAAAAACTGTACATTCAACTTGATTCTAATGCATACAATCCGCACTTGAAAATATAAAAATCCAATCTGCCACGTGAAATCGACATTACATTTGCTAAAATTGCTACATAAAATATCACAATAATGATCTAAACTACTTACAGTAATCTGATTCAATAGAAAAACCCCCAAATCCATCCACTCAGTAAAAAACTCCAAATCGATATAGTAACCTGCGGGCCCAAATCGATGCTAACCTATTGCTAGGGAGACTCCGGCTCGACGGCTGCGCGTGGGCATCGTGTGGTGCGAAGCTAGGAGGCACAAAGGGAAGGACGGCCTCTTCGTCCTCATCATCGTCTTCCTCGTCATTGTGGAGGACGAGTGGCACCACCGCCGCTTCCTCTTCCTCTTGGATGCGCCTCCTCCTCCTCGGGCGCTCGTGGCTCGTCCCTTTGGCCGCGATGAACCTTCCTTCCCTGTCACGCCTCAGGTGGGCCGAGTGATGCTCCACTAGAGGCGGTGGCGCATCAATGGCGACCGCAGGAGGGGAGGCGGGCACGAGGGTGCGACCCTAGCGGCGCCTGCCTCTGCATCCGAGGCAGAGTCGGAGGCGTGGCTGCGGGAGCGAGTTGCGTGGACCAAGTCGTAGATGGAGGAAGCAAGGCGGTAGGAGCGAGGCGGCGAGCGGGAGTTGATGGGATAGATTGGGGAGAAAGGCGAACCGACTCTTGACGTGGGGGTGGAAACCGCCGGTGCCGCTTTGTTTATGCATGAAAAGGGAGACGCATTTAGTGATCAGTCACAGACTCGTGGGCCCCAGCATCATTGGACCCACGAGTCAGTGACGCTTCGGAGAACAGACCCAATTGGGTATGTTAAGGCCAGTCAGTCTCAATGGGAGTTTCATGGCATAGTTACCTAGACTGAGAACTAGGTAAGTCAAGTCTAAGTGGAAGTTTCATGGGCCCAGTTACCAAGACTGGGAACTAGGTAACTGTGCCAGATGGGTTTCATTGTGATGAAACTCTCCTTACAACCCATGAAACTCCAGCCTTCTCTCTCCTTGCCATGTCAGTAAAATTCATGATATTAATGTTATGAACCCTCCATAAAACTTCCTTTGAGACTGCCTGTGCCAGATGAGTTTTCATGGTGATGAAACATTCCTTATATCCCATGAAACTTCATCTGTCTCCCTCTTTGCCATGTCAGCAAAATTGATGATAGTTAATGGTATGAAGCCTCCATGAAACTCCCATTGAGACTGGCCATATGATACCGGATGTGGAGGGGGCAAACTGCATGCAGAGTGGACCAGTGCATTTGACCTTTTTGTGGCCCCATCATCATTGGGCCCACGCGTCAGTGAGGCTTCTGTGAACAGACCCAAATGGTCCGGCTCTTGACATGGGGCCCACATGAAATTCTATCCACACTGCTTTGCACAGAGTAGCTGCTAGGCATACTGATTCATCTCTAACAAATTTCAGTCAAATTCAATAAAATTTTATAGTGTGAACGTGAGATTTTATTTCCTGGGTCCGACTCGAAATGTGGGGCCCACGTATAATTCTATCCACAATGCTTTGCACAGAGTACTAGCTGCTACTAATACTGAGTCATCTCTAACAAATTCTGGTCAATTTCGATAAAATTTTATAGTGTGAATGCGACATTTTATTTACAGGGTTTGGCTCTTGACGTGGGGCCCGGGTGTAATTCTAGCCACACCGCTTTGCACAGAGTAGCTGCTAGTCATATTGAGTCATCTCCAATAAATTTCAGCCAGTTTCAGTCATATTGTGATGCAATTGATCCATTGATAATTGAAGCTACATGAGTGGGTTAACAAAACACCGAGTGGCTCAATGGTTTGCTCAATGCATTCTCTAGTTGAAGGTCTAGGTTCGAACCCTACTTCCACTTTGTTTTTGATTTTTTTGTTTTATTATAAACCACGTACAATTTTTCAGATGAGACACTGACGTGCGAGTCCACATGACAGTGAAACATTCATATCCAGATCTTGGTTGCCAAGGATATTTTCAATGTCGGGGACACAAGAGATTACATTGTCATTCGTATCCAGATCTTGGTTGCCAAGGATTATTTCAATGTCGGGGACACAAGAGATTACATTGCCATAGAGAGAAGGAGCAAGCATTTGCCATCCCGAAATACACATTCTGCACACACCTAGGTTTATATTGCCAATGACGATGATTGCAGCAGACCAGGTTCATCGTCGGATCAAAGCACACGCATTGAAGAAAAAAATCACAGTAACACCACACATGTTCTCGTATAGAGAATACTAAACACAGACAAACTGATCATTTTAGTTGACTTCAAACATTGTTTTGTGGCACCCACACTAGTTCCTGACGCAAAACGTTCACACTAGGGCAACTAGTTTCTAACACAAAAGATAAACTGAACAACAATGCTCCTCTGCTTAAATTAAACCTTGCTACAATCATGTTTATTCATAGAGTGTAAACATCCAGCGTCCTTGCCTCATCCTGCACTTGATAGCAAGCCGGAGCTCCTCCGCATTAGCATGGATCCGACATTTTACAAGAGAATTAATTAGCATAAGGAGATAGGGGATGGATAGCGTACGAAGAGAACCAATAACACCTTGGTGCACAGAACCTTTTAATGGCGCTCATCATCACTTTCTTCCGATAATTGCATTAGGATTTTGATTTTCCCAGATTCAAATACATACTCCTTTCCATCCTTCAGGTTTACAAGAATGAACAAGACATTTGTTATGTAGAGATTAAAACAAAGTGACAAAATCATCAGACTCTAAATTCGAAGACTACTCTCACCTCAAATATGGGCCAGAATGTCACTCCCTTCTCCTTTGCCATAGCCCTCACGTCGAGATACTGTTGTTCATAGCGTGCTGGAAGTGGCACTGCAGGTTTCCTCTGTTTGGAAGACCAATAATAGGATTAAATGGTCCGGTATCATGAGCTTCCTTTATATATTAGAGATGCACTTAGCTTACAAGTCAAATATTACTGAGTGCCTTAGCCTAATATTACTCATTTTTACTGATTGCCTTCTTCCTTAGCCAAATATTACTGAATGCCTTCATCCTTAATTACTGAATGCCTTCAACCTTAACCAAATATTACCAATCTTAATTATTGAATGCCTTCATCCTTTACCAAATATTACTCATTTTTAACATCTAGCGAGTGTGAATCTTTTTGTAATGCTTCCTGCATGCAGGATATACTAAGCATATCATTGAATACCCCACTTAGCAGGCAATCTTAAACAATTAACACTCTCCTCCCTCAACCATACTTCTTGTGACATTAATCGTCAAGTATATCTACAAATTGGGAATCTTTATCTAATTATTATTGCAATGCATGATAAATGGTAGTGAGACTAGCATTACATCAAGACATCACAGATGAACATGCAATGAGATCTACGACTATAGAAATGTTGGACGGTTCTGCCTCACCTCAGTGCCGCGAGTTGCAGAGGCAAACCCAACATTCCCCGGGTTACTATAGCGGCCGGCGTTGCTTGCTTTGAAGCCCAGTGGAATGTACAATAAAATGACATTGGGCTTGATGTCCTCGGCTTCTTGTTCGATGCGCTCGTACCTTAGCTTCTTGTTCGATGCTAGGCCAGCGTGGTGCCTCGACGATGAGGGCCTCGAGGAAGCAGGACTTCTCGCAACCCAGCGACCAGATTTGTAATGTGGCTGCCTATGGCGCCCCATCGTCTCCCTGCAGGTGGCGGAGAAGGTTGTGACCGGCGGTTGGAGGGGATCGAGGGGTGATGCGGCCGGAGTTGGGTGGGAAGAGCCAGAAACCCTGGTCTGTGATGGGATGTTGTGGGGGAGAAAAACCGTAGGGTAGAGAAAGCCTAGACGTGGCGGTTCTTCGTCTTATTTTGTTTGACACCCGTGGCTTGCTTGTGAGCCTTGGCTACTTGGTCCAATAAGTCACTGGCTTTGGGTAGGCACAACTGCTGAGAATTCTGTGGGGAAACTGCTGATGTTTCCCTCCAAAAGCTGAAGCCCTTTGGCCTTCGACATGTGGGACCCAGCGACATCACAATGTGGGTCGCGGCACACTGACCGGCGGTTCGGCCATAATTGGACGACTGACATGCGTGGCCCACATGTCAGCGCTGGGATATCTGGGGTCTTTGTTTGGATGAAATGGGATGGTCGGTTCTTCTGTTCTTCATGGCTAATCATTGTTGTACTTTGATTCATAATGAAAACTTTAAACTTGTATGGATATTTGAAATCTTGTCCGAATCACTTGATTTTTTTGCTTATTTTTTGAAAAATATTCATCTAGCAAATGGGTTCCACTTCATCGAGTATCTCCAGTTTGATTTTGTACCCTAATAGAAATATGTCTTAGCATTGCATACACTAAGTTATAACACAACAATAAAGGTGTAGTTGCCACCGACATTTGGTGTCTAGGCCATCCTAACCTATATGCAGTGTTTTGAAAATTGGGAAGTTCATTATTCTACGAATGTTAGAGGGATGTATCTCATCCTATGTGCATATGATCCTTGTAGTGGAAATTGAAGGAGAAGATGAGCACTCCAAAGTATTGGTTCTTTTAAAGGTGCATCATAAACGCTACTTGCAGGGAGGTGTTAGTTGTGCTTAGAAACAAAAGCACATTGCCAAAATACAAATTCTTCGGGATTAATATCTTGTATGAATGAGATAAGGATAATCTATATCTAACAAACTAGTAAATGAAACTAATGTAACACGATGCTATGGTCTCCAAGAGATAGATAATCTTCTCATAAGAATTTATAAAAAGAAAACCACCTGATTTGGAGTACAAATAACAAATCTATACACATTTGTAGTTTTCATTATGAATAAAAAAATGAATATGAGTGAACGACTGAGTGCACAACTGATGAACAAGGTGGGACCCGCTTGACAATCCCACAGCCGGATCCGCATGTGCAGAAGGCGCCTCTCCTGGTCAGAGAATCGAGTTCCATGCGGAGTAAATGGGTTCCACTTCATCGAGTATCTCCAGTTCGATTTTGTACCTTAATAGAAATATATCTTAGCATTGCATACACTATGTTATAACACAACAATGAAGGTGTAGTTGCCAACGAGATTTGGTGTCTAGGGCATCCTAACCTATATGCAGTCTTTTGATATTATGAAGTGCATTTTTCTATGAATGCTAGAGGGACCATGAGTATCTCATCCTATGTGCATATGATCCTTATAGTGGAAATTGAAGGAGAAGTTGAACACTCCAAAGTGTTGGTTCTTTTTAAAGGTGTAACACCCAAAATGAACAAAGGGCAAAATACGCTTTCTACATGGGAAAGCGTAAAGTTGGTAGCCAAAATTATTTTTTATCCTTTGCTCGAATGGACAAACGTTCACTGTTTGACTATGTTTGACACCCATACAGTAACAACATGCTACAGTACCCAATCCCCCCTCATAACCCTAAGATGTCGCCCCTTCCCCTACCTGCGTCGCCATCTTTTGCCATGGATCAAGAACAGAGAGGAGAGGGAGGGCACGTCGTCCGTCGTCGCTGTTCCTCTCCAAAAACCGGTTGGATTTCCTCTCCTCTTTTCATTTCTCCCCATCTCCGTGGCTTCTCCTCGCTATTCATGGTGGTGCCGCCTTGTGTGGTGTAGCACAGCGAGGTTGGATGCAAGGAACAAGGGGAAACAGAGTGGAATTGGCATATTTGTCATCGTCATCGCCGTCGCCTTTGATATTTTCAAGGGGAAACCCAAGGTGAGACATGTCCAACTTGTTTCCGTCATGGTTTTAGATGTTTTTAGCTCATGGGAATAGCGGTTTTAGTCACCATTCGGATTAGGGTTAAGGGTTTACCCTCGTCGCTGTTCTCAGCACACTATCAATCTGCACAGTTTCTGTTTCTAGCAGTTTTTCGTGCTCTTAGTATCCTCTGAAAAATATTAAACCTTTACATGAGTTGGAGAAGATTTCGAGATCTTTCTGTGGCCGCAAAGAACACCTCAATTGGATTTAAGATGAGGGAGAAACCAAAGTTGGAATCTGACTGTTTTTTAGTTTCGTAATTCTGGGCAGCGTCTGTTAACATGAAGTTTAGGAAACCTTAATGGCAGAATTGGACTTTCTGGTATTTAAAAAAGTTTTAGATATTTTTACGATATTTCCAGATTGGTAAAGTTCATATTCTTATGAATTTTGTGCTTCAGTTATGACTGTTTTAGTAGGACTTTTCTGCAGGATCTGTCAGATTGTCAGATTAAGGTTCACCTCAAATTTACCCATTGTTGATGATTTTTCCTCTTCTTTTCGATAACTAGAAAGTTTTAGTTCCTGAAATTTTCTTTCATATGACAAAATATCAGAATTTCTGTCCATCAGGATTTAAGGATACAAAAAGAATAAGCTGCAGTGCTGCTGTTATGTCTAGATTGGAGTGTTTTGTGTGAGGACGTTGGGTTCGGGCGTAGAAATGCCTTACTCGATGTATTTAATATGAAGTGTGTGTTTTTTTTCATGCTGAGATATGTTTGTGAACAGGTAGTGCAGCTTCAGACTGTGCTTAGCTCACGTTTTTGATCTTCGGTGAAGGCAAGTAAACGTAGCGATGTGGTCTACTCGCTTTAACTTTGTTATTTGAATTGCCTCCATTAAATTTCAGAATCTCACACTAGCCAGATAAGATCTGATTTTTTTTTATTTATGGATTTATATGTTTATCCACTTGTGGCATTGCTCTTGGAGTTATAAATTTGGGAGGTATATGAAGTTCATGCATTGCAATCATACATTTGCACTCTCATATTGAATATGCATATGAAGAAACTGTAGCCGGATTGGTGCGGTAAGTACCGGTACAGCAACACTTATTGGGATATAGCAATGTGGTTGCAGTCCTCACTTTCTTCCTTGGGATTTGTGGGTAGAAGTGAAGCCATGCATTGTATTGCACCATTTGCATGTGCAATGGAGTGAAGTCATGCATTGCATTGCACCATTTGCATGTGCATTGAAATATTGATATGAAATTTTCATATATTTCTCTACTTGAAGTTATTCATTGTCTGAGAATGATAATTCATTTATATAATTATTAATCTGATGTTTAATCAAATTGTGATTTAAATAGCTTGGTTAAAGTAGTTTGCTTGCTGAGGTTTTTCCATAAACCTCACACATTGATTTTCCCCCTCACAGGTGTTTGAGCCTGGACGTTGCATGCTTGGAATGGTAGTAGCAGCACGTGTGCACACACTTATCAATATATATTGAACATGTTGTATAACAAAATGTTTGGATGTGGAGACTTTGTTGATGTTGTTAAAAATTCTCTTGTGTGGTTCATTTTGTGAAATGTTTATTTCACTCCAGTGAAATCTTTGTTATTCTATCTGAATGATTTTTGTTGCTTCTGCGTACTCTATTATATGTTTATGCTGTGGTGTGGTAATCCCCTAGAGGATTATTCTATATTCATCTGGGATGTAATAGTTGGTAATCAGAGCCTAGGTTATAGGTTCTACGCTTAAATTGTTATGCTAAAATTTGACCAATAATAAAACTTGACACACTTGCACATGTAGGATGGGAGTTCTTTTTATATAGAAGTGCAGTACTTTTTCTCTCTTTTATCTATGACTTTTGTTATTATTGTATTTATGTGTTGATGATATTTGTGGTGTTATTTTTTTAATTGTTGTAAATATCTTTTCTTCAATGGTCTTAGAATTGGAGGCTTTTGTTGTTATTGTGGCCTGTAAGATCCAATAGATTTTGAACCCTATAGAATAGATTAAGTTTGGATTTGCAGATGGGTTGAGTGGAGGGCCCCCACAATGCCTCTCTGCTTTGCCAAGTGAGGTTGGCCAAGGGTTAGGTTGACCCAACTATTTATATTCAAAGGAAATTGTTCAATGATGGATGGATTGCCCACCATGCCTTGCATTGTAACTATTTTCTCCTGATATATATAATGGGTGGGTCATTGTGTGCCTTGTCATATAGATTGGAGTGTCGATGTTTTAGCCAAACCTTAGCCTGGTGTAGGTTTCTTCCCACTCTATTTAAGTCCACCTTAGTGGTGGTCAGCAAGACGCGGTGATATTAGACTCAGGTGGAGTTTGGTGAGGTTATTAGTGTTTAATCCTAGTGTTGCTTGATGATAGTGGTCGAGATGATCTAATAGCTGAAGTGTGTGAAATGTTCTCATAATTGCATAGGTTAAATGGCATTCTATAATATGGTGCAAGTGACCAATTTGCGAGAATGATGACTTATGGTTGTTCTATGTTAGTGCCTATAAGGACAACAGTTTTGGAGGTTGTTTCATGGTGATTTTATCATGCCTTAAGGATTCCAGAACAATTTAGTTGCATTTTTCTGATTTTTCTACGATTTTATATCAAATTTACAAGTTCACTAGTTTGAATCTAGGATTTAGTTTCAGATTCTACACCTAGGTCCCTGGAAAGTTTATTTTCCTTGCAATCAGCTCCTTGGCCGGACTTCCGGACAGGGGAGGCTCTTGGCGGCCGGATTCCGGCGAGCTTGCTCACCGGCGGTGTGGGCCAGGTTGGGGAAAGGGAGAGGAGGTCGGCACGAACCTGTAGGTGGCCTTGGAGTGCGAGGAGGTGGCCTGTGGAGGCTCGCCGACGATGGACAGTGTGGTGGAACCACCCAAAACTACTGGGCCCGGGTGCACTGATCTTTGTTGCTAAGCAACTCTGACCCAAATTGGCACTCACCGGTAGTTCCTCGAGTGAAGCCTCGATAAAAGCCATGCTATTCCAGGATCGTACAGACAACACTCACACGAAGGTGAGCCCAGAGATTACAACACAGGACATTTCATACATCTCAAAGTGATTGCAACGGAAAGGAAATTTATTACAAACCATGTTCAGAGTAGCAAAGTAATACAGAAGTCCGAACTACACAAATTATTCAAGTCTCATAGTCTCAGTGGAAGTAATAAAACATCTAACGAAAGGAAGTGACATATCGATCAAGCCCGTACGAAAGCGTCACTCAGCGGGATGGTGGTCAGCACCAGCTGAAGGGCCATCCCACTCAACAGACCAGCCCAGAGGCAAGGTACACGGCCAAGTAAGACTCGCGAACAGATCTTCGAAGTTAGTACCTGAAAACAGTACCACAAGCAAGGCTGAGTATACTAATACTCAGCAAGACTTACCCGTCACCGGATATAACATAGTCCGATAACTAGATATGCAAGGCTTTTTGGTTGGTGGGGTTTGTTTTGCCAAAAACGCCACTAAGAGTTGATCCTTATTTTCAGATTTTATTCAGCCATTTTCTTGTTAGATTAACCATTCTAAATTTGCATCTAACTCTACACAAACATGGTAGAGCAAACATTTAATCAACCAGCAGTATTATCATCATCAGGTTCCACTCGTTACTCTGTGTGACCGAAAACATTAAGCAATCTCATGCCGTGAGAGGCGGACGATTCTAAATCGAATTTCAACCTGGCCAGGGGAACCTAGACCACACGTATGGGAACCAAGTCACCCACACAACTTTTCCCCTTTCTTTCCAGTCCGTGGATCCGGAACACCCTCCCCGACTACAGAGCCCGACGTCTCTGCACCCATATGTCCGGACATAAAAATAAACCTACTTCTACCAAGAGAGTGCGAGATCGTTCCACTCGCTGGTCCAATCAGGTACTTAAGCTTACCGATTACCATATTTCTCGGTATGTGGCTAGTACTTTCAAGCGCTTAACGAAATGAGCCACACACCGCGACCTTAGCCATTTTGCCTACACCAGCGGGGTATCACAACTACACAACCCCGCCCGTTGTCCTTATATTTCAGCAGGAATTAAAGTCAGTAAATTTCCTATTTGCTCGCGAGAGGCAGGAAACCCCTCGACTTGTACCGTACCTAATTAGCATGGCAACTAGTCGATAAAAAGATCCGGGTATCAAACATAGGTACCTAGGGATCATGCATCTAAGGTTTCCGATCAACGCCTAGAAAACTTAAATGCAGAAATAAAATTATTACAACACATTATAAATAGCTAGATGGATAACAACTCGGAAAATAGCGGGATTATGCACCGGGGCTTGCCTTCTTGGGCACTGTTCAAAAGTAGCCTTGGGTTCTTCCGAACATTGGTTCGGGTCTTGATTCAAGTCAGTACAATTAAGAGAGACACTCTCCGGAGTGGTAGTATTCGCGGGCACCAATTCATATTCACCGTCTGCGAGATTAACCGTTTCTATATGCAAATGCAAAGATGTGTTATTATGACATGATATGATTTTTCTTTCCTTCACGATAAAGTTGTAGTCCAACAAAAGTTAACTCAGTGATGATCTCAACATTTCATTTCATGGGCAGTCATTTATGGAGTAGCAAACACAACTATGTTTCTTCATGAATGAGTGTGAGGTTTGGTTTTCATTTTTATCATTAAAACATAGCATGCTTTCACTATTTCATAACAACAATTCTACTCATGAGCTAGTGATGAAAAATTTAAGTAGCACAGATCAGATACTCTAGCATCTATGGTATAGTTTTCAGCATCTAATCAATAATCAATTAACCATAACAAAGCATGTAAGTAGATTACTCTAGTTGCTTCACCTTTTTCTACAGAATGTTTGACATGGGTTCTGGTGCTACAAATTTTACAGGAGCATCTACATAGCATCTACTCAGTACTGTAATTTTTGTAGATTTTATATACTTATACATCAGAGGTGACAAAATAAACAAATTAGCAAGCTATTAACTAAGATTAAATCTACAGAGAGTTGTACTAGGGATATGGTCCTCAAATGTTTACCAGAGCCTATTCATGAGCTAAGCATACTCCAGAAAAATTATCAAGCCTTATATCATCAAGATAAATTAGTTATGCAATTAAATTATCATGAGTTAGCATAAATTTTTCAAAGTTCATTTGATCAGTACTGCATGTGAACTTTTTATTATAGTGAGCATAAACTCTAACTAAGAACATGTCCAAAAATCTTGATCAGATACGGCCTAGTTTACTCAGAACAAAAATAGTAAATCTAACCATGAGATGCTAAGCATGATTTTTAAATAAAGCAAAACTCAGTAAGTGTAGCTCAAAATTTTCAGGCAGGATCACAGAACTAAAGTGAGACTTCAGAAATAAATATATATTTTTCTGAGCATAAAAACTATATATGATGAATTAAGTTGATTAAACAAGCATTACTCATGGTATATAGCAAATGAACTCTAATAAATATGAAATTTATGGATTAACATGGTTTCAGTTACACATGCATGTAGTAGAAATTCCAGAACAAGTTCATGTATATGTTTTCCAGTATTAAATCGTGAAAGTCAACAATAGATTAGAGAATCTTGATTGTTCCAACATGATAACTATTTTGGTTGGGTACCATCTTATTACTGTGAGCTTAGAATTCCATCAGTGATAACATATTCAAAAATCAAGGTCGTTTGTTGAGTGGAACTTCCTGAACATGCATTAATGGCTTTTCTTATTCTTTTCCATAGATAAATATCAGTTGAGTTTCTGCAGATTTGGTTGTTACAAAACTTATAGATCTAGTTACAAGTATTCCAGATAAGTTGAATTTGCATTTTTACAATTTTTATACGAATTGTTATGTATTTTACAAGTTCACTATTTTGAAGTTCATGCACATTTTGCAGATTAGACCCTGGAAGTTTTGTTTCTTTTAACTCGAGGTCCCTGGCGGAGATGAGTAAACAGAGGAGGAATGGCGGGGCGATTTCCGGCGAGGTCCGGCCCTGGAGGTGAGGGGAAAGTTGGGGTAAAGTGAGAGGGGCTAAAGCCGCACCTAATGGTGGTCTTGGCTCGCCGGGAGGTGGACGGAGGAGGCGGTTCCACGGCGGAGCAGGGACGGCGGCCATGGGAGCTCGGCTCCGGCGAACTTTGGTGAGGTAGGGAAGGGGCGGTTGGGCTTGGGAGCATCAGCGTTCCGAGAGGAATCTATTCCGGTGCCCAGCTTGTGCAGAGGATGGCCGGCGGTAAGGGCTCCACGGCGAGCTCCTACGGCCGATGGCCATGGCAGGAGGCGGCGGGTCTGGAGGCGTTCCAGTGAGGGAGGGTGGTGATGGAGGGGTGCGTGAGCTTCAGGAGGTGGAGGAGAAGGTGATGGCATGCTCGGATTAGGCAATGGGGGCACGGAGCGGTGGCTTCCTGGTGAGCTGCTGCTCGCCAGAGTTGGAGGGGATGGCGGCGACGTTCTAGGCAGGCAGGGGTTCAGGCACGCGCGTGGCGGCCTGCATTGCCTTATATAGGCAAGGGAGGAGGGGAAGGTCAATCTGGGGGTGAGCTTGCTAGGGAGGACAGGTGATGGGGAGGCGCGCACGGCAGTGGCAGCTCGTCCGGCCATGGCAGTCGCCGTGGCGAGCGCAGGGGAGGGCTGGGCGCGTGTCGAGCTCTTGTGGCGCCAGGAAGGAGTGGGTTTGTGAAACAGGGGGCGCTGGGGGCTGGTTTGGCCGGGGTGAGGCCATGTGGCTGGGACAGGTGGCCGCGCCGGCATACGGACGCTGTCGTGGGCAGGGAGCAGGGAGGCAGGGAAGGGAGATGGAGGCAGTGGCAGTCTCGTAAATCAACCGAAGTTCAAAACTCCGTTATGTAATTTTAATTTTTATCCCTCTTCTTTGCCTCAAATGAAAACGTATTGAATACCATTCTTGTTCAATTTTTCGAGATCTACAAATTTCGTGTTATGCACTTCTTCATTTGAGCAATGGTTTGAGAGTTATTTAATTATTTCAAAAACAGCCATTTAAAGTACTTATCATTCTATGTGAATTTTGACACTTTTACTCCTAGGCTTCAACTAGGCTTTTGTTTAACATGACATGGGGAATATGTATATTCATTTTCCTATGCATAAGTGCATTGGTTTGAAAGTTATTTTTAACTTCCTTATTACTAGAAATTGAACTCCTGTTTATTTGAATGTTTAAATTCTGAATTAGCAAAAAGTCTTTTTAAATTAAACTATATGTCACAAGAATATGAGTGTGTCTTTTAACTACATTGTTATGACAAGTTTAGCTTGAAAGTCTTGAGAATATTAAAGGAACAAGTTTTCTATCCACACTTACTCCTATACAAGGATGCATTAGTGTTTTGTATAAATCTTTGTTATCATGAGCCAATGGAATGTTTAACCTTTTGTTCGAATTTTTATTTTGTTTAAACTAGTAGCTCTTCATAAATTAAATAATGGTTCCATTGATCTTTGCATTTGAGGGCTTTCCAATTTGGATTTGATTTGCATAGAAAGTTTATAGATCATTATGAAAAGTGTACTTTAGTGTGTTATTACCACTCATGTCAAGTCAAGTTTAAAAGTGTACCAAAAATTGTTTTTCAAGCACATTGCACTCAAACACATGCACTCATACATTTACACACAAGTTTGCAAGAACTAGACATAGGGTTCTTATTTAAGTTTTCTTAGCTCATTTGTGTGTGAAGTTATGTTAATTGACTGGCTTTGGTTAAACTAACACCAGAGGTGTCACAGACAGGGAGCGGCGGTGGTAGCGCCATTCCGGCGAGCCTGGGCGGCGATGGCCGAGCCGGTGAGCACCAGTGGGAAACGGGGAACCGATTCAGGGGGATGATTCGGGTAGAGGACGGTCGAAGGCAGGGGTTCAACGGCGAGCTCCTAGGGGGCGGTGGCCATGGCAGCGAGAGATGCTCCATGCGGCTCTGAAAGGTGGAGTGGCAATGGGAACGGGCCGTGGAGTATCAATTGGAGCTGGGGAAGTGATTCTGAAGGCCTGTATGGGTGGAGAAGGTGAGGAAACGGAGGCTCGACGGTGAGGGCCGAGCGACGGTAATGACAAGCGGCTGTAGGGCTTTCCGGTGCGCAGGGGCTTCGTTTCTTGGTTCTGGCATAGGGAGCAGAGAGTGAGAGTGCTGAGGTGCCTTAGCGGCAAAGGGAGGCCGATCAGGGCAGCTCGGGTAGGGACGCAGGCATCGACCGGGCAGTGGCTGACCAGCCATGGTGTTGTGGAGGGCGGACAATAGGTAGGGGCGTGCGGCGGCTTGATGGGCCCCAGGGAAGGCTGGGTTCAGGCAAACTAGGGGCGGCTACGGTGGTTTCGGCGGAGGTGCGGCCAAGTGGCCAGGACAGGTGGCACCGGCGGCGTACGGACCGGCCATAGGCAGGGTGCATGGGAGGAGAGAGGTAGGAGATGAAGTCAGGGGAACAATTGTAAATAGCGACAACTTTTGGGATCTAACTGTAAAACAAAATTATCTCCTTCTTCCTGGCCTCAAATGAAAAACTTTTGAATTCCAATTTTATTCAATTTTTTTTACATCTACAACTTTCCTTTTAGGTACTTTTTCATTTTAGTAATGGTTTGAGAGTTATGGAATTTATTTGTAGATGTACACATTCATGTGCATATACATATATACATATACACAAATGCTTGCAAGAGATTAATTTTGATGGATTGTTTTACATTTTTCTTGATCTTTTGTGCATGATTTCATGTGGTTGATTTTTATTCAGTAGTTTAAACACCTGGGATTTCACAGCCTACCGCCCTTAAAAAGAATCTCGTCCTGAGATTCAGATAAACAAGCTAAGTGCAGGAAGTTTGTGTACCTTTGGTAGATTCAAGAAAACCGGGAAAGTTTTGATTGAGTTAGCTTTTAGTTTCCCATGTGGCTTCTTCTTCAGTGTGATGCTTCCACTGAATCTTATACATCTTAACAACCCTTCTTCGAGTACCTCTTTCCTTTTGATCAAGAATTCGGAGAGGATATTCAACATAGGAAAGGAAGATATCTTGTTGTTCAATTATCTTAGTCGGAACTCTGACACACTTCTTAAGCTGAGATATATGAAATACATCGTGGGCTGCGGCAAGTTGCAAAGGAAGTCGCAGTTGATAAGCCATTGGCCCACATTCTGCGATGATCTCATAAGGTCCGATGTAACGAGGAGCTAATTTGCCTTTGATTCCAAAGCGTTGAACACCTTTGATTGGTGAGAACTATAGATAGACATGGTCACCAACAGTGAATTTCAATGGTTTCATTCTTTTATTAAAATAGCTCTTCTTCCCTGACTGAGCTGCTCTTAGATTTTCTTGTATTAATTTCACCTTCTCTTCGGCTTTGACCACTAAATCGGGCCAAATATTTTACGCTCCCTAGTCTGTGACCAACTCAAAGGAGTCCGACACCGTCGACCATACAAGGCTTCAAATAGTGCCATTTTCAGACTGGCTTGATAGCTATTGTTATACGAGAATTCAACCAGAGGTAAACATTTGTCCCAATTTTTGTCATAATGAATGACACATGCTCTAAGCATATCCTCTAGAATCTGATTCACCCTTTGTCTGCCCGTCTGTCTGCGTATGATAAGCCAAGCTTCGGATTAATTTTGTTCCGAGAGCCTCCTGAAGTTGCTCCCAAAACTTTGCCACAAACTTAGTACCACGATCAGAAATAATTGTTTTGGGTACCCTATGCAGGCAAACAATGCGATCAATATAAATCTCCGCATATTTCTTGGCTCGATATTCAGTATGTACTGGAATGAAATGGGCTGTTTTTGTGAGTCGATCGACAATGACCCAAATAGAATCATGATGTTGCGACGAGTTGGGTAAGCCCACAATAAAATCCATACTGATGTCTTCCCATTTCCAGGATGGAATAGGCAGAGGTTGGAGGGTTCCAGCAATCTTCAAATGGCTAGCCTTCACTCTCTGACAGGTGTCACACTCTTCAACATATTTTGTAATTTCTCTTTTCATTCGGGTCCACCAGAAATTTTACCGGAGGTCCTGGTACATTTTGGTGCTACCTGGATGGATTGAGAATTTAGAGAGGTGTGCTTCGTCAAGATTTGCTTCCAGAGTTCATGATTTTTAGGAACGACCAAGCGACTTTCAAATGATAAAACTCCTTTATGATCCAAACGAAAACACTTGTACTTCCTTTCTCCTTCTGATAGTTTTGGTTTGATAATTCCAACAACTTTATCATGTAACTGTGCCATGATGACTTGGTCATAGAGTGTTGGTTCTACAGAAATGTGATTCAGAGATCCCCAAGGAACAATCTTTAATTTCAGCTTTTGCATTTGTAGCGAAAATGGCCTCTCATGCCATATTTCAATATAATGTTTTGGTGATTGATATAGAAAACACAACACTTGGACTAATATGATTGTTAATATGACCATTCTCAGGCTTTTAGGTTCAAGTGATGACAAAGAGAAGATAGGCGTAGCTAGGCCCGAAGGGCCGCACCTATGGTGGTTCCGCACCTATGGTGGCAGCGCCCTGAAATCTCTTCGGTCCAAAGGACAAGAATTGAAGAGACCGTGAAGAAATCCAAGTCAAAGAAATCAAGAAAGAGATACTTTAGTATCACCGGTTGAACCGACGCTGAGAAAATCACATACATTGGTGCATTGACTTGGAGCACACCAGGAATTTTGGTTTCACCGGTTGAACCGGCATTAGGAAAGTTGAATACGTCGGTGCAATGGACCCAGAAGCTGAGGCAAGGTCTATACACCGGATGAATCGACGATAGGGTCTTGGTGAACGTCGGTGTAGTTGTCCAGAGAGTTTGTTTTTCAGAGAGACAGGACAACTACACACACCGGTTAAACCGACGCAGCATCGGTTGATTGCCCGTACACGTAACGGCTAGTTTTTGAGGCGGGCAGTTTAGTATCACCGGTTGAACCGACGATGGCTATTGGAGGTGCGTCAGATTAACCGGCGTTAAGTATTCAAGTGTGAGCTTGTAAAGCTTAGTGCTTGGGAGGACTTGATCTTGCGAGATCAACCTTGAGCAAAGTCTTGCTGCGGTAAGCAATCATTGTACTCATCGTGTGACCCTCCGACTTGGTGTGGAGAGGCAACGACTCTTTGTGCAGGGAAGGAGACCCCTCTTGGTGAGAAGCTCCGATAGTGAAGACGGTGCTGTTGGTGACGCTTTTAGAGAGACGGTGGCGGTGGCCTTGTCTTGGTGACTTGGCGCCACTTAGCCTTTGCTTGCCGGAAGCCTTGGTGGCGAATGCAAGACGGTGATCAAGCGAAGAGACTTGGCATCACACTTGTTCGTGTTGGATAAGTGGCCGTGGACGTAGGGAGGGACTTGGTGTCCTAACCGAACCACGTTAAATCATGTGTCTTGGTGTCTTCACGGGAGTTTGCATATTCTCTCCCTTACCTCTTTACTTACCGTATTACATTTCCGCATTTGCTCTCTCTTGCGTGCCTTTACTTTCCTAGTTAGTTTGATTAGGATTGGCTATACGTTGCAAGTCTTTTAGGGGTAAGTAGAGAGTAGCATAGATAAACCTTAGTCATAACTAGCATATGTAGGACGTGTTAGGTTTATCGTATGCAAATATATTGAGCCCTAGGATAGAAAGCGATTAGCGACCCTATTCTCCCCCTCCCCCTCTAGGGTCGGACACCCCGGTGATCCTTACAGCATTTCAGCACATATGGTCTCATTGTAAGATTCAACTGGATGGCAGTTGCAAAGAACTTTGCGGCTGAGTGCGTCTGCTACAATATTGGCTTTGCCTGGATGATAATGAACTTCCAAGTCATAGTCTTTGATTAATTTCAGCCATCTTCTTTGCCTCATGTTCAGATTACTTTGAGTGAAAATATATTCGAGACTCTTATGATCGGTATAAATATTGCAACGAGTACCCATAAGATAGTGTCTCCAAATCTTGAGAGCATGAATAACCGCTGCTAGCTCAAGATCATGAGTTGGATAATTGAGTTCATGAGGTCGGAGAGCTCGAGAAGCATAAGCGATAACCCAATTTTCTTGCATAAGGACACCCAAGACCAGTACCCGATGCATCACAATAAACATCATAAGACTTACTATTGTCGGGTTGAGCTAACACTGGTGCTGTGGTCAGATGAGCTCTTAAGGTGTGGAAAGCTTTATCGCATTTCACATTCCAATTAAATTTCACACCCTTCTTCAGCAGTTCCGTCATTGGTTTAGCAGTTCTGGAGAAGTTCGGAATAAAGCGGCAAATTTGATGAACGGAGGTAGGAGGTTTCCAATCCATCACCTCTCGAACCTTGCTTGGGTCAACTGATATGCCTTCGCTAGAAATAGTGTGGCCCAAAAATTTCACACTGTATAACCAGAATTCACATTTGGAGATTTTTGCATACAGTTGATGGTCCCGGAGATGTTGAAGAACACTACGCAGATGCTGCTCATGTTTTGCCTCATCTTTGGAATAAATCAATATATCGTCGATGAAAACCACGATGAATTTATCAAGTTCCGGCATGAATACCGAATTCATCAGATACATGAAATAAGCAGTAGCATTTGTGAGACCGAACAAAATGACCAAATATTCATATAATTCATAGGGTCGGATTTTAATCTGATGATAAACTAAATGAAGATCAATCTTGGAAAAGATCTTGGCTCCAGCTAATTCATCAAACAGTACATCAATGTGAGGAAGGGGATATTTATTTTTGATAGTCACTACATTGAGAGGCCGGTAATCAACACACAACCTCAGAATGTCATCCTTCGTTTTCACAAACAGGGCTGGGCCACCCCATGGTGAAGCACTCGGGCGAACAAAACCCTTGTCCAGAAGTTCTTGCAACTGGATTTTGAGCTTTGCCAGCTCTTTGGGCGGCATTCGGTACGGCCTTTTTGAGATTGGTGCAGTACCGGGCTGTAGTTCAATAACAAATTCGATATCCTGATCCGGTGGCATTCTAGGCAAGTCATCTGGAAAAACATCAGTATACTCGCATACCACAAGAATATCTTCTAGTTTGGTTTCTTTCATTGCAAATGCACAAGAATTTATGCACTCTCAGAATGGAAAGTAGAGAATTGTGGCTCCATATCTTGGTGACTTTATTTCAACAGCCTGGGAAGAAACATCCAGTGTAACTCGATGCAGAGTCATCCAATTCATTCCCAAAATAATATCCATGCCTTCAAGTGCCAAAATGATCAGATCTGTATCCATGATTTTGCTACCCATCTTGGTTGGAACACCCCTGGTTATCTGGTTGGAAGAAACTTTACCACCGTGGGTTGAAATCAGATATGAACCTTTGGTGTGACAAAAACTGAATTCCATTTTAGCACCAAATTTGGCACTAATGAAGCTATGTGAGGCGCTAGAATCAAATATTATAACAGTGGGCTTATTGTGAATAGAGAATGTGCCCATCATTACTGGTGCACGCTCGGGAAGCTCTGCAAGAGTGGTGAAATTGATATGCCCTTGTTTGACCTGAATAGTCTGCCTCTTGCCTTTGTTCTTATTGTTCTTGTTAGAGCTTTGGCCATGATTTGGCTGTCTGGCCTGAGGACAGTCCCTAGCAAAGTGAGTAGAACTCTCACAAATAAAGCAACATTTTGCATTGCTTGGATGAACTAGTTGTTGAGCACTCGGCCTTGGGCCAGTCTTCTAAGGAACAGGGTAATGTGAGACTCCCTGCTGACGTGGAGGCCTGAAAACCCATTGCCCTTGCTAAGGGGCGTTCTGAGGAACTTGAGGTGCAGCAGTTTGCACTAAGTGATACCTCTATGACGGAGCACTAGAGGGTCCAGCTACTGCTTTCCTCTATTTCTCAGCATGGTGAGCCATGATACAGTCTTCCTGGGTAATAGCCAAGTTGACCAGCTCGTAATATGTGTCTACCTTGGCAAGGTTCAGACGTTCTTTGTGCTTGGTATTTAGGCCTCGACAAAAGCAATCACGCTTCTTAGTATTAGTGTCAACATTTTAGCCAGCATAATGACACAAATTATTGAAAGCTTGAACATATTGGATAACAGTGTGGGTTCCGTGAGTAAGAGCTAGAAATTCATTCAACTTTCTTTCCATAAGCCCTTCTGGAATATGATGGACTCGGAATGCCTTCTTGAACTCGTCCCAGGTGACAATATGATCATCCGGGAGCAGGGCATTATAATGATCCCACCAAAGATGAGCAATACCGCGAAGTTGTTGCGCGGCAAAGAGGGCTTTATTTGCATCCGAACATGGCACCACAAGTAGAGAAAACTTGGACTCGATTGTGCGAATCCAAGCATCCGCATCCAAGGGCTCCTCCGTCACGTTGAACACAGGGGGTTGAGTTCCCAAGAAATCTAGATAATTGGCAGCTTGGGGTTGGTGGATATTGTGACCATCTCTCTGCTGCTGGAACTGCTGCCCTTGAGTAAACTGGCGAAGCGACTCACTTTGGGCGGCTAGAAATTCCGCCAGATCGAGCGGTGGCGGTGGTGGCTGCTGCGATCCAATACCACTCGGTTGCTCAAAACCATTAGGGGTACAATGAGTTGCTCCAACCATCTGAAATATGGAAGTTTAGCATCAGCAATATGATCCATAATGCTTGAATGACTTAAGGAATACATGTGCAAAGGAATTGAACGCGAAAGATTTGATTAAACAAATGTGCAGGAAGCTGCAGGTTACGATAAAATTCATAACTCACAATCTGTTCATCCAAATGCCTTGGTATTTTGACAGGAGTTAGAGAATTTCATGTGCAACAACTTTTGTACTCAACTCAGAGACTAAATCCTAGAGCAAGGTATTCGAAAAATTCCATTATCACTGCTTTGGTTTTTCTGTTTTTCAGAAACAGAGCCTCTGTATTTCGTGCATAACTTATGCTATATATATCCAATGGGGCTGAAATTTTGTGAGAATTTAGATTATGAAATTTGAAACAACTTTGGTATTCACTTCAGAGGCTGATAGGATGATTAGGATGGTCAAAGAATTCCGTTTCTGAGTCTCGGTTTTGGCTGATAGACAGATTCTAAATGGTGCCTAACAAAAGAGCATAACTGATGAAGATATGGTCCAAAAATTCTCAAACTTTTGTAGAAGGTGTCTAAGATATTTAGGAAGATCTCCTCCTGACAAGCTCAGGTCCAATTCAGAGTCTAAGATGATTAAAACTTTAAGTTTTTGGCTGTCTGTTGACTCACAAAACTCAGCATCCAGAGAGCTATTATTTTGTGCACCAGAACCAAACCACTTGACCAAAAAAATCAAATATTTATAGAAGCTTCTTTGTTCAGTTAGCTACAACTTTCGTATTGGGAGATTTCTCAGGAAATGATTTTAGGTTGGTCGAAAAAATTCATTTGGCCAGACTACTCCAAATTGACAGATTTACAGGATTTTACCAATTTACCAGACACACTAGGGTAGAGTCCATAAATTTTTTTTACATTTTTACAGAAGAAAGTATACTTGTTTCACTACATTTCATTTCACAAACTCAACTTTCTTTGAGGTAGTTTACTATTTTCAAAAATTTGAGCTATTCAAATTTTAGCAGAATAGGACAGATTTGCCTAGAAAAATCTTTATGGAGTCTTTTCAATTCGTTAATTGTGGATTTTCCTTAAGATTTGGATTTTAACTTGTTAGGGATAAATGCACGTCCTAATCGCCCTCAAAATTTGAAATAACTGCCAAATACCTTTGGACTTACGCGGTTAGCTCGGTGGCATACATAATACGTCTCTCTCTATATAACTAGTCGTTTAACAAGTCGTCCTAGGATTATGGTTTCGGGGTTAGCATACCTGCAGAAAATTGACAGTGTATACATCGATGAACCTTTTGTGCCAGCACTCATGAAAGCGTTTCCATACATTACCGATCACTATAGAACCAACATCCATATAATTCCCGCCGTATGGACAACGTTAAGCATACGCCATCGAAACAACATATTGACTGAGTACCGTCTTGGAGGGGGAATTGAATTCCTATTTTGAGCCATTACTCCCCATATAATCAACCGATGGTTGGTATATGGGCAGCAGCTCCAGTAGGCCACTACTTGAGCCTAGCGTTCGGCTCGCATCACTAACGAGAAGGTCAGACTCCCTCAGCTGACTGAGCAAACATATCTTCGCAGCGGCGTGTCGTTACAGAATTTAAATACTAAAAGTAATGTGCTGGAAGTCAGTCATATAGTATAAGCCACCTAATTATACCGTTAATTTCCCTAGGGCTTTACGTTCTAGACTTGTCCTTAAGAATCCTATCAATTTTTCAAAACCTTAATAATTTTGAAGTCAAATTTTATGGTTTGTTGTTAGAAAATGAGGGTTGCGGTCTTTGGTAGGCTGCCTGTTCGCTCTGATACCAGCTCTGGCGGAACCACCCAAAATAAACTGGGACGAGTGCGTTAATCTTCGTTGCTAGGCAACTCCGACCAAAGACCGCACTATGACGGCAGTTCCTCGAGTAAAGTCTCGATTAAAGCCATGCTATCCGAGATCGAAACAGGCAACACTCACACGAAGGCGAGCTCAGAGAGTACAACACAGAACATCTCATACGTCACAGTTTGCAGCGAAATTTAATTATTACAAAATGGTTTTGAAAATATGACAAGTACTACAAAGCTCTTATCTACAACAGTTCATCTGAGTTCATATTTGCAGCGGAAGGATGAAAATACAGTAGCTAACGATAACATGATGTTAAGATAAAGCCCGTACGAGACATCAAACTGTATAGTTCGTGTTGGCCGGGGAAACAACCCACTCTACAGACCAACCCGAAGGTAAAGCAGTTAAACCAGTAGACAAATCTTCAAATGCATTACCGTAAAATAAGCTACAAGCAAGGCTGAGTATACTAATACTCAGCAAGGCTTACCCATCATCGGATATACCTTAGTCCGTTAACTAGACATGCAAGGCTTTTTGGCTGGAGGGGTTTGTTTTGCCGAAAAGCAACTAAGAGTATGTCCTTCATTTCAGATTTTAGCCTTCCATATTCTAGTTCATTTAACCATTCTAGATGAGCATCTATTTCTAACCTTGCAAGGTACATCTAACACACACGCATGGGGAACGAAGTCGCCCACACAACTTTTCGCCTTTCTTCCCGATTTGTGGAGCAGGGCCACCCTCCCATAGTACAAGAGGTCCATGCACCACGGATGCCGCCGGGCCGCTTCTGCTCTTGCACTCACTGTTAGACGGGACCGAAGTTAGACGGGTGGGAGAAGTCCACTCGCCGGTAAAATCAGGTACCGAGCTTACCGATTACCGCTTCTGCTAGTACGTTCAAATGCTTAACAAAGCCACCACACACTGCGGCTTTAACATCTTTTCACTACATAGACGGGGTATCACAACTACACAACCCCGCCTGTCATCCTTATATTGCAGCAGTATGTAAAGTGAGTGAATTCCTATAATCTCACGAGAGGCAGGAAACCAATCGACTTCTACCGTTCCTAGTTAGCGGGGCAACTAGTCGAAGTGGCCCGGGGTAACATTACATAGGAACCTAGGAGCATGCAACTATAGTTTCAACCAACTCCTAAAACTTAAATACGCAAATAAAATTATCCCAAACAGATATTGAATGAATAGATATAAATATACGCGAAAATTATGGGATTGATGCACCGGGGCTTGCCTTCCTGAGCAAAGTTAGCCTTGGGCTCTTCCGAACATTGGTCCGGACCTTGATTCAATTCAATTAATTTCAAATCAGTTAGGTTCAGCTGAGACTCCGCGGGCTCGTTCTCGTTCGTAGACACCAACTCATAAATATCGTTGGGTAGATGAACATAATCTATATGAATGCAAAAGTGCTCTTTGTTACAACAGGATACAATTTATGTTTATTTTCTTCACGATAAAGTTGCAGCCCAAAGAATGTGTTACTTTAGTGATGAACTTGCATAACTTAATTTACTAGACAGTCATTTATAGAGTAGTTCATATCTTCACTTTACTTCATAAAATGAACTGGGTGGCGTTTTTTATTTTCTACTCGTTATGCATAAGGATATTTGACATTTTCATTTCATAAGCTAAGAACAGTTTCTGGTGCTCCAAATTTTATAAAGTGTCGTAAACCAAAGTATGAACTTGTAGTAAAATTTTCAACTAAAAACAGTAAAGCATGTGGGCATGAAAAATATATCAAGCAGATTACTCTTGTGTCAAGATTAAATTATTCTGAGCAATATACAATAGTAATGATGTTCAAATGTTTACTAAGAGATCCTAATATGCTATCCAACCTATTGTAAAAATTTCAGACAGTTTCATTAAGCAGGTTAAACATGAAAAATAAAATACACAACTTCTGCTATAAAGAAGATTCATTTCTACAGAACAAAATATGAAAGTACTGGTTCTAAAAATTTTATAAAGTGTTCCGGATATGTTAATGAGCACACTGTAAATTTTGCAAAATTTTCCTATGCAAAATCCAGAAGCAACAATTTATCCAAACTAAATCTATATTTAAAAAGACCTAATTATATAGAGAGTTTCTGATTCTCAAATTTTTTCCATAGCCTATTTTGCACCTAAACATGCTTCAGTAAAAATATTAAGCATTATGACCAACATTACATTTAATAGTGAATATATCTAAATGAAAACATGCATAAATATTCGAGCTATAAACTGGTAAGTAAAGCATGCCAAAATATTTACACATCATCAAGATACATATATTAAGCATGGGCTCAAATATCATAAGCATATATGCAGTATTTTGTCCAGAGAAAAAATAAAAAATCTAACAATGTGATAGCATGAGAAAAATGTAACTCCAGTTATACTCAACAACTGAACCTCAAATTATACAGGAATGATTATATGACCAAAATGAAGTGCTACTAAATTTTCCATACTTTTATAATCACAGGAATTATTTATTACATTAAAGTTCTACTTAACATAGATTAAACTAGGGGTGCAAATGGGTGACCCTTAGGTGCACCTCCAACCCTCTTTAGTTCAAAATTTTATACTAATTTTCCAAATTGAGATATGGTTTTGGAGATTTAGTACAAAATTTTGAACTAGGGAGGGTTGGAGGGGCACCTAATGGATACCAATTGGCACCCATAGATTAAATCACATAAATAGCTACACAGATCAAAAAATCCCTAGATTTGTGCACTTGTAGTCATTTGGTAATATAAATACATGGAAAAAGTTTCATGCATAGAACCCAAGTAAATCTAACAAAATTAATATATGAAGTTTTCTAGTAGATCTAGAAAAGAGCAGGGTTTCATCTAGTTAAATGGGTCCATTGGTGCTCAAACTTTTACCAGGTACTAGCAATAGCATGCTACAACTACCAGCCAAAAATTGCCCATAGTTGATGAGTAGAACTCCTAGAACAATTATGTTATATTTAAACTAACTTTAATCATAGATTAAAATAGAAGAAAAATCTGAACATGTGACTTTAACAAAAGTTGTAGGCCTTATTCTAAGGATTCCAGAAAAATTTAGTTTGCATTTTTCTGATTTTGGTACGATTTTATATCAAATTTACAATTTCATTAATTTGAATCCAGGATTTAGTTTCAGATTCTACACCTGGGTCCCTGGAAAGTTCATTCTCCTTGCAATCAGGTCCTTGGCCGGACTTCAGGATAGGGTAGGATATTGGCGGTGGATTCAGGCGAGCTTGCTCGCCGGCGGTGTGGGCCAGGTTGGGGGGAAGGGAGAGGAGGTCGGCGCAAACCTGTAGGTGGCCTTGGAGTGTGTGGAGGTGGCCTGTGGAGGCTCGCTGGCGATGGACAGGGGGCGGCGGCAGTTTGTGGCGGCAGTAGTGCCACTCCGGCGAGCCTGGGCGGCGATGGTCGAGCCAGTGAGCACCAGTGGGAAACAGGGAACTGATTCAGGTTGTTGATTGGGGTAGAGGACGGCCGGAGGTAGGGGTTCCACGGCGAGCTCCTACGGGGCGGTGACCATGGCGGCGAGACATGCTCCCGACGGCTTTGGAAGGTGGAGTGGCAATGGGAATTGGCTGTGGAGTATCAGTGGGAGCTAGGAAGCAATTCTGGAGGCCTATATGGGTGGAGAAGGTGAGGAAACGAAGGCTCACGGTGAGGGCCGAGCGGCGGCAATGGCGAGCGGCTGTATGGCTTTCTGGTGCGCAGGGGCTTGGTTTCTTGGTTCTAGCGCAGGGAGTGGAGAGTGAGAGTGCTGAGGTGCCTTAGCGGTGAAGGGAGGGCCAGTTGGAGCCGCACGGGCAGGGATGCGGTCAGCGGACAACAGGTAGGGGTGCGTGGCGGCTTGACGGGGCGCAAGGGAAGGCTGGGTTCAGGCAAACCAGGGGCGGCCAGGGTGGTTTTGATGGAGATGCGGCCAGGTGGCAAGGACAGGTGGCGTCGGTGGTGTACGACCGGCCATAGGCAGGGTGCAGGGGAGGAGAGAGGTAGGAGATGAGGTCAGGGGCACAATTGTAAATAGTGACAACTTTAGGGACATAACTGTAAAAAAATTATCTCCTACTTCCTGGCCTCAAATGAAAAACTTTTGAATACCAATTTTGTTTAGTTTTTTGAGATCTACAACTTTTGTTTGAAGTACTTTTTCATTTTAACAATGGTTTGAGAGTTATGGAATTTATTTGTAGATGTACACATTCATGTGCATATACACAAATGCTTGCAAGAGATGAATTTTAATGTATTGTTTTACATTTTTCTGGATCTTTTGTGCATGATTTCATGTGGTTGATTTTTGTTCAGTAGTTTAAACACCTGGGATTTCAAAGTAGGGTGATCTCTTATGCATCCAGGAAGTTTAGCATAAGGAGAATTATCCTACACATGACATAGAGTTAGCTGTAGTGGTTTTTGTATTGAAGATTTGGAGACATTATCTATATTGGTGAGTCGTGTGATATCCTTATGGATCATTAGACTCTCAGTATATTTTCATTCAGAAGGAGTTAAGAATTGAGGCAGAGGAGATGGTTCGAGTTGATTAAGGATTACTATTTAACAATCCAGTATCATGCTGACAAGGCAAATGTTGTTGCAGATGCACATAGTAGGACCGGTGTTCCTATGATTTGTATGTCTTTGATAGTTGACCTGGATCATATGGGTATTTCTCTCTGCTATGCTGGTGTAGCCCGTGAAGAGACTCAGTTGTTGATTCAGTCACCGTTTGCGCGAGTAGGTGTGTCGGTGTTTACCGCCAAACCTGCTCAGGGATACCCTTAGCAGTAGGGTTTGTAGGTAGTGATCGACTGCTCTAGAACTCGATGGTACAAGGAACACAAAGATTTAGACAGGTTCGGGTCGCGAGTTTGCGTAATACCCTACATCCTGTGTGGTTTGTATTGCCTTAGGTGTTGATGATTGTTTGGAGGGGGTCCTTGCCCGCCCTTATATATCCGGGGGGATAGGGTTACATGGAAAATCCTAGCCGAGTACAGTTGGAGTTCTACTACAATAAAATCGGGTAGTTTCCTTTGTACTGCAGCTAGTTCTACACCTATTCGGGTAGTTACAAAAGAGGTAAGGTACATCCATGAGCTATCCCTTACTCTAGAACATTTTATGTCTATAAACAGTCCCACTGTCCCGGGTCTGACAAGCCCCCGAGCTCTTCGCAGCCGAGTCCTGCAGGCATCGAGTACTTAGCTGGGCGTCTTCGAGTACTTCAAGTAGTCAGAACATCCTTCTGGTTGCTTCTGGTCCTTCATTTAGATACGTCGAGTAGTCCTTCAAGTACTTCTATTTGCTTCGAGGCTGTGAGGTGCTCAAGCCCTGAAATGTTGATCATATAGGGTGCACAAAGTACTCGCGCTCCATATGGAGTAGCCCCAGAGCCTTAGGTTGAATCGCAGAATCAGGTGATCATATAGGGTGCACAAAGTACTCGCGCTCCATATGGAGTAGCCCCCGAGCCTTAGGTTGAATCGCAGAATCAGGCTGAGGGTCACTTCAGTCTATTTTCTAAAAAAATTGAAAAATAAATCTTTCATGCCTATATCCAGCAGCCCCCGAGCCTTAAATCAAAATCCCTTTTGCTGCGAGTAGCTCCCGATCGTAGATTTGGAATTAAGGATTTAAGTCGTGGCATTAGATTTTATCCTTTAGATTATTTGCAGGATTCATCAGATCCCGAATCCGAAAAGACCTCTTTTTTGGGTATAATCCCAGAAAAATGATACAATTGGATCTGCCACAGTGATTACACCAGAAATAATTTCAAGAATAAAACCCGGGATGTACGGCTCTTTATTCAGTGCTCACATGAGACGTTACTATTTGGAGAATCTGCATTATTGCAACTTTGACTGCGTCCGTGAATGCTGCCATGAATGCGTCCGTGAAACGTGCACTGTTGATTCATGGGTTCTCCTTCAACAAGCCTCCTTGTGGCTATAAAAGGCAGGGGAGAGGCTTTTGCCAGAAGCACCAAAGTGTAGCGACCATGGCTTTTCCTTGATGTTCTTGTTCTCGCCCTCCTGAATTTTACGTAGTTCCTTCCAACAAAAGATGCTAGAAGAGAACTTGCGAGTGACAAGAGAAGTCTCTGCTGCCTCCTCCTGCATCCCTAGAGCTCTCATCGGATCCATGCTGGACATCATGTCCTTGCATCTTCCAATGAGACAGATTTGGGGTCGTTGGGTTGGGTCTTGTTGTGTCACATCCTTGGGGTTTGTCGGTGTCTACCGCCAAGCCTGCTCAAGGATACCCTTAGCAGTAGGGTTTGTAGGTAGGGATCAACTACTCTAGAACTCGATGGTACAAGGAACACAAAGATTTAGACAGGTTCGGGCCGCGAGTTTGCGTAATACCCTACGTCCTGTGTGGTTTGTATTGCCTTAGGTGTTGATGATCGTTTGGAGGGGGTCCCTGCCCGCCCTTATATATTCAGGGGGACAGGGTTACATGGAAAGTCCTAGCCGAGTACAGTTGGAGTCCTGCTACAACATAATCGGGTAGTTTCCTTTGTACTGCAGCTAGTTCTACGCCTATTCGGGTAGTTACAAAAGAGGTAAGGTACATCCATGAGCTATCCCTTACTCTAGAACATTCTATGTCTATAAGCAGTCTTGTTGTCCCGGGTCTGACAAGCCCCCGAGCTCTTCATAGCCGAGTCTTGCAGGCGTCGAGTGCTTGGCTAGGCGTCTTCGAGGACTTCAAGTAGTCAGAACATCCTTCTGTTTGCTTCTGGTCCTTCCTTCAGATACGTCAAGTAGTCCTTCAAGTGCTTCCGTTTGCTTCGAGGCTGTGAGGTGCTCAAGCCCCGATATCTTGATCATATATGGTGCGCGAAGTACTCGCACTCCATATGGAGTAGCCCCCGAGCCTTAGGTTGAATCACAGAATCAGGCTTAGGGTCACTTCAGTCTATTTTCCAAAAAATTTGAAAAATAAATCTTTGATGCCTATATCCAGCAGCCCCCAAGCCTTAAATCAAAATCCCTTTTGCTGCGAGTAGCTCCCGAGCGTAGATTTGGAATTAAGGATTTAAGTCGTGGCATCAAATTTTATCCTTTAGATTATTTGCAGGATTCATCAGATCCGGAATCCGAAAAGACCTCTTTTTCGGGTAAAATCCCAGAAAAATGATACAATTGGATCCGCCATACTGATTGCACCCGAAATAATTTTAGGAATAAAACCCGGGATGTACGGCTCTTTATTCAGTGCTCACATGAGATGTTACTGTTTAGAGAATCTGCATTATTGCAACTTTAACTGCATCCGTGAATGCTGCCATGAATGCGTCCGTGAAACGTGCACTGTTGATTCATGGGTTCTCCTTCGGCAAGCCTCCTTGTGGCTATAAAAGGCAAGGGAGAGGCTTTTGCCAGAAGCACCAAAGTTTAGCGACCAAAGCTTTTCCTTGGTGTTCTTGTTCTCGCCCTCCTGAATTTTACGTAGTTCCTTCCAACAAAAGATGCTAGAAGAGAACTTGCGAGTGACAAGAGAAGTCTCTGCTGCCTCCTCCTGCATCCCTAGAGCTCTCATCGGATCCATGCTGGACATCATGTCCTTGCATCTTCCAATGAGGCAGATTTGGGGTCGTTGGGTTGAGTCTTGTTGTGTCACATCCTTGGGGTTGCCTATTTCTGGGTGCCCAAGAACTGACATCTCTAGCGGGGAAGCTTGATCTTGCCACAAAGTGTTCAGGGAGAAGGTGAAATTTCACTGCAAGATGTCACAAGAGGACTTGCGAGGTGATTACTGTAATCTGCCTCCATACTCTTGTAGCTTATCTCCCTGAATACAAATACTTTTATTCTCGAAATGGGAATAACAAGTTTGTACTTTGTCACAGCCTCGGGCTGATCTAGCTACAACAGGCGTCGACTAGAAGCTCTAGGAGATCCAGGCAGCAAGCATGCAAGCCCAAGTCATTTGTAAAGTTTATATAATAAAAAAGTACTCGAGCTATAATGTCGAGTAGTTGTACTGTGTCGAGTACTTATCCTTGTTTTGGAATGTAATCCCAGTTAGGGAAAAGGGTGTCGAGTAGTCGACTAGGGATGTGAGTGTTTTCTTTTCCAGAATGTAATCTTAGAAAAAGGAATGTCTCTTTAAAAATCCCATTTTTTCCGCGATTTGCAACAGACTTTTGGCCTATTGGGTGTTTTTACCATATTGCCACCGCCCTTATAAAATGAAGCGGTAACTTAGGTTTTACCCCACCGGCCGCCACTTGTTTTTACTGCTTTAGATCTATCTTTCTGCTCTCGAGCTCCTAGATCCAAAGTTCTTGCTTCATTTTGCTCCCCACTTTCGCCCTAGGGTTTCCGCCAGTATATGCGCGTGAAGCAATCCATAGATTTCCGGATGGCCCCCAAGAAAGCGACCAAGGGGAAGGGTGTGGCTTCAGAGCCAACCCGTGATGAGAGTTGGAACACAAGTAAGTGTTCTCAATCTGACTTAGATTCTCTGGTGTCGCGGGGTCTTTTAGTTCCCAAATCTGTTATCCAATGGCATCCTGCCTTATGTTTAGATCATCCGTATGAAAATACGGGGGAAATCATTACTTTCACCTCGTACTTGGAACGAGGATTGGGGTTACCTTGCTCTTCTTTCTTTTCTGGACTCCTGCGCTACTACAGGATCCAGTTGCATCATCTGACCCCAAATTCCTTTGTCCATATTTCCATCTTCGTGCATTTATGCGAAGCTTTTCTGGGCATCGAGCTCCATTTTGAGCTCTTTCGCTTTCTTTTTCATTTGAAACCGCAGCCCAATAGATTCGTCTTAGATGTAGTAGGGGGTGCGGGTCTCCAACTTATGCAAAGGAAGGATAGAGTGTATATCCCTTATGACCTTAGTAATAAAGTAATCGAATGAAAACCCAAGTGGTTCTATGTCGAGAACCAGTCGAGAACCAGTCGAGAAGTTTTCCATCCATTACTCCCGGCAGTCCAATCCAATGGCCCGAGTGGAATAAAAAACCAGTCGACGAGAGTCAAATCTCTGAACTACTCGTGCGGATTGCCATTCTAAGGCAAAATATGTTGACTAGGGAAACAGTCATGTTTGACTGGATGAAGCGAAGAATCCAGCCATTGCAGGCTCGGAAATCGCTTGGATTCTAGTATCAGGGAACAACTGATCCGTCAAGATACTCGAAGGAAGAGATCTCGGATGATGTAGTTTTTAGTCGAGTACAATGACTTCTGAAGAATGTAAATAAAATCCCAGTTGTTCCTAGTACATTTTCTGCTGCGAATTCACCGAAGCAGGTACTTGATAAGAGTAGTCGATACGTAGAAATCGAGTACTTTACCATAGTGTAAATCTGATTGGATTTGCTTTCTGTAGGAGGTCGTGGATCGCTTTAAGAGTAGTCCTTCGCTACCAGGCATTTATTCACTCTTTTGTTCCTCCAATTTCCTCGATTTGTTAATCAAATCTTAGTATGCTCATATGAGGTTTCATATAAACAGTACTGATATCCAGACTTGGTTGTGCAAATGAGGCAGCGTCTGGGGAAAGGAGTGATGGGGAGCACAACCCCACTCCAAGTGCTGATGCCCAGACCGAGCGCCCAAGGAGTACTCGGTCAGCGACGAGGAAGCGTAGCAGCTCCTCCCATACTACTAACGACAGGTAAGTAGCTAGTTATTTTGCAATCGAGTACTTTCTAGTTGTCGATTTGCAAGTTTTGATTTGCGTTTTTGCTTTTCCCAGTCCGATGGCTAAGATGCCACGGACCTCACCATCTGGGGATGATACTGCGGTGGGACAAACTGTCCCCTCCACCACAATGGACCCATCAAGTGGGATCGGGGCTACTCATTCAGCGAGTAGTTCTGATATAAATAAGACTGTCGATGCGGGTAAGCTGGCCATGATCGCAAAGACTGCCCACAAATTTGGCATCAAGGGGTTTGCCCTAATAAGAGCTACTGCGTAAGTTCTTTAGAACTTGTATGTGTAGGATTTGTTTTGATTCTAGTAGTTTGTAACTACTTTGTTTTTGCAGAGATGCGGTCCTGGGAGAGGACATGGGGGCTGAGAGCCACTCGGATTCTCATCCGGGGCTGGAGAAGCCCCCGAGTACTCCTGAGATGAGTGCTCATGATGCAGAGGTGATGGCCAATAGTATGCTTCTGGATTCTCCATTGCTCGATCCTGAGAGGGCCAATGAGGGGATCCCGGAGGATGGTGGAAGCAGCAAGCTTCCAGGAGAAGGAGAAGGCGAGAGGCTTCCTGAGGGAGGCGATGATATGCGGAGACCCCTGCAGGTAAGCTTGTAGTTCCTTATAGAAAGGTATCCTTCTGTTTGCTCTTAGTGTAATTAAGTAGCATGTTCTTCCTTTAGATTCCCAAGTCACGGGGAATACTATAGGAAGGAATGAAGAAGTGCCCAAGAAGGCTGTTGTTGTGGCGAGTATTTCCCAAGTCATATCGGGAAGTGACTTGCCAAGAGAGAAGGTGGAGCTAGCTTTCAAGCTGCTGGAGGTAAGTAGTCGAATGCTTCGAGTACTTTTAGAGTAGATCGAGTAGTATACTATCTTTTTGTTTTGCAGGAGGCACTGGGACGAAAGGGTGTCCAGTCGCCAGATGAGATAGAGCTAAATGCTCTCAAGGAGAGGGTTAAGACGCTCTCATCTGAGAGAGACTGCGCTTGAGGTGAAGCTGAAAAAGCTTTCCCAATCTAAGAAAGGTTGGTCTTTAGCATTTGATATGCACTCGACTAGTAGATCCGCTTGGTGTTTATAAGATTTTCTTATTAATCAAGTACACAGCTTGTGCAAAATCTTTAAAGATTCAGGAAAGCTTGGTACTGAATTTAAAGATTCTTCTGTACCAAAACGCAGATGAAATAGAGAAACTTAAGAAGATCAAGGAGGACTCTGACCGTGAGGCAGCGACAGTGCTACAACAGCTCAAGAATTTGTTAGAATCTCGAGACTCGATGCAGCGTGAGCTCGTGGACCGGAAAGAAGTCAGAGATGCCGCCCTGGAGGTAGCCGAGGCCATGGATATCTCAGTTAGAGATGGAGATGAGCCGCTCACACTAGCGGGGAGGCTTTGCAAAGTTCTCGGAGCTTTTGAGAGTTTTGTTTCAACCATCACCCGCCAGTACGTGGGTCACGTACTTGGGTTGATGAAATCTTATTGGCCAACCACTCGTCTAGATGATCTTGGACGAGGTGCCAAGGCTGGTTGTACTGATGATCAGTTCCGTCAGTATTTGGCGGAAACTTTCGGGGTGGCTGATCAGATTGTAGAAGTCTTGAGCAGAGCAGAGTCTCCTTAAGCTTTTCTTGTATTTGAGTTGGCATGTGAGCCAGAAGTACTTTGAACAAATACTGGATGATTGTGTAAGGTCAAGTACTTGTTAGGATTGTGGAATCCCTTAATGTGTCGAGTAGTTGTACTCATGGGTCCTGAGTGTAGGCAGCATCGGGCCCACTCAGTCATAATAATAGATACGATGCATTGTATCCATGGGTGCCTTAGGAGGCAACATATTCTCGAATCAAATCGAGTTTGTATGGTTCTGAATCATAACCATAGTGCTGACCGGTTAGGATTGAATCCCGCGGGATTAACCAAGTGGGAATAGCACTTAAAGATGTGAGAAGCCATAGCTTAGTGTAAATTTCCTTTTTAGAGGAAAAATTTTCAATTAGCACGCGGCTAATATGAACTTTGTTGTCCAAATGGGGGAAGAACTCTTATTGAGTATTTAGGAGTTTTAAGAAGTTTCTCGATAGATAAGAAGACAGGAAGCTCTCGACAACTACTTAGATTACTAAGGGAGAACAGGAGTTCTTTTTGTATCTCAAGCAAGCGAGTAGTACTCGTCAAGTACTCAAGGCAAAATGATCATGTAATGGAGATTCCCATAGTAAACTAAGTAATTGGGAAACTTGTGTCAACTTATTTTAGAGTATCGAGAACTTATTTGTACTCCTTGAGGGGTTTTCATAGTTGACCATTTAGGATAGACCATGTTTGGTTACCCAGATAGTATGCAGCTGTTTACGAAAATGGCCCAAACTACTCGATCGTATCGAGTAGTATGTCCTATTAATGGACTGGATTCATTTCTAGAATAGGACTGTTAGGATTGAACTCCGTCGAGTTAACCAAGACGTGAATATTCTAGAAACATCCCAAACTTACTCGAGCAAAGCGAGTAAGGTGTCCTACCTGAGGACTGGAGTAACTCTAAGGCAAGTCTGTTAGGTACTAACCCCGTCGGGTTGTCCAAGATGAAGGTGCCAAAAGAGTATCCAAGACCTACTCGAGCCAGCGAATAGGGTGTCCTTTAACCAAGAACTGGAGTAATCCTTAAGACAAAACTGTTAGGTACGAACCCCGTCGGGTTGCCCAAGACGTAAATGTCGAAGGAATATCCAAAACTTACTCGAGCAGGGCGAGTAAGGTGTCCTTTTAACCAAGGACTGGAGTAACTCTTAGGGCAAATCTGTTAGGTACTAACCCCGTCGGGTTGTCCAAGATGAAGGTGCCGAAAAAGTATCCAAGACCTACTCGAGCCAGCGAGTAGGGTGTCCTTTAACCAAGGACTGGAGTAATCCTTAAGACAGAACTGTTAGGTACGAAACCCGTCGGGTTGCCCAAGACATAAATGTCGAAGGGATATCCAAAACTTACTCGAGCTGGGCGAGTAAGGTGTCCTTTTAACCAAGGACTGGAGTAACTCTTAGGGCAAGTCTGTTAGGTACTAACCCCGTCGAGTTGTCCAAGATGAAGGTGCCAAAAGAGTATCCAAGACCTACTCGAGTGGGGCAAGTAGGGTGTCCTTTAACCAAGGACTGGAGTAATCCTTAAGACAAAACTGTTAGGTACGAACCCCGTAGGGTTGCCCAAGACGTAAATGTCGAAGGGATATCCAAAACTTACTCGAGCAGGGCGAGTAAGGTATCCTTTTAACCAAGGACTGGAGTAACTCTTAGGGTAAGTCTGTTAGGTATTAACCCCATCGGGTTGTCCTAGACGAAGGTGCCAAAAGAGTATCCAAGACCTACTCGAGCGGGGCGAGTAGGGTGTCCTACCGGAGGACTAGAGTGTCTTTTAGGACAGAACTGTTAAGTACGAACCCCGTTGGGTTGCCCAAGATGTAAATGCCCAAAAAGCACTCGAGTATGAATCATAAAAACTACTCGATAGCTGCTCTAATGTTGAGCAAGACTTTCGAGATGGGGTATTGGTCGTGTGAGCGAGAGCCAAGTAGTCGATATAGTAGAAATCAACTTTAGTTTGATTTGTCGAAATTACAATAACTGTAAAGTGACAGACTCTGACTCTTAAGACCTAGCCCTTGCTCGTTGGACGTGAGCAATGGTTTACATGACTGAATAAGACTTATTCGAAGAAGGAACTTAGTCGATATGATGGTCGACTAGTACCACTAGTCGATGCAGAGGTCGACTAGATTTATTGGTGGTGTCTTCTTCAGGAGAGGTGCCCCAAGGGCCTTGCGGAGTGAGTCACGCTGGAAGATCGTGTGAGAGCTCTTTGGGTGGATAAAGCACTTGCGTAGCAGTACTTTGTTGATCTTGTTTCCGCTCTGAGGCGATTCAACTTGATGCTGGGTGCGTGGTTTACCCTGAGAACGGGTACTAGTGGTTGCCAGCTTGTACTTCTTGAAAGATGCGAAAGCCTTTGGCGGGATGCGGTAGTTGGAAGAAGGGTTGTATGCCTCGACTTCCTCCCGTTCCTTTCTTCTTGAGATGATGACGTTGCGCGCATCGCGCCCAACGTTGATCACACTGCGGAGGTCGTAGTTGGAGTAGTCGTAGTTGTCGTCTTATTGTTCTTGTAGGGTGTTAGCGAGGCGCTGACGCCTGAACGCCCTCTTCTGGTTGAGCTAGCGACGACGTTCATAGAGATCTTCTGCTGGATGCTACTCGTCTAGTTGGACGGTGACGGTCACTGCTGGAGGAGGAGGAGGGGCAGGTAGATTCTCCTCGGTAGTAACTTGGGCTTCTGTGATTGTAGGAGTAGTAGTTTCCGTGTTGCCAGAAAGGTACTCGTTGAAATCATCAGAATTGTAGTCGTCGAGGTTAAGACGCTCCGTGGGATCGCCCTCAGGTTCTTTGGCGATACGAACCATGAGGATTTCACGGTAGAGGTCTTGAACTTTTTGGTCTTGTTTGCTTGAGAACGGGTCTAAAGGAGTGCTCTGTTGGTAGGGCAGATCCTCTAGCTGTGAGGCAGAAGCGTTGGGATCTTGTGCTTTCATGAGGTGCACTGTCCATCCTTGCGGCGTTGCATATATAATCAAATTAGGGAGGGAGTCCTGATCGGACTTGGAGTTCTTAGCCGACTTAGACTCGACTTGTTTACTATACTGGATTAGGTCCTCCAGCTATTCCTCCGGATCGGAGGAGTACTCGGATTCGGAATCGGTTAGCCCACCGATTTTTGAGTATGTATGCTTTGGGTGAGCGAGAAGCGGTATGCCCATCTCTATACGGAGGGCGTTCTCGTTCATCCAGTGTAGCCATGATTGAGTAGGAGTTAGCCCCTCAGGCACCTTGATCTAGGGTTTGTCATAGATTGAGTTGCTGGATTGTTCTGGAGCCTTGGCTTTTCCTTTTTTAAGCTTGGCCAGTTCCCAAAGAGCGTCAGCATGCTCGTTTGGTTTGGCCATAGCGTCCATGAATAGCTCGACATTGTCTGACCACTCTTCAAGATCGTCGAACGGTTCAAAGTTCTCGAGACCATTCATGAAGTGATCAAAGTCCTGATCGAATTTGGACTCGACTGGTCTCGGAGTCCGAGTGTGAGCAAGTTTCGGTGAAGGGCTCTGAGGTATCCTGGAGATAGACGGTCCCATCCGAACAAGCTGGGGGTTTGTCTCACCAGCTCCCCCGCAGATTCCTCCTCCCGACTTCTGCTCTTTGTTTTGCAGAGTGCTTTCAGTCACCTTAATGCAGTTAGCAAGCTTTGAATTTACTGGATCGATCCTTGAGAGCATGTCGCCCGACCTCTTCTGTGGTGGGTTTAGTGCTTTAGGGTTCTGCTGTAGCGCAGATGGGCTGAGAGCGGTTTCTGCAAGTTTGATGCAGCCCTCTATCGATTGTGAAACTTGATCCACTCTAGCGTGTAGTTCTGAGTTTTTGATCTTAGGGCGTTTGATTGCCTTCAAATGAGCCAGGTATTTTTCGAGAGTTTTGGAAAAGTAAGGCTTTTCGGAATCAGAATTTGTGTCGAACTCGACCAAACCAAGTGTTCGGTTTTGAGTTGTCACGTTTCCTGGGTTGTCCGAGTCGAGTTTAGGTGGAACTCTTTTCTCGTCGAGATCCACGGACTCACGGATGTCGGCGAGTTGAGAGCGGGTTTTCGATTTAGGCGAGTTAGGTGTGACAAGGTGGCTGGAAAAACCTCCCGTTCCATCAGCCGTGCAAGCCTAGGAACCGAAAATGAAAGTCGTTCCTTCTAGCACGCTACTGGCGTTGCTTGATCCGGCCATCGAATTCGTTGGTGAACTCACCGAATCCCCTACCTGGCGCGCCAGCTGTCGGTGTTTACCGCCAAGCCTGCTCAGGGATACCCTTAGCAGTAGGGTTTGTAGGTAGGGATCGACTGCTCTAGAACTCGATGGTACAAGGAACACAAAGATTTAGATAGGTTTGGGCCGCGAGTTTGCGTAATACCCTACGTCCTGTGTGGTTTGTATTGCCTTAGGTGTTGATGATTGTTTGGAGGGGGTCCCTGCCCGCCCTTATATATCCGGGGGACAGGGTTACATGGAAAGTCCTAACCGAGTACACATGGAGTCCTACTACAACACAATCGGGTAGTTTCCTTTGTACTGCAGCTAGTTCTATGCCTATTCAGGTAGTTACAAAAGAGGTAAGGTACATCCATGAGCTATCCCTTACTCTAGAACATTCTATGTCTATAAGCAGTCCCGCTATCCCGAGTCTGACAAGGTGCGAGTTGCACAATTGCAGGATTGCTTGCTTCAGGCTGTTCGCAAGCGTATTTGTGTGGGGAGACCTCGCGAGTTTAGTATGGAGGAGGATGGCACTATTTTCTTAGAGATCGTCTATGTGTACCACAAAAAGCTGTAGTAAAGATGGAGATTTTGAGAAAAGCTCATCACAGTCCATATATAGTGCACCCTGGTGAGACAAAGATGTATCAGGATTTGAAGCAAAGCTTCTGGTGGAAGCGCATGAGGGTTGAAATTGCTAAATATGTGGCTTCTTATTGTATATGTCAGAAAGTGAAGGCTGAGCATCAAAGGCCCGTTGGGTTGTTGAAACCATTGGAGATCCCTATGTGGAAATGGGAGAATATTACCATGGATTTTGTGGTTGCTTTACCTCATTCCCCTAGGGGTAAGGATGCTATTTGGGTTGTAATTTATAGACTCACGAAGGTTGCTCATTTTATTCCCATGAAGACTACAAATTATGCGTCAGATTTGGTTCCCTTGGTAAGGTTGCATGGTGTGCCTAAGTATATTGTTTCTGATCGTGATTCCAAATTTGTATCTAATTTTTGGAAAAGCTTGCATAGTGCTTTTGGGCACAGGATTGGATCTTAGCACTGCTTTTCACCCTTAGACAGATGGTCAGTCAGAGCGTACTATTCAGACACTAGAAGACTTGTTGCGATCATGTGTCCTCTCTTGGAAGGGTAGTTGGGAAGATCACTTGCCTTTGGCAGAGTTTGCTTATAATAATAGTTATCAGGCTAGTATCAAAATGGCTCCATATGAAGCATTGTATGGCCGTAGGTGTATTTCCCCCACTTTGTTGGGATGTCATAGGTAAGAGGTCCTTAGTTGGTCCGGATTGGGTACAACAGACTCATGATAAGGTACGGGAGATCCGCAAGAACTTGTTGACCACTCAGAGTCATCAGAAGAGCTATGCAGATGTCAGATGGAGGGACTTAGAGTTCTCAGTTGGTGATGAGGTTCTTCTCAAGGTGTCACCAACAAAAGGTGTTGTTCATTTTGGCACTAGAGGAAAGCTCAGTCCGAGGTACATTGGCCCTTACATGATTACCACTCGAGTTGGAGCCTTGGCTTATCGTTTGCAGTTTCCTGAGTCAATGAGTGGTGTGCACCCCCATGTTCCATGTATCGATGCTGAGGAGGTATCTAAAGGATCCAGAGCAGAAGGTGGATGCTGAGCCACTGATTATCTAGCAGGACTTGACTATGGAGTGTCACCCAGTGCGCATATTGGATTTTTCTGATCGCGTTATGCGGAATAGAACCATCAATTACGTGAAGGTGCTACGGACTAATCAGTCAAAGCGGGAAGCCGCATGGGAATTGGAGGCGCAGATGCACGAGAAATATCGAGAGCTCTTCAAGCCTGGTAAGTAATTGGTTGTTTATATGTGGTTATTTTTCCCAATCATGCATTAGTGATGCTGAATTCGGGGACGAATTCCTTTTAAGGTGGGGAGAATGAAACACCCAAAATGAACAAAGGGCAAAATACACTTTCTACATGGGAAAGTGTAAAGTTGATAGCCAAAATTATTTTTTATCTACTGCTCGAATGGACAAACAGACACTGTGGCTGCGTAGAGCTCGTCGAGTACATTCCGTTTGACTATTTACATGTCCCGTTTGGAGTTTGGATAAAAAAGTTATAATTTTTTAACTGCTAGGCAGGCGGGCCCACTCTACAGTAACTACGTGCTACAGTACCCCCTCATAACCCTAAGCCGCCGCCCCTACCCCTACCTGCGCTGCCATCTTTTGCCGTGGATCAAGAACAGAGAGGAGAGAGGGAGAGGAAGAGAAGAGATAAGAAGGGAGATTAGGGCACGTCGCCGTCCGTTGTCGCTGTTCCTCTCCAAAAACCGGTTGGATTTCCTCTCCTCTTTTCATTTTTCCCCATCTCCATGGCTTCTCCTCACTATTCATGGTGGTGCCGCCTTGTGTAGTGTAGCGCATCAAGGTTGGATGCAAGGAACAAGGGGGGAACGAAGTGGAATCGTAGTAGTTGTCATCGTCATCGCCGTCGCCTTTGATCTTTGATCTTTTCAAAGGGAAACCCTAGGTGAGACATGCCCAACTTGTTTCCCTCCTGGGTTTAGAAGTTTTTAGCTCACGGGAATAGCGGTTTTAGTTGCCATTTAGATTGGGGTTATGGGTTTACCCTCGTCGCTGTTCTCAGCATGCTGTCAATCTGTGCAGTTTCTATTTCTAGCAGTTTTTCGTGCTCTTAATGACCTCAGAAAAATAGTAAACCTTTATATGAGTTGGAAGCACTTCGGGTTCTTTCTGTGGCCGCAAAGAACACCTCAATCGGATTTAAGATGAGGGAGAAACCAAAGTTGAAAAGTGTCTGTTAATATGAAGTTTAGGAAACATTAATGGCAGAATTGGATTTTCTGGTAGTTCAAAGACTTGTAGATATTTTCAAGATATTTCCAGATTGGTATGTTCATATTCATATGAATTTTGAGCTTCAGTTATGACTGTTTTAGTAGGACTGTTCTGCAGGATATGTCAGATTGTCAGATTAAGGTTCACCTCAAATTTACCCATTGTTGATGATTTTCCTCTAATTTGGGATAACTAGAAAGTTGTAGGTCCTGAAATTTTCTTTCATGTGGCAAACTATCAGAATTTTTGTCCATCAGGATTTAAGGATACAAAAGAATAAGCTGTAGTGCTACTGTTATGTCTAGATTGGAGTGTTTTGTGTGAGGACGTTGGGTTCGGGCATAGGAATGCCTTACTCGATATATTTATTATGAAGTGTGTTTGTTTTGGTGCTAAGCTATGTTTATAAATAGGTGGTGCACCTTCGAACCGTGCTTAGCTCATGTTCTTGATCTTCGGTGAAGGAAAATAAACGTAGCGATGTGTTCTACTTTCTTTAACTTTGTTATTTGAATTATCTCCAATAAATTTTAAAAGCTCACACTGGCCAGATAAGATCCGAATTTTTCTTTATTTATGGATTTATATGTTTATCCACTTGTGGCATTGCTTTTGGAGTTATAAATTTTGGAGGTATATGAAGTTCATGCATTGCGATCATACATTTGCACTCTCATATTGAATATGCATATGATTACCGGTATAGCAACGCATATTGAGATATCAGCAATGTGGTTGTAGCCCTCACTTTTTTCCTTGGAATTTGTGGGTAGAAGTGAAGTCATGCATTGCATTGCATCATTTGCATGTGCATTGAAATATTGATATGAAATTTTCATATATTTCTCTACTTGAAGTTATTCATTGTCTGAGTATGATACTTCTTTTTATCTGATTATTAATCTGATGTTTAATCAAATTGTGATTTAAATAGCTTGGTTAAAGCAGTTTGCTTGCTGAGGTTTTTCCATAAACGTCTCACGTTGATTTTTTCCCTCATAGGTGTTTGAGCCTGAACGTTGCCTGCTTGGGATGGGAGTAGCAGCATGTGTGCACACACTTATCAATATATGTTGAACATGTTGTATAACAAAATATGTGGATGTGGAGACTTTGTTGATGTTGTTAAAAATTCTCTCGTGTGGTTCAATTTGTGAAATGTTTATTTCACTCTAGTGAAATCTTTGTTATTCTATCTGAATGATTTTTGTTACTTCCGCGTTCTCTGTTATATGTTTGTGATATCGTGTGGTAATTCCCTAGAGAATTATTCTATATTCTTCTGGGGTGTTACAAAAGGTGCATCATAAATGCTACTTGCAGGGAGGTGTAAGTTATGCTTACAAACAAAAGCACATTGCCAAAATACAAATTCTTTGGGATTAATATCTTGTATGAATGAGATAAGGATAATCTATCTCTAACAAAATAGTAAATGAAACTAGTGTAACACAATACTATGGTCTCCAAGAGACAGATAATCTTCTAAGAATTTAGAAAAAAACCACCAGATTTGGAGTACAGACGAAAAATCTATAAATGTTTGTAGTTTTCATTATGAATCCAAAAAACATGAATATGAGTAAATAATTGAGTGCACAACATATGAACAGGGTGGGACCCGCTTGACGACCCCGCATCCGCATCCGCATGTGCAGAAGGCGCCTCTCCTGGTCAGAGAATCGAGTCTCATGCAGTATAGCGTCATTTGATTGTTGGCCTTGGCTCGTCGGAATCATATGTTAGTGGCTTTGGTGGTGGCCGGTGGGCACAACTGCTGAGAATTGGGTGGGGACACTACTAATGTTTCCTTCCAAAACCTGAAGCCCTTTTGCATATGTCAGAACTTCTGGTCTGACCAGGTGAAGTCGGCGCCCGATGTAAATAGTTGATTCTTAGTCTGATCTTATCTTGAATCTAAATAGTCCTCTCTACCACTTGATCCTACCGGTGTTGTGTCCTTGGATGAGTCTGAACCTTAGATATCGTACTCACGTTTCCTTGGATTCGATAACCCTTGAAATACTCTGAGGTGAAAGCTACTGTGGTATCCGTACACTTACAGATTCGCTCGTGAGATTCTGTATACTAAGGTTCCTTTCTGACACTGTTTCTATTAAACTAGTAGTGACACTAGGAAGTGCGGAAGAAGTCTACATAACCCTCTCAACTATTGGACCTAGGCTACTTATACTTAACCCTTTAAACTACAAAACTATTTATTCTACCCCCTGAACTTTTCAAAACTGGCCAAATAACCCCCAAGGCGGTTTTGGATGGTGGTTTTGTCTTGTTCTTTATTATTTATTTTAGCTGAATCTTTGAAAAATCATATCATATCACAGAAAAATCCAAAAATTAAAAACAAAATTTTTTTGAACTCTACGTGGTTGGATCTACACAGTGAACATATAATATGGTATGCTTTAGCACAAATTTTTTTGTAAATTTAGATCTATACTTTTTTGCAATTAATGGAAATAATTTATATATGCAATTTCTATTGTCCAATCGTAGTGAATTTATTATGGTGGGCTAATTATTGTATTATTGAACTTTAGTAAATATTTCTTACTCATTGGATCATGGATAATTTAGTTATAGATTTAGTTAAATTTAACCAGCATGCACATAAATAAATTTATAACAAAGGTATACATGATCCGATGAGTATGAAGTTTTTACTAGAGTTCAAATATACAATAGTTAGCCCACCATAAAAATTTGAACACAATTGGACCATGGAAAATGCAGCTATGAATTATTCTATTTAATTGCATAAGAAACATATATCTAAATCTACAGCAAAAACTTTGTATGAAAGAAAACCATATTATATGTTTACTGTGTGGATCTACTCATGTAGAGTCCAACAAAATTTTATTTTAAATTTTTTGGATTTTTCGGTGATTTGTTATGATTTTTCAAAGATTCAGCTGAAATAAATAAAAAAGACAAAGACAAAACCACCCTCCAAAACCACCTTAGGGGTTATTTGGCTGGTTTTGGAAAGTTCAGAGGATAGAATAACCAGTTTTATAATTTGAGGGGGTTAAGTAGTCTAGGTCCTATAGCTGAGGGGGTTATGTAGACTTCTTCTTAGGAAGTGCGAACAACAAGATCCCAGCAAGGTTCGGCCAACCTCTGGGGTTGGCCCTTCCCTGAGCCTGCCTTCCTCTGGGACGCTGACATATGGCCCCTGATCTTATTCACTAGGTGCATGTGACTTGACGCACCCATTTGCTCTGATTTGTGGGCCCTCTTTGTAAGTGACACACATGGATAGCGATTTTCTGTGAATTTTATCGTGTGTTTACTTGTGTTTGTGCCGAAATGCAACGAGTGGTGCTTGCATATCACAATTCATCAATACTCATGGAATTGATTAGCTATAAATCCTATATCTAAGTTGATTCTTAAAAGGAGTCGATGTTTAATTTTATTATTCTTTTAGGGCTGTTTAATTTTATTAGTTAAGAACAGTCAACAGTGCGTGCCCAGCAGCGGCGCGCGTGGCGGCGCGTGTGCGCGGCTCGCACAGCGAGCGCGCTCGTTCGGCTGGCTGGGACTTGTGTGGCTGGCTGGTGGGACCGGGGGAGGTCTACAAGCTGCGCCAGCGACCAGCCCAGCCGAATTAGGGCATCCGAACAGGGCGGTTGTGGCGAACGGTGGAGCGCGGCGCAGCAGCGAAGCGCGTGCGGCGGCGGTGACCTGCGAGCGCTAGCTAGCGCACACGAGGCGCGCGTGCGGGGCGCACGTAGGCCGGCGGCCTGGCCAGCCACTCGTGGCCGACGTGTGGCCCACGGAGGGACCCAGGCCAGCTGGCCCGTGAGCAACGAGCCCAGCAGGAGGAGGGGTAGCGCCACCTTAGGCCTGGTCGAGCAGGCCGCCTAGGCACCTTCGTTGTGCAGGCTTGCACTCGGCCCAAGGAAATGTCAGTCCAATTGCTGCAGCTCTGGGTTTGCATTTTATTTTCAGCACATGTTATTTAATTTATGCAATCTTGTTTACACTAGATGATTAATACTTGTGCTTGATAATCCTTGTTAATCTGCATGCTTAGTCGAGTCCTTACTTTTGTTAATCTTTACTAGCTTTTGCTTGATGCTTATTTGACATGTGTTAATTAACTTTATTTGTTGGTCTTTACATGCTTGGCTAAATGGATTCTTTCCTAGTGATTTGTTCTAATATTTTTTGTGAGACATTTGATTAGCTTCTTGTTAAGCTTTGCTTCTGCTTATTTTGATATGTGTAAATCTATGTCATATCATCGTCTGCTTAGTTAAGTGAAGTTTTTTGTTGATAGCTTTGCTAGAGTCGATCGTTTTGCCCATTCATCCCTTTTGTGTCAAGCTAATGACATTTTGATTAATCTCGACTTCTGCTTTGTGTTGTGCTTTGCTCGAGTATTTCGCCTTTCACTTGCTTCCGTTTTGCATCAGCTTTTCCTAATCGTTCCTAGGGTGAACTCATCACTTCTTGGCATGTGTCTCTTTGGCGGTTACAAGAGAGATGCGTCGGGTTGAATTCAAATCATAGGTCTTATTCTCTTGGAGAATTTTTATCGGCTCCCATTCACCCCCATCTGGTCGCCTGTTCGGTCCCTCAATCTCGTGGTCCCGGGTCTGAAAAGCCCCCAAGCTCTACGTAGCCAAGTAGTCGCAAGTTTTCGAGTACTTTTGAAGCCGTCGTCTAGTAGTTCATGAACTTCGTGCAGAACAAGCCTTCCGAGTACTTCCAGAGTTGCACCGAGGCTGCCTGGTGCTCCTGCTCGAGTAGTCTTGACGCCCTTGGGTGAAAATCTTCAAGTATACAGAGTGCGATGAACAATCGCACTGCATATGGAGTAGCCCCGAGCCTTAGGTTGAATTGAATGATTTAGGCTGAAGGTCCATCTTGATTCTTGAATTTAATGAAATGTTATTCAAATATGTTTTAAAAATAAATCCCTGACTTGGGAGAAGGATCCAAGAGTATCGTGGAATACTCGGACTTGTGTGTGATTTGGTAAAAAAATTTGAAATGCCTCTTTTTCGAAATGAATCCCTGAAAAAATGACTATGATAAGTAGTTTCTCGAAAGTTTTCTGGGTCCAATCCCAAGCATGGGGGGCTAGACGGGTCGCTGAACTCGCGTCAAGTATCTTGTCACGCCCAGCCCCCTAGCATGGGAACTAGACGAGCCACCGAAATCATGTCCAACGCCCGAGCATGGGAGCTAGACGAGTCGCTGAAATCGCGTCTAGCCCATGAGCATGGGAGCTAGACGTGTTGCTAAAGTCGCACCCTACCCCCGAGCACGGGAACTAGACGAGTTGCCAAAAGCACTCCGAGTGGTTGGCGAAGCCACGTGTTGCTAAAGTCGCACCCTACCCCCGAGCATGGGAACTAGACGAGTTGCCAAAAGCACTCCGAGTGGTTGGCGAAGCCATAGTAGATGTACCGAGCTGAAGCTTAATCTGTAAAAAGACAATGCATACATTATGTAGCTTAATGCGAAGATACCGAGTTTTACTCAGTGATGAACGACTCTTGAAGTGTATGGTTGTATGAAAGATGTGTGAGACTCCCCTTCCCTCTAGCAAGTGTAAGTAGAATGCGCTGCAGCTGTTGCCCTGTCTCGTTACACACCTAACCTCGCTAACCACTCCTCACGGAGAGGACGGCTTACCACAGTACATTGCTTGGAAGACTAACATGTATGCGACGCGCAAGAGTTGAAGGTTTCGTTATTGAGGTCTGAACCATGCCGGTTAACTCAGGAATTGCTAGAGGAACATGGGTTCGGGCATGGACTTGGAAGTCAGAGTCTATGGCGACTCCCCCGGATAGAGTTTAAAAAATGAAGAAATTGAAATTTATCCAGTGAAAAACGAAGGGGCCAAATTGAATCGGCGACACAAAACTCTTGTTTTAGGCCATCTAAGTCCCCCGAGTAGCCTACCCCTTATGTTTAAACACCTAGTGCCCGATCCAGACACTCATTCAAAAGTAACTTAGGACAAAACGGAGAATTCAAAGTTTCACGGATCAAAGCAGGAATCATACCTATTTGGATTAGTAACCAAGAACAGATGAGACAATGTGTGAAAAAGGTAGTCGTCGTGCGACAAAAAAACATGTGGCATGCAGAAAAGCAGTCAGCTAAAGCGTGGGTTACCCACAAAATAGTTGATCATGTGCAAAACATGTCAAGAAAAGGTATAAGTCACTTATCTTGATTAGTGAACGATTAGTTGGAGTCGATTCCGTCAAGTTGTCAATAATGTGTATCCCGCCCTCGACTAGTTTCTAGTGTAAACTAGCCGAGACGAGTAGTTGAAGTCATCGATGACACAAGCCGGAGTCGAGCCAAGTAGTCGAGGTAGTCGGCGACGCAAGCTAGAGTTGAGCCAAGTAGTCGAGTGTTGGTATTTCGTAACGTCTACTTCAGAAACAGGGTCGTTCAGCCTGGTTTCGGTAAAGGCTTCAGAAATGCCCGACATTGGTGCCAACAAATGCCTCGACATTTCATATAGCAATTACTGATAACCAAACAAATGAGCCATGAATCATTCCGCAAGTGGATGGAATAACCAATGCAGCATTTTACCCCGTGAGTACACCAGGGTGTCATTTATAATTCCGCAGGGAAGGCAGCGACTAAGTTGTGTAGGTAGGCAACATGAACTTATCTCAATGGAATTTTAATTATATAAACACGGGTAAGATAAATTATGGATAGATGTAGTGTGAGAGAGACAAGCAACTCCTATTTCTAACAAAGGGGTAAAAGAAGGCAGGAGCTAGGCCGAAGTTAGTTAGTCAAGGTCTATCTAATGTTCTTTTAATTACCTATACCGCTTACCATTATATACTTTGCACATGTTGGTTAGGATACTATCAAGTTATGCCTAAAACATGGGAGCACAGTGCAAATGGCTAACAGATGTGACTGTCAAGCCATCACAGACATTTATGCCCTCCTACCCCCCTAACCGAACGTGGAGGATTACGATGGCACTAAACTGGGTTGTCACCACCTGCAGGCTATCTCTACAAACTGTGGGAAAGGATGACATCTAGCAATACTTAACTAACCCAGACACCATGTCTACACTAGCAAGCGATATTCTAGTAAACCGCGCGAAGCCCCCACCCTTCGGATGGATAGACATCATACTAGAGCAAACATACGAATACTAGAGAATGTAGAACTTAACAAGAACTAATTCTCTAACCAGGCAAAGCATATAATATCAAAGTAAACTAATAATGAATTTTATGTCTGTAACCACAGGGCATAAGTCATGCAAATATAAATAACTATAAGATAAGTCAAGTATACACGACCAAACATTACAATAGAGATCTAGTAGCGAACCCATACCTATTCCCTGACGAATGTCCGGTGACCCCACAACTACTTCACCTAAGCTCCACTAGCCTTACAACTACTCAAGAGAGAAAATGAGAGGAGTGCTTATTGAGCTCTTATCTTTTCTACCTCATTTCTCTCCCCCCTCTCATATTTATAGGGGGAGCTCAATGACCTATGTACCCTTGCTTGGACAACGCGTGGCAGGTAGAACAGACTTAAGGAAACCAGTAGGAAGCTTCCTGTAGAGGCTGGAGGTCGGTGGGGGCCGTGCCCACTCGTCCGACCATGGTGGTCGGCCGACTGCCAGGTGGGCCCCATTAGCCCCCCTCTGCTCTAGTGGTCTCCCACGTGTTTCCTTGCTGCTTTGCCACGTGCTTGAACCATTGGTATGTCAATCATGTGCTGCATGTGGGCCCTTTGATCCATGTGAGCCTGAATTCTGCGGTCGGCCGACTGCCAGGTGGGCCCCATTAGCCCCCCTCTGCTCTGGTGGTCTCCCACGTGTTTCCTTGCTGCTTTGCCACGTGCTTGAACCTTTGGTATGTCAATCATGTGCTGCATGTGGGCCCTTTGATCCATGTGAGCCTGAATTCTGCGCTCTGATTGGTCAACGATTTTTCTTGTGGATCATAAGGTCCTCCTAACCTGCACTTTAGTCCCATTTTCTATCTTTGCATAATTTTTAGAGCATAGTGGATTCCTACTTTATTTTAGGTAAAAGTACATATGATTATTTAAACTCTAAAGATTCCTGACTAAATTGACGCATGAAATTGGTCGTTAGCAAGCGTCAGCAAGATACCTCAAGCTTCCCTTTGCTCGTCCCGAGCAAAGTAGGACAAAATAGGTTGTTGATCAGAAAATCACTCTAAGCCATACCTATCTATCATGTCAGAGTTTATAACAAAATAGCATGTCTATGAATTTGAATTAGTTGGCTCACATACCTCTACTTTATCCCACACTCATCCATTGGGCTTTTAGAATTCTCCTTGTCTTGAGCTATTGAGAGTTAAAACAGTGCATAGAGCTATATTCCTTTATTCGTAGATCAGCAATCCATCTAGAGGTTTTTCTTAAAAAGGTTTTTGAAAACAAGGCAGAGTTTCTCAAATGATTCTCTCGAATCACTCAATGATTATCTCTTATCAGGGCAACAAAGCCTTTTTCCTTTCCTACTAAAGGGCTTTTTGTGGAGCTCAAAGGTAGGATAAAAGAAAGGGCATACTTGCACTTCATATATTGTAAAGTCAAACAGTAGATCCATGAAGAAATCAAATCATAAAAATGTGATCAAGATGTGTATGTGTATGCGCGAGATGTAATGATGATATGAATAATTCCTTGCCATGGATCATCCCTTCTCCTATATTTTTCATGGACATGGGCTATACTTTTTTTACATGCCTTGTGGCCATGTGGCATACCTTCTTTGAGCATGCATCTTTTATTTCTGACATGCCTTGTGGGGCATGTGGCATTCCTTCTTTGGGCATGCATCTTTTCTATTTTTTGACATGTCTTTTGGACATGTGGCATACCTTCTTTGGGTATGCATCTTTTCACTTTTTTATAGCCCATACCATTTATAACATGGAAAGAGTGATCATGGACCAAGCAAGGAATTTTTATTGCATGGATGAGTGATGGATGATGCTAATTCCCAGTGTAGGAATTTTGCACATGAAATGGACGTGTACATGATCTTGACCACAAAGTATGGAAAGACTCTTACTAGGGTCACACAATTTGACAAAACTCAATAAAGCAACAAGCAGCATATGGATAAGGTTCATCATTGAGGAACTCGCCCTTCATCATTTTTTTTTGTTGTGCAAACTTAAAACTCTAGATTTCAAGCATCTCTTAGAAAAAAGGATCATATTACAATAATCACTATATCAAAACTCACAACAACATAGACTTAGAAAAAAAAGGATTGAAAGGTGTCGGTGCTTACCACCAAGCCTGCTCAGGGATACCCTTAGTAGTAGGGTTTGTAGGTAGGGATCAATGGCTCTAAAACTTGATGGTGCAAGGAACACAAAGATTTAGACAGGTTCGGGCCGCGAGTCGCTTAATACCCTACGTCCTGTGTGGTGGTCTGTATTGCCTTAGGTGTTAATGTGTTTCGAGGGGGTACCTGCCTGCCCTTATATATCTGGGGGACATGTTTGCATGGAAAGCCCTAGCCAAGTACAGTTGGAGTCCTACTACAGCACGATTGGGTAGTTTCCTTTGTACTGCAACTAGTTCTACGTCTATTCGGGTAGTTACAAAAGAGGTAAGGTATATCCATGAGCTATCCCTTACTCTAGAACATTTTATGCCTATAAGCAGTCCCATTGCCCCGGGTTTGACAAGCCCCCGAGCTCATTGTAGCCGAATCCTACAGGCGTCGAGTACTTGGTTGGGCGTCTTCGAGTACTTCAAATAATCAGAACGTCCTTCTGGTTGCTTCTGGTCTTCCTTTTGGATACGTCGAGTAGTCCTCCAAGTACTTCCAGTTGCTTTGAGGCTGTGAGATGCTCAAGCCCCGAAACCTTGATCATATATGGTGCGTGAAGTACTCGCGCTCCATATGGAGTAGCCCCCGAGCCTTAGGTTGAATCGCAGAATCAGGATGAGGGTCACTTCAGTCTTTTTTCTTCTTTATTTCCCAAAAAAATTGAAAAATAAATCTCTGATACATATATCCCACAGCCCCCGAGTTTTGAATTTAAATCTCTCCATTTAGATTTAAGAATCAAAGTAAACTCGTGGAAAAATGGAAACTTTCCTGAAAAGGAAAGAATCCGTTGATATTCCAAATATTCACGGAATTGCCACCAGAGACCATATAAAGCCGTCTAAAAACTTCTGAGGGTTTTACCCCTTGAACTCCTGGCCGCTGTCAATCTTAGATTCACATTTGTCCCGTCTCAGTGAGATTCATAGCCCCTCTCGTAGCTCCCGAGTCAAAACTCGTGACTTTGAGATGGCTCCCAAGAAGAACAAATCCAAGGTTGAAGAGGAATCCGTCGCCAATATGTCAACCGGTTGGTACAAGAGCAAAATGTCTGAAGCAGCAGTGCAGGAATCGGAGAATTTGGGTCTCCTCCAGGATCAAGGTGTGATCCAATGGCGTGCAGGGGAAGGAGAGGATTACCCCATGGAAGGTACCGTCGAGACCGTTGTATTCCGTGTCTTCGTGGAACGTGGTCTTGCGCTTTCCGTGTCGGAATTTTTCTATGCTCTTCTGCAGTTTTGGGGAATCCAACTGCATCATCTGACTCCTCATTCCATTTTGCATCTTTCCATTTTTACCCATTTCTGCGAAGCATTCCTTGGCATTCTTCCGCATTTTCACCTTTTCCAACACTTTTTCACCCTTGTCCCCATTCCAAATTCCACCAAACCGGCCGTTGTCGGGGGTTGTGAATTAGTACTCCGTCCTGAGACCCGAGACGAGTACTTGGCTTATGATCCATCGGGCAAAGGAGTCGAGTGGAAAAAATTCTGGTTTCATATTGGAAACTTCGAATCTCACCTCCCAGAAAGAATTCCTGGTGCCCCCCAAGTCCAAGAGAGCTGGTCGAATAAAGGACCTGGTGGCGAGCAAGTTGACTGCATCCTGAAAGCCATTGCTCATTTGAAAAATAAAGCAAACACTGGTGATCATGTAGTCTTTTCTTTTGTAAGCCGTCGGGTCCAGCCTCTCCAGCATCGGAAGCATCCTGCCTTCAGATATGAAGGCACACAAGACCCTACCAGAATGTCTTCAGATCCAATGGCTCAGTCGGAGGTAGTCAATAGGTGCTGCAAAGTACTCAACAACTTCGACAAGTCTCTAAAACTTCCAATGCTCTTCTAGGCAAACAATCCTCCTGAGAATGCATGGGTTTGTGTTTTAAGAAACACTGTTGAGTACTTGAAATTGAAATTACTGATCTTTTGATGAATTGTTTGCTTGTTTTGCAGAAGAATTATAAGTCTTGGTATTGTATGCCTCCGACTGCAGCAGATGCTGCTTATGATGGCAGCAAGAAATGGAAGGCAACTCCCGGATCCTTGTTGCAGACAAAAATTCCTTGTCTTGATGCCGGCCAGTAAGGATCCGATATTCTTTTGATTTCATCCTGTTTGCCTCAGCTTTTTATTCAGAATCTTGCTTGGCTAGGATCCAATATCTCCCGGCGCATGAGAAGGAACAGATTCAAGATTTCCACAACTGGGTGTCGAGTATTTCAAAGGGAACTAGTCGATCAGCCCCCGAGTCACTTGTTATTGGGTTAATCGAGAACCCAGTTGCCAATTTGCCAAATGTAGACACGACTGGAAAATCAAACGAGCCAAACCCTGAAGCACCTGATCATACTCCTGTGGCTGCTGAAGGAGCCTCCAATGCCGGTGGGACTGGTAGTAGTGGAGCTGAAGGATTGAGAGGTCCTGCCGTTCGACTAGTGCCTTTTCAATCTATGCCTCAGTCAACCCAGGAGGAGTTGGGGAAAGAACTGTTTGATGATCCACTGCTGTCTATAGACAACGTGAAGAAGCTTGCTGATTATATGCAATGGAGCTTCAAATATACCAAGGTGAGTATTCTGCTGCTATTTGTTTTTCTCGAGTAGTTATTGACATCTGATCAGTCTTGCCTTGTATGTCATAGGATGTTGCCAATCGATCTTTCCAGAAGTCTCAGGCTTTATATAAGACTGTAGATAATCGGAAAACCCTGGAGCAACAAAATTCCATGATTGCCAAATGACTGGATGAATCTCTTGCTGCTCAGAACAAGCTTTATGAAGCAAACCAACAGCATCATCTGGAACTTTTGTGATATGAAGCGGCAAATTAAGAGCCTTCAAGAAGAAAAGTCAAAGCTTCAAGAAGAAAATTCCAGGCTTCAAGAACAATTGCAGACTGCTCAAGCTTGTGAGTACTCGGTCTGTTGTCTTGATATTGCTTTGTCAATAATAATTACTGAAATATCCTTCCACCAGGTTCTCCAGATGACCACGCTCGATTGGTAGCAGCAGCTCAAGTCCTTGTGGAGACGATTGATTCTGAAGAGGGGTCGTCAAATAGCAAGTCCTTGGTGGAGCGCTTAGAAGAAGCTCCCAAGAAGATTTTTGATGTTATGACGGCTACCTCCAAGAATTATCTGACCCATATGATAGGAGTTGTCAAATCTTACTTGCCTCAGTTTAATTTAGCTCTGATAGCTAAAGGAATAGCTCCCAATTGCTCTGATGAGAAATTCTGGGACTATTGTAAAGAATCAGAGGTGATTGCTGAGGAAATTCTGAAGAATATGGTAGAGTAAACTGCTTGTAACAACACTTGTAATCTTCAGTAAGATTTTGTCGCTGTTCATAGCTTGTATCCCGTTGGTGTGTCTTCAGAATCATATTCTGATATCGTAGGATAAGTATGAACTAATCGATCAATCGAGTAGAATACTTGTATGGAGTAATCTTTAAAGTTAATCAGTTAGGATGAGTCCCGTCGGACTATCCAAATAGTAAAAACATGTAAAGATATCCATAAACTACTCGAGCAAGCGAGTAGTGTGTCCTGACCAAGGATTGGAGTAATCCATAAGACAAAACTGTTAGGTACGAACCCCGTCGGGTTGTCCAAGACGTAAATGTCGAAGAGATATCCATAAATTACTCGAGCAAGGCGAGTAAGGTGTCCTTTATCTAAAGGCTGGAGTAATCCTTATGGCAGAACTGTCAGATATGAACCCCGTCGGGCTATCCAAGATGTAAATGCCAAAAAGATATCCAAAAATTACACGAGGGAAGCGAGTAAGGTGTCTAACTTTTAGACAGGAGTAACTGCTAAGATTGACCTGTTAGGACGAACCCCGTCGGGTTGCCCAAGATGGACAAAATGTAGTAGTATCCATAACATACTCGAGCAAGCGAGTACTTTTGCCTTTACAGCAAGGCTGGAGTTTCTTATAGTTGACCTATGAGGATGAACTCCGTCGAGTTACCCAAGATGGACAACTAGTAAAGGTATACATAGACCTTCTCGAGCTAGGCGAGTAGGTTGTGCCCTTATATTAAGGACAAGGATGCGGCTTGTGTAGTTTTCCTTATGGAAAACTGTGTAAGCTATCCTGGACGAGTGATGCTGTCAGATAGAGAAATTGTCTTTAATATAGTCGATATACTGGTAAAGACCCTTGTTTTATTAAAGAAATCAACTGACATCACCATATTGCTTGGATAAAGGATAGAACTTGCACAAGTGCTCAATATTCCAGGAATTCGGTACTTCAATGCCATCTGCATCAGTGATTCTGTATGATCCTGGTCTTGTAACATTGATTATGATGAAAGGACCTTCCCATCTGGAATTTAACTTGTGTAGTCTTGTCTCGTCTTGGATCCTTCGTAATACTAGATCTCCGACATTCAAAGATTGTTGCTGGACATTGCGGTCATGATAGCGTCTGATCCCTTGAAGATATCTAGCCGATTGAGTTAAAGCATTGACTCTGGCTTCTTCGACTGAATCCAGCTCGAGTTGTCGAGCTTCATCTGCTTCTCCTTCTTCGTAGGCTTCTACTCTTGGATATTTCCACATGATATCAGCGGGTAGTATAGCCTCTAACCCATAAGTGAGGAAGAAAGGAGACTGTCCAGTTGCTTTGCTTGGCTAGGTTCGTAGCCCCCAGACTACATGAGGTAATTATTAAATCCACTTGCCACCTTTCTTGGTGTTGGCATCGTAGAGTCTGTTTTTCAAGCCATCGAGTACTAAACCATTGATGCGTTCAACTTGACCATTTTCCCGAGGATGAGCCACTGAAGCATGTTTGACCTCGATGCAGGAGTTGTCACAGAAATCCCAAAAAGATTGTGACGTGAAATTAGAACCAAGATCTGTAATGATAGTGTGAGGAAATCCAAATCGATGGATAATGTCAGAGATGAAATCCACTGCTCTGTCGGATGAAATCTTGACAATGGGCTTGTACTCGATCCACTTGGTGAACTTGTCGACTGCTACTAGCACATGATTGAATCCTCCTGGAGCAACGGTTAAAGGTCCGATCATGTCTAAACTCCAACAGGCGAACGGCCATGATGGAGGGATTGTTATCAAGTTGTGTGCTGGCACATGAGTCTTTTTGCCGAAAAATTGGCAGCCAGGGCATCGTCTGATAAGGTCTTCTGCGTCTGAAACAACTGTTGGCCAGAAGAAACCTGACCTATATGCCTTACCGACTAGTGTCCTCGATGCGGCGTGATTGCCGCAAACTCCTTTGTGTATTTCTCTGAGGATGTCTTTGCCTTCTTCAAGGGTAACACACTTCATGAGGATGCCTGAAGCAGAGCGCTTGTATAGGTTGTCGCCAACCAGGACGAAACCCTTGCTATGCCTGATGATGCGGGCAGCTTCAGTGCTTTTAGGATCGACATGTGGTGGAAGCTTGAACTCCTTGATGAAGTCGATAAGTTGAGTCCGCCAATCTTCTTCAATCATCAGCGCTTCTCTGACTGTGGCCGGGGCCTCCGTGTCAGTGGCTTGTTGGCTTTGTACCTTGACTGATGGGTGGTGAAGTTTATGGACAAAAACTCCCGGTGGAACAGCTGCTCAAGTGGACCCAAGTTTGGAGAGGACATCGGCTCCCACGTTGTTGTCTCGGTCTACGTGGTGGATTTCCAATCCTAAGAATTTGTTTTTGAGGTTTCTGATTTCTTCAACGTATGCATCCATTGTATCCTTGTTGATGTCCCATTCTTTATTGACTTGTTGGACGAAGAGTAGGGAATCGCCGTAAATGAGTAGTCGCTTGATGCCAAGAGAAACTGCTAGTCGAAGACCATGCAGCAGTGCCTCATATTCAGCTTCATTGTTGGAGACCTTGAACAGGATTTGGAACACATACTTCAATTGCTCTCCCTTGGGGGAGATGAATAGAACTCCCGCGCCGCCTCCGTTGAGCTTAAGTGAGCCATCGAAATACATCACCCAATGGTCTGGAATGTTCCGGGGTGCTGGAATTTGATTTTCCCGCCATTCAGCTAAGAAGTCGACTAGTGCCTGTGACTTGATTGCTGTTCTTGGCTTGAAGTTGATTTCCAAGGCTCCCAGTTCAACTGCCCACTTTGAAATTCGTCCAGTGGCATCCCGATTGTAGAGTATATCCCCCAATGGGAAGTCAGTTATGTCTGAGATCTTGTACTCATCGAAGTAATACCGGAGCTTCCTGGAGGTGATTAGAATTCCATACAGAAGTTTCTAAATTGATGGATATCTAACCTTTAATTTAGAGAGTACTTCGCTGATGAAGTAGATCGGTCTCTGAACGTCGTAGGCGTGGCCTTCCTCCGGGCGTTCGACTATTATCGCCGTACTGACTACATGGGTAGTCGCAGCGATGTAGAGGAGTAATTCCTCGCCGGGTAGTGGAGCTGTTAGAATCGGTGGTGACTGGAGATGATGTTTGAGGTTCTCGAGTGTTGCCGCGGCTTCTGTAGTCCCCTCAAATTTATCTTGTTGCTTTAGGAGCTTGAAGAAGGGTAAGCCCCATTTGCCAAGCCTGGACAAGAATCGATTCAAAGCTACCATGCAGCCTGTAAGCTTTTGGACGTCCTTGATGGTAGCTGGAGCATCCATGATCATGATGGCATTGATCTTCTCTGGATTAGCCTCAATTCCTCGGTTACTGACGATGAATCCGAGTAATTTTCCGGAGAGTATGCCAAAGACGCACTTGGTTGGGTTGAGCTTCCAACAGAATTTTCGGAGGCTGTTGAAGGTCTCTTCCAGGTCAGTAATGAATTGATCCTGGGTCTTAGTTTTGACAACAACATCATCAACATAGGCTTCAACAATTCGATGTAGCTGATCAGCGAAGCACAGCTGTATCGCATGCTGGTAGGTGGCACCAGCGTTCTTCAACCCGAAGGACATGGTCTTATAGGCGTATGCCCCGTAGGGTGTGATGAAGGCTGTCTTGATTTGATCTTCATCTTTCAGGGTGATCTAATGATACCCTGAGTAGCAGTCGAGGAAGGATAATAGGACACATCCTGCTGTCGAGTCGATTACTTGATCGATACGTGGTAGCCCGAAAGGATCCTTTGGGCAGTGCTTGTTTAGATCGGTGTAGTCGAAGCACATCCTCCACTCATTGTTGTTTTTCTTCTGGACGAGCACAGGGTTAGCCAGCCATTCGGGATGGTAGACTTCTTTGATAAACCCTGCTGCGTGTAGTTTCGCCAGTTCTTTCTTAATGGCCTCTCGCTTGTCCGATGAGAAACACCGCAACTGTTGCTTTTTCTGTGTGGCTTTAGGGTCGATCTTCAAGGCATGCTCGATCAACTCCTTGGGCACTCCTGGCATATCCGCTAGTTTCCACACGAATACGTCTCAGTTGGCCCTAAGGAAGTTGACGAGCTCGAGTTCCTATTTGTTGCCCAGTCCTACTCCGATGATGGCAGTTTTGGAGTCGTCTCCCTATTGTAGTTGGATAGTCTTGGTGCCCACGTCACCAGTTCGTTTAACCGATGACTGGCTTGGCTTCTTGGAGGGCATTGAGTCCTTGAGTGAGAGTTCCTTAGCAGCGGCAAGTATTTCACTGACAGAGCTAGGGACCCGGATTGTGGCAACATGATCAACTGCTTCCTTGTCGCACTCGAAGGACTTAAGGAGGTCTCCGTGTAAGGAAAGTACTCCTGTGTTGCCTAGCATCTTTAGGAGCAGGTACACGTAATGTGGTAATGCCATGAACTTGGCTAGCACTGATCTTCCCAAGACAACATGGTTGGAAGATTCGAAGTTGGCTACTTTGAATTTGATGTATTATGTTCGGAAGTTCTGTTTTGTACCAAATGTGACTGGGAGAGTGACCGAGCCAATTGGTGTAGAGGAATTCCTGGGGGCAATGCCGTATAATGGGGCCTTGCTTGGATTGAGTAGACTCATGTAGTTGAGGCCCATCTTTGCCAATGTGCTTGCAAAGATTAAGTTGAGCCCACTTCCACTGTCGATGAGCACTCGAGTGAGCTTGGAGACTTGGACGACTGGATCGAGTACCAGCGGGAACTTTCCAGGTTTAGAGAAGTTGGTCTATTGATCTTCCCTAGAGAAGGTAATGGGGACCTCGCTGTATTTCAGTGGCCTCTGAACTGCTGTCTCGACTGAGAGGATTTCCCTGAGTAGAAGCTTCTGGGCTCGCTAGGAGAAGCTGGGATCTCCTCCAAATATGACGTTGACGATGTTTTGTTGTTGTAGGAAATCGTCGTGGTCTTTCTTGTCATCTTCGTCATCTTTGTCCTGTTTTTTCTTAGGGGTGTCTGCAGGTGCCGACTGGAAGGATTTACGCAGGATCGTGCACTCCCACATCGAGTGGTTGCTCTTGGGGTGGATTGTACATCTCTTGTTATGAAGAATCTTGTCGAACTGGTCCTGCGGCTTGTTGCCCTTCTTACCATGCGGGGTGCGATCCATAGTACCGACTGTGTCGTCAGGCTTGCGTTTACGTGTAGGATCCCGCTGGTTGCTGGGCCCTCCGCGGTCGTTGTGGCGCTTCCCATTGTTGTCGTTGTTGCGGCGCGGGAAGTGACTGTGTTCTTGCTCTTCTTCATCTGCCCAGCACTGCACCATGTCTCGTAGATCCACCACCGTTTTGGGGCGATTATGCCCGAAGTCGCGGTACAGAGATTGGATGGTGATGCCGCTCTGGAAGTAGTCGATGACGTCGTCATCGGCGATGTTGGGGATGGTGGCTCTTGTGTCGAAGAAGCGCTTGACGTAGGATCTGATCGACTCGCCTTGCTCCTGCTTGCACATGGACAGGGCGTGTCGAGTAGCTACTCGATGTAGCTACCCTTGGAAGTTATCGATGAAGGCCTTCTTGAGGTCATCCCACGAGTCTATGGACTCGCACGCCAAGCTTTCGAGCCATGTGAGGGGTGCGGGCTCCAAGGCCATCGGGAAGTAGAGGACCTTGGTGTTGGTGTCTCCCCCTACAACACTAACAGCGGTCGAGTATAAACGTAACCATTGAGCAGGGTCTTTCTTACCGTCGTACTTCTGGATGTACGTCGGCTTGAAATCCATTGGGTACTCGATGTTGTTGAAGACTCTGCTGAGGGCGGGGAAGTGATCGGAGTTGTCCGCAAGCTGTGCTCTACGTCTTGCGTTGATGATATCCCGTGCGTCCATGATGGAATCGGCTACCTCTTCCCTGTTGTTCCCGCGATTATTGTTGTTGCGGTTTGGCTGAGGCCTAGGGGCTTGGTTTACTGGTGGTTGGCCGCCCCTGGGAGATGGCTGCTCGCGGCTTCTTGATCCTCTTGATTTCTTTGGTTTTGCTGCTCCTGTTGTTGTTGACGCTAGTGGCCTCCGGGGGTACGGCTTGCCTGAGGTATGACTGTTGCAGTAGCCCTTGATCGCGTACCGTGGAGTGAGGACAGCGGGTTCTATCGCTTGAGTTGTTCAATAGCATTCTTGGCGAGATTTATGACTCATTCTATCTCTGGATTCTGGGGCATTGTCATGGGTCGCAGGGTTGCTTCTGTCATCGTAGCGATTGGTGTTCTGAAGACCGGGTCTGCGACGTTGTTGAATTCGTTGTTGTGGTTGTGCGGAGGAAGACGAGCACGTTCAGCTGCATGAACCCTGCGCTCCTCTTTACGTCGATTTCTTACCCTGCGAGCTGTGCGAGTAGCTTCATCTTCATCTGGTGGAGCATCTTGGGTCAGATTGTCTGCTGAAATCTGATCCAAGGCTTTGTTTGGATCATGCTGACTAGCTTCAGGTTGTTGGATGATGACTGGAACCAAATGTTCAGGCGAGAAGCTTTCCAAATCTGAGTCGTAGTCAGCTAGAACAGTTTATCTGGAGCCAGTTTCCCTCTCTGTTGCGAGTGGAGTACAGTGTTGAAACGGAAGATCATCAATGCTTGCGACTTCCCGAAGGTTGTTGAGTAGTTCCGCGAGGGTATGACTTCGGCAAGATTTGAGTTGCATCTTTGCCAGCGCATTGGTGATGAAATTCAGGCTGTCTTGAGGTGACTTGACTAGATCTGGGTATATGTCGAAAACGGGTACCTCCCGGCTAGCGGTGACCAAGTGGTTTTCGACGCGAAGTAAATGATCCAAGCTATTTTCATAGATGGATTTAATCATCTGTTTATAAGCAGATGATGAATTGCACAAGCTGAAAACGGTTGAGCAAAAGGAGTCCCAATCCGAGTAGATTTCGATTTGAGATTGATCTGAGTCTGAGTGGAACTCGAGTTGTCTTCGAGTTTCGCCTCGATCTCCTTAGCGAGGTCGGGAAGCAACATGATGCCGTGATCGTTTGATCCGAGGAGTTTGTTGGAATCTTCCGACACGGTGATCTTCAGTGCGGGAGAGTTTGTTAGATGGCTGTCGAAGCCGCCCGAACCATTAGCGACGCAGACCCATGAGCCAAAGATGAAGGTGGTGCCTTGAGGAGGCGCCATGGTGCTGAAAGCGAGGTGGCCATCGAACTCGCCGATGAACTCGCCGAGTCCCCAACCTGGCGCGTCAGCTGTTGGTGTTTACCGCCAAGCCTGCTCAGGGATACCCTTAGCAATAGGGTTTGTAGGTAGGGATCGACGGCTCTAGAACTCGATGGAGCAAGGAACACAAAGATTTAGACAGGTTTGGGCGGCGAGTTGAGTAATACCCTACGTCCTGTGTGGTGGTCTGTATTGCCTTAGGTGTTAATGTGTTTCTAGGGGGTACCTGCCCGCCCTTATATATTCGGGGGGACAGGTTTGCATGAAAAGCCCTAGCCGAGTACAGTTGGAGTCCTACTACAGCATGATCGGGTAGTTTTCTTTATACTGCAACTAGTTCTACGTCTATTCGGGTTGTTACAAAAGAGGTAAGGTATATCCATGAGCTATCCCTTACTCTAGAATATTTTATGCCTATAAGCAGTCCCGCTGCCCCGGGTCTGACAAAAGGTTTTTAGAAAGAAGTTTATGAAGCCAACAAACTCAAATTTAAGAAAACTTTAAAGTTATAAACTAGACAGATAAAACATGAAAAATAGAGCAAATTTTCATCCTTTCAACTCTAAAGAGGTTTAAACAGATCATAAGCATATGATGAAAGGGAAATAAATTTTCATTTTGTTTTTATTTTATTTTATTTTATTTGACTCTAAGAAAGCAGTAAAAGATAATTGACTTGGAGGAGGGAACCTCCCCCAAGTTAGCTCTTGGTTTAGGGTCCGATGAGTAGGACCTTTCTCCATACCTGGTTAAGTTGAGGTCGACTCGTCCACACCTGGAGAAGTGGTGGTGGACGATGACATCTTCTTCTTGTGCCACGCCTTTTTAGTCTTCTTGGGTGTTGTAGGTGGCGCGAGAGAAAGATCTTGGGACGGTTGGCTGTAGGTCTCCCATGCTGATTCTGTTGGTGATTCACGAATTTCTCCTTCCTCCCAGTCCAGCTCTGTAGGAGATCCATGTATCTCCCCTTCTTCCCATTCTGGTTTGGTTGGAGGCTCATGGATTTCCCAATCTTAAGCTGGTTTTGTTGGAGGCTCATGGACCTCCCAGTCTTCCCAGCCGGGTTCAGCGTACAACCCAACTCTCTTGTCATCCTCATGAATCAGGAACAGTTTTTGCTTCTTGTTTTCGAACCTGAATTTCATGTTCTTTACCATGATGTAAAGGCTGATTCTTCCATTTTCATCATCAATGATGACTCTGGCGTCTCTCAAAAATGGACATCCAAGAATCAGAGATATACTTAGATCACCTTCCATATCAAGGACTACAAAGTCCGCGATGATGAAAGTATTCTTGAGTTGCACCAGAAGATTGTGAACAATACCCTCCGGGTATCGTATGGTAGAGTCAGCCAGTTGAATGCACATCATAATATGGGAAAGAGCAGGATAATTGAGCTTCTCAAACATGGCCTTGGGCATAATGTTAACACTTGCCCCAAGGTCATAGATAGCTTGCTCGAAGTAACAGTCGTAGATCGAGCAACTGATCATCGGTGTCCTAGTGTCGCGTCCGACTGATGGTGCTAATTCTCCCCACGATCCTCTCTTGGGTCGTGTGAGGTCCTCTATATAACTAGAGTGGGATGTCTTCCATGGCGGCTTCCCCCATCTCGTAGTTACTGTGTTGACACCTTCTAAAGTGAATTCTGGTTGTCCGGGAATCTTCCCTGTGTCAACTGCAGTAGTAGCAGCGGCCAACTGAGCTAGTTGACTCTCACGCATCTTGTTGAAACTTAGCTGGTTCTTGATGGCTGTGGAGAATCCATCCAACTTAGCCTGAATGGTCTCCAGGGACTTGTCTTTGGCGGCTAGCTTCTTCTAAATTGTGTCATTAATCTTTGCTTGTCCATAGATTAAATCTCTCAAGGTAGGCTGATTGGGGTTGAAATTTGTATTTCCATTGCCTCCTTGAAAAAATGGGCGTGGTCGATTCCACCCCTGACCTCCTTGTGGACAAAACCCATTGCTGTTGAGAAACATGGCTTCCTCTTGGGTTTCTGGGCAGTCATTGTTCGAGCGTCCAGTATTTCCATAGACCTTGCATGTCATGCGAGCATCCAAGGCTTGAAGTGTCTCCATCTGAGCCTTATCTTGTGGATATCCCGCAAATTTCTTGAGGAGGAGATCAATCTTTGCAGCTAGCATGTCGGCTTCCTTGATGGAATGCATGCCTCCCTGGCATGATTGGAGTTGATCATCACTCCATCCTTGGTTGGAAACCATCTTCTCTATTAATGATGTAGCTCTTTCAGGGGTCAGAGATAAGAAAGCTCCACCAGCAGCAACATCAACATGATCACGGGCTGTCTGAGTCAGCCCGTTGTAGAAATTTTGCAATATGAGCCAATTATCCATCCCATGGTGCGGACATGCCAGGATGTACTCCTGAAGTCGCTCCCAAGCTTTAGGAATGGTCTCATTGGACGCTTGCTGAAAACTCGAAATTCTCCCACGTAGGGCATTGGTTTTGCCCGTTGCAAAGAACTTCGCTTGGAACGCCTTAGTGCAATTGTCCCAGGTATTCACTGAGCTTCTGTTAGCATAGAACCACTGCTTTGCTCTCCCCAGAAGAGAAACGGAAACAGTCTGAGCCGGATAGCATCTTGCGATACTCCTTTGACAACAAAAGTACAGCAAAACACCAGAAATTGCTGAAAGTGAGCGCTGGCATCCTCATTGGCCTTGCCACAGAAAGGGCTTTCCTGCACCATCGTAATTAGACCCGTCTTGATCTCGAAATTTTCACCTCTAGTACTGACATCAGGCCCAACAAGGACATTATTGGCAGACGGAGCAGAGAAATCCCGAAGAGTATTCTGAGCCATGGAGTTAGACGTGGATGGCGCACTAATGACTAGTTCTAGATTATGCTGAGGAGGTTCGACACGAGGCTGAACTCTTCTTAAGAGCGACTCTGGATTATGCGTGAAGTTTTGTGTCAGATCAAAACCGGTCATACACTACCCTGTTTTCAACACAATGAAGGAGAAAACAAGCCAAATTAGCCTATTTAGCAAATGCATATTCTATTTCCTTTTGTTCATGACCTTGCCTACACAATTAACCCATGCCTTCCCCGGCAATGACATAAAAAATGCTTGTTTGTATTTCGTAACGTCTACTTCAGAAACATGGTCGTTCAGCCTGGTTTTGGTAAAGGCTTCAGAAATGCCCGGCATCAGCACCAACAAATGAATCGATATTTCATATAGCAATTACTGATAACCAAACTAATGAACCATGAATCATTCCACAAGCGGACGGAATAACCGGTGCAGCATTCTTTTAGTTACCTATACCGCTTACTAGCATTATATACATTGCACAGGTTGGTTAGGATACTATCAAGTTATGCCTAAAACATGGGAGCACTGTGCAAATGGCTAACAGATATGACTGTCAAGACATCACAGACATTTATACCCTCCTACCCCCTAACCGAATGTGGAGGATTACGATGGCACTAAATAGGGCTGTCACCACCTGCAGACTATCTCTACAAACCGTGGGAAAAGGCGACATCCAGCAACACTTAACTTACCCAGACACCATGTTTACACTAGCAAGCGATACTCTAGTAAACCGCACGGAGCCCCCACCCTTCGGATGGATAGACAGTATATTAGAGCAAACATACAAATACTGGAGCATGTAGAAGTTAACAAGAACTAATTCTCTAACCAGGCAAAGAATATAATAGCAAAGTAAATTAATCATGAAATCTATGTCTGTAACCACAGGGTATATATCATGCAAATATAAATAATTATAAGATAAGTCAAGTATACATGACCGAATATTACAAAAGAGATCTAGTAGCGAACCATACCTATTCCCTGACGAATGTCCGGTGACCCCACAACTAGTTCACCTAAGCTCCACCAGCCTTACAACTACTCAAGAGAGAAAATGATAGGAGTGCTTATTGAGCTCTTATCTTTTCTACCTCATTTCTCTCCCCCCTCTCATATTTATAGGGGGAGCTCAATGACCTATGTACCCTATACCTCGTACAGGATTGTGCCATGATAGGTATCTCGTGGCCCCAGGTCTGACACCAACTGACACCGACCCTGACTCCCCCTACCTCTCGTAGAGGTACTAATTGGAGAAGAGTGCCAACAACCAGTGCCCCTCCTATGTACCTCTACTCCTAAACTCTACCTAGCTAGCACAAGGCTTCTAAGGACATCCTCCAACTCAAAAGTGAGAAGAGAGTGAATGTGTTGTATGTATCTATTTCCACCCTCTCCCCTCATATTTATAGGGGTGAATTAAGGGTGCTCGACTGAGAGATGAACAACCAATCACCTAGAATCACCTTCTACATCCAATGGGGAGTCGATACATGGAAGACCAAGCCGAGGCGAACCAACCTATGGTTGTCCGACCTATATGGTCGGCCGACCGGGACACGTGGCCTTTTCGCCCAGTTTTCATCCTGAAAGCTACTATGAAGGTCCCAAGGTCGGTTATGGCTGAGTGCGCCCTTCTTAAGACAATTTGCTAGCTCTGATGGGCCCGTGGATCGTTGTGAACATGCACGATTCATTGTGAAGGAATCACCTTGGATTGATGGCGTGTTCATGCTCATGGGTTGTATTTCCTTCTCATGTGAGGCTGTCAAGTGGGCCCTTTTTCTTGTGATTGTACGGGAATTCATGCCTTGTATCACACTTGCTAGTTTCTTGCATTTTTGGCCCAAATTCACCTACACATATTTTCAGAATAGCACATGTGGGATTTGCCAGTGAATCATCCTATTCTAACATTTATTCCCTTTGATGCTCATAATTTGCATGAAAGTTGACGGTCATAATGCATCAAAATAGACCATCAATAGCCACCTACAACACCAAAGAAAACCAAGAAGGTGTGGCGTGAGAAGAATACATCATCGTCCACTACTACTTCTCTAGGTATGGACGATTCGACCTCGAACTCATCAGGTATGGAGAAAGGTCCTGCTCATTGAACCCTAAACCAAGGGCTAGTTTGCGGGAGGTCCCCTCACCCAGGTCAACTATATCCCTTTATCACTTTCTTAGTAATAAAATAAAACATTAATAAATAAATAAAAATATTTACATGCTTTATTTTCCTTTCCATATGCTTTGTAAGAATGTTTAAATTTCTCTAGAGTTGAAAGGGTGAAAAGTTGCTCTGTTCTGCTTAATTTGTCGGTCTAATTTATAACTTAGAGTTCTCTTAAATTGAGTTGGTTGTTGTCAGTGTTTACCGCCAATGCTGCTCAGGGATACCCTTAGCAGTAAGATATGTAGGTAGGGATCGACTGCTCTAGAACTCGATGGTGCAAGGAAAACAAAGATTTAGATAGGTTCGGGCCGCGAGTTGCGTAATACCCTACGTCCTGTGTGGTGGTTTGTATTGCCTTAGGTGTTGATTATTTTGAGGGGGTCCCTGCCCGCCCTTATATATTCGGGGGGACAGGGTTACATGGAAAGTCCTAGCCGAGTACAGTTGGAACCCTATTACAACACAATCAGGTAGTTTTCTTTGTACTACAACTAATTCTACACCTATTCAGGTAGTTACAAGAGAGGTAAGGTACATCCATGAGCTATCCCTTACGCTAGAACATTCTATGGCTATAAGCAGTTCCGCTGCCCCAGGTCTGACAAGCCCTCGAGCTCTTCGTAGCCGAATCCTATAGGCGTCGAGTACTTGTCTGGGCGTCTTCGAGTACTTCAAGTAGTCAGAACATCCTTCTGGTTGCTTCTGAGCCTTCCTTCAGATACATCAAGTAGTTCTTCAAGTACTTCCGGTTGTTCCGAGGTTGTGAAGTGCTCAAGCCCCAAAATCTTGATCATATATGGTGCGCGAAGTACTCGCGCTCCATATGGAGTAGCCCCCGAGTTTTAGGTTAAATCGCAGAATCAGGCTGAGGGTCACTTCAGTCTTTTTCCTTCATTATTTTCCAAAAAAATTTAAAAATAAATCTCTGATACACATATCCTGCAACCCCGAGCCTTAAATCAAAATCCCTTATACTGCGGGTAGCCCTCGAGCAAAGATTTGGAATTAAGGATTTAAGACGTGGCATCAGACTTTATTCTTCAAAATATTTGCAGGATTCATCAGATCTGGTATCCGAAAAGATCTCTTTTTTGGTTAAAGAATCCCAAAAAATGTTACGATTGAATACGCAACACTGATTGCACCCGAAATAACTTCAGAAATAAAACTCGGGATGTACGGTTCTTTACTGTATGCTCACGTGGGATTTTACTGTATGGAGAATCTGCATTATTACGTCCTTGAATGCGTCCGTTAATGCTGCCACTGTAGCGTCACGGGTTGTCCTCCAGTAAAGTCCCTTGTGGCTATAAAAGGTAGGAGAGAGGCCTTTGCCAGAAGCACCAACATTTAGAAGCCATGGCTTGCATTTGTGTTGGTATTTTGTAACGTCATGAATAAAATCCGCAAGCGTACGGATACCGCTGTAGATTTCACCCAAGAGTATTCCAGGGTATCATATCCACTAGGGAACATGAGTCCACTACCTACGGGTTCAGGCTGTCCAAGGACACACACGCTGGTGTAGGAGGATAGGAAAGAGAGGACATTCTAAGATCTAGAATCTATGTTTAGAAGAAGAGATCACGTCGCCATTATACTTCGAGCTAAAGGTATCGACCGGCTTATACAATACGATAGTTACAATATGATGCTCTATCCAATATCCGAACGTGGAGGATTACTAAAAGACTCGAACAGGTCTGTCACCACCTGCCGGCTACCTCTACAAACCGTGGGACTATCAGACAACTGAGTGGTATAGTCCAGCCTAGACACCACGTCTACGCCTTTCCCTACTAACTCTAGAGGCGTACATGGTTATCCTTTTTTATCCGGAGCCCACTCTAGAGTCAAATGCTACTCGCTAGCATACACATCAACTAATATAAGGCAGAGATGATAACTTGCGATCTAGACTCTAATTATAAATAAACAAACAAAGAAAGTCTCGAACACTTACAACCGAATAAGCATCCGCCGAGGTACAAGTGGAGAAGAGTGCCGACAAGCCCAGCACATCCCCTGACTCCTCCTCACTCTCGTGTAGAGTTACAAATTGGAGAAGAGCGCCGTTGCCGGCGCCCCTCCTGAGTACCTCTACCCTCTCTTCCTATACTAAACACAAGCTAAGAGGCTCTTCACTTGGTGGTGAGTGAGTGTCTTCATTTGGACCCCCTCCCCTTGTATTTATAGGAGGGAACCACCAGCCACTCTCCAGGAGATTGAGCCAAACCGCCATTGGGGACCAACCACACCTCACCACGTGTCATCTGAGGGGCGGTGGGGCCCGTGGGCTGCCACCACCAGGTCGGGCGACCTGGTTGGTCGGCCGGCCTTGGGCTGGCCCAGTTTGCCCCGGTCTTTGGTCAGAAGACTGCTAGGTGGGCCCCCATGTCATGTATATGTGTAAGGGCCTGTCTTGAGTTGGTTTTGGTGCTCTAATGGGTCCTTGGATCCTCGTGAACATGCCTGATTTGTCGAGAGGGCGTTGCCTCAGATCGATGACGTGTCTCCTTGCGTATGGGCTGCGTCTCTCTCTCATGTGCAGCTGCCAAGTGGGCCCTTTTGGCCTTTGGCCTTGCTTGTGCTTGGCCCAGGAATTTATGCCTTGGATAATATGCTTTTGACATGCAATTTTGGCCCAAATTCACCTGCACACATTCTTAAACCAGCATCTGTGGAATTCGTCAAATAAACATCCTATGCTAACATTTATTCCTTCTGATGCTCGACTTTTGCATGATAGTTGACAGTCAAAATGGGTCATTAGTGACCGTCAACAAGATCCCCCACACTTAGTTCTTTGCTCGTCCTCGAGTAAAGGCAAAAACTAAGGCGGACCTGTCTTCATATGATATGATACCTGCATACAAATTATTCTAAGCCTTACCTTTGCCTGTGAATTTTGATGTGTCTACCATAAAGGTTTGGGAAGTTGAAGAGCGGAACGGTATTGACTTCAGGCTCCTCCACTTTCTTGCTATATGACTGGGGCTTTGAAAATATTTTTGCAAAGACCAACCATAGCTTTACTTCTCCATAGGATCTCTCATGTCACTCACTGTTTATATATCCTCACCAAGGCTTTGCTTCTTTTCACCCTACTTCTAAAGATGGTTTATGTGGAGCTCATGGTAGGAGGAATGGAAGCATGCACTTGAGTCACATATATTGCAAAATCAAACAAAGGATCCATGGAGATGACAAATCACACAAGCTGATCAAGATCGTGCACATATATGGAAGGTGGATGGTGGAAATGGAATGAAATACTCCTTTTATGAATCTCTCTCTCCTTTATTTGGATAACATGAGGGCATGGCTATATATATCTTTTTGTTTCTTCTCTTTCTTTTTTCATGGACATTGATGTGTCCATTTTTTCTTTTTTTTGGGTCATGCTTCTTGGGCATGCCATCTTTTCTCTTCTTTTTTTTTGATAGCCCATGCCTCATTTGAATGATACTAGAGAGAGAGATAATTAAACATGGAGTTTTATTTTGTGGATGGATGGAATATGGTAGCTAACTTCCAGTGTAGAAGTTTAGCTTGTGGAGTGCACATGATTTTGATCAAACAAGTATGAAAGACATCTCACTAGGATCACAAAGTTTGAAGAAGCTCAATGCAACAACAAGGCACACATGTGTGAAGATTTGTATCATGAAGGTCAACATATGGCTTTGGTAGGACAAACACGTGGAGTTGTAAAGCTATGGAGGTTTTTTCTTTTGATAGAAATTTCTGAGACACATAAGCAGAGAAAGTAAGGATTCTTCCATCAAACCATATCGCACTGGTCAATAACTTAACAATTATGGGTTCCCTAAGATATGATTCACAAGTTCAGGGTTAGCAAAGAATAAAAAGTATGCAAGCCAATCATTGAGAAGCACAGAACAAGAGGATACCTTGAGTTTAATTTTTGTGATTGATCAAGATTTCATTTAAACTCATAGGTTAGGGAGAGTATGAGGGGTACGGTGCACAAACCACCGCGATGAAGATGAACAGAGCTAGTGCTAGTCAGGCAAACCTGGGGTTCCACTGCCTAATACTAGCTCTGATTCGTCTTGTCTTTTTGCATTCTGGTTCATTCGGTGTTCCGCACGTGTTGTGGGAGATCTCGAGTGTATATGCATGAAAGTTTCGAGAGATCTCCCCCACACTTGTTCTTGTACCTGGTGTTTATTCAAAAACAAAAACATGGAAACAAACTAATAGCTCTACCGGTTTTAAGAACCAGGGAGCTCCTAAAATTTATTGAAACTAAAATTTAATCTCACCAAGATACTTACTCAAGCAAGGCTGGATTAACATTGCATCAACATGAGTATGTTGTGCAACATTAATCCAAAACCTTGGCTTACCTTTCCATTTGAATTCAGCTCACTGACTCACCCAATTGGATTTGGAGATTTCTGTAGGGGTTAGTCCACATATGCAACCAATATCTACACAAGTATTAACTCTAAGGTTCATCAGTCAAACTTGACACCATGTCAGTTTGACCAAAGAAGACATTTTAACCCAAGCACCATGCTTGATTTAAAAGGCCTATGAGTGTGTGATGCATCAAACACACTCAAACTAGAGTATGCGAGAACAGGTAAAGGAAGCACGGAAGCATGATTGAACTTTATTAAACGAGAGATAGGCATGAGCACGAACCTGGTGATCCTCGGGCGACGTCCCGGCAGGGCTTTGTTTAATGTCAAAAGTAGTACATTGAGAGTACTTACCACGACATCTTGTTGATGGAGATAATATTGTCACTATGGCAACTCCTCTCGTTTTTTTCATTTTTTTTCTTTTATGGAGCAAGGAGCGAGGACATACACCAATTCCAAAACAAGATATGAATTGAGAAAAGAGCTTACTTTGGGGTACTCACATACCTCCCCCACACTTGGAGTTTGCAAAACTTCAAGTGTATGGAGTTCAAGTCTCCTTCTGTAGTTGTTCCTTCATTAAGGCATATCGAGGTGTTGTAGTCGGTGTAGCTCACATGTTTATAGGCATTGTTTGTCCGTCATTCTTCTTGATCTTCCCCTAGAAAGGTTAGCAACCAAAAATACCCGAACGAAAAATATATCTTAGAACATGCTCTTGCTTTTTATTGAAAATGAAATAAATAAGTAAATAAATAAATGATAGTCCGGGCTATCTCCCGGTAGTGCTTTGTTTCTGGTCATAAGCTCGACCATGATAACTCTTGTAGCCATAATTGGTGATGGGTCATTGTTTCACCACCAATTGTTGAAGCTAGCTACAAGGTTAGTGTCATGGTGCACGCACGAAATCTGCAATGTTTACGATAAACATATACATCTACAACCAACCTTCTGGAGATTTTGCAAAAGAGGACCTTAAGTTGGTTGTAGTCCTCATGTGTGCACGGTGCACTAAGCATGCTTGACTCTGGAGTTGCATTGAATGAGTATGGTTTACGTGGTATGTCAAAAGTGAAACTCCCATGCTCATTTGTGGAATCCTTTTCATTGGACTCCAGAGTCAGCGCCTTACAAAGTTTCATGGCCCATTGATTCTCCATCTCAAGAGATTCATCATGAAAGATCATAGTTGTACCTCGATCAAGGTCGAGAACAACAGATTCTGGGCCATCGGGAAGAGGCTCAAACTCGGTTAAGGATGATGATGATCATTCATCTTCATGAGAGCGAAGGCTATCTTCCGAGTCATATTATTCAGAGGATTCTAGAACTCCCAAGAGAACAGGCTCGGATGATATGAACGGAGATGTATGCATCATCTCCTCGAGTGAGTTTTGCTTGGGAAGGGTTTTGCCAGAAGATTTTCTAAGCAAGGAGTAGCAGTGGCAAAAGTAGTTTCCCTAAGCAGTCCAGCTAGGCTCCCTTGATGAGATGTGAGTGAAATTTCAAGTGGGTAGCCTATGAGAAGATCAAAATTGAGGACATCAAAGATATGAAATTGTAGGTGCACCTCGACTTTGTCTAAGGTTAGCAGCTCAGCACTTGCGACCCCCCGACATTCAATAATGTGTCCAAAGGGACAACATTTGAGTAGCTTGTCAGATGGTCTTAGCGTAACATCGCCCAACAAAGTATACGCTAAGTGCCATCGCATGTTGTTAACCTCCATGATGGGGTTAACATGGGCTTATATGGTAATTCCTCATATAGAGCATGGAAGGATCATAGAGGGCATACTCGTCCAAAAGTCTTCGGAAAAGCATCTCGCTCCATTTGACTGTTCCACCTCTATGACCTCCTCGAGAAATTGTTCGTGAAGAGGATCGGGAGAAGAAGGAGGTACCGTAGGACTAAGGGAAGGTTCTGTCAGGAGATTGGGTAATTGATCGATACTGACAGAAGAAAGTTCCTCCCTTAATTGGGCGTCGTGGAGATTCGAGGTGTTCTGGATATTTCCTGAAGGATCATCCTCGAATCAGGATGAGAACTCTAAAGGTTGAATGTCTTCTTCCTTCATTGTTCGTGGTTCGGGAGAGATCTCAACAGACGAATATTGGGATGTGAAAGATGAAGGCTCATATTCGGGTGTTGAGAGACTGTCATGGCTCGACGCGGATTCCTCCCGGTGGGGTTCACTATGGTCGGTAGAGAAGAAAGAGTCATTTGAGAAACTATCTAGGATGTCTCTTCCTTCTTCCGGAGTTGTGTGTAAGAACCATCCTCCGCGGGCGTGGTCAAGCTCTAGGGCAGTTTCCATGTCTAAACCCGAGTAGAAAACTTCCAACGATACTTCATCGGGTATAGACATGTCAGGGATAGATGCCAAAAGGCGTGAGAATGTAGCCCATGCTGCACCTAAGGACTCCTTCTCTAATTGCTCAAAATCGAGGATGTCGGTCAATAGGGAGTCTAAGCGTTCGCTGAGGGAGAAAGAGTAACAAAAATCATCTCGAAGCTCCTCCCAATCACCGCTCATATTTCCTATCGTGCGGGTGTACCATTGCTCCGCCCTCTCTATAAGAGAGAAGGAAAACAATTTCCACCGCAAGGCTTTCTGTGTCATGCCTAGGGTTTCTAGACCTGAACATAGTTCCTCGAATTCTAGCAAATGCTCATAGGGATCTTCATGAATTTCTCCCGAGAAGGGTTGCTTCCGAACCATGGCTATAAAGCCAGGGTCGAGTTCATGGTTAGATGAGGAAGGTGGTAATGGCTCAGAGAACTCGCCCATTGGGGTGGAGAGCTATGGAAAGGATGGCTGCTCCATGGGTAGCGGGGGTTGAGGTAGCAATAAAGAAAAGGAAAAAGATACGAGGACGACTGAGTCCGAAGATAATGTAGCTGCCGTTCCGCGGCAACGGCGCCAGAAAGCTTGTTGGTATTTTGTAACGTCACGAATAAAATCTGCAAGCACACAGATACCGCTGTAGCTTTCACCCAAGAGTATTCCAGGGTATCATATCCACTAGGAAACGTGAGTACACTACCTACGGGTTCAGGCTGTCCAAGGACACACACGCTGGTGTAGGAGGATAGGAAAGAGAGGACTTTCTAAGATCTAGAATCTATGTTTAGAAGAAGAGATCACGTCGCCATTATACTTCGAGCTAAAGGTATCGACCGGCTTGTACAAGACGATAGTTCCAATATGATGCTCTATCCAATATCCGAACGTGGAGGATTACTAAAAGGCTCGAACAGGACTGTCACCACCTGCAGGCTACCTCTACAAACCATGGGACTATCAGACAACTGAGTGGTATAGTCCAGCCTAGACACCACATCTACGCATTTCCCTACTAACTCTATGTAACACCCGGTTTATAAAAGGACATAAACCGAGTAATCATATACGTGCCAGGATCAAGTCACACGTATATACAACAGAATGAACAATATATCACAGCACATATCACATAAAAAGATATAATAAAGCGAATATGAATGTTATTTATTACATTAATGACAAAATGTCTGATACATAGTATGCAGAAGCGTAAAACATAAACGAAGCCTCTCGGAAGCTGGGCACCACAGGGACGTCGACTGGGAGATGAACGCCTAGAAGTCCTCGTAGTCCTGGTAGTGCTGAGTGAACTCCCTCGCGTCGGCAGGAACTGAGTAGCAGTAGAGTATCCCCATGAGGAAAAAGAGTAGAGTAGGCAAGAGTGAGTACACAACTTGTACTCAACAAGTATAACACAAACTATGAGGCTCTAAGGTTGGCTGACTCAACTGCATTAGCTTTTTAATCTTGGAAAAATTTTATTAAAGCTATTTACTACAAGTTGATGAATTACCATAAACCCAGTTACATAGTATTTAGTCAAAATTAAATCAGGTTACTACTGAGAACCATACAAAACTAAGCCACCCGGGGAAACCTGCCTCATCAAAGGAAGATAACCCCACTAATCAAAAGGAGGATCTGGGCCGCTCATGACCGTGAGCACGGCTAGTATACCAGTTTTACACTCTGTAGAGGTTGCACATCTTTACCCACAAGTCGTGAGCTACGCTAGTTGTTCATCACACTTCCTTAGGTGAGATGACTAGCAAACTCACTACGAGGCCTTTATAACGAATCCCTTTGGTAAGGAATAACCGCGAGGGTGGATCGGCGACTATGGAGCAGGTCTAGTGGGCGTCAAGACACGAAGCACAGACGAGGCCACTCAGCACGAGGGCCATAGAAGCTTACCACCCTTGCCCCGCAGGTAAGTTACTCCAAACCAAAAAGACCTAATTATTACGCCAAGACCATCCCATTCCAGTCTTGTGGTAGCGCTGTTGTCCCATTTTGTCGCTCTATGAACCGGTCCTTATGGAGAGTGGCCAACTAAACACTAAGCACCATGCTGGCCCCCTAAACCATGTTTCTAACAAAGCATATTTTAACGAGACGTGAGCCACTCATGCACGGAGCACAGAGGGCCACTCCCAGAATTAAGTTGCATAAACCATTAATCAAATTAATTAAAAAGGACCAAGTGTGTTATAGCGTGGCACCTAGCACAACTAACCAAAATGCAACCCCAGGTAATTATATAAAGGATAAATGTGGCTAGGAAAATCCTTATAGGCATACAGTATTAAAATGCAGTATGAAAATGTATTTAAAAGTGATAGGTGTTGTTCATGTTATACTGGCCTTCCTCAAACTGCTCCGACTGCTGCTCAAACTGCTCAGAAGATGGCTGCTATGGGTACTGGTACTGGGGCTCCTCAGATGGATCAACGTCTACTCACGAACACATGGCCAAAAACAATACACAACATAAACATACATGCAAACAGTAGCAAAAACTAAGAAACAATACAACAATACATGATAACAGCAAACAAAACCAAGCTATAACTATTCTACGCGTTACAACAATCACGTGGACATAAAGAACGCCTAAAACTGAGCTAAAACGCAAAATCTAGGCCAAAAACAAGTTCCAGGGACCTATTTGTAAAAACTGGAGTTCCAGAGGGTTTCTGGGCAAAACCGAGGACTAAAACATAATTAACATGTTGCTGCAGGGGCTAGCGCATAAAAAGGCAGCACCTGGACTGTGGGTTCAAAAACCGGTAAGTTCAGGGGCTTAAACGCTAAAAACAGGACTGGAATGCAAATACTTTTAAACGGGCTGGGACGGCGGGTTAATTCAGAGAAAGCTTAGGGGTTCTTTAACAAAAGTGGCAGCGCGAAGGGGTACGCACGGATCTGGATCGTTAGATCTAAAGCTGATGGCGGGGATCTACTCTGGGCACGATCTAATCTCGGGCGTCCACGCTAGATCCGACGCTCAGGAACCAACGGGGCACGGGGAAGGGGATGACCAGAGGGGCCACGCTGTCGGTGAGGTGAGGGGGTGACGCGCAGGGTCTGCAGGATGCTCCTGGGCTGCGTGGGCTGAGGTGAGAGGGAGTGGGCTGGCTGAGTGCGTGCCGCGCGGAGAAGGGGAAAAAGGAAGTTGGACCAAGCGGGTTGGGTTGCTGGGCTGCCTGGATTGTTTTGGGTTGAGTTGCTTTGGGTTTGCTTCCCTTTTTCCTTTCTAGATTCTAATTACTCTCAACACAAAACTATTTGAATTCAAATTCGAATTTTGAATTCAAAACCCTAGCACACAACCAAATAAAGTAGTGCACCAGCATGAATGCAACAACACAGTTTAACCCTATGATAAATTTTAACTACTTAAGAAACAAAATTTTGATTAAATGCAAGACTAAACACAAATAACCTTAGAAATTTAAATAAAGCCAATTAAATTTATTATTAATTGCTGAAATTTAAATTAGGGTGTTACAGACCCTACCCCCTTATAGGAATCTCATCCCCGAGATTCAGCTGGGCTGGCTAGCAAAGAGATCTGGATATGTCTTCCTTAGCTCATCTTCTCGCTCCCATGTAGCCTCGGCTTCACTGTGGTGACTCCACTGAACTCTGCACATCTTGATGCACTTGTTCCATGTAACCCTCTCTGATGTCTCCAGAATCTTCACCGGATGCTCATAGGTCAGATCTTCCTGCACATCTAACCCATCCAGTGGTACCTGCTCCTCAGGTACTCGCAGACACTTCTTCAGCTGTGAAATATGGAAGACATCATGAACTCCTGAGACGTTGGTAGGCAATTCCAGGCGATAAGCAACTTCGCCTTTCTTCTCTAGCACCTTGAATGGACCAATGTACCGAGGTGCTAGCTTCCCCTTGACATTAAACCTGCGGATTCCTCTCATCGGAGACACCTTCAGGTATACATGATCACCAATACTGAAAGTCAGGTCTCTCCATTTGCCATCTGCATAACTCTTTTGCCTACTCTGTGCAACCCTCAGATTTTCCCGCACAGCTTGTACCATCTGCTCTGCATCTTCTATAATGTCAGGGCCAAAGAGCTGCTTCTCACCAATCTGATCCCAATAGAGAGGAGTCCTGCACTTTCTACCATACAATGCCTCGAAGGGGACTTCTTCAGACTGGCTTGGTAGCTGTTGTTATAGGAGAACTCAGCGTACGACAGGCACTTATCCCATCTAGTACCATACTGAATAGCACAAGCTCTCAGCATATCCTCCAACACTTGGTTGGTTCTCTCTGTCTGCCCATCTGTCTGAGGATGATAGGCGGTACTGAAACGCAGCTTCGTGTCCAACGAATCATGGAGCTGCTCCCACAACCGTGAGGTGAACTGAGATCCTCTGTCAGATATGATCTTCTTGGGCACACCATGCAAGCAGACAATCTGGGAGATATACAACTCTGCAAGCCTAGCACCGGAGTAAGTAGTGTTCACCGGTATGAAGTGAGCAACCTTCGTCAAACGATCCACTACTACCCATATAGAGTTGTACCCTTTCTGAGTACGAGGCAATCCAACAATGAAGTCCATAGTGATCTCCTCCCATTTCCACTCTGGAATCTTCAAAGGCTGTAACAGACCTGCTGGCCTCTGATGCTCAGCCTTGACACGCTGACAGGTGTCACAAATAGCCACGTACTCTGCCACTGAATGCTTCATTCCATACCACCAGAAGTGTTCCTTAAGATCATAGTACATCTTCGTGCTGCCCGGATGAATAGAGTAAGCTGTATCATGGGCCTCACTCAGAATCAACTTCCGGAGATCATTCACATCAGGCACGTAGATCCGGTTCTTGTACCATAAGGTACCCTGATCATCCTCTTTGAAATGAGGAGCATTGCCCTTCTTGAGTAATTCACGGATCTCCTGCAACTTCTTATCTTCCTTCTTATGCTGCCTGATCTCTGCCTCTAGAGTGGGCACTGCCTCGAATGCTGTACTCGAAGTATGATGCAAGAAACCCAAACTCAATTGCTCAAATTCCTCGCATAACTCTGGAGGCATCTGGAAAACAACGGCCATGTTGACATAGCTTCTTCTGCTCAGAGCATCTGCCACAACATTGGCCTTACCCGGATGATAGTGAATCTCTAGGTCATAGTCCTTGACCAACTCTAACCATCTCCTCTGCCACATGTTCAGCTCATTCTGTGTGAAAATATACTTGAGGCTCTTGTGATCAGTATAGATATCACACTGCTGCCCATACAAGTAATGCCTCCAAATCTTCAGAGCATGCACAACTGCAGCTAACTCAAGGTCATGAGTGGGATAGTTCAGCTCATGCCGACATAACTGCCGCAAAGCATAAGCAATCACTCTGCCCTCCTGCATCAGAACACAACCAAGACCATCCTTCGAAGCATCACAGTACACCGTGAACCTCTTGCTCTGGTCTGGCAGAGTAAGGACTGGCACCGTAGTCAACCTCTTCTTCAGCTCATCAAAGGCCATCTGACGCTCATCTGTCCATATGAATGCCGCATTCTTCTCTAGCAAGGAAGTCAAGGGCTTTGCGATCTTGGAGAAATTCTCAATGAACCTCCGATAATATCCTGCTAAGCCCAAGAATGACCGGACTTCCTTCACCGTCTGCGGTGTCTCCCACTCGAGCACATCCTTCACCTTGGTCGGATCAGCTACAATACCTCCCTTGGAGATGATATGACCGAGGAATGGAACCTCGTCAATCCAGAACTCGCACTTGCTGAACTTAGCATACAGCTGATGCTCCCTCAATCTCTACAACACGAGCCTCAGATGCTCTTCATGCTCTTCCTCTGTCTTGGAGAAGATCAGAATATCATCAATGAAGATCACCACGAAGACATCCAGATAATCCATGAAAACCATGTTCATCAAGTGCATGAAGAAAGCCAGGGCATTAGTCAAGCCGAAGGACATGACCGTGTACTCATACATCCCGTACTTGCAGGTGAATGCCGTCTTCGGAATATCCTCAGGACAGATCCTCAGCTGAAAATAACCCGAACGCAGATCAATCTTCGAGAATATACGAGCACCTCGACGCAGATCAAAGAGATCCTCAATACGGGGCAGTGGATGCTTGTTCTTGATAGTAACTGCGTTCAGCTCCTGATAATCGACACACATTCTCTTCGAGCCATCCTTCTTATCTACTAGCAATAATGGAAAAGCCCAAGGAGAGAAGCTGCGATGGATTTACCCTTGGCTAGCAACTCATCAATAGTCTTCTTGACTTCCTCATGCTCTATAGGTGCCATGCGGTAGGGCCGCTTTGTAATAGGAGCTGTGCCAGGCAAGAGATCAATAGAAAACTCAATGTCGCGTTCAGGCGGCATACCTGGCAAATCATCTGGAAAGACATCCGAGAATTCAGACACCACGCGAATACCGTCCATGGGTCTAGCCTCCATCTGATGAAGAAACCCCGAGGGCTCTGAAGCACTGACTGTCACCTCCTGGCCCTCAGATGCTGACAAGTGAACTGTCCGCTGAGCACAATCAATACGGACTCCCCATCGGGTAAGGGTCTCCATGCCCAAAATCACATCTATCCCCGAGGAATCAATGACGATCAAACCAGTGCGGAATTCTACCCCCCTTATGAGCATACTAACTCTGGATCATATAGAACATGTATGTATCTGGCCCCCAGGTGAGGTAACTACCATAGCTGTCCTCATACAAGAAACTGGTATACGATGCTGCTCGGCAAATGACTTGGAAATGAAAGAATGAGTAGCACCGGTATCGAAAAGCACTGTAGCGGGGTGAGAGTTGACCATGAACATACCAATAACCACGTTAGGAGCCTCGGCCACTGACTCGGTCGTCACGTGGTTCACCTGACCCTGTGCTGGCATCCTGGGCTGAGCTGGGCGCCCTGCTGTCCCGCCTGTGCCTTCCGAGGGCAAGAGTTGGCGTAGTGCCCCGGCTGGCCACAGTGATAGCAGGTGCGAAGGGGTTCCTAAGCCTGCTGTCCGACAGGAGGAGCTGCCTACCGTGGAGCCTGAGGTGCTGGCGGAGCTGGTGGAGCAGCACGAGCCGGAGGTGCCGGTAACCTCAGGCCCTGACCTGCCTGCTGCTGCTGTCGAGGCGGGTACTACTGTGGCCTCTGCTGGTACTGCTGGGAAGGCCGGTACTGTTGCTGCTGGTACTGCTGGGGTGGCTGAAGGCAAGGACAAGTGTTGCTGCCGGAAGCAATGGGAACAATCTTCCTCTTCTTGTCCTCCATCTCCAGGTGCTTGCGCTCCGTGTTGAGCGCGCTGTCAACCAGATGGTTGAAGTCGTCGAAGCGGAGGTTGAGCAGCACGTACTGGATGTAGTCCTCGAGACCCTCCATGAAGTGCTCCTACTTCTTGCGGTCATCTGCAACCTCGGCAGGGGCGTAGCGAGCAAGCTGCAGAAAATGATCACGATACTCTGTGACCGTCATAGTCCCTTGAAGTGAAAAAGACATATATATATATATCGAAGGATTAATTCATGACTCAGAAAGATAGAACAAGGGGGTATTAGCTCAAAAGGAAATGCTGAATGATTATATCTGAGATTACCTGCTTTAGTGCACGGAACTCCTTCTGCTTCATCTTCATAACCCCCGCGGGGACGTTGTGGCTGCGAAACCGCTCCCGGAACTGGAGCCAGGTGAGTGCCTCACGGTCCTGAACTGGGTGGGACTCCCACCAGTCCAAAGTTGCCCCTCGCAGCTGTGCTGCTGCGTACAAGACTCACTCCCGATCATCGCACTGGGTGATGTCCAGCTGGCGCTCCAATGCACGGAGCCAGTCATCTGCCTAAAGTGGGTCAGACGTGTGAGAGAACGTCGGCGGGTGACCCCTCAGGAACTCAGCACGTCTGTCGCGGGTCTGCGGCGGTGGAGGAGGCGGAGGCTGAGTGTGAGCTTGCTGAAGTGCTTGAACAGTGTTATTCAGGGTAGCCATCATCTGCATCTGGAGCTGGAAGTACTGCTCCGGGGTCAGAGGCGGAGGCATCGGGATCCCAGTAACCTGGTTGTTCTGCCCTTGCTGGTCAGAACCACGCCTGGTGTTCACCATCTAATTTTTTTTTGGACAAAAGATTTCATGAGTAAGGATATTGCAGAAATAAATTCAGATGGATACGGTATTTTTCTGCAAGAAAGACTTAGACATGATAAAGTAGGCAGGATAGAGTGGACGGTTTTACCCCCAACGATCTAACTCATTTTATTAATTAATTAACTTTAACTTAAGACTGATTTTCATTAAACAGATTTAACTACTAAACTATGCAATCATTCCAAAAATCCAAATCAAACATGCAGCATAATAACAAGCATACAATTTCACAACTTAGCCGAGTTTAACACACGACTCGACTAACACAATGCGTCGCAGAATGTGCTATCATATTATTATAAAGGGTCATTTAGCTTACACCTATGATGGTCGGTCGACTTACTCCAGGCTAGAATCTACGAATACTATTCTATAGAGAGAAATCAAGGCTAGACGAGTAAAAATCTTAAAGTTTAAGGAGTATAATAGCAAAATAGTTTCAGCAGACAAGACTGAGAGAGAAAAGGACCTAAAACTCGACTAGTTCTGTCTAGGCTTTCGTCCTACAGTCGATACGGCTCTGATACCACTCTGTAACACCCGGTTTATAAAAGGACATAAACCGAGCAATCATATACGTGCCAGGATCAAGTCACACGTATATACAATAGAATGAACAATATATCACAGCACATATCACGTAAAAAGATATAATAAAGCGAATACAAATGTTATTTATTACATTAATGAAAAAATGTCTGATACATAGTATGAGGAAGCGTAAAACATAAACGAAGCCTCTCGGAAGCTGGGCACCACAGGGACGTCGACTGGGAGATGAACGCCTAGAAGTCCTGGTAGCGCTGAGTGAACTCCCTCGCGTCGGCAGGAACTGAGCAGCAGTAGAGTATCCCCAAGAGGAAAAAGAGTAGAGCAGGCAAGAGTGAGTACACAACTTGTACTCAACAAGTATAACATAAACTATGAGGCTCTAAGGTTGGCTGACTCAACTGCATTAGCTTTTAATCATGGAAAAATTTTATTAAAGCTATTTACTACAAGTTGATGAATTACCATAAACCCAGTTACATAGTATTTAGTCAAAATTAAATCAGGTTACTACTGAGAACCATACCAAACCAAGCCACCCGGGGAAACCTGCCTCGTCAAAGGAAGATAACCCCACTAATCAAAAGGAGGATATGGGCCGCTCATGACCGTGAGCACGGCTAGTATACCAGTTTTACACTCTGCTGAGGTTGCACATCTTTACCCACAAGTCGTGAGCTACGCTAGTTGTTCATCACACTTCCTTAGGTGAGATGACTAGCAAACTCACTACGAGGCCTTTACAAAGAATCTCGTTGGTAAGGAATAACCACGAGGGTGGATCGGTGACTATGGAGCAGGTCTAGTGGGCGTCAAGACACGAAGCACAGATAAGGCCACTCAGCACGAGGGCCATAGAAGCTTACCACCCTTGCCCCGCAGGTAAGTTACTCCAAACCAAAAAGACCTAATTATTACGCCAAGACCGTCCCATTCCAGTCTTGTGGTAGCGTTGTTGTCCCAGGTTGTCGCTCTATGAACCGGTCCTTATGGAGAGTGGCCAACCAAGCACTAAGCACCGTGCTGGCACCCTAAACCATGTTTCTAACAAAGCATATTTTAACGAGACGTGAGCCACTCAAGCACGGAGCAGAGAGGGCCACTCCTAGAATTAAGTTGCATAAACCATTAATCAAATTAATTAAAAAGGACCAAGTGTGTTATAGCGCGGCACCTAGCACAACTAAGCAAAATGCAACCCCAGGTAATTATATAAAGGATAAATGTGGCTAGGAAAATCCTTATAGGCATACAGTATTAAAATGCAGTATGAAAATGTATTTAAAAGTGATAGGTGTTGTTCATGTTATACTGGCCTTCCTCAAACTGCTCCGGCTGCTGCTCAAACTGCTCAGAAGATGGCTGCTACGGGTACTGGTACTGGGGCTCCTCAGATGGATCAACGTCTACTCACGAACACATGGCCAAAAACAATACACAACATAAACATACATGCAAACAGTAGCAAAAACTAAGAAACAGTACAACAATACATGAAAACAGCAAACAAAACCAAGCTATAACTATTTTACGCGTTACAACGATCGCGTGGACATAAAGAACGCCTAAAACGGAGCTAAAACGCAAAATCTAGGCCAAAAACAAGTTCCAGGGACCTATTTGTAAGAAAACTAGAGTTCCAGGGGGTTTCTGGGCAAAACTGAGGACTAAAACATAATTAACACATTGCTGCAGGGGCTAGCGCATAAAAAGGCAGGACCTGGACTGCGGGTTCAAAAACTGGTAAGTTCAGGGGCTTAAACGCTAAAAACAGTACTGGAATGCAAATACTTTTGAACGGGCTGGGACGGCGGGTTAATTCAGAGAAAGCTTAGGGGTTCTTTAACAAAAGTGGCAGCGCGAAGGGGTACGCAGATCTAGATCGTTAGATCTAAAGCTGATGGCGGGGATCTACTCTGGGCACGATCAAATCTCGGGCGTCCACGCTAGATCCGACGATCAGGAACCAATGGGGCGCAGGGAAGGGGATGACCAGAGGGGCCGCGCTGTCGGTGAGGGGAGGGGGTGACGCGCGGGGTCTGCGGGACGTTGCTGGGCCGCGTGGGCTGAGGCGAGAGGGAGTGGGTCGGCTGAGTGCGGGCGGCGCGGAGAAGGGGAAAAAGGAAGTTGGGCCAAGCGGGTTGGGTTGCTGGGCTGCCTGGATTTGTTTTGGGTTGAGTTGCTTTGGATTTGCTTCCCTTTTTCCTTTCAAGATTCTATTTACTCTCAACACAAAACTATTTGAATTCAAATTCGAATTTTGAATTCAAAACCCTACCACACAACCAAATAAAGAAGTGCACCAGCATGAATGCAACAACACAGTTTAACCCTATGATAAATTTTAACTACTTAAGAAACAAAATTTTGATTAAATGCAAGACTAAACACAAATAACCTTAGAAATTTAAATAAAGCCAATTAAATTTATTATTAATTGCTGAAATTTAAATTAGGGTGCTACACTCTAGAGGCGTACAGGGTTATCCTTTTCTATCCGGAGCCCACTCTAGAGTCAAATGCTACTCGCTAGCATACACATCAACTAATATAAGGCAAAGGTGATAACTTGCGATCTAGACTCTAATTCTAAATAAACAAACAAAGAAAGTCTCGAACACTTACAACCGAATAAACATCCGTCGAGGTACAAGCGGAGAAGAGTGCCGACAAGCCCAGCACATCCCCCGACTCCTCCTCACTCTCGTGTAGAGGTACAAATTAGAGAAGAGCGCCGTTGCCGGTGCCCCTCCTGAGTACCTCTACCCTCTCTTCCTACACTAAACACAAGCTAAGAGGCTCTTCACTTGGTGGTGAGTGAGTGTCTTCATTTGGACCCCCTCCCCTTGTATTTATAGGAGGGAACCACCAGCCATTCGCCTGGAGATTGAGCCAAACCGCCATTGGGGACCAACCACACCTCGCCATGTGTCATCTGAGAGGCGGTGGGGCCCGTGGGTTGCCACCACCAGGTCGGGCGACCTGGTTGGTCGGCCAGCCTTGGCTGGCCCAGTTTGGCCTGGTCTTTGGTCAGAAGACTGCTAGGTGGGCCCCCATGTCATGTATATGTGTAAGGGCCTGTCTTGAGTCGGTTTTGGTGCCATGGTGGGTCCGTGGATCCTCGTGAACGCGCCTGATTTGTCGAGAGGGCATTGCCTCGGATCGATGACGTGTCTCCTTGCGTATGGGCTGCATCTCTCTCTCATGTGCAGCTGCCAAGTGGGCTCTTTTGGCCTTTGGCCTTGCTTGTGCTTGGCCCAGGAATTTATGCCTTGGATAATATGTTTGTCACATGCAATTTTGGCCCAAATTCACCTGCACACATTCTCAGACTAGCATCTGTGGAATTCGTCAAATAAACATCCTATGCTAACATTTATTCCTTTTGATGCTCGACTTTTGCATGATAGTTGACGGTCAAAATGGGTCGTTAGTGACCGTAAACAATTTGGTGTTCTTGCTCTCGCCCTCCTGAAGTTTATGTAGTCCTCTCCAGCAAAAAGATGCTAGAAGAGAACTTGTGAGTGACAAGAGAAGTCCCTGCTACCTCATCCTGCCATTCCCATGCTCTCATTGGATCTATTTTGGACATCATGTTCTTACATATTCCAATGAGGCAGGTTCTCTGTGGACTGGTTGAGTCTTGTTGTGTCACATCCTTGGGGTTGCCTGTTTCTAGATGCCCAAAAACTGACATCTCTAGTAAGGAGACTTAATCTTGTCACAACGTATTCAGGGAGAGGGAGAAATTTCTCCGCAAGATGCTACAAGAGATCTTGCGAGGCGATTACTGTAATCTGCCTCCAAACTCTTGAAACTTTTCTCCCAAAATACGAGTATCATTATTTCCTTAATGGGAATAACAAGTTTGTACTTTGTTATGGCCTCAGGCCGATCTAGCTGCAGCAAGCGTTGACTAGAAGCTCCAAGAGATCCAGGCGGTGTGCATGTAGGTCCGAGTCTTTGTAAAGCTAGTTAGCAAAAAGTACTCGAGTTGTAATATCGAGTAGTTATACTGAGTCGAGTACTTTCCTTTATCCTGGAATGTAATCCCAGTAGAAAGGAGTAAAGTCGAGTAGTTGACAAGGGATGTGAGTATTTTCTTTTTCCAGAATGTAATCTTAGAAAAAAGGAATGTCTCAGAAAATCCCATGTTTTGTGTGATTGGCAACGGTTGTTGGCCTTTCGAGTTTTTACCATGTTGCCACCGCCATTATAAAATGAAACTGTAACTAGGTTTTACCCCACCAGCCGCCATTCACTTTTACTGCTAAGATCTATTTTTGCCCTCAAGCCCCCGGATCTAAAGTTCCTGCCCTTTCTTGCCTCCCATCCTCACTTAGGGTCTCCATCAGTGTGTGCGCGTGAAGCGCTCTGTTGATTTCCGGATGGCACCGAAGAAATCGAGCAAAGGAAAGGGTGCGGCTGCAGTGCCAACCCGAGGGGAAGGATGGATGGCAAGTAAGTGCTCTGAATCCGACCTTGGATCCTTAGTTTCTGCTGGTCTTCTGCCAGAGAAATCCGTCATCCAATGGCGTCCTGCCTTGGGTGAGGATTGTCCGTATGAGAATACGGGCGAAATCGTTTCTTTTACTTCTTATCTGGAACGAGGATTGGGGTTTCCTTGTTCGTTTTTCTTCTCTGGGCTCCTGCGTTATTACAGGATCCAGCTTTACCACTTGACCCCCAATTTGTTTGTTCATATTTCTATCTTCGTGCATTTATACAAAGCTTTTCTGGGCATCGAGCCCCATTTTGAACTCTTTCGATTCTTTTTCCACTTCAAACCACAGCCAGATTCCTACGTTTTAGATTTAGTAGGAGGTGCGGGTCTTCAGCTTAGACAGAGGAAGGATAGAGTTTATATCCCTTATAGTTTTAGTAGTAAAGTAATCGACTGGAAACCCAAGTGATTCTATATCGAGAACCAGTGGGAGAGCTTTCCAGCGATTACTCCCATCCCTCCGATTCAAGGGCCTGAGTGGAACAAGAAACCAGTCGACGAGAGTCAACTTCCGGAGTTACTCGCATGGATTGCCGATCTTAGGCAAAAGAATGTGATTGGAGAAGCAGTCTGTTGACGCTCACTAACGGCCATTTCCAGGCGTCAACTTGATCAGAAAATCATGAGAGTTTGCATTTATTACACGTACTTATATTCAATAAAGTCCTTAAACAACACTTTACCTTCTAGAATATGCAAGTTGTGTTTTTGAGCTAATATGCAGGTTGCAAGAACACTTTGGCCCAGTAGAAAATCACAAAAAATATCAGAGTACTGATTCAGGCTCAAATGGACCAAGTGTAGCCCAAGAACCGAAGCAAAACAAGTCAAGACAGGCCAACCTCAGCGTGTATCAGACAAGGTGGCCCAGACAAGCCCAACCCCCAGTAGTTGGGGTGGTTAGCGGCCAGGGTAGGCCGGCCGACCTATAGGTCGGCCGACCAGGCCCATGGGCTGCACCGCCTCAACTTTGCTATGTGGCGCCTCCCTGTTGCTCCTTTAGGTCGGTTTGGGGTGCTGCGGCCGGTGGCTCCCTCCTATAAATACAAGGGAGGGGGTAGAGAATAGAACACACACACACACACCTCACTTCACTCACCTCTCAAGTTCCTTCTTCCATAGTCTTTAGGCTTAGTGGAGTTTAGGAGAAGTCTAGGAGTCATCGAGTCGCCGGAGTTGCTTGAGAGTCTGGTATGGGTTTATCTCTAGGTCTCTCTTGTAATATTAGGTCGTTTGTAATAGAATTAGACTATGGTTACCGATATCTGCTTGAAGTATATTCTGAGTTATCGAGTATATGCTTCTTGTCATGGTTGCATTATTATTCAATGATCTCATTGCATAATTGCCCTGTGCTGGAGATAGTTAGTCTTTTGTTCCTAGAACTCTATCAACTGTTCCAGTATTCGTATGATTGCTCTAGTATGACGTCTGTCCATCCGGAGGGTGGGGGCTCCGCGCGGGACACTAGAGTATTCCTTACTATTGTAGACATGGTGTCTAGATTAGCTAAGTGTTGTTGGATGTCAACGATACCCACGGTTTGTAGAGGTAGCCGGCAGGTGGTGACAGCCCTTTCCGAGCCTTTTAGTAATCCTCCACGTTCGGTATGGGGGGTAGGAGGTACATAAAGTCGCCGGGGTGTACGGGCTCCTCCCGTCGCTTCGATAGCGATCTCCCTGTTGTGTAGTTTAATCTCTGATGCGATAACCATTGAGAAAGTGTAGATATAGCTAGCCTAGCACAGCTGACTCGAGCTCTGACTTTTACCTTGCTCCCGGCCTAAGGCATTTTTTATCTTTCTTTTATTTATTTATCCGAGAGGGTAGTTTGTGTGTGTCACACTACCTACTACCATGTTTTTATCTTACCCCTGTTTATGCATGAGAATATCCAATCTAGATAGAGTTCACCCACTCATCTATATATTCTCTCACTCACCGCCTTCCCTGCGGAAATATAAATGACACCCCGGTTTACTCCCGGGTAAAATGCTACAGCGGTATTCCGTGCGCTTGCGGATTTATTCGTGGTTCATGAAATACTGCCACCCCAAACTTGGCGTCTGCGGGCGTCATCGCCAGGTGACATTGGTAGGTGCCAACAAGCATTTTTGGCGCCATTGCCGGGGAAGGCACAGAGTGAAATATATAGATAAAGTTGTGAACAAAATCGAAATTGGTATCCGCTTGCTAAACAGGCTAACTTGGCTTTGTTTTCTTGTCTTTGTTGATATGAAAATAGGGTAGTGTATGACCTATTTCGATCTGCCGCAAAACTTTCATTCCGATCCAGAGTCACTTTTGAGAAGAGTTCGACCTCGTATCGTACCTCCTCAGATCTCACTCTTGGCAGTCAATCCAGTCATCGCATCATCATCAGCTCCTAGAGCTATGGCCCAAAAGACACTCTATGATTACTCTGATCCGTCTGCTAGCCAGGTCCCTACCGGGCCCGAGGTTAATACTGGAGGAGAAAATTTCGAAATCAAGACGGGTCTCATTACGATGGTGCATGCCAGCCCATTCTGTGGCAAGGCCAATGAGGATGCCAGCGCTCATCTCTAGCAGTTCCTGGAGCTCTGCAGTACTTTTGTTATCAAGGGTGTATCGCAAGATGCTATCTGGCTCCGTCTATTTCTGTTCTCTCTCTTGGGGAGAGCGAAGCAATAGTTTTATGCTAACAAGTCTGCTGTGGATACTTGGGACAAATGTGCCAAGGCGTTCCTCTCGAAGTTCTTCCCGACGGGCAAAACCAATGCTCCTCATGGTCGGATTTCGAACTTCTAGCAGGCATCAAATGAGTCAATTTCGGAAGCTTGGGAGAGGCTTCAGGAGTACATTCTGGCATGTCCGCACCATGGAATGGACAATTGGCTCATTCTACAGAACTTCTACAACGGGTTGACACAGTCATCCTGTGATCATGTAGATGCCACTGCGGGTGGAGCTTTCTTCTCGCTAACCATTGAAAGAGTTACATCATTGATCGAGAAGATGGTTTCCAACCAAGGTTGGAGCGATGATCGCCTCCAACCACGCCAGCGAGGTATGCACTCCGTCAAGGAGGCTGACATGCTCGCTATGAAGATTGATCTCCTCCTCAAGAAATTTGAGTATTATTCCCAAGATAAAGCTCAATTGCAAACACTTCAAACTTTGGAGACTCGCATGAGGTGCGAGCTCTGTGGGAATGTTGGACATTCGGGTGATAACTGCCCAGAAACCCAAGAAGAAGCTCTATTCCTCAATGGCAGCAATGGGTTTTGTCCACAAGGAGGTCAGGGGTGGAATCAACCACGCCCATACTACCAAGGAGGTAATGGGAATTCGAATTCTTTCGGTCCTAACCAGCCTACCTTGAGAGATCTTGTCTACGACCAAGCGAAGATCAATGAGTCCCTTCAGAAGAAGTTGGCCGTTATAGACAAATCTATGGAGACTATCTGTAACACCCGGTTTATAAAAGGACATAAACCGAGCAATCATATACGTGCCAGGATCAAGTCACACGTATATACAACAGAATGAACAATATATCACAGCACATATCACGTAAAAGATATAATAAAATGAGTACGAATGATATTTATTACAATAATGACATAATTTTGGTACAGAGTATGCGGAAGCGAAAACATATACGATAACTCTCGTCGGAAGCTGAGCAGGGCGCCACTGGGACGTCGACTGGGAGACGAACGCCTAGTAGTCCTCGTACTCCTGGTAGCTCCGAGTGAACTCCCTCGCGTTGGCAGGAACTGAGCAGCAGTAGAGTATCCCAAAAAGGACAAGAGGAAAAAGAGTAGAGAAGGCAAGTGTGAGTACACAACTTGTACTCAACAAGTATAACACGAACTATGAGGCTCTAAGGTTGGCTGACTCAACTGCATTAGCTTTTAAGTCTTGGCAAAATTTTATTAAAGCTAATTACTACAAGTTGATGAATTACCATAAACCTAGTTACATAGTAATTAATCAGAATTAATCATGATACTACTGAGAACCAAACCAAACCAAGCCACCCGGGGAACCCCCCTAATCAAAGGAAGATAACCCCACTAATCAAAAGGAGGATCTGGGCCGCTCATGACCGTGGTTACGGCTAGTATACCAGTTTTACACTCTGCAGAGGTTGCACATCTTTACCCACAAGTCGTGAGCTACGCTAGCTGTTCATCACACTTCCTTAGGTGAGATGACTAGCAAACTCACTACGAGGCCGTTACAAAGGATCACGTTGGTAAGGTGTAACCGCTAAGGATTCAGGCAATGCAACGATGGTGCCCACCTCGAGGGGGTACACAGACCAAGCCTCGTAGCGTAGGGACCATTGAAGCTCGACCCCCCTCTTGCCCCGTCGGTAAGTTACTCCCGAACAAAAATGACCTAATTAGTAAGCCAAGACCGTCCCATTCCAGTCTTGTGGTAGCGCTATTGTCCCAGGTTGTCGCTCTATGAACCGGTCCTTATGGAGAGTGGCCAACCCAGCAGTAAGCACCATGCTGGCCCTCTAAACCATGTTTCTAACAAAAACCAATTTTTATAACGAGACGTGAGCCACTCAAATGGGCCACTCCCAGAATTAAGTTGCATATACCATTAATCAAATTAATTAAAAAGGAACAAGTGTGTTATAGCGCGGCACCTAGCACAACTAACCAAAATGCAACCCAAAGGATATATATAAAGGATATAAAGTGGCTAGGAAATCCTTATAGGCATACAGTATTAAAATGCAGTATGAAATTGTATTTAAAGGTGATAGCTGTTGTTCATGTTATACTTGCCTTCCTCAAACTGCTCCTGCTGCTCAAACTGCCTCAGAAGATGGTGGCTGCTCCGGGTACAGGTGCTCCTCCGAAGGATCAAAGTCTACTCACGATCGCAACGCCAAAAACAAGTACAGCACATACACATACATGCAAACAAGAGCAAAAGCTAAGAAACAGTACAACAATACATAAAAACAGCAAACAAAACTAAGCTAGAACTATTCTACGCGTTACAACGATCGTGTGGACATAAAGAACGCCTAAAACGGAGCTAAAACGCAAAATCTAGGCTAAAAACAAGTTTTAGGGGCTTATCTGCGAGAAAACTAAGTTTCTGGGGTTTTTCTGCAAAAACTGAGGGTCTAAACATAATTAACAGTTAGATCTAAGGGCTAGCGTGCAAAAACGGCATTTCTGGACTGCGGGTACTATTTTTTGGAAAGGCTGGGGGCTAAAATGCTAAAAACAGGACCTAACCGTAATTTCTTTTGTACAAGCTAGGACCGCGGGTTGATTCTGATAAAACTCAGGGGGTCTTTAACAAAAGTGCCAGGCTGAAGGGGTACGTTTTAATTTGAGCTCTTGGATCTGGATCGGACGGCTCGGAAAGGATTGGATCTAGATCTAATCGCGAGTGCTAATTTTGCATCGGACGGATCAGGGCCAAAGGGCGCGCGGGGCGGCGGCGCTCGACTGGAGTTGGGCAAATCGGCGTTCCCGTGGCTGATTTGGACCGCGGCTTGGCTCTGGAGCATGCCCGTGGCACGCGTAAGCCACTGGGGCACTCAACGGGGCGCTGCGGGGCTGGGAGGGGGATTCGCGCCGACGTGGGCGGCTCGGCGTGGCGGCGCATCGCCGGCGTAGTGGTTTAGGGTTGTTTTGTGCCAGGTCAGGGTGCAAAAAGGGTGCACAAGACTCCTGCAAGGCAAGCGCAAGTGAACGTGAGGATCGGGCTGGGTGGTAGCGTGCTGCAGAGCAGAGGACCCGCCTCGGCGTGGCGGCTCGGCGGCGTCCCGGCGAGCCATCTCGCGCGGAACTGCGGGGAATAGCGGCCTAACTCGTCCAACACTAACACACAAGCAAGAGAGGAACAAGGCGAAGCTCACCAGGGGCTCGGGGTGGACGGGGGCGTGGCGCAGAGGCGGAAATCCGGTGGTGTAGGCGCGGCTCGACGGGGCTTGCCACGGGAATTCACGTGCGCAGCGGGGCTGGGGTCGGGGAAGGAGAGCTCAGCGAGGATCCTGGTCCCACAACGGAGCTCCTGCGTCAGCTTGCAGTGGCGGTGGTGCCAGGGAGCGCCGGGAACCCGGTGGCGCAGGCTCCTGCTCCAACTCCGGGGGTACGGCGGCGTGGCTAGGGTTTACGGCGGCTGCAGGGGTGAGGATGGGGAGCAGAGGGATCGCGGCTGTACTTATAGGGCGGCGGGGGAGGGGGGGTCGTCTTGGCGTGCGCACCCGAGATGGAAAACCGGTGAGATTGCGGCCGGAGATCTCGGCCGTGCTGGTGGGTCTGTTGCGCCGCGGAGGGGAAAGAGCTGCCATGTGGGCCCGGCTGGTCAGCGGGAGCGGCGTGGCGTTGGGCTGAACAGTTGAGCGGTGTGCAGCTGATGCGACGGGCCCGCTTGTCAACCAGAGGGAGCGCGGACGCTGGGCTACGGGAGCGCGCGTCGCGGGCCGTGAGTGGGGAGGGGGCGAGCTGGGCTGCGGTGGTGTTGGCTCTGGGCCGGGAGGGAAGGAGTTGGTGACGCGGGCTGAGGGAAGGAAGGAGCGGGCCGGCTGGCTGGAGAAGTGGGCCGGTGCGGGAGAGAGGAAGAGGAGGAATGGGCCGGGGTTTTGGACTGGGCTAAGGTTTTGGGTTTCCTTTCTCCTTTCTATTTCCTATTTCCTTCCAAACTCAACTCAAATCTAATTGAATTCAAATTCAAATTTGAATTCAACCCTAGCACTCAAACAAAAAGAACAATGCACCAGCATGAATGCAACAAGTTAGCCCTAAAATAAATTTTAATTACTTTATGAAGCAAAAAATAAATTATAAATGCAAGGCTAAGCAAATTAAATCCTAGAAAATTAAATAAAGCTAATTAAATTTATTATTAAATAGGAAATTTAAATTAGGGTGTTACACTATCCATGCCAAGATGTACAGATTCTCCACGGCTATGAAGAACCAGTTGAGTTTCAATAAGGCGCTAGAAACTCAATTGGCTCAACTAGCTGCTGCTACACCTGCTGCTGAACTAGGGAAGATTCCGGGGCAACCCGAGTCTACTCTAGAAAGTGTGAATGTTGTTAATGCTATGTGGAAAGAGCCCCTTAGCAGGACACCCCTCAGCTACGCAGAGAAGCTCACACGCCAAGAAGAGGTGCGTGGGGCGAGTTAGTAGCCACAATACGAGAAGATCCCAGAACCCTAGTGATCAGCTGCTCAATCTTTGATTATGAATTCGATCACGCCCTTTGTGACCTTGGAGCCAGCATCAACATCAGGCCCAAGGTGACTTTCGAGAAGTTAGGCTATCCATCAATTTCCCCTACCACTATGTGTGTTCAGCTGGCAGACTCCACGATAAGATATCCAGAAGGAGTTGTGGAAAGGTTAATGGTAAAGGTCAAGAATACCTACATATTGGTGGACTTCGTAGTCCTTGATATGGAAGGAGATCTTGGAATTCCGCTCATATTTGGGCGACCATTCGTCAAGGATACAAATACCAGAATTGATGTGGGGAGAGGGAGAATCAGTCTCCGAATCATGGGAAAGACCATGAAATTCAAGTTCCAGAACAAAAGGTAGGTATTCTTGATTCACGAGGATAGTGAGAAACAAGGGCTATGGGCAGAGCCAGGTTGGGATGATCAAGATTTGTAACACCCGGTTTATAAAAGGACATAAACCGAGCAATCATATACGTGCCAGGATCAAGTCACACGTATATACAACAGAATGAACAGTATATCATAGCACATATCACGTAAAAAGACATAATAAAGCGAATACGAATGTTATTTATTACAATAATGACAAAAATGTCTGATACAGCGGAAGCGAAGTACAAAATACGATAAAGCTCTCCGAAGCTGAAGCAGGGCGCCACAGGGACGTCGACTGGGAGACGAACACCTAGAAGTCCTCGTAGTCCTGGTAGCGCTGGATGAACTCCCTCGTGTCGGCAGGAACTGAGCAGCAGTAGCGTAGCCAAGAGGAAAAAGTAGAGAAGAGGCAAGAGTGAGTACACAACTTGTACTCAACAAGTATAACACAAACTATGAGGCTCTAGGCTGGCTGACTCAACTGCATTAGCTTTTAAGCGTTGGCAAAATTTTATTGAAGCTATTTACTACGAGTTGATGAATTACCATTAACCTAGTTGCATAGTAATTAATCAGAATTAATTATGAAACTACTGAGAACCATACCAAAACCAAGCCACCAAGGTAACCCCGAGAAGCACCTCCCTCGTCGGAAGGAGATAACTTCACTAATCAAAAGGAAGATCTGGGCCGCTCATAACCGTGAGCACGGCTAGTATACCAGTTTTACACTCTGCAGAGGTTGCACATCTTTACCCACAAGTCGTGAGCTACGCCAGTTGTTCATCACACTTCCTTAGGTGAGATGACTAGCGACTCACTACGAGGCCTTTAAAAAGAATCTCGTTGGTAAGGCGTAACCGCGAGAGTTAGGTCGGCGACGATGGGGCCCACCTCCGGGGGTACAAGCACAGGAGCGCAATCCAAGCACAGACCAAGCCGGAGGAGCAGGGACCATTGAAGCTTACTACTCTTGCCCCGCAGGTAAGTTACTCCAAACCAAAAAGATCTAATTATTACGCCAAGTCTATCCCATTCTAGCCTTGTGGTAGCGCTGTTGTCCCAGGTTGTCGCTCTATGAACCGGTCCTTATGGAGAGTGGCCAACCAAGCACTAAGCACCGTGCTGGCCCCCTAAACCATGTTTCTACAAAAACAACTTTTAACGAGACGTGAGCCACTCAAGCCACACAGAGTGCCACTCTCGGAATTAAGTTCAAGTAAACCATTAATCAAATTAATTAAAAAGGACCAGAGTGTGTTATAGCGCAGCAACCTAGCACAACTAAACAAAATGCAACCCAAGGATATATATAAAGGATATAAAGTGGCTAGGAAATCCTTATAGGCATACAGTATTAAAATGCAGTATGAAAATGTATTTAAAGGTGATAGGTTGTTCATGTTATACTTGCCTTCCTCGTACTGCTCTGGCTGCTGCTCAAACTGCTCCGAAGACGGCTGCTCCGGGTACTGGTACTGGGGCTCCTCAGATGGATCAACGTCTACTCACGAACACATGGCCAAAACAATGCACAATAATAAGCATACAAGCAAACACTATCAAAAACTAAGAAACAATACATCAATACATAAAAACAGTACACTAAACTAATCTAAAACTATTCTACGTGTTGCAACGATCGCGTGGATATAAAGAATGCTAAAATCGGAGCTAAAATGCATAAACTAGGCCTAAGAAAGGTTCAGGGGCTTATTTGTAAGAAAACTGAAGTTCCAGGGGGTTTTCTGCTAAAACCGAGGACTAAAACGTAATTAAACTAAAACTCTGGGGTCTAACTCGCGAAAAGGACAGGTCTGGACCGCGGGTTCAAAAAGGGAAAAGCTCAGGGTCCTATTCGTTAAAAACCGGACCTATCTGGAAATATTTTTGAACGCGACTGGACGGCGGGTTGAATCTCGAAAAGCTAAGGGGCTCTTTAGCAAAACATCCAGGCCGAACCGGTATCTACGCTTACGAGCCGTTGGATCTAGATCTAGTGGCTCAGATCTGAGGGAGACTCGATCTAATCTGGGCCCTATGTTTCAGATCGGGCGGCTGCAAGCAGTTGGGGCACGGGCGGCGGCGGAACTCGCCGGAAACAGTGTTTCCGCGGCGGGGGATCGCCAGTGATGGCCAATCCGGCGTTCCCGTGGCCGGTTTGGACAGCGGCTTGGCCCTGAAGCTTGTACGTGGCATGCGTAGTCCACTGGGGCTCAGAGCGGGGTTCGACAGGGGTTCGGGCGGCGTGCGCAACGGTGCAGGCGGGTGTGCACGGCGGGGCATCGCCGGCGAGCGCTCGCGCGGCTGCTGGGGCACGCTACAATCTAAGGTAGCTAGCGTAACAATGCGGCGGTGTCTCGGGGGTGCTCACCACGGGTCAGAAGCGAGCAGGGAAGCCGCGCTGGCAGGTCGTCGGCGAAGACCGGCGACGAGGGTGACGCGGAGCTCGGGAAGAAGGCTGCTGCAGGGTCTTCTAGGCCTCTGGACGTCGCGGTTCGGGGCATGGGGTTCCTGTGAGAGATACTTGGGGGTCAGCGGAGTAGGGGAGTCGTCGACGGCATGGAATCACGGTGGTGCAGTCACTCACCGGCGGCGGGCCTTGGCGAGAAATCCCACGCGTGCAGGGGTTGGGGTCGGCGACTGCGAGCTCGGAGGCGCTCCTGGAGTCGACGTGAGGCTTCTGCGCAGCTCCGGTGTGCTGGGGTGCGGCGGAGCGGTGTGGCCGCGGCGGGGCAGCGGCTCTGCTCCGGCGAAGCACGGCGGGGTGGCGCTAGGGCGCAAAGGCGGCAGCAGCGTGGGGGATGGGGTTGCTGGGGGTGCGGTGGGGAGGCCAAATAAAGGCAGAGCCGGGGATCTCGGGGAGGCGTGCCCGGGCGGAGTTACGGCGGAGATCGCGGATGGAGTTCGTTGCGAGAGCGGGGGATCCGGGAGGAGGAAGACAGGGCTGACAGGTGGGCCCGAGCAGTCAGAGGGCAACGGGCGAACGCGGCGCAACGCGGGGGCGAGGGGCGACACTGGCGTGCGGGCCCGGTGCTGTCAGCGAGATAGAGGAGGGAACGGGTGACGCGCGGGCCGCTGGCTGCGGGGTGACGCGTGGGAGAGCGGGCTGGGAAGGAAAGGGAGCTTGGGCTGCCTTCGGTTGGGCCGAGCGGGGAAGAGAGTGAGAGGGAGAAGGGTTGGGCCGGTTTGGGCTGTTGCTGGCTTTTGGGCTTGGTTCTTTTCTATTTTTTTTTCTTTCTCCTCTCTTTTATTTCTAATTCAAACAAAGTTTGAATTCAAATTCACTTTTGAATTCAACCCACACTCAAATAAAAGTATGCACCAGCATGAATGCAACACAAAATTTTAAACATAGTCAAATATTAATTACTTGTGCAACAAAATTGAATTAAATGCCATACTAAACACAATAAACCTTAGAAATTTAAATAAAACCAATTAAATTTATTAACAAATGCTGAAATTTAAATTAGGGTGTTACATACCCTACCCCCTTAAAGAAATCTCGTCCTCGAGATTTAGCTGGGCTGGCTAGCAAAGAGATCTGGATATGTCTTTCTCAACTCATCTTCTCGCTCCCAAGTTGCCTCAGCTTCACTGTGATGGCTCCACTGAACTCTGCACATCTTGATGCGCTTGTTCCGAGTAACCCTCTCTGATGTCTCCAGAATCTTCACCGGATGCTCAGTATATGTCAGATCTTCCTGGACATCTACTCCATCCAGGGGTGCCTGCTCCTCGGGTACTCGCAGACACCTCTTCAGCTGAGATATATGGAAGACATTATGAACTCCCGAGAGGCTGAGAGGTAACTCCAGGCGATAAGCAACTTCGCCTTTCTGCTCTAGCACCTTGAATGGCCCCACATAACGAGGTGCTAACTTCCCCTTGACATTGAATCTGCGGATCCCTCTCATCGGAGACACCTTCAGATACACATAATCACCGACACTGAAGGTCAGATCTCTCCGTTTGCCATCAGCATAGCTCTTCTGTCTGCTCTGTGCAATCCTCAGATTTTCTCGCACAGCCTGAACCATCTGCTCTGCATCATCTATGATCTCAGGGCCAAAGAGCTGCTTTTCACCAATCTGATCCCAATAGAGAGGAGTCCTGCATTTTCTGCCATACAATGCCTCAAAGGGGGACTTCTTCAGACTAGCCTGGTAACTGTTGTTGTATGAAAACTCAGCATACGACAGGCACTTATCCCAGCTGGTACCGTACTGAATAGCACAAGCTCTCAGCATATCCTCCAACACATAGTTGGTTCTCTCTGTCTGCCCATCTGTCTGAGGGTGATAAGCTGTACTGAATCGCAGCTTCGTATCCAACGAATCATGGAGCTGCTCCCAGAACCGAGAAGTGAACTGAGACCCTCTGTCAGATATAATCTTCTTGGGCACACCATGCAAGCAGACAATCCGAGAGATGTACAACTCTGCAAGTCTAGCACCGGAGTAAGTAGTGTTCACTGGAATGAAGTGAGCAACCTTCGTCAATTGATCCACTACTACCCAAATGGAGTTGTACCCTTTCTGAGTACGAGGCAATCCAACAATGAAGTCCATAGTGATTTCCTCCCATTTCCACTCTGGAATCTTCAAAGGCTGCAATAGACCTGCTGGCCTCTGATGCTCAGCCTTGACACGCTGACAAGTGTCACAAATAGCCACGTACTCTGCCACTGAACGCTTCATCCCATACCACCAGAAACGTTCCTTCAGATCATAATACATCTTCGTGCTGCCCGGGTGAATAGAGTAAGCTGTATCATGGGCCTCACTCAGAATCAACTTCCGAAGATCCTTCACATCAGGCACACAGATCCGGTTCTTGTACCACAAAGTACCCTGATCATCCTCTCTGAAATGAGGAGCCTTGCCCTTCTTGAGGAACTCACGAATCTCCTGCAGCTTCTCATCATCTTTCTGATGCTGCCTGATCTCTGCCTCTAGAGACGGTACTGCCTCAAACGCTGCACTGGAAGTATGATGCAAGAAGCCCAGACTCAACTGCTCGAACTCCTCGCATAACTCTGGAGGCATCTGGAAAGCCACGGCCATGTTGACATAACTTCTCCTGCTCAGAGCATCTGCTACAACATTGGCCTTTCCCGGATGATAGTGAATCTCCAGATCATAATCCTTGACCAACTCTAGCCATCTTCTCTGCCGCATGTTCAGTTCATTCTGCGTGAAAATGTACTTGAGGCTCTTGTGATCAGTGTAGATATCACACCGCTGCCCATACAAGTAATGCCTCCAAATCTTCAGAGCATGCACAACTGCGGCTAACTCAAGATCATGAGTAGGATAATTCAGCTCATGCCGACGTAACTGCCGTGAAGCATAAGCTATCACTCTGCCCTCCTGCATCAGAACACACCCAAGACCATCCTTCGAAGCATCACAATATACCGTGAACCTCTTCATCTGGTCTGGCAGAGTCAGGACTGGCGCCGTAGTCAACCTTTTCTTCAACTCATCAAAGGCCATCTAACGCTCATCAGTCCATACAAAAGCCACATTTTTCTCCAGTAAAGAAGTCAAAGGCTTCGCGATCTTGGAGAAATTCTGAATGAACCTCCGATAATATCCAGCTAAGCCCAAGAATGACCTGACTTCCTTCACTGTCTGCGGCGTCTCCCACTCGAGCACATCCTTCACCTTGCTCGGATCAACAGCAATGCCTCCCTGAGAGATAACATGACCGAGGAATGGAACCTCGTCAATCCAGAACTCGCACTTGCTGAACTTGGCATACAACTGATGCTCTCTCAGCCTCTGCAATACGAGTCTCAGATGCTCCTCATGCTCTTCTTCTGTCTTGGAGAAGATCAGAATATCATCAATGAAAATCACCACGAAGACATCCAGATAGTCCATGAAAACCATGTTCATCAGATGCATGAAGAAAGCCGGGGCATTAGTCAAGCCGAAGGACATGACTGTATACTCATATAGCCCGTACTTGCAGGTGAATGCCGTCTTCGGAATATCCCCAGGACGGATCCTCAGCTGAAAATAACCCGAACGAAGATCAATCTTCGAGAATATACGAGCACCTCGAAGCAAATCAAAGAGATCCTCAATACGGGGCAGTGGATGCTTGTTCTTGATAGTGACTGCATTCAGCTCCCGATAATCGACACACATCCTCTTCGAGCCATCCTTCTTATCTACCAGCAATAATGGAAAAGCCCAAGGAGAGAAGCTGCGACGGATATAGCCCTTGGCTAGCAACTCATCAATAGTCTTCTTAACTTCTTCATGCTCTATAGGTGCCATATGGTAGGGCCGCTTTGCAATAGGAGCTGTGCCAGGCAAGAGATCAATACAAAACTCAATGGCGCGTTCAGGCGGCATACCTGGCAGATCATCCGGAAAGACATCCGGGAATTCAGACACCACGCGAATACCGTCCGTGGGTCTAGCCTCCATCTGATGAAGAAATCCAGAAGGCTCTACTGCACTGATAACAACCTCTTGGCCACTGGAAGCTGATAGCAAGACTGTCCTCTGAGCACAATCTATTCGAACTCCCCACTTGGCCAGAGTCTCCATTCCCAGAATGACATCGATGCCCTTGGTGTCTAGCACCATCAGATCAGTACAGAACTCTACTCCCCTCAAAGAAACACTGACTCTCGGGCAGTAAGTGTGAGACCTCAACTGTCCTCCCGGTGAAGATACTAACATGCACCTCTTTAATGTGCTAGTATGAATACCATGATGCTCGACAAAAGACTGAGTAATGAAGGAATGCGTAGCACCAGTATCAAAAAGCACTGTAGCTGGATATGAATTAACCATGATTGTACCAATAACCACGTTAGGAGCCTCGGCCGCTGACTCGGCCATCACGTGGTTCACTCTTCCCTGTGCTGGCGTGTAACACCCTAATTTTAAATTTCAGTATTTATCAATAAATTTAATTGGCTTTAGTTAAATTTTCTAAGGTTTATTGTGTTTAGTTGGCATTTAATCTAATTTTTGTTCCTTAATTAATTAAAATTTATCATAGGTTTAAATTTTTGTTGCATTCATGCTGGTGCATACTTTTATTTGAGTGTGGTTTGAATTCAAATTTGAATTTGAATTCAAACTTTGTTTGAATTAGATTTAGAAAAGTAAGAGAAATAGAAAGGAAAAACCCAAAACCAGCCAAAACCCAAACCCGGCCCAAGTCAACCTAGCCCGGTCCGTCTCCTCTCTCTCCCTTTCACCCGGCCGGCCCAGCTCGCCACTCCCCCGTTCGGCCCAGCAAGCAGCCCAGTCGGCCCGCCTCCCCTCTTACCCGCGCCTGGCCCAACGCGCCCACTCCACTCAGCCCACGCGGCCCAGCGCCCCCGCGCTCTCTCTCTCCCAGGCCGCACGCGCCCCGCCCCTGCCACCGGGCCCCGCTCGCAGCAGCCCAGCGCCCAGCTCCCCGACGCCCCGGGCCCGCCTGTCATCCCCGACCTCCGTCTACCTCGCGCCAACTGCCAGCCGGATCCCCGCCGCTATCACCGCGCCGCGTCAGCCCTGGACCCGCACGCCGAGGCCGGCCCCTCCCTTTTTAAACGCGCCCTGGCCCCCCTCCCGCACCCTACCTCTCCACGCAGCCGCCATCCTAGCCCTAGCCCGCTCCGCCCCGCGCCGCTCCGCCCCGCGCCGCTCCCCTGTTCCGCGTGGCCACAAAGCTCCGCAGCGCCCAAGCCCCACCAGAGCCGTGCTTTAGCTCCGCCCGAGTCCCAGGGATCTCCTCGAGCCCACAGCCATCGACCCCGGTTCACGCCTCGCCGGGAATTTTTCGCTCGGACACCAGCGCAGGTGAACTCCGCCGCCGCCCGATTCCTTGCTGCCGTTGATGCCTTGGCCTCGCTGACCGCATTCCTGGAACCACAGCTCGACCGCATACTCGCTCGTGGGATTTGGAGGCCAGAAGCTGCGCCTCCCCAACTCTACCCGAACTTCGCCGGGCCGTCGCCGCAGAATCAAGCCGACGATCCTTCAGCGCCGTTTCTCCGCCCAAAGTGAGCTTCTGGTGAGCTTCCCCGTGCTACAACCTAGCTTTCCGTTCGGTTAGTGCTTCGAACTTTGCCCTGGCACGGCGGGAACGCCCGACCCCGGCGAGCCCGTCACCGCAGCGCCGCCTCCACCGCCGAGCTCCACGCTCCGGCCACCCCCGACCCGCGCACGAGGCCCCAGTGGACCACGCGTGTCGCGCCCGTCATTTTGCACCAAACCGCGACCCGAATCGAGCCCGGGAACACCGGATTCGGTGGCGCCGGCGACCATCCGCCGCGGAGCAGAGCTCCGGCGACGGCGCCGCCGCCCCCCACGCGCCCGAAACCCCCTGGCCGCCCGATCTCGGATGGACGGTCACGATTAGATCTAGATCCAAACTGTTCTTAGCCATCCGATCCAGATCCAAGCGCCCAGATTCAAGCGTACCCCTTCAGCCTGGCGTTTTTGTTAAAGAGCCCCTCGGTTTTCTTGATATCAACCCGCAGTCCACCTTTATTCAAAAATAATACCACTCAGGTCCTGTTTTTAACGTTCTAACCCCTGAGCTCTTTAGAAATAGAACCCGCCGTCCAGTTAGGGTCTTTTTACGCGTTGGCCCTCGGATCTTTTCAGTAATTACGTTTTAGCCCTCGGTTTTAGCAGAAAAGCCCCTGAAACTTCAGTTTTCTTACAAATAAGCCCCTAGAACTAGTTTTTAGCCTAGAATATGCGTTTTAGCTCCGATTTTAGCGTTCTTTATATCCACGCGATCGTTGTAACGCGTAGAATAGTTCTAGAATAGTTTTGTGCGCTGTTTTCATGTATTGATGTGCTGTTTCTTAGTTTTTGTTGATGTTTGTTTGTATGCTTATTTTCGTGCATTGTTTTGGCCATGTGTTCGTGAGTAGACGTTGATCCATCTGAGGAGCCCCAGTACCAGTACCCGGAGCAGCCGTCTTCCGAGCACTTTGAGCAGCAGCCAGAGCAGTACGAGGAAGGCAAGTATAACATGAATAACCTATCACCTTTAAATACAATTTCATACTGCATTTTAATACTGTACGCCTTTAAGGATTTCCTAGCCAGTTTATATCCTTTAAATATACCTTTGGGTTGCATTTTGGTTAGTTGTGCTAGGTTGCTGCACTATAACACACTCTGGTCCTTTTTAATTAATTTGATTAATGGTTTACTTGAACTTAATTCTGAGAGTGGCACTCTGTGTGGCTTGAGTGGCTCACTTCTCGTTAAAAGATGTTTTTTTTAGAAACATGGTTTAGGGGGCCAGCACGGTGCTTAGTGCTTGGTTGGCCACTCTCCATAAGGACCGGTTCATAGAGCGACAACCTGGGACAACAGCGCTACCACAAGGCTAGAATGGGATAGACTTGGCGTAATAACTAGATCTTTTTGGTTTGGAGTAACTTACCTGTGGGGCAAGAGTAGTAAGCTTCAATGGTCCCTGCTCCTCCGGCTTGGTCTGTGCTTGGATTGCGCTCCTGTGCTTGTACCCCCGGAGGTGGGCCCCATCGTCGCCGACCTAACTCTCGCGGTTACGCCTTACCAACGAGATTCTTTTTAAAGGCCTCGTAGTGAGTCGCTGGCCATCTCACCTAAGGAAGTGTGATGAACAACTGGCGTAGCTCACGACTTGTGGGTAAAGATGTGCAACCTCTGCAGAGTGTAAAACTGGTATACTAGCCGTGCTCACGGTTATGAGCGGCCCAGATCCTCCTTTTGATTAGTGAAGTTATCTCCTTCCGACGAGGGAGGTGCTTCTCGGGGTTTACCTTGGTGGCTTGGTTTTGGTATGGTTCTCAGTAGTAGTATAATTAATTCTGATTAATTACTATGTAACTGGGTTAATGGTAATTCATCAACTCGTAGTAAATAGTTTTAATAAAAATTTTGCCAACACTTAAAAGCTAATGCAGTTGAGTCAGCCAGCCTAGAGCCTCATAGTTTGTGTTATACTTGTTGAGTACAAGTTGTGTACTCACTCTTGCCTCTTCTCTACTTTTTCCTCTTGGCTACGCTACTGCTGCTCAGTTCCTGCCGACACGAGGGAGTTCGTTCAGCGCTACCAGGACTACGAGGACTTCTAGGTGCTTCGTCTCCCAGTCGACGTCCCTGTGGCGCCCTACTTCAGCTTCGGAGAGCTTTATCGTATTTTGTACTTCGTTTCCACTGTATCAGACATTTTGTCATTAATGTAATAAATAACATTCGTATTCGCTTTATTATGTCTTTTTACGTGATATGTGCTATGTTATACTGTTCATTCTGTTGTATATACGTGTGACTTGATCCTGGCACGTATATGATTGCTCGGTTTATGTTCTTTTATAAACCGGGTGTTACAGAGTGGTATCAGAGCCATATCGACTGTAGGACGAAGCCTAGATAGAACTGGTCGAGTTTTAGGACTCTTTCTCTCCAATCCTTGACTGCTGAAACTATTTTACTATTATACCCCTTGACCTCTATGACTTTTACCCTTCTTGCCTTGATTTCTCTCTCTGAAGAATAGCTTTGTAGATTTGGCCTGAATCAGTCATCTGACCACCATGAGTTAGCTAGGTGACCTTTTATAATAATACGATAGCACGTTCTGCGACGCGTTGTGTTAGTCGAGTCTTTTGCTAAACTCGACTAAGTCGTGAAAATTGTCTGCTTGTTATTATGCTACATGCTTGATTTGGATTTTTGACTGATTGCATAGCTTAGTAGTTTAAATTTGTTTAAAGAAAATCACTCAGATGTTAAAGTTAACTAATTAATAAAATGAGTTAGATCGTTGGGGGTAAAACCGTCAACTCTATCCTGTCTACTTTATCATGGCTGAGTCTTTTTCCGCTAAGAGTTATCATATCCATCTGAGTTTATTCCTGCAATATCCTTACTCGTGAAATCTTTTGTTCAAATCAGATGGTGAACACCAGGAGCACCGGTTCCGGTTCTGGCCAGCAGCAGGGTCAGAACAACCAGGGTACTGGGATCCCGATGCCTCCACCCTTGACTCCGGAGCAGTACTTCCAGCTCCAGATGCAGATGATGGCTACCCTGAACAACACTGTTCAGGCTCTTCAGCACGCTCACACTCAGCCTCCGCCTCCTCCACCGCCGCAGCCTCGCGACAGGCGTGCTGAGTTCCTGAGGGGTCACCCGCCGACGTTCTCTCACACGTCCGACCCTCTTCAGGCTGACGACTGGCTCCGTGCAGTGGAGCGTCAGCTGGACATCGCCCAGTGCGATGATCGTGAGCGCGTCTTGTACGCAGCAGGACAGCTGCGAGGGGCAGCTCTGGACTGGTGGGAGTCCCACCCGGTCTATGACCGCGAGTCTCTCACTTGGCTCCAGTTCAGGGAGCGTTTCCGCAGCCACAACGTCCCCGCGGGCGTTATGAAGATGAAACAGAAGGAGTTCCTTGCACTGAAGCAGGTAATCTTAAGTATAATCATTCAACGGTTTCTTTTGAGCTAATGCCCCTTGTTCTATCCTTATAAATCTTGAGTTAATCTTCCGATATCTATCTGTCTTTGTGAATTCAGGGGACTATGTCGGTCACGGAGTATCGTGATCGCTTTCTTCAGCTGGCTCGCTACGCCCCTGCCGAGGTTGCGGATGACCGCAAGAAGCAGGAGCACTTCATGGAGGGTCTTGAGGACTACCTCCAGTACGCGCTGCTCAACCTCCGCTTCGACGACTTCAACCATCTGGTTGACAGTGCGCTCAACACTGAGCGTAAGCACTTGGAGATGGAGGACAAGAAGAGGAAGGTTGTCCCCGTTGCTTCCGGCAGCAACACTCGTCCACGACTCCAGCAGCCTCAGCCGTACCAGCCTCAGTACCGGCCTCCTCAGCAGTACCAGCAGAGGCCACCGCAGCAGTACCCGCCTCGACAGCAGCAGGCAGGTCAGGGCCCGAGGTTACCGGCACCTCCGGCTCGTTCTGCTCCACCGGCACCGCAGGCTCCACGTCCGGCAGCTCCTACCGGACAGCAGGCTCAGGGACCTCCACGCACCTGCTTTCACTGCGGCCAGCCGGGGCACTACGCCAACGCTTGCCCCCGGAAGGCGCAGGCGGGACAGCAGGGGCGCCCAGCTCAGCCCAGGGCGCCAGCACAGGGCAGGGTGAACCACGTGACGGCCGAGTCAGCGGCCGAGGCTCCCAACGTGGTTATTGGTACGTTCATGGTTAATTCATATCCAGCTACAGTGCTTTTTGATACTGGTGCTACGCATTCCTTCATTACTCAGTCTTTTGTCGAGCATCATGGTATTCATACTAGCACATTAAAGAGGTGCCTGTTAGTATCTTCACCGGGAGGACAGTTGAGGTCTCACACTTACTGCCCGAGAGTCAGTATTTCCTTGAGGGGAGTAGAGTTCTGTACTGATCTGATGGTGCTAGACACCAAGGGCATTGATGTCATTCTGGGAATGGAGACTCTGGCCAAATGGGGAGTTCGGATAGATTGTGCTCAGAGGACAGTCTTGCTATCAGCTTCCAGTGGCCAAGAGGTTGTTATCATTGCAGTAGAGCCTTCTGGATTTCTTCATCAGATGGAGGCTAGACCCACGGACGGTATTCGCGTGGTGTCTGAATTCCCGGATGTCTTTCCGGATGATCTGCCAGGTATGCCGCCTGAACGCGCCATTGAGTTTTGTATTGATCTCTTGCCTGGCACAGCTCCTATTGCAAAGCGGCCCTACCGTATGGCGCCTATAGAGCATGAAGAAGTAAAGAAGACTATTGATGAGTTGCTAGCCAAGGGCTATATCCATCGCAGCTTCTCTCCTTGGGCTTTTCCATTGTTGCTGGTAGATAAGAAGGATGGCTCGAAGAGGATGTGTGTGGATTATCGTGAGCTGAATGCAGTCACTATCAAGAACAAGCATCCACTGCCCCGTATTGAGGATCTCTTCGATCTGCTTCGAGGTGCTCGTATATTCTCGAAGATTGATCTTCGTTCGGGTTATTTTCAGCTGAGGATCCGTCCTGGGGATATTCCGAAGACGGCATTCACCTGCAAGTACGGGCTATATGAGTATACAGTCATGTCCTTCGGCTTGACTAATGCCCCGGCTTTCTTCATGCATCTGATGAACATGGTCTTCATGGATTATCTAGATGTCTTTGTGGTGATTTTCATTGATGATATTCTGATCTTCTCCAAGACAGAAGAAGAGCACGAGGAGCATCTGAGACTCGTATTGCAGAGGCTGAGAGAGCATCAGTTGTATGCCAAGTTCAGCAAGTGCGAGTTCTGGATTGACGAGGTTCCATTCCTCGGTCATGTTATCTCTCAGGGAGGCATTGCTGTTGATCCGAGCAAGGTGAAGGATGTGCTCGAGTGGGAGACACCGCAGACAGTGAAGGAAGTCAGATCTTTCTTGGGCTTAGCTGGATATTATCGGAGGTTCATTGAGAATTTCTCCAAGATCGCGAAGCCTTTGACTTCTTTGCTGGAGAAGAATGTGGCTTTTGTATGGACTGATGAGCGTCAGATGGCCTTTGATGAGTTGAAGAAGAGGTTGACTACGGCGCCAGTCCTGACTCTGCCAGACCAGACGAAGAGGTTCACGGTGTATTGTGATGCTTCGAAGGAAGGTCTTGGGTGTGTTCTGATGCAGGAGGGCAGAGTGATAGCTTATGCTTCACGGCAGTTACGTCGGCATGAGCTGAATTATCCTACTCATGATCTTGAGTTAGCCGCAGTTGTGCATGCTCTGAAGATTTGGAGGCATTACTTGTATGGGCAGCGGTGTGATATCTACACTGATCACAAGAGCCTCAAGTACATTTTCACGCAGAATGAGCTGAACATGCGGCAGAGAAGATGGCTAGAGTTAGTCAAGGACTATGATCTGGAGATTCACTACCATCCGGGCAAGGCCAATGTTGTAGCAGATGCTTTGAGCAGAAGGAGTTATGTCAACATGGCCGTGGCTTTCCAGATGCCTCCAGAGTTATGCGAGGAGTTCGAGCAGTTGAGTCTGGGCTTCTTGCATCATACTCCCAGTGCAGCATTTGAGGCAGTACCGACTCTAGAGTCAGAGATCAGGCAGCATCAGAAAGATGATGAGAAGCTGCAGGAGATTCGTGAGTTGCTCAGAAAGGGCAAGGCTCCTCATTTCAGAGAGGATGATCAGGGTACCTTGTGGTACAAGAACCGGATCTGTGTGCCAGATGTGAAAGATCTCCGGAAGTTGATTCTGAGTGAGGCCCATGATACAGCTTACTCTATTCATCCGGGCAGCACGAAGATGTACTATGATCTGAAGGAACGTTTCTGGTGGTATGGGATGAAGCGTTTAGTGGCAGAGTATGTGGCTATTTGTGACACCTGTCAGCGTGTCAAGGCTGAGCATCAGAGGCCAGCAGGTCTATTGCAGCCGCTGAAGATTCCAGAGTGGAAATGGGAGGAAATCACTATGGACTTCATTGTTGGATTGCCTCGTACTCAGAAAGGGTACAACTCCATTTGGGTAGTAGTGGATCGACTGACGAAAGTTGCTCACTTCATTCCAGTGAACACTACTTACTCCGGTGCTAGACTTGCAGAGTTGTACATCTCTCGGATTGTCTGCTTGCATGGTGTGCCCAAGAAGATCATATCTGACAGAGGGTCTCAGTTCACTTCTCGGTTCTGGGAGCAGCTCCATGATTCGTTGGATACGAAGCTGCGTTTCAGTACGGCTTATCACCCTCAGACAGATGGGCAGACAGAGAGAACCAACCAAGTGTTGGAGGATATGCTGAGAGCTTGTGCCATTCAGTACGGTACTAGTTGGGATAAGTGCCTGTCATATGCTGAGTTCTCATATAACAACAGCTATCAGGCCAGTCTGAAGAAGTCTCCCTTCGAGGCATTGTATGGCAGAAAATGCAGGACTCCTCTCTATTGGGATCAGATTGGTGAAAAGCAGCTCTTCGGCCCTGAGATCATAGATGATGCAGAGCAGATGGTTCAGGCTGTGCGAGAAAATCTGAGGATTGCACAGAGCAGACAGAAGAGCTATGCTGATGGCAAACGGAGAGACCTGACTTTCAGTGTCGGTGATTATGTGTATCTGAAGGTGTCTCCGATGAGAGGAATTCGCAGATTCAATGTCAAGGGGAAGTTAGCACCTCGTTATGTGGGGCCATTCAAGGTGCTAGAGCGGAAAGGCGAAGTTGCTTATCGCCTGGAGTTACCTCTCAGTCTCTCAGGAGTTCATGATGTCTTCCATATATCTCAGCTGAAGAGGTGTTTGCGAGTACCCGAGGAGCAGGCACCACTGGATGGGGTCGATGTTCAGGAGGATCTAACTTATACTGAGCATCCGGTGAAGATTCTGGAGACATCAGAGAGGGTTACTCGGAACAAGCGCATCAAGATGTGCAGAGTTCAGTGGAGTCATCACAGTGAAGCTGAGGCTACTTGGGAGCGAGAAGATGAGTTGAAGAAGACGTATCCAGATCTCTTTGCTAACCAGCCTAGCTAAATCTCGGGACGAGATTTCTTTAAGGGGGTAGGGTATGTAACACCCTAATTTTAAATTTCAGTATTTATCAATAAATTTAATTGGCTTTAGTTAAATTTTCTAAGGTTTATTGTGTTTAGTTGGCATTTAATCTAATTTTTGTTCCTTAATTAATTAAAATTTATCATAGGTTTAAATTTTTGTTGCATTCATGCTGGTGCATACTTTTATTTGAGTGTGGTTTGAATTCAAATTTGAATTTGAATTCAAACTTTGTTTGAATTAGATTTAGAAAAGTAAGAGAAATAGAAAGGAAAAACCCAAAACCAGCCAAAACCCAAACCCGGCCCAAGTCAACCCAGCCCGGTCCGTCTCCTCTCTCTCCCTTTCACCCGGCCGGCCCAGCTCGCCACTCCCCCGTTCGGCCCAGCAAGCAGCCCAGTCGGCCCGCCTCCCCTCTTACCCGCGCCTGGCCCAACGCGCCCACTCCACTCAGCCCACGCGGCCCAGCGCCCCCGCGCTCTCTCTCTCCCAGGCCGCACGCGCCCCGCCCCTGCCACCGGGCCCCGCTCGCAGCAGCCCAGCGCCCAGCTCCCCGACGCCCCGGGCCCGCCTGTCATCCCCGACCTCCGTCTACCTCGCGCCAACTGCCAGCCGGATCCCCGCCGCTATCACCGCGCCGCGTCAGCCCTGGACCCGCACGCCGAGGCCGGCCCCTCCCTTTTTAAACGCGCCCTGGCCCCCCTCCCGCACCCTACCTCTCCACGCAGCCGCCATCCTAGCCCTAGCCCGCTCCGCCCCGCGCCGCTCCGCCCCGCGCCGCTCCCCTGTTCCGCGTGGCCACAAAGCTCCGCAGCGCCCAAGCCCCACCAGAGCCGTGCTTTAGCTCCGCCCGAGTCCCAGGGATCTCCTCGAGCCCACAGCCATCGACCCCGGTTCACGCCTCGCCGGGAATTTTTCGCTCGGACACCAGCGCAGGTGAACTCCGCCGCCGCCCGATTCCTTGCTGCCGTTGATGCCTTGGCCTCGCTGACCGCATTCCTGGAACCACAGCTCGACCGCATACTCGCTCGTGGGATTTGGAGGCCAGAAGCTGCGCCTCCCCAACTCTACCCGAACTTCGCCGGGCCGTCGCCGCAGAATCAAGCCGACGATCCTTCAGCGCCGTTTCTCCGCCCAAAGTGAGCTTCTGGTGAGCTTCCCCGTGCTACAACCTAGCTTTCCGTTCGGTTAGTGCTTCGAACTTTGCCCTGGCACGGCGGGAACGCCCGACCCCGGCGAGCCCGTCACCGCAGCGCCGCCTCCACCGCCGAGCTCCACGCTCCGGCCACCCCCGACCCGCGCACGAGGCCCCAGTGGACCACGCGTGTCGCGCCCGTCATTTTGCACCAAACCGCGACCCGAATCGAGCCCGGGAACACCGGATTCGGTGGCGCCGGCGACCATCCGCCGCGGAGCAGAGCTCCGGCGACGGCGCCGCCGCCCCCACGCGCCCGAAACCCCCTGGCCGCCCGATCTCGGATGGACGGTCACGATTAGATCTAGATCCAAACTGTTCTTAGCCATCCGATCCAGATCCAAGCGCCCAGATTCAAGCGTACCCCTTCAGCCTGGCGTTTTTGTTAAAGAGCCCCTCGGTTTTCTTGATATCAACCCGCAGTCCACCTTTATTCAAAAATAATACCACTCAGGTCCTGTTTTTAACGTTCTAACCCCTGAGCTCTTTAGAAATAGAACCCGCCGTCCAGTTAGGGTCTTTTTACGCGTTGGCCCTCGGATCTTTTCAGTAATTACGTTTTAGCCCTCGGTTTTAGCAGAAAAGCCCCTGAAACTTCAGTTTTCTTACAAATAAGCCCCTAGAACTAGTTTTTAGCCTAGAATATGCGTTTTAGCTCCGATTTTAGCGTTCTTTATATCCACGCGATCGTTGTAACGCGTAGAATAGTTCTAGAATAGTTTTGTGCGCTGTTTTCATGTATTGATGTGCTGTTTCTTAGTTTTTGTTGATGTTTGTTTGTATGCTTATTTTCGTGCATTGTTTTGGCCATGTGTTCGTGAGTAGACGTTGATCCATCTGAGGAGCCCCAGTACCAGTACCCGGAGCAGCCGTCTTCCGAGCACTTTGAGCAGCAGCCAGAGCAGTACGAGGAAGGCAAGTATAACATGAATAACCTATCACCTTTAAATACAATTTCATACTGCATTTTAATACTGTACGCCTTTAAGGATTTCCTAGCCAGTTTATATCCTTTAAATATACCTTTGGGTTGCATTTTGGTTAGTTGTGCTAGGTTGCTGCGCTATAACACACTCTGGTCCTTTTTAATTAATTTGATTAATGGTTTACTTGAACTTAATTCTGAGAGTGGCACTCTGTGTGGCTTGAGTGGCTCACTTCTCGTTAAAAGATGTTTTTTTTAGAAACATGGTTTAGGGGGCCAGCACGGTGCTTAGTGCTTGGTTGGCCACTCTCCATAAGGACCGGTTCATAGAGCGACAACCTGGGACAACAGCGCTACCACAAGGCTAGAATGGGATAGACTTGGCGTAATAACTAGATCTTTTTGGTTTGGAGTAACTTACCTGCGGGGCAAGAGTAGTAAGCTTCAATGGTCCCTGCTCCTCCGGCTTGGTCTGTGCTTGGATTGCGCTCCTGTGCTTGTACCCCCGGAGGTGGGCCCCATCGTCGCCGACCTAACTCTCGCGGTTACGCCTTACCAACGAGATTCTTTTTAAAGGCCTCGTAGTGAGTCGCTGGCCATCTCACCTAAGGAAGTGTGATGAACAACTGGCGTAGCTCACGACTTGTGGGTAAAGATGTGCAACCTCTGCAGAGTGTAAAACTGGTATACTAGCCGTGCTCACGGTTATGAGCGGCCCAGATCCTCCTTTTGATTAGTGAAGTTATCTCCTTCCGACGAGGGAGGTGCTTCTCGGGGTTTACCTTGGTGGCTTGGTTTTGGTATGGTTCTCAGTAGTAGTATAATTAATTCTGATTAATTACTATGTAACTGGGTTAATGGTAATTCATCAACTCGTAGTAAATAGTTTTAATAAAAATTTTGCCAACACTTAAAAGCTAATGCAGTTGAGTCAGCCAGCCTAGAGCCTCATAGTTTGTGTTATACTTGTTGAGTACAAGTTGTGTACTCACTCTTGCCTCTTCTCTACTTTTTCCTCTTGGCTACGCTACTGCTGCTCAGTTCCTGCCGACACGAGGGAGTTCGTTCAGCGCTACCAGGACTACGAGGACTTCTAGGTGCTTCGTCTCCCAGTCGACGTCCCTGTGGCGCCCTACTTCAGCTTCGGAGAGCTTTATCGTATTTTGTACTTCGTTTCCGCTGTATCAGACATTTTGTCATTAATGTAATAAATAACATTCGTATTCGCTTTATTATGTCTTTTTACGTGATATGTGCTATGTTATACTGTTCATTCTGTTGTATATACGTGTGACTTGATCCTGGCACGTATATGATTGCTCGGTTTATGTTCTTTTATAAACCGGGTGTTACATGGCGCCCTGGGCTGAGCTGGGCGCCCCTGCTGTCTCGCCTGCGCCTTCCGGGGGCAAGCGTTGGCGTAGTGCCCCGGCTGGCCGCAGTGAAAGCAGGTGCGAGGAGGTCCCTGAGCCTGCTGTCCGGTAGGAGCTGCCGGACGTGGAGCCTGTGGTGCCGGTGGAGCCGGTGGAGCACGAGCCGGAGGTGCCGGTAACCTCGGGCCCTGACCTGCCTGCTGCTGCTGTCGAGGCGGGTACTGCTGCGGTGGCCTCTGCTGGTACTGCTGGGGAGGCCGGTACTGCTGCTGGTACGGCTGAGGTTGCTGGAGTCGTGGACGAGTGTTGCTGCCGGAAGCAACGGGGACAATCTTCCTCTTCTTGTCCTCCATCTCCAAGTGCTTGCGCTCAGTGTTGAGCGCGCTGTCAACCAGATGGTTGAAGTCGTCGAAGCGGAGGTTGAGCAGCGCGTACTGGAGGTAGTCCTCAAGACCCTCCATGAAGTGCTCCTGCTTCTTGCGGTCATCCGCAACCTCGGCAGGGGCGTAGCGAGCCAGCTGAAGAAAGCGATCACGATACTCCGTGACCGACATAGTCCCCTGAAGTGACAAAGACAGATAGATATCGAAAGATTAATTCATGACTCGAAAAGATAGAACAAGGGGTACTAGCTCAAAATGAATCGCTGAATGATTATACTTAAGATTACCTGCTTCAGTGCAAGGAACTCCTTTTGCTTCATTTTCATAACGCCCGCGGGGACGTTGTGGCTGCGGAAACGCTCCCTGAACTGGAGCCAAGTGAGAGCCTCGCGGTCGTGAACTGGGTGGGACTCCCACCAGTCCAAAGCTGCCCCTCGCAGCTGTCCTGCTGCGTACAGAACTCGCTCCCGATCATCGCACTGGGCGATGTCCAGCTGACGCTCCACTGCACGGAGCCAGTCGTCAGCCTGAAGAGGGTCGGACGTGTGAGAAAACGTCGGCGGGTGACCCCTCAGGAACTCAGCACGCCTGTCGCGAGGCTGCGGCGGTGGAGGAGGCGGAGGCTGAGTGTGAGCCTGCTGAAGAGCCTGAACAGTGTTGTTCAGGGTGGCCATCATCTGCATCTGGAGCTGGAAGTACTGCTCCGGAGTCAAAGGCGGAGGCATCAGGATCCCGGTACCCTGGTTGTTCTGACCCTGCTGCTGGCCAGAACCGGAACCGGTGCTCCTGGTGTTCACCATCTGATTTTGGACAAAAGAGTTCACGAGTAAGGATATTGCAGGAATAAACTCAGATGGATATGATAACTCTTTGCGGAAAAGGACTCAGCCATGATAAAGTAGACAGGATAGAGTTGACTATTTTACCCCCAACGATCTAACTCGTTTTATTAATTAGTTAACTTTACATCTGAGTGATTTTCTTTAAACAAATTTAAACTACTAAGCTATGCAATCATTCAAAAATCCAAATCAAACATGTAGCATAATAACAAACAGACAATTTTCACAACTTAGCCGAGTTTAACAAAAGACTCGACTAACACAACGCATCGCAGAACGTGCTATCGTATCATTATAGAAGGTCACCTACCTAATACTCATGGTGGTCAGATGACTGATTCAGGCCAAAATCTACGAAACTATTCTTCAGAGCGAGAAATCAAGGCAAGAAGGGTAAAAGTCAAAGAAGTCAAGGGGTATAATAGTAAAATAGTTTCAGCAGTCAAGGATTGGTGAGAAGAAGTCCTAAAACTCGGCCAGTTCTATCTAGGCTTCGTCCTACAGTCGATACGGCTCTGATACCACTCTGTTACACCCGGTTTATAAAAGGACATAAACCGAGCAATCATATACGTGCCAGGATCAAGTCACACGTATATACAACAGAATGAACAGTATATCATAGCACATATCACGTAAAAAGACATAATAAAGCGAATACGAATGTTATTTATTACAATAATGACAAAAATGTCTGATACAGCGGAAGCGAAGTACAAAATACGATAAAGCTCTCCAAAGCTGAAGCAGGGCGCCACAGGGACGTCGACTGGGAGACGAACACCTAGAAGTCCTCGTAGTCCTGGTAGCGCTGGACGAACTCCCTCGTGTCGGCAGGAACTGAGCAGCAGTAGCGTAGCCAAGAGGAAAAAGTAGAGAAGAGGCAAGAGTGAGTACACAACTTGTACTCAACAAGTATAACACAAACTATGAGGCTCTAGGCTGGCTGACTCAACTGCATTAGCTTTTAAGCGTTGGCAAAATTTTATTGAAGCTATTTACTATGAGTTGATGAATTACCATTAACCCAGTTGCATAGTAATTAATCAGAATTAATTATGAAACTACTGAGAACCATACCAAAACCAAGCCACCAAGGTAACCCCGAGAAGCACCTCCCTCGTCGGAAGGAGATAACTTCACTAATCAAAAGGAAGATCTGGGCCGCTCATAACCGTGAGCACGGCTAGTATACCAGTTTTACACTCTGCAGAGGTTGCACATCTTTACCCACAAGTCGTGAGCTACGCCAGTTGTTCATCACACTTCCTTAGGTGAGATGACTAGCGACTCACTACGAGGCCTTTAAAAAGAATCTCGTTGGTAAGGCGTAACCGCGAGAGTTAGGTCGGCGACGATGGGGCCCACCTCCGGGGGTACAAGCACAGGAGCGCAATCCAAGCACAGACCAAGCCGGAGGAGCAGGGACCATTGAAGCTTACTACTCTTGCCCCGCAGGTAAGTTACTCCAAACCAAAAAGATCTAATTATTACGCCAAGTCTATCCCATTCTAGCCTTGTGGTAGCGCTGTTGTCCCAGGTTGTCGCTCTATGAACCGGTCCTTATGGAGAGTGGCCAACCAAGCACTAAGCACCGTGCTGGCCCCCTAAACCATGTTTCTACAAAAACAACTTTTAACGAGACGTGAGCCACTCAAGCCACACAGAGTGCCACTCTCGGAATTAAGTTCAAGTAAACCATTAATCAAATTAATTAAAAAGGACCAGAGTGTGTTATAGCGCAGCAACCTAGCACAACTAAACAAAATGCAACCCAAGGATATATATAAAGGATATAAAGTGGCTAGGAAATCCTTATAGGCATACAGTATTAAAATGCAGTATGAAAATGTATTTAAAGGTGATAGGTTGTTCATGTTATACTTGCCTTCCTCGTACTGCTCTGGCTGCTGCTCAAACTGCTCCGAAGACGGCTGCTCCGGGTACTGGTACTGGGGCTCCTCAGATGGATCAACGTCTACTCACGAACACATGGCCAAAACAATGCACAATAATAAGCATACAAGCAAACACTATCAAAAACTAAGAAACAGTACATCAATACATAAAAACAGTACACTAAACTAATCTAAAACTATTCTATGCATTACAATGATCGCGTGGATATAAAGAACGCTAAAATCGGAGCTAAAACGCATAAACTAGGCCTAAGACAAGGTTCAGGGGCTTATTTGTAAGAAAACTGAAGTTCCAGGGGGTTTTCTGCTAAAACCGAGGACTAAAACGTAATTAAACTAAAACTCTGGGGTCTAACTCGTGAAAAGGACCGGTCTGGACCGCGGGTTCAAAAAGGGAAAAGCTCAGGGTCCTATTCGTTAAAAACCGGACCTATCTGGAAATATTTTTGAACGCGACTGGACGGCGGGTTGAATCTCGAAAAGCTAAGGGGCTCTTTAGCAAAACATCCAGGCCGAACCGGTATCTACGCTTACGAGCCGTTGGATCTAGATCTAGTGGCTCAGATCTGAGGGAGACTCGATCTAATCTGGGCCCTAGGTATCAGATCGGGCGGCTGCAAGCAGTTGGGGCGCGGGCGGCGGCGGAACTCGCCGGAAACAGTGTTTCCGCGGCGGGGGATCGCCGGTGATGGCCAATCCGGCGTTCCCGTGGCCGGTTTGGACAGCGGCTTGGCCCTGAAGCTTGTACGTGGCATGCGTAGTCCACTGGGGCTCAGAGCGGGGTTCGACAGGGGTTCGGGCGGCGTGCGCAACGGTGCAGGCGGGTGTGCGCGGCGGGGCATCGCCGGCGAGCGCTCGCGCGGCTGCTGGGGCACGCTACAATCTAAGGTAGCTAGCGTAACAATGCGGCGGTGTCTCGGGGGTGCTCACCACGGGTCAGAAGCGAGCAGGGAAGCCGCGCTGGCAGGTCGTCGGCGAAGACCGGCGACGAGGGTGACGCGGAGCTCGGGAAGAAGGCTGCTGCAGGGTCTTCTAGGCCTCTGGACGTCGCGGTTCGGGGCGTGGGGTTCCTGTGAGAGATACTTGGGGGTCAGCGGAGTACGGGAGTCGTCGACGGCATGGAATCACGGTGGTGCAGTCACTCACCGGCGGCGGGCCTTGGCGAGAAATCCCACGCGTGCAGGGGTTGGGGTCGGCGACTGCGAGCTCGGAGGCGCTCCTGGAGTAGACGTGAGGCTTCTGCGCAGCTCCGGTGTGCTGGGGTGCGGCGGAGCGGTGTGGCCGCGGCGGGGCAGCGGCTCTGCTCCGGCGAAGCACGGCGGGGTGGCGCTAGGGCGCAAAGGCGGCGGCAGCGTGGGGGATGGGGTTGCTGGGGGTGCGGTGGGGAGGCCAAATAAAGGCAGAGCCGGGGATCTCGGGGAGGCGTGCCCAGGCGGAGTTACGGCGGAGATCGCGGACGGAGTTCGTTGCGAGAGCGGGGGATCCGGGAGGAGGAAGACAGGGCTGACAGGTGGGCCCGAGCAGTCAGAGGGCAACGGGCGAACGCGGCGCAACGCGGGGGCGAGGGGCGACACTGGCGTGCGGGCCTGGTGCTGTCAGCGAGATAGAGGAGGGAACGGGTGACGCGCGGGCCGCTGGCTGCGGGGTGACGTGCGGGAGAGCGGGCTGGGAAGGAAAGGGAGCTTGGGCTGCCTTCGGTTGGGCCGAGCGGGGAAGAGAGTGAGAGGGAGAAGGGTTGGGCCGGTTTGGGCTGTTGCTGGCTTTTGGGCTTGGTTCTTTTCTATTTTTTTTTCTTTCTCCTCTCTTTTATTTCTAATTCAAACAAAGTTTGAATTCAAATTCACATTTGAATTCAACCCACACTCAAATAAAAGTATGCACCAGCATGAATGCAACACAAAATTTTAAACTTAGTCAAATTTTAATTACTTGTGCAACAAAATTGAATTAAATGCCATACTAAACACAATAAACCTTAGAAATTTAAATAAAACCAATTAAATTTATTAACAAATGCTGAAATTTAAATTAGGGTGTTACAAGATTATCATCCCCCTTCCAAGCCAGCTTGGGAGGATTGGGAAATTCATACTCCACCAACCGAGCCAGTGGAAGACGACCAGAAGATCCCTGACTTCATCACCAACACAGTATGGGAAGATATGGAAATTGTCTATCCTGCATCTGAGGATCCTGTTCCTGCGCCACCTACGCCACCAAAGAAGACCAAGAAAGTGTGGCGCAAGAAGAACAAGACGTCATCGACCGCTACTACTTCTCCAGGTACGGACGAAATGACATCAACCTAATCAGGTATGGAGAAAGGTCCTGCTTTTCGACCCTAACCAAGAGCTAGCTTGGGGGAGGTCCCCTCCCTTAAGTGAACTGTATCCCTTTTATTTGCTTTCAATAAAATTTGATAAAAACTTCTAAAAAAACAAAATAAAAATTTACTGCTTTATTTTCCTTTTTTCAATGATGCGAGGTAAGAATGTTTTAACTCCCCTTGATAAGTTGAAAGGATGGGTTTTGTTTTGCTTTATCAGGTCTGTTGTGCCTAGTCTTGAAAATAAGAGTTCTCTTGAGTTTATATTCGTTGGTTATGCAAGTATCTTGCCAATAAAATTGAAAGTTCTGTGGGTTGCATACACTTGATCTGAGTCTAAGTTGTTGTGAGTTTAGATATGGTAAATAAGGTTCTGCAAGCTTGTTCTAGTAATGCTTGAAGTCTGGAGTTGTTTTCAAAAATAAAATTTAAAAAGGCAAGTTCCCTAGCGATATGCAATGTCCTACCAGAGCCATATGTCATATTCCATGAAAAAAAACCTTTGCACGTACGCTGCTTGATATTCTGTTGAGTTTTTGTCAAATTGTGTGACCCTAGAGAGATGCTTTTCATGCTTTCTCGATCATAATCATGTACACGTCCCATCCAATTGCTACATTCCTATACTGGGAATTGGCACGACCACCCATTCATTCCACATAATAAGTGCTCCATGTCTTGGTGATCTCTCTCATAGAACATCCCTGAAATAAAATAAAGTCAGATTATGGTTGCCCCAAAAAGAGAAAAGATGGCATGCCAAAGAAGCATGACCCAAAAAAAAGGGTAGCCATGTCTCAAAAAAGAAGAAGAAGAAAGAGACATAGGGATGATTCGAGAGCAAAAAGCCATTACCTCAAGGAGTAAGTCATCCATCCATCCATCCACTCATACACTTGCACCTTTTGATCGAGATTGCATGACTTGTTTCTCCATGGATTCTCTTTTTGACTTTACAATAAATAGAATACAAGTGTGCCCTGTTTTTATCCTACCTTGAGCTCCACAAAGGCTTGTAGTAGAAGGGAAGATCAAAGGCAGATATTGCCCTAGTAAGGAAATACAAGATGAGTGCCTCGAGAGAGTTATCTTGGGAGCTTTGCCATGTTTTCAAATTTTTTTCAAAAAGGTATCTCCAGATGGATTGCAGAACTAGAAACAAGTAAGTATTACTTTATGCACTGTTCTAACTCTCAACAGCCCAAGACAAGGAGACAGCTGAAAAGCCCCATGAGAGAGTAAGGTAATTGAGCAAAGGTATGCTAACCAACTTATTTGAGCTTAAAGATGAATCTCTTTGCTTCAGACTATGACATGACAGGTAAGGTACAAGTCAAAGTGATTTTCTGATCAACAACCTGATTTGTCCTACTTTGCTCGGGACGAGCAAAGGACAGCTTGGGGGATCTTGTTGACGCTCACTAACAACCATTTCCAGGCGTCAACTTGATCAGAAAATCATGAGAGTTTGCATTTCTTACACGTACTTATATTCAATAAAGTCCTTAAACAACACTTTACCTTCTAGAATATGCAAGTTGTGTTTTTGAGCTAAAATGCAGGTTGCAAGCACACTTTGGCCCAGCAGAAAATCACAGAAAATATCAAAGTACCGATTCAGGCTCAAATGGACCAAGTGTAGCCCAAGAACCGAAGCAAAACAAGTCAAGACAGGCCAACCCCAGCGTGGATCAGACAAGGAAGCCCAGAAAAGCCCAACCCCTAGCAGTTGGGGGCGGTTGGCGGCCAGGGCAGGCCGGCCGACCTATAGGTCGGCCGCCAGGCCCATGGGCCCCACCGCCTCAACTTTGCCACGTGGCGCCTCCCTGTTGCTCCTTTAGGTCGGTTTGGGGTGCTGCGGCCGGTGGCTCCCTCCTATAAATACAAGGGAGGGGGTAGAGAATAGGACACACACACACACCTCACTTCACTCACCTCTCAAGTTCCTTCTTGCATAGTCTTTAGGCTTAGTGGAGTTTAGGAGAAGTCTAGGAGTCATCGAGTCGCCGGAGTTGCTCGAGAGTCTAGTATGGGTTTATCTCTAGCTCTCTCTTGTAATATTCGATCGTTTGTAATAGAATTAGACTATGGTTACCGATATCTGCTTGAAGTATATTATGAGTTATCAGTATATGCTTCTTGTCATGGTTGCATTATTATTCAATGATCTCATTGCATAATTGCCCTGTGCTGGAGATTGTTACTCTTTTGTTCCTAGAACTCTATCAACTGTTCTAGTATTCGTATGATTGCTCTAGTGTGATGTCTGTCCATCCGGAGGGTGGGGGCTCTGCGCGGGACACTAGAGTATCCCTTACTAGTGTAGACATGGTGTCTAGATTAGCTAAGTGTTGCTGGATGTCAACTATACCGACGGTTTGTAGAGGTGGTGATAGCCCTGTCCGAGCCTTTTAGTAATCCTCCACGTTCGGTATGGGGGGTAGGAGGTACATAAAGTCGCCGGGGTGTACGGGCTCCTCCTGTCGCTTCGATAGCGATCTCCCTGTTGTGTAGTTTAATCTCTGATGAGCTAACCAATGAGAAAGTGTAGATATAGCTAGCCTAACACAGCTGACTTGAGCTCTGACTTTTACCTTGCTCCCGGCCTAAGGCATCTTTTATCTTTCTTTTATTTATTTATCCGAGAGGGTAGTTTGTGTGTGTGTCACACTACCTCCTACCATGTTATTATCTTACCCCTGTTTATGCATGGGAATATCCAATCTAGATAGAATTCACCCACTCATCTATATATTCTCTCACTCACCGACTTTCCTGCGGTAATATAAATGACACCCCGGTTTACTCCCGGGTAAAATACTACAGTGGTATTGTGTGCGCTTACGGAATTATTCGTGGTTCATGAAATAATGCCACCCCAAACTTGGCGTCTGCGGGCGTCATCGCCAGGTGACGTTGGTAGGCGCCAACACAGTCATGTTTGACTGGATGAAAAGAAGGATCCAGCCGCTGCAGGCTCGGGAAACGCTTGGTTTCCGGTATCAGGGAATAACTGACTCATCAAGGTACTCGGAGGAAGAGATCTCGGATGAGGAAGTGTTTAGTCGAGTACAGTGACTACTAAGGGATGTAAAGAAAGTTCCCGTTGTTCCTGATACGTTTTCTGCTGCGAGTCCTCCAAAGCAGGTACTTGACAAGAGTAGTCGATATGTAGTTATCGAGTACTTTACCTTAGTGTGATTATGATAGAATTTGCTTTCTGTAGGAAGACGTGGAGTGTTTTAAAAGTTGTCCTCCACTTCTAGGCATTTATTCGTCCTTTCCATGCGCTCTTATGCTGTCAACCAAGTTGCAGTATATTCATATGAAATTTCATATAAATAGTACTAATGTCTAACCTTGGTTGTGCAGATGAGGAGGCCGGTGAGGACAACCCGAAGAACCAGAGCCTAATTCAACTTGTGAAGCAATTTAGTCATAGAGAACAACATGTCGGTGCAACAAGAGCCTGAGCCGAGCCAGAGCCAGGGCCAGGCCGGCCAGCCGGGCCCTAACTATAACCATTGAAGCCACGCAACTTCTACCGACTTCAAAAGGAGATCCAGAGCGTCCATGCAAAGGCGGTGGCCACGCGGCCACATCCCCAGGCCGGCCGGCCTAGGGGAGGCCGGCCGGCCACACCTGGCAGCCTCTGCTGCTCTCCGTTGGTGTGGAACACAAGCTCAACGAACTTACTTGCGTGCAACTGATGCCAGCCCATTATCGACTTCAGAGTAGTATAACTAGAGCACCATACCCCTCTTGTTACACACACCATTCCATAGAGAAGAGTCTCTTGTACACTCTTGTGTTGAGTAGGAAGAGAGTGAGGTGAGTGCTCTGGTGAAAGCCGAGCTGAAAGGAGCGGACTCGAGTTCTCTCGGTCATACTCCACTTTTGTATCCACCTCGGGGGAATATACTTGAGTAAGTTCCTTGTCTCAACTTCAGTTTCTCGCTAGCTTTACTTTCTGTCTTAGTTACTTGTTAAGTACTTACTTTGATCTACTGGATCCTGAGTCTGCGTAAGTAGCAAGTCTTGCTTATTTGAGGTTGCTTTCTATCTAAGTACACGGTAGGAGCAAGTAGCTCGAGAGCTGTGGGCGTGGTGCCCAGGCTTGGTAGTTACCTTAGGTTGTGTTCCACCCCACGGAACCGTTGTGGTAGTCGGTAGGTGGTGACAGCCCTATCCGTCCTTTGTAGTCCACCACATTTGGGTGTTTTCATAGCAGTAGTATAGGTTGCCGTTGGACTCCCCTCTCATCCCTTTCTGAAGTCCTTCCTCTTCCAGCCGCCGAAGCAGATCGAGTCAGTAGTTAGCTCGTTAACTAGTCAGAGTAGTAGGTTATTTGGAGTTAGGCCCTCTTCCCATTATCTTCTTGCTGGTTGTGTCTCGTTGACGATCTCTAAGTTTGGTCGAAGCTTTACCGTTCCTTGGATTCGATATCCCAGGTATACTCCCTGGTGAAAGCTACAATCGGTCTCTGTGCGCTTGCGGAGTAATTTGTTAGGCTAAGGAGTGCCAACAAGCTTTCTGGCTCCGTTGCCAGGGAACGATAGCAACACTAGACTTAGAGCTAATCAGCCGTATGACTTTCCATCCATCCACATGGAGTATTCTCCTAGTTATCCGGCAGTTCCATCTCGCGAGTATTTGGAACCGCCACCATCTTGCCACCCCATCCTATCTGATGGTTACGAGATCCGTCCCAGTCTCATAGCCATGGTTCGCGCACAGTCCTTCTCTGGTAAGAAGGACGAGTGTCCTTATGCTCACTTGCAAATCTTCGAAGAGAATTGCTCTCTTTTGAGTATACCCGATATGTCCCAAAACACCTTACGGTGGAAGCTATTCCCATTCTCTCTGATGGGGCAAGCCAAGATTTGGTACAACCAGACGGCAAGGAGAGTCGGAGGAGATTGGATACAGCTGAAGGATGAATTCTGCTTGTTCTTCTATCCTATCTCCAAAGTGATTGCTCATCGGAAACAACTGATATCATTCGAGCAAGGCGATGAATCACTTTGAGTAGCCTGGGCTAGATTTATGCATTTAGTAGACTCCGGGCCACCACATCAGATGCCGGAGGAAATGCTTATGCAACACTTCTTCTATGGCCTTAAATCGGAAAGTGCACATTTCATGAATGTGGCTTCCGAGGGATCCGTCATGCATAGAACAGTAGCTGAAGTCAGAACTCTCCTAGAGAAGGTTCTAAATAGCACTGACTATACCGGCATCTATGACAATCTACCAGAGCCGATAGAGCAGCCCAGCGAGACACAGCAGCTTCGAATCCTCTCAGCCACGTCCTCTCCACCTCCACCATACATAGAGAAAATAACTGAATCACCAAAGTCCCCAGATCATGAGCCCTTTATCGAAGACATACCCATGTTCGTACCCGGCCTCTTCACAGAGGAAGAGTACTTGGAACTCGGTAATGCTTCAAGCATGCCGAAGGAACATAAGTGCATTTGCTCAAGATCTAAGGCATTCAATCCTGAAGTTTTATCACAGATAGAGGGTTTTTCTGCGATTATAAGTAAGGTATGGACAGAGGAAACCGAGGCCAGCGGTAGCATCATACAGATCTACTGCAATCCTAGAGTGCTCCTCTGCACTATTGGGGACGCTTGACCACAAGAAACATTTTATGACCCGGAGGTCGGGGTGAACGTGATGTCCAAAACTTTGGTAGATCACATTTCATCTGAGCCCCTAACCTTCTCGCGTAAGCACCTGAACTGGATCGACAGACAGATAGTGGAAAGTAAGGGAATTCTCCAAGCTATGTACCTAAAGATGGAACGTAACAAGGTTTTCCTGGACTTCCACATCTTCGATATCCCGGAAGGTGAAGAGTTTGTCTTGATTGGTCAGCCAATAGAGCCCCTTGTCAACCCAAACAGAGACCGAGCAATGCTCGAGGTAAAGGTTGGCAAAGGGAAAGTCCCGGTCAGTCTAGTTCGTTCATGCAACACCATTGCTGAGGCTAGTCCGGAGCAAGACCCATTGGAGGACGCAATGAACATCAGCCAAGAAGAGCTAACTCAGCCCATTCTTGAGGAAGATGTCTCATGCTTCACCCAGGAAACAGATCCGGCTAGCAAAAGTAAGCTCGATGGAGAGGAGATCCCGCAACCTCCTCTACCTGAGCTGAAGCCGCTGCCCCCTGGTTTGAAGTATGCATTCCTCCATGACAACAGAGCAATGCCAGTTGTCATCAGCGATAAGCTGACAGAGAGAGTGAAACTCGGCGGCTCGTTGCAGTCTTAGAGAAGTATCGGTTCGTCATCGGATATTCTCTCCAAGACTTGAAGGGGATCAGCCCCAACCTATGCACCCATCGCATTCCAATGGAGCCGAAACATAAGCCATCACGAGAACATCAACGATGGCTTAACGATGCGATGAGGAAGGTAGTCAAGAAAGAGGTACTCAAGTTACTGCACATAGGCATCATAGACCCCGTGCAAGACAGTGAGTGGGTCAGCCCAGTTCAAGTGGTCCCGAAGAAGGGAGGTATGACGATAGTCCGTAATGAGAGGAACGAGCTCATACCTCAACGGACAGTGACTGGATGGAGAATGTGTATCGATTACCGGATGCTTAACAAGGCAACCCAAAAAGATCACTTCCCTCTTCCCTTCATCGACAAGATGCTTGAACAGTTGTCAAAGCACTCGTACTTTTGCTACCTCGATGGATACTCTGGTTATCATCAGATTCCTATCCACCCCGATGATCAAAGCAAGACTACCTTCACCTGCCCCTATGGTACATTTGCCTATAGGCGAATGTCTTTCGGTCTATGCAACGCACCAGCATCATTCCAAAGGTGCATGATGGCAATCTTCTCGGACCTAATTGAGCACATCATGGAAGTGTTCATGGACGACTTCTCCGTCTATGGCAAAGACTTCACTCAATGCCTTGAGAACTTGGAAAAGGTTCTCAAGAGGTGCTAAGAGACACACCTAGTTCTCAATTGGGAAAAGTGTCACTTTATGGTCAGAGAGGGAATTGTTCTCGGACATAAAGTGTCTTAGCGAGGTATAGAAGTGGATCGGGCAAAAATCGATGTTATCGAACAGTTGCCACCCCCGACTAATGTCAAGGGAGTCATGAATTTCTTGGGTCATGCTGGTTTCTATAGGAGGTTCATTAAGGACTTCTCCCATATAGCCAGACCCTTGACCAACCTGCTGGCAAAGTACGTGCCGTTCAACTTTAACGAGGAATGCCTCGTGGCCTTCTATACCGTTAAGAAGGCACTCGTATCCGCACCCATCATACAGCCTCCCGATTGGAAACTTCCTTTCGAGATCATGTGCGATGCAAGTGACTACGCCATAGGCACACTGCTTGGTCAATGTAGAGATAAGCAATATTATGCTATATCCTACGCAAGTAAGATGTTGACTGGACCGCAACTCAACTATGCCACAACGGAAAAGGAACTCCTGGCGGTAGTATTCGCCATGGACAAGTTCAGGTCCTACTTGGTTGGTGCAAAAGTGATTGTGTACCTTTTAACCAAAAAGGATGCCAAGCCACGACTTATCTGTTGGATTCTGCTCCTACAAAAATTTGATCTAGAAATAAGAGACAAGAAAGGAGCAGACAATTGTGTGGCAGACCATCTCTCAAGGATGCAAATACAAGGACCGGATCTCCCGATCAATGATTACTTGAGAGATGACACTCTGCTGAAGGTCACCTCATCCAGTCCATGGTATGCAAACTTAGTGAATTTCATGGTGACTGGGTACATACCTCTGGGAGAAGACAAGAAGAAACTGATACACCTCAGCAGATTCCATTTATGGGACGACCCATATCTGTTCAAAGTCTGCGATGATGGTTTACTCCGTCGTTGTATCCCGCTATGTGAGACCCACAAGATTCTAGAGCGTTGTCACTCCTCACCCTATGGAGGACATTACGGCGCCTTCCGAACCCATGCAAAAGTTTGGCAAAGTGGATTCTTTTGGCCAAACATTTATGGAGACGCAAAAGAATTCGTGCGGCATTGTCCAAGATGCCAAAAACATGGGAATATCAATTCCCGAGATGCAATGCCACTGAAGAGCAATCTTAAGTGGATATCTTCGATGTTTGGGGAGTTGACTTCATGGGTCCTTTCCCAATGTCAGAGCAATGTGAATACATCTTGGTGGTAGTGGACTACATGTCCAAATGGGTCGAAGCACTTCCTTGTGTTGCGGCCGGTTCAAGGAGCTCCAAGAAAATGTTCCAGGAAATCATATTTCCTCGCTTTGGAGTTCCAAGAGTCGTGATCAGCGATGGAGGCTCACACTTCATCGACAGAACCTTCAGGAAGTGCCTCAGCGAGCTAGGAGTAGACCACCGGGTTGCAACACCATACCATCCCCAAACAAGTGGTCAGGCAGAGACGTCCAATAAGCTAATCAAGAACATCTTGCAAAAGAGGGTCAATGCCATGGGGAAGGGTTGGAAGAGCAAACTACCCGAGGCACTATGTGCTTATAGAACGGCTTACAAAATGCTGATTTGTATGACACCATATCAACTAGTCTATGGCAAGACTTGCCATTTGCCAGTTGAACTCGAGTATAAGTCCCATTGGGCTATTAAGAGGTGGAATATGGACCTCTAGTCAGCCAGAATCAAGCGACAAATCTAGCTGGCTGAATTGGATGAATGGAGGGAGAAGGCCTACCACAGCTCTAAACTCTACAAAGAGCGAAAAAAAATATGGCATGATAAGCATATCAAGATCAAACAGTTCAAAGCGGGAGATAAGGTACTCCTTGTCAACTCCCGCGTTCGCCTATTTGGTCATGGTAAACATAGAAGCAAGTGGGAAGGCCCCTTCTTAGTGTTGAACGCCACTGACCACGGTGCCATAACCCTCCAGGACGATGACGAGAATGTTTTCAAGGCCAATAGCCAGAGATTGAAAATATTCCTCGAGCCCGAAATTCCCGAGCTCGAAGTAGATGTCTACAAGCTTACCGAGATAGAATAATCATCTATGGTTGTCGCCGTACCTAAAATGTGCCCTATCTTAGGTCAGATTTTCCTTTCTATTCTGGACCAAAACACCAAAATGCCCGAGAAAGGAAAGGATCAAGAGGAGCCTCCAGAAGCCCAGGCCCACACCTGACAAGGTGGGGCCGGCCGGCCTAGCTCTGGGGCCGTTCTGCCTCATCTTTTTGTGCAACGTTCCCCATGGTCCAAACTTTCTGATCCTAGGTGTTCGGAGTTGGATGAGACGATTTAAACTGAAATTGTGACACCTCAGGTGTCAATACTTTGAAATCCAATCAATACACATTAGGGAAAGTTAAAAGAAAAATTTGGGAAACTAATTCAAAGAGAAAGGACCAAATAAAATACAAATCATACAAAAGAAATTAAAGGAAAAAGAGAAAGGAGTGAAAAACTACTCAAATTTTAATTCAAAAATGTGCACAAAATTTTTGTTGGCTCATGAGAGGTATTTCAATTGACATGTGCTCAATTGAACTTCAGCCAAAATCAAGTCAAAAACTGATTAAAACTAAAGTCCTTTTGTGCAAATATGTAAATGTACCAATAGTTCAAAATGTGAGTTTCAAACGAAAATTTGCATAACACAAAAGTTGTAGATCTTGAAAAGTTATGCAAAAATGGTATTCAACACTTTTCCATTTGAGCCCTCCAAGTAGGAGATAATTTTTGTTTACCGAGAGGTCCCTGAAATTTTCAGAAATCGCAAAAGAGCCCCTACCTCCATCTCTCTTTCCCGGCTTGCTCTGTTTCAGCCGCCGCCTGCCGTACGCCGCCGGTGGACTTCGTCCACCGCGCGCCCGCGGCCAAATGGACCCGGGGAAACCTCTCCACGCCACCTGGCCCGCCCCTTGGCACCTCCTCGCGCGCACACGCTCCCAGGCCGCTCCCGAGCCGCCACGACACCCCGGCCGGCGCAGCGCCGCTGCCTCCTCCGCCCACTCGCCGTCGAGCCGCCCAGGACCAAATCAACCGCCCCCAGTCACTGCATTCCTCCCCCAGTAGCTCCTTGGCCTATAAAGACCCCCAGAACCCCACAGCCGCGCCCCTTCTTCCCCTTCTTCCTCCTCCCGCCGCTCCGCCATGGCCGCCGAGATCCAGCTCGCGCGGACCGGCTAGCCCAGCCCCACGTTGCCCCCTCCGACCACCGCAGCAGCTTCGCCACCTCCCAGTTAAGCTCCACGCGCGCGGAATCGAATCCAAACCCCCTCCCGAAGCCGTTCCCCTTTTGCGCCGCCGCCGGCGAGCTCAGGCTCACCGCGGACCGGCCGGCTCCGGGGAAGACCGAGCCCGACAGCTACCCCAGAAGCATCCACGAGCTCACGCGGTGCTCGTGCGCGCCTTGTTCCCCTACCCCAAGCCCTCCTTCGCCTCCAGCACCGGCGAACCGAACAACCGACCCGCCATCAACGCCGACGAGCTTGAACCTGTGCTCCAAACGCTCGAACGTCGACCAGGGTAGGTGTTCCTCGATCCTTTCTCCCCCACGCGCCTCCCCGTGGCAGCCCCGGTAAGCCCTGCACCGCAGAACACCACCGGCAAGATGCCACGGCGGAGAAGGCCGGCGAAGGACCCGGTTGTAATTTGTTTTTTTCGTCTAAGGGTGTTTCTGCAAGTTTTACAGTGTATACTAGTGAACTTCTAAAATGCGAAACAAATCACAGAAAAATAAGAAAAATGCAAACTCAACTGATCTGGAATCCTTGTAACAAGATCTACAAATTTTGTAACATTCACTTTTGCAGAAACTCAACCAAGTTTAATCTAGGGAAAAGATTAATAAAACCACCTTATGCATGTTCATGAAGTTCTGCTCATCAAATGACTTTGATTTTTGGATATGTTATCACTAATGGAATTTTAATATCACAGTAAAAAGATGACACCAACCCAAAATAGTTATCATGTTGGAACAATCAAGATTCTCTAATCTGTTGTTAGCTTTCTCGATTTAATTCTGGAAAATATGCACATGAACTTGCCCTGGAATTTTTACTGCGTGCATGTACAACTAAAACACTATTAATATCTAAATTTAAGATTTATTAGAGTTCTTTTGCTATATACCATGATTTATTCTTGTTTAATCAACTTAATTCCTTATATATAGTTCTTATGCTCAGAAAAATCCATGTTTATTTCTGGAGTCTCTTTTTAGCTCTGTGTTCCTGTCAAAAAAAATTTGAGCTGCAGTTACTGGGTTTGGCTTTGTCGAATAATCATGCTTAGCATCTTAGGGCTAGATTTACTATTTTTGTTCTGAGTAATCTACAATGTTTCTGATCATTATTTTTGGGCATGATCTTGTTTAGAGTATGTTCTACCTGTGATAAAAAGTTCAGATGCAATACTGGTCGAATGCATCTTGAGAAATTCATGCAAACTCATGTTAAGTTAACTGAATAACTAATTTATCATAGTGAGTTAAATCTTGAAAAATTTTCTGGAGTATTTTTAACTCAGGACTAGTCTCTGGTAAAAATTTGAGAACCAAATCCTTAGTAAAACTTTCTGTAGAATTAATCTTTGTTAATGGCTTGCTGTTTTTAATCTTTTTATCACCTCTGCTATATAAGTGTATAAAATCTGGAAAAATTTCATTACTGAGTTTATGCTTTGAAGTTGCTTGCATAAAATTTGTAGCACCAGAATCCATGTTGAAAATTCTGTACAAAAAGATGAAGTAACTAGAGTAATCCATTTGCATGAATAGTTATAGTTCTTGCTCTATGGTAGATGCTGAAATTTATACCCTGAATGTTCAAGTTTGAATCTGAGTTACTTTAGTGTTTCATCACTAGCTTTTTAGTAGTTGTGTTGTTCAGGAATAATGAAAGCATGCTATGTGTTGAAAGTAAAAATGAAAACCCAAAACCCCACTCATTCATGAATGACCGTAGTTATGTTTGCTACTCTATAAACGATTGCCCATGCAATGAAATGTGAAATCATCACTAAATTAACTTTCATGGACTACAACTTTATCGTGAAGGAAAGAAATTATATCCCTGAATAACTCAAAATCTTGCATTGCATATAGAAACGGTTAACCTCGCGGACGGAGACTACGAACTGGTGCCCGCGGACTCTCGTGCGGAGCAGGAGGTTAATTTGAACTGTACTAACTTGTCCCAAGACCTGGGCCAAGCCCCAGAAGCTTTTCTGCCTGACAGTGCCCAAGAAGGCAAGCCCCGGAGCATAATCCCACTATTTTTCTGAATTATCATTCTGCCATCTATTTATTAATGTATGGTAATAGTTGGTTTTCTGCATTTAAGTTCTCTAGGCGTTGATCGAAAACCCTAGAGGCATGATCCATAGGAACCTATGTTTGATACCGGATCTTTTTATCGACTAGTTGCCATGCTAAATAGGTACGATAGAAGTCGAGTGGTTTCCTGCCTCTCGCAAGCAAATAGGAATTGTACCGACTTTAATTCCTGTTGAAATGTAAGGACAACGAGCGGGGTTGTGTAGTTGTGATACCCCGCTGGTGTAGTCAAAAATGGCTAAGGTCGCGGTGTGTGGCTCATTTCGCTAAGCGTTTGAAAGTACTAGCCACATACCGAGAAATATGGTAATCGGTAAGCTTAAGTACCTGATTGGACCGGCGAGTGGAACGATCTCGCACCCTCCTGGTAGAAGTAGGGTTTATTTTTATGTCGCGACGTACGGGTGCAGAGTGGTCGGACTCTGTAGTCGGGGAGGGTGTTCCGGATCCACGGACTGGAAAGAAAGGGGAAAAGTAGCGTGGGCGGGAGCGAAGTCGATCCCCATGCGTGTGGTCTAGGTTCCCCTGGCCAGGTTGAAATTCGATTCGGAATCGTCCGCCTCTCACGGCATGAGATTGCTTAATGATTTCGGTCACATAGAGTAACAAGTGGAATACGATGATGAAAATATTGTTGGTTGATTAAATGGTTGCTCTACCATGTTTGAGTAGAGTCAGTTGCAAATTTAGAATGGTTAATTCTACTAGAATCTGGCTAAGTAAAACCTGAAATTAAGGATCAACACTTAGCGGCATTTTTGGCAAACAAACCCTACCAACCAAAAAGCTTGCATGTCTAGTTATCGGACTATGTTATATCCGGAGACGGGTCAGTCTTGCTGAGTATTAGTATACTCAGCCTTGCTTGTGGCACTGTTTTTCAGGTACTAACTTTGAAGATCTGTTTGCGAGTCTTACTTGGCCTTGTACTCTGCCTCCGGGTTGGTCTGTTGAGTGGGATGGCCCTTCAGCTGGTGCTAATCACCCTCCCGCTGAGTGACGCATTCGTACGGGCTTTACCGATGCGTCACGTTATCTCGCTAGTTATCTTTGCTGCTTCCGTTGAACATGAGACTTAAATAATTGAGTAGTTAGAACTCCGTGGTACTTTGTTACTCTGAACTTGGTTTGTAATAAATTTTCTTTCCGCTGCAATCACTCTGAGATGTATGAAATGGTTTGTGTTGTAATCTCTGGGCTCACCTTCGTGTGAGTGTTGTCTGCTGATCCTGGAATAGCGTGGCTTTTATCGAGGCTTTACTCGAGGAACTACCGGTGAGTGCCACATTGGGTCAGAGTTGCTTAGCAACAAAGATCAGTGCACCCGGGCCCAGTAGTTTTGGGTGGTTCCGCCACAGCTGGTATCAGAGCTCGCAGACAGCCTACCAGGGATGGCAACCTCGGTTTTCACAACAACAACTTAAAACTTGACTTCAAAGCTACTAAAGTTTTGAAAGAGTTTAGGATCTCCAAGGACAAGTCTAGGACGTAAAGCCCTAGGGAATCTTATGGGTATAATCAGGTGGCTTATTTTGTATGGCTAACTTCCAGCACCTTACTTTTCAGTATTTAAATACTGTAAGTTAAATTCTGCAACTACATCATCGCCACGAAGGTATGCTTACTCAGTCAGCTGAGAGAGTCTGACCTTCCCGTCGGTGATGCGAGCCGAACGCTGGAGCTCAAGCAGTGGCCTACTTGAGCTGCTGCCCATATACCAACTTCGGTTGAGTATATGGGGAGTAATGGTTCGAAATTGGAATTCAATTCCCCGTCAAAGACGGTACTCAGTCAATACGTTGTTTCGATAACGTATGCTTAACGTTGTCCATACGGCGGTAATGGTATGGATGCCGATTCTATAGTGATCGGTAATGTATGGGGACGCTTTCGTGAGTGCTGGCACGAAAGGTTCATTTTATATGCTGTCAATCTTCTGCAGGTACGCTAACTCGAAATCGAATTATAGGCTATCTAGCTATATCGAGTAGCTATATAGTGAGAGACGTAATATGTATGCCACCAAAGTCATTGCGTAAGACCAAGGTTACTTGGCAATTTTTTTTCCTTGGTGAGGACGTATAGGCTCTGCATTCATTCTCAAAAAGATTAGCAAATAAATCTCTGGGGAAATCGCAAGCAAATCCGTTAAAACACTATCCTAGGGAGTATCCAGAAAGTCTGCAACCTGGTTTCCACGAATTTTAACCTTCTGATAAGTTACTTAAATCGACTTTGGGTAGTAAGACTAAATGATGTTTCCTAAGTTATCAAGCTGCTGTAAAAATTTGAAATTTTTTGAAGCCTTCTAGCATGGTATTTGTATTTTTGGATCAACCCTGTGTAAAACTGTTAACTCTGAACCGTCTATACAACTGAAATTTTTCGACCTTTATAAGTTGCTCAAACTAAAAATCGTTCAACATGAAAGTTGTAGACAACTAAGTGATGAGCTTACCATAAAAATTTGAAGAATTTTTGACGTCTGGGTTGAGAGTTGTAGTCAAAATACACCCTCTCTGGACACTCAGTTTTCCTGGTTGACACCACTCTGAATACCTGAGCATATCACCCCCATGGAATCCGAATTGAGCTTAGTGATGACTAGGTGAATTGTTCCTTAACATCAGAGGGATCTTGTGTAAATTTTTGAGAATTTTTGAAGCAAGTTCTCTACAGTTTTGGCCATTTCTTTCACTGTTCCAGAGTTAGTAGTTCTTGTTACCATCAGCTGATCCATCGGTCTTTTGTTGGGACAGATGGAAGAGCTGCTGGTCGTTGACGCGCAGGGGCACGTGCACTCCGCTTGCCTGCACTGGGACGGGTTTCCCCGCCGTCTTTGGGAGCTTTTGAGTGCAGCCGGTTACCTCCAGCCACCGGTTTACGATGGCCACGAGTTTGTGGAGGACGGAGTTCGTCGCTGCAGTGTGACGATGGTGATCCCGCAGCACCCGCTCAACGGGTGGGAGCCGATCGTGACTCAGATGGTAGGTCACTACCTGCTGGACACCTGGGAGCTTACCGCCATGAGGGCGATGACCACCTTTTGCTCTTTGCGCCCTCTGGAGGTGGTTCTGACCGCGTTCGGGTTGTTCCCTGCACCTGACCCGGCAGACCCGCTTTGGCTCGACCGGATGGCACACGTGGACGTGGTTGCTACCCTTGACCCGGTCGGGGCACTTCGGACGTCAGCGATGTGCTTGGACGGCCTTTACAGACTTCACACTTACCAGAGTTACGCCGTCGCTCAGTTGGTGGACCACGCTCAGGCCTTGCACCTGGCGGTCCAGCTGAGAGATGGGCAGCTTCAGGAGGCTAGTACCGAGCTCGAGAGCAGGGCTACTCTTATCGCCCAGCTCCACGGCCAGGTTCACGAGCTTCAGGACACTGTGTCGGATCGTGACGCTACGATCAACTTCTTGGAGGACCAGTTTCACGACCTGCAGCTTGAGATGGACGAGGCTCAGGAGCAGCTCCACGCGATACAGCACGCGCAGGATGCCCTTCACGCACCTCCCGACGAGATGCAGGTGGACGAGGAGGACGAGCCCCAGGAGATAGAGGGCGTTTCAGAGATGGACTCCGAGGACCAGGCGCCGCAGCCCGCACCGGTTGAGGTTCACACTCCCGCGGCGAGTGAGGCATCGGTCAACATGTAGACCGAGGCGCTGTTTCTTAGCTTTTGTAGACTCCTCTTAGTGTGGCCTACTTTTGGATCATGGCTACTAGGCTAACTTAGAGTTGAGTAATCCCCTTAGTACTGATGTTAGGAGTGACCAAGTAGAAATGAGAGAACGATGGATGTAATGAACCCCTTATGCTACTAGTGTTAATTATCAGTGATCTGCAAAAAGCTGAAGGCAGCAGTTAGTTCGAATTTTTATCCTCTTTTCCTTTCAGATTTAGCTCCTGAGTTGAATACCAAAGTTGTTCCAAATTTCATCAGGAACCTGCTCGCAAAAATTTCAGCCCAAACGGATTGGTATTGCAGGAGATAATCGCAAATTACAGAAGCTCTGTTTTCTGTGAAGCAGAAAAACCAGAGGAGGAGTAATTGAATTTTTCGACTAACCTACTCTGGAAATCTGACTTTGTGATGACTACCAAAGTTGTAGATCATGAAATTTCCTATCTCTTGTAAAAATTTCAAGTCCATATCATGTACCGAACTCCAGTTATGAGCGTTTTCGTATCGCTGGTCTTGCTGCACAACCTGATTAAGCAATTTCCAGTATTTCCATGTCATATTGAGTTGTATATTCCATTTGAAATGATGATAATGATGAGCCTAATGCAAAAGTACTCACATTTCAGATGGTTGGATCAACTCGAGGCACCCCTAGTGGTTTTGGAGCCGGAGGGAATGGCGATCCACCTCCACCTCCTCCACCAGTGGGTATTGCTGAGGTTCTTGCTGCCCAGACAGAGATTTTGCGGCAGTTGGTTCAAGCTCAGCAACAACCGCGGGGTGGGCATCATGCTCATCACGCACAAGAAGCGAGCTACCAAGATTTCCTCAGTACTCAGCCTCCGCTGTTCAATAAAGCGGATGAGCCTCTGGACGCTGACGCTTGGATTCGCACGATTGAGTCCAAGTTTTCTCTATTGACTACTCCTTGTTCCGAAGCGAACAAGACTCGCTATGCCGCGCAGCAGCTTCGCGGATCAGCTCGTATGTGGTGGGATCACTACCACGGGATGCTACCGGCTGATCATGTGGTGAACTGGAATGAGTTCAAATTGGCTTTTCGAGATCATCATATTCCAGCTGGACTTCTTGACCGTAAGCTCAACGAGTTCTTGGCCTTAACTCAGGGCACTCGTACTGTGGTGCAATATGCTCAAGTATTCCATCAATTATGTCAGTATGCTGGACATCATGCCGATACCGACGCTAAGAAGCGTGAGCGCTTCCGTCGAGGCCTTGGTACCAAATTACAAGAGAGGCTAAACCTTGTCCGAGCAGACTCATTCAATGAATTGGTGAATATGGCCATATCTCAGGAGGATCTGATTTCTGCACACCGCGCTAAAAAGAAGCGCAAGGCACCTGCTGGACCCTCGAGTGCCTCTGCACCGAGGTATCGTATTGTGCAAAATAACCCACCCGCATCCTCTCAGAAGGCCCCTCAGCCAGGGCGTTGGATTATTAGGCCTCCTCAACAGCAGCAGCAGACTCGATTCGGGCTTCCCCAGCAAGCTCGATTTGCACCTCAGCAGCAGTAGAACGGCCCTAGGCCGAATGCTCAGCCAGCCGCTCGCCCCGATAATAATAACCGCTGTTTCAGATGCGGGAGTCCGGATCACTTTGCCAAGATGTGCCCCCAGGCGGGACAATCTCAAGGGCAGGCTTCTCGCAGAAATGATCAGCACAAGGGCAAGAGGCAAACCATTCAAGTCAGGCAGGGCCGACTTAACTTCACCAACCTTGCTGACCTCCCTGAGGGAGCACCAATCATGTCGGGTACATTCTCTATAAACCAACACCCCACTGTTATCTTATTCGATTCTGGTGCATCTCATAGCTTCATTAGTTCTAAATTTGGAGCAAGGGTTGGGTTAGATTTCTGTCACACAAAAGGGTCATTCATGATATCTACCCCGGGTGGTAAAGTCGCATCAAACCAAATCGTTCATAATGCGCCACTTAGTTTGGGTAGTAAAACTGTTCCTACCACTTTAATCTTGTTGCCACTAGAAGGTATGGACATTATACTAGGAATGGATTGGATGAAAAGACATGGGGTAATGTTAGATATCTCTTCCCGAGCCGTTGAAATAAATTCTCCAACTCATGGTCATTCGGTTCTATATTTACCACATCCTCAATGTCACAACTCTTGTGCCTATGCCATGAAAGATATTCGTCTCGAAGATATTCCAGTAGTCCGTGAGTATGTAGATGTTTTTCCGGAAGATTTACCTGGTATGCCGCCAGACCGGGATATCGAATTTGTCATTGAACTTCAGCCTGGTACAGCACCTAATTCAAAAAGGCCATATCGAATGCCGCCTAAAGAATTGGCTGAACTAAAAATCCAGCTACAAGAACTGTTGGACAAGGGTTTTATTCGCCCAAGTGCTTCACCTTGGGGCTGTCCAGCATTGTTCGTAAAGAAGAAGGATGATAGTCTGAGGTTGTGTGTTGATTACCGGCCTCTCAATGCGGTGACCATCAAAAATAAATATCCACTTCCCCGCATTGATGTATTGTTTGATCAATTGGCTGGAGCAAAGATTTTCTCCAAGATTGATCTTCGTTCGGGTTATCATCAAATTAAAATCCGGCCTTGCGATATTCCCAAGACCGCCTTCTCAACCCGATATGGTCTCTATGAGTACTTGGTTATGTCTTTCGGTCTCACCAATGCTCCGGCCTATTTCATGTATCTCATGAACTCGGTATTTATGCCGGAACTTGACAAGTTTGTCGTGGTCTTTATTGACGACATTCTGATCTATTCCAAAGATGAGGCAGAACATGAGCAACATCTGCGCATTGTTCTTCAACGTCTCAGAGATCATAAGCTGTACGCAAAATTCTCCAAGTGTGAATTCTGGCTGGACACAGTCAAATTTCTGGGTCACACTATATCTAGTGAAGGCATTTCAGTTGATCCCAGCAAAGTGCAAGAAGTGATGGACTGGAAACCTCCTACTTCAGTTCATCAGATCCGTAGTTTTCTCGGCTTGGCAGGGTATTACCGCAGATTTATTCCGGACTTCTCCAGAATTGCTAAGCCCATGACAGAACTACTAAGGAAAGATGTCAAGTTTAAATGGAACACGAAGTGTGATGAAGCATTCCATACATTGAGAGCACATCTAACCACTGCACCAGTCTTGGCTCAACCTGACAACAACAAACCATACGACGTTTATTGTGATGCTTCAGGCACTGGTCTTGGTTGTGTTCTAATGCAAGACAATCGGGTGATAGCTTATGCTTCCCGAGCTCTTCGGCCACACGAGCTAAATTATCCCACTCATGATCTGGAACTAGCCGCCGTTATTCATGCTCTCAAGCTTTGGAGACATTATCTTATGGGCACTCATTGCAATATCTATACCGACCATAAGAGTCTCAAATACATTTTCACTCAAAGTGAGCTAAATATGAGGCAACGAAGATGGCTGGAATTAATTAAAGATTATGATCTGGAGGTTCATTATCATCCGGGCAAGGCGAATGTTGTAGCCGATGCGCTCAGTCGCAAGGTTCACTGCAATTGCCTATCAATGGAGTCATATAATGACACATTGTGTGCTGAACTGCAAAGGCTGAAATTAGAAATTATTCCTCAGGGCTCTTTGAATCATATTTCGGTGGAACCAACACTCTATGACCAGGTCATCATGGCACAATTACACGACAAAAGTGTTGGTATCATCAAGCAGCAAGTAGTAGAAGGTGAAAATAAATATAAGTGTTTCCGAGTGGACCATAAAGGAATTTTGTGGTTCGAGGATCGCCTAGTCGTTCCCAAGAATCCTGACCTGCGGAAACAAATCCTGGACGAAGCACATCTCTCTAAATTCTCTATTCATCCGGGCAGCACCAAGATGTACCAAGATCTCAGGCAAAATTTTTGGTGGACTCGCATGAAGAGAGAGATTGCCAAATATGTCACAGAATGTGACACCTGCCAGAGAGTGAAAGCTAGTCACTTGAAAGTTGCTGGAACTCTCCAACCTCTACCGATTCCGTCTTGGAAATGGGAAGATATCAGCATGGATTTCATCGTGGGATTACCAAATACTTCTCAGCACCATGATTCCATTTGGGTCATTGTTGATAGGCTCACAAAGACTGCTCATTTTATTCCAGTGCATACTGAATATCGAGCCAAGAAATATGCTGAGATCTATATTGATCGGATTGTCTGCCTACACGGTATACCAAAAACAATTATATCGGATCGTGGTCCTCAGTTTGTGGCAAGGTTTTGGGAGCAACTTCAAGAGGCTCTCGGAACTAAATTAATTCGAAGCTCAGCTTACCATCCACAGACTGACGGACAGACCGAAAGGGTGAATCAAATTCTTGAGGATATGCTTCGAGCATGTGTCATCCATTATGACAAAAACTGGGACAAATGTTTAACCTTGGCTGAGTTTTCTTATAACAACAGCTATTAGGCCAGTCTGAAGATGGCACCCTTCGAGGCCTTGTATGGTCGACGGTGTCGAACTCCCTTGAGTTGGTCCCAGACTGGAGAACGTCAAATCTTTGGACCTGAATTAGTGGTCGAGGCTGAAGAGAAAGTAAAAATAGTACAAGCAAACCTCCGAGCAGCCCAATCTCGGCAAAAGAGTTATTTCGATAAAGGAAGGGATCCTTTGAAGTTCATGGTTGGTAATCACGTCTATTTACGAGTGTCCCCAACTCGAGGCGTTCAACGTTTCGGAGTTAGGGGTAAGCTCGCACCTCGCTATGTCGGGCCATATGAAATCATTGAAGAATGTGGACCCGTGGCTTATCGTTTGCGACTTCCTTCACGACTTGCCGCCATCCATAATGTTTTCCACATATCCCAACTTAAGAAATGTGTTCGAGTTCCTACGGAAATCATTGATCAGCAGGAAATTTTAGTGGAGCCCGATCTCTCATATACCGAATATCCACTCAAAATTCTGGATCAAAAAGAGAGAGGTACTCGTCGAAAGGTGTTAAAAATGTATAAAATTCAGAGGTCTCATCACACTGAAGAAGAAGCCACTTGGGAGACGGAGGATTATCTTAATCGACACTATCCGGGTTTCCTTAGCTCTACCTCAGGTATATCATTTTCCCCGCCTCAATTCAATCATCCAATCTCGGGACGAGATTCTTTTTAAGGGGGGTAGGTTGTGACACCTCAGGTGTCAATACTTTGAAATCCAATCAATACACATTAGGGAAAGTTAAAAGAAAAATTTGGGAAACTAATTCAAAGAGAAAGGACCAAATAAAATACAAATCATACAAAAGAAATTAAAGGAAAAAGAGAAAGGAGTGAAAAACTACTCAAATTTTAATTCAAAAATGTGCACAAAATTTTTGTTGGCTCATGAGAGGTATTTCAATTGACATGTGCTCAATTGAACTTCAGCCAAAATCAAGTCAAAAACTGATTAAAACTAAAGTCCTTTTGTGCAAATATGTAAATGTACCAATAGTTTAAAATGTGAGTTTCAAACGAAAATTTGCATAACACAAAAGTTGTAGATCTTGAAAAGTTATGCAAAAATTGTATTCAACACTTTTCCATTTGAGCCCTCCAAGTAGGAGATAATTTTTGTTTACCGAGAGGTCCCTGAAATTTTCAGAAATCGCAAAAGAGCCCCTACCTCCATCTCTCTTTCCCGGCTTGCTCTGTTTCAGCCGCCACCTGCCGTATGGACCCGGGGAAACCTCTCCACACCACCTGGCCCGCCCCTTGGCACCTCCTCGCGCGCACACGCGTCCCAGGCCGCTCCCGAGCCGCCACGACACCCCGGCCGGCGCAGCGCCGCTGCCTCCTCCGCCCGCTCGCCGTCGAGTCGCCCAGGACCAAATCAACCGCCCCCAGTCACTGCATTCCTCCCCCAGTAGCTCCTTGGCCTATAAAGACCCCCAGAACCCCACAGCCGCGCCCCTTCTTCCCCTTCTTCCTCCTCCCGCCGCTCCGCCATGGCCGCCGAGATCCAGCTCGCGCGGACCGGCTAGCCCAGCCCCACATTGCCCCCTCCGACCACCGCAGCAGCTTCACCACCTCCCAGTTAAGCTCCACGCGCGCGGAATCGAATCCAAACCCCCTCCCGAAGCCGTTCCCCTTTTGCGCCGCCGCCGGCGAGCTCAGGCTCACCGCGGACCGGCCAGCTCCGGGGAAGACCGAGCCCGACAGCTACCCCAGAAGCATCCACGAGCTCACGCGGTGCTCGTGCGCGCCTTGTTCCCCTACCCCGAGCCCTCCTTCACCTCCAGCACCGGCGAACCGAACAACCGACCCGCCATCAACGCCGACGAGCTTGAACCTGTGCTCCAAACGCTCGAACGTCGACCAGGGTAGGTGTTCCTCGATCCTTTCTCCCCCACGCGCCTCCCCGTGGCAGCCCCGGTAAGCCAGAAAAATTTAATATCTAAATTTAATATTTATTAGAGTTCTTTTGTTATATACCGTGATTTATGCTTGTTTAATCAACTTAATTCCTTATATATAGTTCTTATGCTCAGAAAAATCCATGTTTATTTCTGGAGTCTCTTTTTAGCTCTGTGTTCCTGTCAAAAAAAATTTGAGCTGCAGTTACTGGGTTTGGCTTTGTCGAATAATCATGCTTAGCATCTTAGGGCTAGATTTACTATTTTTGTTCTGAGTAATCTACAATGTTTCTGATCATTATTTTTGGGCATGATCTTGTTTAGAGTATGTTCTACCTGTGATAAAAAGTTCAGATGCAATACTGGTCGAATGCATCTTGAGAAATTCATGCAAACTCATGTTAAGTTAACTGAATAACTAATTTATCATAGTGAGTTAAATCTTGAAAAATTTTCTGGAGTATGTTTAACTCAGGACTAGTCTCTGGTAAAAATTTGAGAACCAAATCCTTAGTAAAACTTTCTGTAGAATTAATCTTTGTTAATGGCTTGCTGTTTTTAATCTTTTTATCACCTCTGCTATATAAGTGTATAAAATCTGGAAAAATTTCATTACTGAGTTTATGCTTTGAAGTTGCTTGCATAAAATTTGTAGCACCAGAACCCATGTTGAACATTCTGTACAAAAAGATGAAGTAACTAGAGTAATCCATTTGCATGAATAGTTATAGTTCTTGCTCTATGGTAGATGCTGAAATTTATACCCTGAATGTTCAAGTTTGAATCTGAGTTACTTTAGTGTTTCATCACTAGCTTTTTAGTAGTTGTGTTGTTCAGGAATAATGAAAGCATGCTATGTGTTGAAAGTAAAAATGAAAACCCAAAACCCCACTCATTCATGAATGACCATAGTTATGTTTGCTACTCTATAAACGATTGCCCATGCAATGAAATGTGAAATCATCACTAAATTAACTTTCATGGACTACAACTTTATCGTGAAGGAAAGAAATTATATCCCTGAATAACTCAAAATCTTGCATTGCATATAGAAACGGTTAACCTCGCGGACGGAGACTACGAACTGGTGCCCGCGGACTCTCGTGCGGAGCAGGAGGTTAATCTGAACTGTACTAACTTGTCCCAAGACCTGGGCCAAGCCCCAGAAGCTTTTCTGCCTGACAGTGCCCAAGAAGGCAAGCCCCGGAGCATAATCCCACTATTTTTCCGAATTATCATTCTGCCATCTATTTTTTAATGTATGGTAATAGTTGGTTTTCTGCATTTAAGTTCTCTAGGCGTTGATCGAAAACCCTAGAGGCATGATCCATAGGAACCTATGTTTGATACCGGATCTTTTTATCGACTAGTTGCCATGCTAAATAGGTACGATAGAAGTCGAGTGGTTTCCTGCCTCTCGCGAGCAAATAGGAATTGTACCGACTTTAATTCCTGTTGAAATGTAAGGACAACGAGCGGGGTTGTGTAGTTGTGATACCCCGCTGGTGTAGTCAAAAATGGCTAAGGTCGCGGTGTGTGGCTCATTTCGCTAAGCGTTTGAAAGTACTAGCCACATACCGAGAAATATGGTAATCGGTAAGCTTAAGTACCTGATTGGACCGGCGAGTGGAACGATCTCGCACCCTCCTGGTAGAAGTAGGGTTTATTTTTATGTCGCGACGTACGGGTGCAGAGTGGTCGGACTCTGTAGTCGGGGAGGGTGTTCCGGATCCACGGACTGGAAAGAAAGGGGAAAAGTAGCGTGGGCGGGAGCGAAGTCGATCCCCATGTGTGTGGTCTAGGTTCCCCTGGCCAGGTTGAAATTCGATTCGGAATCGTCCGCCTCTCACGGCATGAGATTGCTTAATGATTTCGGTCACATAGAGTAACAAGTGGAATACGATGATGAAAATACTGTTGGTTGATTAAATGGTTGCTCTACCATGTTTGAGTAGAGTCAGTTGCAAATTTAGAATGGTTAATTCTACTAGAATCTGGCTAAGTAAAACCTGAAATTAAGGATCAACACTTAGCGGCATTTTTGGCAAACAAACCCTACCAACCAAAAAGCTTGCATGTCTAGTTATCGGACTATGTTATATCCGGAGACGGGTCAGTCTTGCTGAGTATTAGTATACTCAGCCTTGCTTGTGGCACTGTTTTTCAGGTACTAACTTTGAAGATCTGTTTGCGAGTCTTACTTGGCCTTGTACTCTGCCTCCGGGTTGGTCTGTTGAGTGGGATGGCCCTTCAGCTGGTGCTAATCACCCTCCCGCTGAGTGACGCATTCGTACGGGCTTTACCGATGCGTCACGTTATCTCGCTAGTTATCTTTGCTGCTTCCGTTGAACATGAGACTTAAATAATTGAGTAGTTAGAACTCCGTGGTACTTTGTTACTCTGAACTTGGTTTGTAATAAATTTTCTTTCCGCTGCAATCACTCTGAGATGTATGAAATGGTTTGTGTTGTAATCTCTGGGCTCACCTTCGTGTGAGTGTTGTCTGCTGATCCTGGAATAGCGTGGCTTTTATCGAGGCTTCACTCGAGGAACTACCGGTGAGTGCCACATTGGGTCAGAGTTGCTTAGCAACAAAGATCAGTGCACCCGGGCCCAGTAGTTTTGGGTGGTTCCGCCACAGAAATGCTCCCCTCCCTTCCTCAGTTCACAGCCATTCACCAGTTCTCATCCCGAACTTCATTCCTTTCTCCGAGATCACCACCATGGCCTCACAAACCTCTCCTAAAACTCCCAAATATGAAGCCATGGACACACCCACTCCCAAGGCACCCTCCAAATCCAACCAAACCAGGGCTTTGTCGAGCAGCGTCAAGATTCTAGAGCCGGTGGAGATCGCCACTTTTTCGCCATCGCCTCCGGCTGGCCAGGGGCTCTATCCCCAGGCCGGCTGGCCTCACCCCGAGGCTGCTAGTCTCCCGGTTCAGTGGAAAGTTCGGTCCAGGGCCCGGTGTCAAGGGGCCTCGTGCGCTCCCGCACACGTAGTCCGACATGACCTACCACAGGGGTTCCTTCCCCTAGGAAGGTCATGACAAAGCGCACGGGGACGTCGTCGAGAGGGGCACGTGTCGCGCAGGTCGCTGCTCTATAGATGGTGTAGCAGGACCTATCCACGTCCTCCCCAGAGTACTCTCCCACCAGCCCTAGTCCTCCACGCCATCGCGTGTTCGGGGCAAAGGTCGGCAGGGGGAAGGTGCTCACCCCTCCGTTGGATCATACCGGCATGGATCTTGTGCCGAGTTTGGTGCGTCGCCACATTCGGCCACCACCGATCCGTGGACCGATCGAGGTCCACGCCTACACCGACTCCGACGATGACGACGAGGAATAGGAGGAGGAGCCCAGCGACATCGCCTAACACCATGAGCAGTTTGCTACTCTCCGGCTATGCCTCAACAATATGGATGAGCGCGTAGCCGAGACGGAGATAGATAGGATGGAGTTGGGGGATAGGGTGGATACCCTTCGCAAGGCAGTATGTTCCAAGATCAAATGCCTTGCGAAGGCGACCGGGAACGAGGATCTCTATAGATCCCCGGATCCCAAGTAGGTGTAGGTCTAGATTAGGATTAGTTTTGGGTGCTTTTATTTCCTTTATTTCCTTCTTTCATTTATTTTGTAATCAACAGCACCCCCCATTTCCGTTTGAATAAATTAAAGTCTCAAGTTCTTCCTTCTTAGTGTTTATGTGGTTGGTGCACATGGGTGTGCCAACCACACCCCTGCTCTCATGTTTGACTACTGCGCAGCAAAACTGAATGAGAAAAATGAACACAAGATCCCAGAGAAATTCGGACGAATTCCGAAAGAGAAGCAAGCCGGGCGGCTCAAATCAGGCCGGCCGGCCTGAGATCTTTGAAAAATTACCCAAACACCCTCACAGGGGCAGAGAAGACCGAGGCCTGAACCTGTGAAAAAAGGGCCACCAAGGATGGCCACAGGCCCAGGCCGGCCAGCCTCTCCTAGGCCGGCCGACCCCACCTGTCGACCATTCCCTAGCCCCCTTCGCGTGCTCATGGTTTGCCACTCTTACTCCCTGTTCCTTCTTGGTTTCGTTCAATTTCATTCAAAATCATGATAACTAAAATCAAATAAAATATTTGAATGAAATAACTAGGAAGAGTTGAAATATTTTCACAACCATGGTATGCTAAGTTTTATTTCTTATGCAAGTACAGAAATACCCTCGAAACTCAAATCTAGGATCACTTGATTGCTTGCTTATTGCTTTCCATGATATAATGACATGGAGTTATGTTAGTTCTTGACTCAAAGTCTTGGAAGTTTTCATTTTGAAAATACAAAACCAGGCAAAACTCTTAAGCTCAACTCTACCAATGCCCATTCCAGAGCCATACTTTCGAATTCCAAACACATAGCTATCCTCTACATTGTGAGCTTGCTCAAATTTGGTGCCTCCGAAGGAGTTTAGATTGATTCATCTTATTGGGACCATTCACGTGCACGTCCATCACTCAAAATCCATGAAATGTGGCTGCAAAAACAGCACTACACCCACCTGAAAAGAAAGAAAAGGGTGAATAACATTCATGCCTTGTCTCAAAAAAAAGAAGAAGAAGAAGGGGGAGGTGTATAGTGCTAAACACAAAACCACCATGGGATTATATCCTCATTTCTCACTTGCACTTGACCCATAAGATGAACATCTAGATTGCTAAGAGACACTAGGTTTGATCTTGCAATATAAATGTTAAGGACATGCAACATCCTTCACTCAGCTCCACATTCTCATTTTCAAAACAAATTCTGGGAGGATTAGTGAAGTTGTGAACAAAAATCGAGTGAATGAGTGACTTGGGCAAAAAGAGTATGCCTTGGATTTATTTAAAAACAAAAATCTTCCAAGTACTACGAAATAGGAGCTAGTCATAATCTTCATCAATTTATTCTGGGGATCAATAGGTGAACATGAAGGTGTTAGCACCCAGAATCTGAGGTATGAAAGGAAAGCTCTGAAATAATTCTTGTCCATACCTGAGTTTGTGAACCCCGGACTTTGCTTGATCCTCAGGATCCTTGTCGACTCTTTTTGCTCGGGACGAGCAAAGTCTAGGTGTGGGGGTGTGTTGGCGGTCGGTTTCGATTTACCACCAACATTCCTTCGGATTTCATGCTTTTGGAACCATATTACTATAATTTTCACTAACATTAACAAGTTTCACAAGTTCTGGTGATTGTTTGAATCCAAGATCAACATGTGCAAAATTGAGCCAAAAAGGGGTGAACCCCAGGCCAACTGGCCAAGGCCAGGCCGGCCGGCCTACCCCTGCAGCACCCCATCAAGCAACTTTGTGGTGGGTGACTTGAGCCCAAGATCAAGTCACACCAAGGTGGGTTTGGCAAAATTCACAAGATAAGGCCGAAAGGCTTGAACCAAGTAGAATTGAGGTCAAATCTAGTGACAACCCGAAGAACCAGAGCCCAATTCAACTTGTGAAGCAATTTGGGCCTAGAGAACAACATGTCGGCGCAACAAGAGCCTGAGCCAAGCCAGAGCCAGGCCGGCCGGCCCCTAACCATCACCGTTGAAGCCACGCAACTTCTACCGACTTCAGGAGGAGATCCAGAACGTCCATGCAAAGGTGGTGGCCATGCGGCCACATCCCCAGGCCGGCCGGCCCCACCTGGTAGCCTCTGCTGCTCTCCCTTGGCGTGGAAGACAAGCTTAACGAACTTACCTACGTTCAACTGAAGCTCAGCCCATTACCGACTACAGAGTAGTATAAATAGAGCACCATACCCCTCTTGTAACACACACCATTCCATAGAGAAGAGAGTCTCTTGTACACTCTTGTGTTGAGTAGGAAGAGCGTGAGGTAAGTGCTCTGGTGAAAGCCAAGCTGAAAGGAGCGGACTCGAGTTCTCTTGGTGTTACTCCACTTTTGTATCCACCTCGGGGGAATATACTTGAGTAAGTTCCTTGTTTCAACTTCAGTTTCTCGCAAGCTTTACTTTCTGTCTTAGTTACTTGTTAAGTACTTGTTTTAATCTGTGAGATCCTGAGTCTGCGTAAGTGGCAAGTTCTACTTATTTGAGGTTGCTTTCTATCTAAGTACACGGTAGGAGAAAATAGCTCGAGAGCTGTGGGCATGGTGCCCAGGCTTGGTAGTTACCTTAGGTTGTGTTCCAGCCCACGGAACCGTTGTGGTAGTCGGTAGGTGGTGACAGCTCTATCTGTCCTTTGTAGTCCACCACATTCTGGTGTTTTCATAGCAGCAGTGCAGGTTGCCATTGGACTCCCCTCTCATCCCGTTCTGAAGTCCTTCCTCTTCCAGCCGCCGAAGCAGATCGAGTCAGTAGTTAGCTCGTTAACTAGTCAGAGTAGTAGGTTATCTAGAGTTAGGCCCTCTTCCCATTATCTTCTTCTCGCTGGTTGTGTTCGGTTGACGATCTCTAAGTTTGGTCAAAGCTTTACCGTTCCTTAGATTCGATATCCCAGGTATACTCCCTGGTGAAAGCTACAGTCGGCCTCTGTGCGCTTGCGGAGTAATTCGTTAGGCTAAGGAGTGCCAATAGTGGGGCATGTACTCGGGTTGGTGAAATCTTACTGGCCAAGCACACGTCTTGATGCACTTGGGAAGGGCGCCAAAGCTGATTGTGTCCTAAAGAACAATTCAATTAGTATTTGGAAGGAACTTCCGTGGTGGCCAACCAGATAGTAGAGTCCCTGAACAAGCCCGAATCCCCTTGAACTTGTTGATTCTGTTTGGGTTGGCATGTAGGCCGCAAGTACTTTTGAACAAATGTTGAATATTTGTGTAATATCAAGTACTTGTTTTATGGTAGGATTGTGGAATCTTTTGATGTGTCGAGTAATTGCACTCGAATATCTTGAGTTTTGGCAGCATTGCGCCTACTCAATCGTGATAGTAGATACGAAGGATTGTATCTGTAGGTGCCTTAAGAGGCAAAGTATTCTCGAATGGGATCGAGTTATGTGGTTCTAATCAGAACTCTAGTGCTGACCGATTAGGATTGAATCCCGCAGGATTAACCAAGTGGGTAAAGCACTTTGTGATAGTTTATTTTAAGCCGTAGCTTGATTCAAATTTCTTTGTGTAAAGAAATGCTTCGTTAGAGCGGTGCTTTTTATGGACTCGATTGTCCGATTAAATGAGGGGGAACTCTTATCGAGTACCTGAAGAGTTAGGAGCTTGGGATGTTCTTTGATAGATAGGTGAACGGGATACTCTCGACAACTACTCAGAGTACTAAGGAAAACAGAACTCTTTTTGTACCTCAAGCAAGCGAGTAACACCTGTCAAATACTTGGGGCAAAAAGGGTTCCATAGTTTAGAACTTCCTTGGTAGTCTAAGCAAGCAAGAGACTCGTGTCCACCTATTTTAGAGTATCAAGAACTTATTCGTGCTCCTTGAGGGATTTTTCGGAGTTGACCAGTTAGGATAGACCCCGCTTGGTCATCCAGGTAGCATACAACTTTTTATGAAAATATCCCAGACTACTCGATCCAATGAGTAGCATGTCCTATACCAGGACTGGATTGATTTTTAAAATAGAACAGTTAGGATGAACTCTGTCGAGATAACCAAGATGTTAATATTTTAGAAATATCCAAAACATACTCGAGCGAGATGGGTAAGGTATCCTACCAAAGGACTAGAGTAGTTTAGACGGCAGGTCTATTAGGGTGAATCTCGTTTGGTTACCCAAGATGAAAATATCAAAAAAACATCCAAAACCTACTCGAGCCAGCGAGTAGGGTGTCCTTTACCTAAAGACTGGAGTAATCCTTAAGACAAGTCAGTTAGGTATGAACCCCGTCGGGTTATCCAAGACGAAAATGTCGAAAGGATATCCAAAACCTACTCGAGCAAGTGTGTAGGGTGTCCTAACCAGGGACTAGAGTAACTCTTAGGACAAGTCTGTTAGGTATGAATCCCGTCGGGTTATCCAAGACGAAAATGTCGGAAGACTATCCAAAACCTACTAGAGCCAGCGAGTAGGGTGTCCTTAACCTAACGACTGGAGTAATCCTTAAGACAAGTCTATTAGGTATGAACCCCGTCGGGTTATCCAAGACGAAAAATGTCGAAAGGATATCTGAAACCTACTCGAGCAAGTGAGTAGGGTGTCCTAACCAGGGACTGGAGTAACTCTTAGACAAAGTCTGTTAGGTATGTACCCCGTCGGGTTATCCAAGACGAAAATGTCGGAAGAATATCCAAAACCTACTCGAGCCAGCGAGTAGGGTGTCCTAAACCTAAGGACTGGAGTAATCCTTAAGACAAGTCTGTTAGGTATGAACCTCGTCGGGTTATCCAAGACGAAAATATCGTAAGAATACTCGGGGTAATCAGTAAAAACTACTCAATTGCTGCTCCAGTGCCGAGGGTAGCTTTGAGAGTAGTGTTTATGATGGGGTACTTGCCGTATGAGTGAGAGCCAAGTAGTCGATTTGCGGAGGAAATCAACTTTTATTTTGGATCTGTCGAAATTATAGTAATTGTAAAATGATAGACTCTGACTCATAAGACCTACCCCTTGCTCGCTAGATGTGAGCAATGGTTTACATGACCGAATAAAAGTTATTCGACAGAAAAAACTAGTTGATACTGTGGTCGACTAGATTTTGGGTAGGGTCTCCTTTACGAGGGGTGCCCCAAGGGCCTTGCGGAGTGAGTCGCACTCGAAGATCGTGTGAGAGCTCTTCGGGTGGATGAAGCACTTGTGAAGTAAAGTCTTGTTTATCCTGTTTCCGCCAAGAGATGTTTCTCCATGATGCGGGGTGCACGGTTTAGCCTGGAGACGGGTGCTTGCCGGCTTGTACTTTTTGAAGGATGAAGAAGTCTGTGCTGGGATGCGATAGTTGGAAGAGGGGTTATATGCCTCTATTTCCTCACGCTCTTTTCTCCTTGAGATGATGAAGTTGCGTGCGTCGCGACCAACGTTGATCACGTTGCGGAGGTCGCAGTTGGAGTAGTTGTAGTTGTCACCTTGCTGCTTCTGCTGGCTGTTGGCAAGGTGGTGGCGCCTGAATGCCCTCTTCTGGTTGAGCAGGCGACAACGCTCGTACAGATCTTCTGCTGGGTGCTGTTCTTCCAATTGCACAGTAACTGTTGCTGCTGGAGGAGGTGCAGGCGGATCTTGCTTGATAGTAGCTTGGGCTTCTGTGATCGTGGGCGGAGTAGTCTCCATGTTGACGGAGAGATACTCGTCGAAATCATCAGAATTGTAGTCGTCGAGGTTGAGACGCTCCGTGGGGTCGTCCTCAGTTTCGTGGGCCTCGAAGATGCAAACCATGAGGATTTCACGGCAAAGATCTTGAACTTCTTGGTCTTGTTTGCTCAAGGACGGGTCTAGTGAAGTGCTCTGCTGGAAGGGTAGATCTGTTGGCTGAGAGCTGGAAATGTTAGGATCTTGTGTCTCCAGGCGCACTATCCATCCTTGCGGTGTTGCATATATGACCTAGTTTGGGAGGGAGTCCTGATCAGACTTGGAATTCTTAGTCGAGTTGGACTCGACTTGTTTGCTGTACTGGATTAGGTCATCCAGCTCATCCTCCGGGTTGGAAGAATACTCGGAGTCGGAATCGGTTAGTCCACCAATTTTGGAGTATGTGTGCTTTGGATGAGCAAGAAGTGGGATGCCCATCTCTACACGGAGGGCATTCTCGTTCATCCAATGCAGCCATGATTGCGTGGGAGTCAGTCCTTCAGGCTCCTTAATCCAAGGCTTGTCGAAAATTGACTTGCTGGGTTGTTCTTGGGCTTTGGCTTTTCCCTTTTTGGGTTTGGCCAGTTCCCAATGGGTGTCAGCATGCTGGGGTGGAATGGCCATAGCATCCATGAACAAGTCGACGTTGTCTGACCAGTCTTCGAGATCGTCAAATAGTTCAAAGTTGTCAAGACTGTTCATGAATTGATCAAAGTCTTGATCAAAAGAGGACTTGGTGGTGTCAGTTGTTTTAGGAATCTGACTGTGAGCAAGTTTCGGTAGAGGGTTCTGAGGTTTCTTGGAGATAGACGGTCCCATCCGAACAAGCCGAGGGTTTGTCTTACCAGATCCCCCGCAGATTCCTCCTTCCGGTTTCTGCTTCAAGTTTTGTAGAGTGCCTTCAGCCATCTCAATGCAGTCGGCGAGCTTGAAATATACTCGATCGATCCCTGAGAGTATATCACCCGACCATTCCTTTGGTGGGTTCAATGCTTCTGTGTTCTGCCGTGATGTAGATGAGCCAAGAGTGGATTCTGTAAGTTTGATGCAACCCTCAATTGATCGTGAAACTCGATTTACTCTAACGAGTAGTTCTGAGTTGTTGATCCTTGGGCGTTTGATCATATTGAGACAAGTCAAGTATTTTCCGAGGGTTTCGGAAAAGTGAGGCTTTTCGGGGTTAGAGTTTGTATCGGACTCGGCTAACTCGAGAACTTGAGTTGGATTCGACACGTTTTCTACGTTATCCGAACCGAGTTTGAGTAGAACTCTTTTCCCGTCGAGATCTGAATTTTCGTAGATGTCGGTGGGTTGGGGAGTGATTTTCGGTTTAGTCGAGTTGGGCGTGACAAGGTGGCTGGAGAAGCTGCCTGATCCGTCAGCCGTGCATGCCCAGAAGCCGAAAACAAGGGTTGTTCCCTTGGGCACGTTGTTCTCTTGCATCGGAGCCATGGCCAAGCAGTGCAGCAGCATCGCCTCGCCACCTAGAGTCTGTCCATAGCATCCATCCTCGACCACAGCACTTGAAACAGCCGGATTTGGGCCGGACACCGCCGCGGGTAGGTCGACCCGCCACCACAATTTCACGCCGCCAGCGTGTTTCGCTCCACCCTGACCCGTTGTGCACCTCCATAGACCCCGCCCGGACTTCCTCGATGGATCAGCAGGCCCAGAGGACCCCAGCATCGACCCGTCTCCAAGCTCTGCCCGTACTCCGCCGCCGGACCGACGCCGTCGACCTTGCTGCGCCACGCGTCTTCCCGATTCAGTGCTAGGTGAGCACCACCTAGATCCCCGCTACCTTTTGCGCCAGATGTCTTAGCCGTAGCACGTAACTGAGGCAAGAACGCTGGCTTGCCGGTGCTCTGCCACTACCCGCCGGCGGCGAACTCGGTGCTGCACCGCCTAGCCCCCACACGTGCCTTGCCATGGCCTGCACTGGCTCTGCGCACGCACGCAGAAACCACAGACCCGGATCCGAGCCCCAGAGCCGCCCAGCGCGAGCGCGCCGGCGAGCCCGAGCCGCGCGCCGCCGTGGAAGCTCAATTCCGGCGAGTTCTGCCGCCCCCGCGCGCCCTTTGGCCCTGAGCCATCCGATCGGTGGCGAACGCACGAGATTAGAACGCCGCAATAGTTCTATCCGAGCCACAAGATCTAGATCTGACGGCTGATATCATTAGATACCGGTTCGGCCTGTCATTTTTGTTAAAGAGCCCCTGGCTTTTCCCTGATTTAACCCGCAGTCCAGCTGTGTTTAAATATATTTGCAGATCTACCCAGATTTTTGCACGGACCCCCCTTAACTTTCCAGTATTAGAACCCGCCATCCAGCCTTGATGTTTTTGCGGGTTAGACCCCAGATCTAAGGTTTATTTACATTTTGGTCCTCGGTTTTTGTAGAAAACCCCCAGAAACTCTATTTTTCTTACAGTTAAGTCCCTGGTTTTTTCCCAGAACCCCTTGTAGCTCAGTTTTTCTCGCAGTTAGGTCCCTGGATCTTGTTTTAGGCCTAGTTTTCACGTTCTAGCTCCGTTTTAGGCGTTCTTTATGTCCCCGCGATCATTGTAACACGTAGAATAGTTGGAGCTTAGTTTTGTTTGCTATTTTATGTATTGTTGTACTGTTTCTTAGTGTTTGCTCTTGTTTGCATGTATGTGTTTGTGCTGGACTTGTTTTTGGCCATGTGTTCGTGAGTAGACGTTGATCCATCTGAGGAGCCCCAGTACCAGTACCCGAAGCATCTATCTTCAGATTAGTTTGAGCAGCTGCAGGAGCAGTTTGAGGAAGGCAAGTATAACATGAACAACACCTATCACTTTAAATACATTTTCATACTGCATTTTAATATTGTACTCCTATAAGGACTTTCCTAGCCACTTTATATCCTTTATATATATCCCTTGGGTTGCATTTTGGTTAGTTGTGCTAGGTGCCTATAACACACTTGGTCCTTTCTAATTAATTTGATTAATGGTATATGCAACTTAATTCTGGGAGTGGCCCGTTTGAGTGGCTCACGTCTCGTTAAAATTGGTTTTTCTAGAAACTTGGTTTAGGGGGCTTGCACTGTGTTTTGTTCTAGCTACCCTCCATAAGGACCGTACGTCATTAGAGAGACAACCTGGGACAACTGCGCAACCACAAGACTAGAATGGGACGGTCTTGGCTTACTAATTAGGTCATTTTGGTTCGGGAGTAACTTACCGACGGGGCAGGAGGGGTGGTGAGCTTCAATGGTCCCTGCGCTACGAGGCTTGGTCTGTGTACCCCCTCGAGGTGGGCCCCATCATTGCGGAGCCTGAATCCTTAGCGGTTACACCTTACCAACGTGGTCCTTTGTAACGGCCTCGTAGTGAGTTTGCTAGTCATCTCACCTAAGGAAGTGTGATGAACAACTAGCGTAGCTCACGACTTGTGGGTAAAGATGTGCAATCTCTGCAGAGTGTAAAACTGGTATACTAGCCGTGCTCACGGTCATGAGCGGCCCAGATCCTCCTTTTGATTAGTGGGGTTATCTTCCTTTGGTTAGGGAGGTTTCCCCGGGTGGCTTGGTTTGGTTTGGTTCTCAGTAGTATCATAATTAATTTTGATTAATTACTATGTAACTAGGTTATGCTAAATCATCAACTTGTAGTAATTAGCATTAATAAAATTTTGCCAAGATTAAAAGCTAATGCAGTTAAGTCAGCCAACCTTAGAGCCTCATAGTTTGTGTTATACTTGTTGAGTACGAGTTGTGTACTCACCCTTGCCTCCTCTACACTTTTTCCTCTGTTCTTTTGGGGATACTCTACTGCTGCTCAGTTCCTGTCGACGCGAGGGAGTTCACCCGGAGCTACTAGGAGTACGAGGACTTATAGGTGTTCGTCTCCCAGTCGACGTCCCTGTGGCGCCCTGCTTCCGAGAGTTATCGTATATGTTTTACGCTTCCGCATACTCTGTATCAGATATTTTGTCAATAATGTAATAAATAACATTCGTATTCGCTTTATTATATCTTTTTACGTGATACGTGCTATGATATATTGTTCATTCTGTTGTATATACGTGTGACTTGATCCTGGCACATATATGATTGCTCGGTTTATGTTCTTTTATAAACCGGGTGTTACAGCAAAATTCCTACACTGGGAATTAGCATCATCCACCATCCATCAATAAATGCTTCTTGTTTCGACAATCTCTCTCTCCAGAATAAATACCCCTGAATTATCCATGTCATGGTTAGCCCCTGAAAAAGAGAAAATAAGGCATGCCAGGAAGCATGACCTGAAAAAAAGGTGGGACTGCCATGTCAAAAAAAAGGGAGAATAAAGGGGAGAGTGAGTCAAATAGTAGTAAGTCATACCACCATTCATTTCATTCAGACACGTGCACATCTTGATCACGATTGCATGATTTGTTTCTTCATGGATTGACTTTTTTATTTTACAACATGTGAAATGCAAGTATGCCTAGTTCTTTTATCCTACCTTGAGCTCCAAAAAAGCCTTATTTTTTTAGTAGGAAAAGAAACGAGGTAGAAATTTCCCTAGTAAGGAATTATATACATTGAGCGATTCGAGAGAATCATTCAAGGAACTTACCCTTGTTTTTTCAAAACCTTTCAAGAAAAACCTCCAGATGGATTGCTAACCTAGGAATAAATGAATGCAGCCCTATGCATTGTTCTAACTCTCAACAGCTCAAGATAAGAAGAAAGCTAAAAACCCCATGGATGAGTACGGAGTAAGGCAAAGGTACGTAGGCCAACTTGTTCAAATTTCTAGATGGACTATTTTGTTATTGATCATGCCATAACAAGCAAGTATGATTCAGAGTGATTTTCTGATCAACAACCTGATTTTTCCTACATTGCTCTGGACAAACAAAGGACAACTTGAGGGATCATGTTGATGCTTGCTGGAGACCATTTTCAAGTGTCAATTTGATCAGAAAATCTTGAGAGCTTGCATTTCATGTATTCATATTTATCTAAAATAATGTCCAAACCCACTATGCCCTTAGGAAATATGCAATGCTAGAATGTGAGCTAAAATGCAAGTTATAAGCACCTTATGATCCAAGGGAAAAATTGTCGACCAACCAAAGGCAAGAAAAAGTCTCACATGGACTAAAGGGCCCACATGCAGTGGTAAACCGTCATACCAGAACCTTTGGCACGTGGAAAAGGGATTAAGAGACACGTGGCGGCTCACCAGTCAAACTTGAGGTCGGTGGGGCCTAGTGGGCCATCGGCCAACCCTACCTGGTCGGCCGACCAGCCCAGGTCACCACCGACCTTCCCCTTTGGCAGGTAGCTTCCTGGAGGTTTCCATAGGTCAGTTTCAAGTGCTTCACATGCTACAACTCGGCCGAGAAGCCCCTCCTTGCACCCTCTATAAATACGAGAGAGGGGGGGGGTAGAATTAGACACACCTCAAGTTGCAAGCTCAAGCTCCTTCTCTTGTTTACATATTAGGCTAATGGAGTTTAGGTTTGTGGAGGTAGCCAGCAAGTCTTATGGGTTTTCTCACCCAGACTAGTGTAACTCAAGTTAGTTCACTAGGTTGAGGGGGATTTCTCTTGAAGGCCTCAAGAGAAATCCTTGTATCGAGAGCAGGCGTGGTTTCTAACTCAGTACTAGCTAGGAAGTGTGCTCCACCCCACGGCACCGCAGTGGTAGGTGGCAAGTGGTGACAGCCTTGTCTGTCCCTCGTAGTCCACCATGTTCAGGTGTTTTCATAGCAGTAGTTGCCGAATGACGTCGGACTCCCTTCTCATCCCTTTCTAAGTCCTTCTCTTAGGCCGCCGAAGTAAGCACTAGGTGCCGGCATCAAGACGGAAGCTTCGATTAGTTCTAGTGAGGCTAGCTCAGTAGTTTAGAAGTGTTTCAGGAGTCCTTTCTCGCTCGTTGTCCTCCCAGCTGCTACCTCTCTAAGGTATAGAATCTCCTGTATGTTAAACGGTCATAGACTGGCCATTTATCCTTACCCATTATCTGGCTTGCCCCTGCTGAATTAGTCGGTTGATAGATCTAGTAAAGGTCATCACTACAATTTACGATACACTTTACCATAGTGCTTCCTTGAGGATTTCACGATACCCCGGAATACTCCATTGTGAAGTGCTACATCGGTGATTCTGTGCACTTGCAGAATACCTATTCAGATTGAGCATAAGAGACACCAACACCTTCCTCCCATTCTGGCTCAGTTGGAGGTTCATGAATTTTCTAATCTTCCCAAGCTGGTTTTATTGGAGGCTCAAGGACCTCCCAGTCTTTCTAGCCAGGTTCAACATGCAGCCCTTCTCTCTTGTCATCCTTATGAATCAGGAACAATTCTTGTTTTTTTTTTGTTTTGGAACCTAAATTTCAAGTTCTTTCCCATGATGAGGTGGCTGATCTTTCCAGTTCCAACATCAATGATGGCTCTAGCGTCTCTTAGAAATGGTCACCCTAGAATGAGAGATATCCCCAGATCTCTTTCCAAGTCGAGAACCACAAAGTCCTCAATGATGAAAGTATCTTTGACTTGAACCAGAAGATTATGAATAATACCCTCTGGGAACCGTATAGGGGAATCAGCTAGTTGAACGCATATCATGGTAGGGGAAAGAGCAGGATAACTGAGTTTCTCAAATGTGGCCTTGGGCATAATGTTGGGACCTGCTCCAAGGTCATAGAGAGCTTGCTCAAAGTAGCAGTTGTAGATCAAGCCACAAATCATTGGTGTCCCAGAGTCTCCTCCGACTGATGCTGCTAATTCAACCCACGATCCTCTCTTGGGTTGTGTGAGCTTCTCTATATAACTAGAGTAGGGTGTCTTCCATGGTGGCTTCCCCCGTCTCGCAGTTACTGCGTTGGCACTTTCTAGGGTGGACTCTGGTTGTCCTGGGATCTTTCCTGTGTCAACAGCAAGAGTAGCAGAAGCCAGCTAAGCTAGTTGAGTTTCAAGCATTTTGTTGAAACTCAGCTGGTTCTTGATGCTTGTGGAGAATCCATCCAATTTGGCTTGGATGGTCTCCAAGGACTTGTCATTGGTGGCCAGCTTCTTCTGAATTGTGTCATTGATCTTTGCATGACCATAGATTAAATCCCTAAAGGTAGGCTGATTGGGGTTGAAATTTGAATTTCTATTGCCTCCTTGATAGAATGGGCATGGTTGATTCCACCCCTGACCTCCTTGTGGACGAAACCCATCGTTGTTGATAAACATGGCTTCTTCTTGGGTTTCAGGGCAGTCATTGCCCGAATGTCCGGTATTTCCACAGACCTCACATGTCATGCGAGCATCCAAGGCTTGAAGTGCCTGCATTGGAGCCTTATCTTGTGGATATCCCTCAAATTTCATGAGGAGGAGATCAATCTTGGCAGCTAGCATGTCGACTTCCTTAACGGAATGCATGCCTCGCTGACATGATTGGAGTCGATCATCACTCCAACCTTGGTTGGAAACCATCTTGTCTATGAAAGATGTAGCTCTTTCAGGGGTCAGAGAGAAGAAAGCTCCACCAGCAGTAGAGTCAACATGATCACGGGCTGTCTGAGTCAGCCCGTTGTGAAAATTCTGTAATATGAGCCAATTATCCATCCCGTGGTGCGGACATGCTAGGATGTACTCTTGAAGTCGCTCCCAAGAATCAGGAATAGTCTCATTGAACTCTTGCTGAAAACTCAAAATTATTCCATGTAGGGCATTGGTTTTGCCCGTTGGGAAGAACATCGCGAGGAATGCCTTGGTGCAATTATCCCAGGCATTCACTGAACTTCTGTTAGCATAGAACCACTGTTTCGCTCTCCCAGAAGAGAAAACAGAAGAAGTCAGAGCCGGATAGCATCTTGACACTCCCATGATAACAAAAGTGCTGCAATGCTCCAAGAATTGCTGAAGGTGAGGGCTCGCATCCTCATTGGCCTTGCCACAGAAAAGGGCTGGCCTGCTGTAAGGATCGATGGACTATAACACCCTAATTTAATTTTCCTATTTAGTAATAAATTTAATTGGCTTTATTTAATTTTCTAGGATTTAATTTGTTTAGCTTGCATTTAATCTAATTTTTGTTCCATAAGTAATAAAAATTTACCATAGGGTTAAAATGTTTGTGCATTCATGCTGGAGCATCTCTTTCTTTTGTTTGTTTGGTTAGGGTTTGAATTCAAATTTATTTGAATTCATTGGACTTGAGTTTGAGTTAGAAATAGAAAGAGGAAAGGAATAGGAAAAAGGAGAAACCAACCCAGCCCAGTCAGCAACCCCACCGGCCCACCTCTTCACCCCAGAAACCAGCCCGCCATCTCCTCCTCTCCCTCTCTTCCCGGGCCTGTCCCGCACGCGGCCCAATTTTTTTTCTCCCCACCGCGCTGGCCCAGCGCTGCGCCCCCAGCCTAGCTAACACCGCACTCCGCGCTCGGCCCGCCTCCGCTCGCACGCGCGTCGCCCTCCAACCGACCGCCGGTCCCACCTACCTGTCCCTAACCCACACCGCGCGCGGACGCGCACTTCCTGCCACGCCAGCACTGCGACTGCCCCCACCTGTCAGCGAAACTGGCCCAGCCCCGCGCGCGCCCACTCCCTCCACTCGCGCTCGGCCCATCTCGCCCCCTCCCCGCTCACGGCCCGCGACCGCGCTCTCCCGCACCGCAACAGCCCAGCGCTTCCCGCTCAGCGCAACCCGCGCGACACACCCACCACTGCCACCTGGGACCCGCCTGTCATTCCCGTCTTCCCCGCCGTGACACGCTGCAACGGCCGCGCGCCCTCCCGGCCGAAAATCTCGCCGGCCTTCCTTCCCTAGCGTACGCACCGTGATCCCCGGGCTCCTCCTTTAATCTGGTGCCCCGCGACCGTTCGCCCTCCTCTCATCCGCAGCCGCCACCCCCCCCCCCCGAACCACTAGCACACTGTGGCGGAACCACCCAAAACTACTGGGCCCGGGTGCACTGATCTTTGTTGCTAAGCAACTCTGACCCAAATTGGCACTCACCGGTAGTTCCTCGAGTGAAGCCTCAATAAAAGTCACGCTATTCTAGGATCAGCAGACAACTCTCACACGAAGGTGAGCCCAGAGATTACAACACAGAATATTTCATACATCTCAGAGTGATTGCAGCGGAAAGAAAATTTATTACAAACCAGGTTCAGAATAGTAAAGTACTACGGAGTTCCATCTACTCAAATTATTCCAGTCTCAATGTTCAGCGGAAGCATTAAAAGATAACTAGCGAAATAGCGTGACACATCGATAAAGCCCGTACGAAAGCGTCACTCAGCGGGAGGGTGGTCAGCACCAGCTGAAGGGCCATCCCACTCAACAGACCAACCCGGGGGCAAGGTACACGGCCAAGTAAGACTCGCAAACAGATCCTTGAAGTTAGTACCTGAAAAGCTGTGCCACAAGCAAGGCTGAGTATACTAATACTTAGCAAGACTGACCCGTCTCCGGATATAACATAGTCCGATAACTAGACATGCAAGGCTTTTTGGTTGGTGGGGTTTGTTTGCCAAAAATGCCACTAAATGTTGATCCTTATTTTCAGGTTTTACTTAGCCATATTCTAGTTGGATTAACCATTCTAAATTTGCAACTAACTCTACACAAACATGGTAGAGCAACCATTTAATCATCCAGCAGTATTATCATCATCATGTTCCACTTGTTACTCTGTGTGACCGAAAATATTAACTAATCTCATGCCGTGAGAGGCGGACGATTCCGAATCGAATTTCAACCTAGCCAGGGGAACCTAGACCACACGCATGGGGATCGACTTCGCTCCCGCCCACGCTACAGTTCCCCTTTCTTTCCAGTCCGTGGATCCGGCACACCCTCCCCGACTACAGAGCCCAACGTCTCTGCACACGTACGTCGCGACAAAAATATAAACCCTACTTCTACCAGGAGGGTGCGAGATCGTTCCACTCGCCGGTCCAATCAGGTACTTAAGCTTACTGATTACCATATTTCTCGGTATGTGGCTAGTACTTTCAAACGCTTAACGAAATGAGCCACACACCGCGACCTTAGCCATTTTTGACTACACTAGCGGGGTATCACAACTACACAACCCCGCCCGTTGTCCTTATATTTCAGCAGGAATTAAAGTCAGCCAAATTCCTATTTGCTCGCGAGAGGCAGGAAACCCCTCGACTTCTACCGTACCTAATTAGCATGGCAACTAGTCGATAAAAAGATCCGAGATCAAACATAGGTACCTAGGGATCATGCATCTAAGGTTTTCGATCAACGCCTAGGAAACTTAAATGCAGAAAGAAAATATTACAACACATCATAAATAGGTAAATGAATAATAACTCGGAAAATAAGGCATAATGCACCGGGGCTTGCCTTCTTGGGCACTGTCAGGCAGAGTGCAGTGCTTGCGCAATCTGGAAGAAGCGGAAGCAAAGTACCTCGACGTGCTGAGGAAGGCACGTTTGGATCTCGCGGAGCAAGTCAGGCGACCGCGAAGGGAGGAAAGGCGCCCTCCAAGAAAAGAGTGGCACCCCAAGCAAACAAAAGCCGATGAGAAGCCATCGGCTAATGTGAACATGGTGTCCGTGCTCCCATCGGAGTTTCGGGCACCCCAACCGGAAGAATTGGCCATTGCGCAGCTGGATCTCGGCCCACAGCCAATCATCTTTGAGAAGCCCAAGGAGAAAAGCTACAAGCACTTGAAGGGATTGTATCTCAAGGGCTTCATTGACGGCAAGCCTATAAACAGGATGTTGGTCGACATTGGCGCCGCAGTCAACCTGATGCCATACTCTGTGCAGCGCCGATTGGGTCGTTCTTCTGCTGACCTGATCAAGACCAATGTGATGCTCAATAACTTCAACGAACAACCATCAGAGGCAATGGGGGTTCTTAATGTGGAGCTGACGGTGGGCCGCAAGACGATTCCGACTTCGTTCTTCATCGTCAACAGCAAGAGTACATACATGGTATTGCTTGGGAGGGATTGGATCCACGCCAACTGTTGTATCCCTTCCACAATGCATCAGTATCTCATCCAATGGGACGGCGATGAAGTGGAGGTGGTCCATGCAGATGATTCCAGCGAGGTCTTGCTCGAAGACATGAACGCTTGGGATGCGGATGGGCAAGAGCCGATCTCAGGGATCGCCCTGGAAGATTGTGATCGGATCGAAGCGATAAAAAACGGACTGAGGCTGGTCTTATCCACTGGCCTCATAGAGTAGACGCATCCTGGCATATCATGGGATGTAATAGAGATAGAGAGGCCGGTTCTAGCGACCGGCCCCAAAAAATAGAAAAATCCTATTTGGGGTCGGAATTGTTACTTCATGAACATACGATGGCCTGCTTTGGCAGTTGGCCACTCATCGATTATTTGGTTTCGAATGATAATGGAAGTATAGAAGCGGCCAGTCCGTGCGGTTGGCCAAATAATTTTTCTTGTCATCTCCCTGTGTTTGCCGCTGATCTTGTGGATAACGAAGACTCGAGTACGTTCGCAGCTGGTTTTTCAGACGACGGCAAGCTAGGATACGGGTTCACATCAGCTGACGATTTGGAAGAGGTTGACATCGGTCCTGGGGATAAGCCACGGCCGACATTTATCAGCAAAAAATTGGATCCGGTCTTGCGAGAGGAGATGATTGCAATGCTGAAAGAGTACCGGGATTGTTTCGCATGGGACTACACTGAGATGCCCGGTCTGGATAGAAGCATCGTCGAGCATCGGCTCCCGCTCAAGAAAGGGTTTCTGCCGTTTCAGCAACGAGCACGTCAGATGAAAGCTGAAGTTCTAGAAGAAGTCAAGAAAGAGGTGGAGAAGATGTTGGACGCTGGATTCATCAGGCCGTGCCGGTATGCAGAATGGATCTCTAGCGTGGTACCGGTATAAAAGAAGGATGGCCGATGGCGTGTCTGCGTCGATTTTAGAGATCTCAATAGAGCGACGCCAAAGGACGAATACCCGATGCCTGTCGCAGAGACATTGATCAACGCAGCTGCTGGCCACAAAATGATGAGTTTTATGGACGGCAATGCCGGCTACAACCAGATCTTCATGGCCCCGGAAGATGTGAACAAGACCGCGTTCAGAGTACCAGGCGTGATCGGCTTGTTCGAGTACTTGGTTATGACCTTTGGACAGAAAAATGCCGGTGCAACGTACCAACGTGCCATGAATTACATTTTTCATGATCTCATCGCCAAACTGGTAGAAATTTATATTGATGATGTTGTAGTCAAGTCCAAATCAGCTGGGGGCATCTAGAAGATCTGCGTCAAGTTTTGGAGCGGACTCGAAGGTTTGGGCTCAAAATGAACCCAAAGAAGTGCGCTTTCGGTGTATCGGCCGGTCAATTTCTGGGATTCCTGGTGCATGAACGGGGAATCGAGATCGGCTTAAAGAGTCAAGAAGCTGTGAAGATGATGAAGCCACCTACTACAAAGAAAGAGTTGCAGAAGCTCATCGGTAAAATTAACTTTGTCAGACGATTTATTTCTAATCTGTCTGGACGCATTGAGCCGTTCATGGGTTTGGTGAAGATCAAATCCGATGATGAGTTTCGCTGGGGGGCAGAACAGCAGCAAGCTTTCGATGAAATCAAAGAATATTTGTCAAAGCCTCCAGTATTGGTTCCTCCTCAGCAAGATAGGCCGTTCTACGTGTACCTATCCGTGGGTGACACTTCCATTGCTTCGGTGTTAATCCAGAAGTACGACGGCCAGTAGAGGGTGGTTTTCTACCTCAGCAGGCGCATGTTAGACGCCGAGACCAGGTATCCTGAAATTGAGAAGCTTTGCCTATGCTTATACTTTACATGTACAAAGCTTCGTCATATTTTGCTCTCGGCGGAAACAATTGTCATATGCAAATCGGATGTCATAAAGCACATGCTGTCGGCTCCTGTCCTAAAAGGCTAGCTTAGAAAATGGATGTTTGCATTGTCAGAGTTCGATATTCGGTATCAGCCTACAAAAGCGGTCAAAGGACAAGCACTGGCGGATCTTGTTGCAGACAGGATCAGCACTGATATTGTTGCATTATTTATTCGTGCTTGGGCTATGTTCTTTGACGGATCGGCCTGTGATAATGGGTGCGGTGTGGGAATTCTGTTGGTCTCGCCTCGTGGGGCGACTTACTCCTTTTCCATCAGAATGACTGCCCCATGCACCAATAATTTGGTGGAATATGAAGCCGTTCGCAAAGGGATGGAACTACTCCTCAAAGCTGGAGTAGAAGCGGTGGAAATTTTTAGAGATTCAAAGTTGGTGATTTCTCAGCTCACGGAAGAATATAGATGCGAGAGCGAGGCTCTTTTTCCGATATGGATGCAATGCCATGAGTTGATGTCACGATTCACGTACATCAATTTCCACTAGATACGTAAGACTCTGAACAATGAAGCCAATGATTTGACACAGATGGCTTCTGGCTACAAGGAGACAGCCGATGGAGTCGATGTGGAGGTTCAGTTTCTAGAACCCGGAGACTGGAGAGCCGATATCTTAAATTACTTGAAGGATTCTGCTCGGGGGGCACCCAGAAGGATAAGACTCAAAGCCATGAAGTATGTTCTGATAGGGGATGACATGTTCTACAGGGCCTTGGAAGGACTACTTCTTAAATGTCTGGGACCTTCAGAGTCAAATCGGCTCTTGCATAAGGTTCATGAAGGAGCCTGCGGTACTCACCAATAGGCTCATAAGATGAAGTGGCTAATTAGGCGATCGGGTTATTACTGGCCCACTATGCTTGAAGATTATTTCAAATATTATAAAGGATGTCAGGCATGTCAGAGGTTTGGCAAAATTCAGATAGTGCCAGCATCAGTAATGAATCCTATCATCAAACTGTGGCCATTCAGAGGTTGGGGCATGGACATGATTGGACAGATCAACCCATCGTCTAGCAAGGGTCACCAATGGGTCTTAGCTGCTACAGATTATTTCACAAAGTGGGTAGAGGCAGTGCCCATGAGGTCAGTAGCGTCGAGAGATGTGATCAGCTTTGTCAAAGAGCACATCATTCACAGATTTTGGATCCCTCAGACCATTACGACCGATGGAGGATCGGTCTTTATATCAGAGGAATTCAGAAAGTTTGCCGATGACATGGGGATTAAGCTGATCAGATCATCACCATATTATGCCCAAGCTAATGGACAGGCTGAAGCATCCAACCAGAGCCTCATCAAGCTCATAAAGAGAAAGATCGATGAATATCCTAGGCGCTGGCATGAGGTGTTGTCAGAAGCTTTGTGGGCATATCATATTTCATGTCACGGGTCCACCAAGACATCGCCGTACCATTTAGTCTACGGCCAAGATGCTGTGCTACCATGGGAGATCACGGCCGGATCAAGGCGTGTTGAGTTTCAGAATGATCTATCTGCTGAACAGTATGCAGCCTTAATGAACGATAATGTGGAGGACCTGACAGAGCTAAGGCTTTGGTCGCTGGAGAAGATCAAGGAAAATAAGGCTAAAGTTGCTCGTGCATACAACAAGAAGGTCAAGCCTAAGGATTTCCAGGTTGGAGACTTGGTTTGGGAGGCAGTATTGCCATTGGGAACTAAAGATAGAAAATATGGCAAGTGGTCTCCAACTTGGCACGGGCCGTACAAGGTTGATTAGGTTTTGCCTGGGAATGCATACATGCTCGAGGAATTGGACGGTGTCAAGTTTCCTGTTGCTGTCAATGGTCAACATCTCAAGAACTATTTCCCGAGCATGTGGGAGAGCGAGTAACAAGAGCCGATGAGATCCATCTGGCTGTAATCATGAAAAGGCCAACACGTTGAGTTGGCCAGTAAAAAAAATCATGACAGGCCAACACGTTGAGTTGGCCAGTAAAAAAAATGAATGAGGGGCCAACACGTTGAGTTGGCTAGGAAAATACATATGAGAAGTAAGATAGCCGATGTGTAACCATCGACTTAAGATGTTTTTAAACAAGTACAAGTTTCAGGTTTTACAGGCAACGTCAAATGTTCTGAATAGTTCTACTAGTTCAGGAATTCTTCTATGGCATGCATGGCTTCTGCACGTACGGCATCAGCTCTTGCAATTATCGCTTCGTCATCCTTGTCATCGCCTGTAACTATCTGCCGACTCAAGGTGCTGATCTCTGTAAACTCTGCTTGTATCTACTCGGTTATTTCCTGAGTTTCTTGTTCGGAGTTTGCGACGGAAGTTTCCTCGGCCTGGATGAGTTTCTTGGTGGTACGGACCTTTTCTTCGAGTTCTACCAGTTCTTTCTTCAGGAGGTTGAGTCGGTTCATGTTGGCAGACACGTCAGCTTTGATATCTAGAGTTGTCTTCTTCTGGTTGAGGGCCTTGCACTTTTGAGCAATGTCAGCTTTCAGAGAAGCTTGGGAGCGACGTGCTTCTATTCTTTGTCGGGCTTTATTCACTTCTACCCGGAAGAATGGAAGATTGCTGGCTGGCCAAAGCTTGATTTGCAATGGCTCCGGGAGTTGGGATTCTATTTGCTCGAAGATGTCCTTTATATTGCTGGAATCATCAACCAGAGCAGTAATCGGAGCAGATAGAAGATCCTTGATGAGTTGAAGCTGATGTGTCAAATTAGCCGATTGCTGCAAAGATGGTGCTTTTGCTCCAGGGACAGTCAGACCCATTGATGCTGGGTCAAAGGAAAGCAAACCTGAAATGTCAAAGCTCTATGGACATATCTAGAGTTAGAGCAAGATGCATTTATGGGGCTATCGGCTGGTTCAGAATTGGTTTTGTAATGTTACCTGTTCTGAAGAAGAAGCGTTGGGCGGTTCAGGAGCAATCGTCCTGTTAGAGCTTGTGTTGACATCAAGAACATCGACTGTATCGGCTTGTTCCTCGTTTGCCTCCATCAGTGCATTACAAGTTGCAGTCATCTCATGCTGTACTGGGCTTTCTGCATTGGAGATGTCTTCAGCTGCATCCTGAAAATAGAATTACAGTCAACCAGAGTACATGTGTATGCAATAAAGAAGAAGTTTTAGAATGATGAGTTACCTGGTTGGTGTTGGACTCTGATGGATTTGGGGAAGCTGGTGCTGGTTTCTTGATCACTCACCTCATGATCATCTTCCTTTTCTTGGTCAAGACTCGGGGGGCAACGCTTGCAGAAGTTTGTCTTCGCTTGGAAGCCGACTGAAGTAAGTCTGGCTGAACAGTCATTATCACTTTCTTCATTATTGGTGATCCCTTGCAGAAGAGTACATCAGGGGCAGCTGGAAGAAAGTGGAATGGTTCCCCGTTGCTGGTCATAGGTTCTTGACCATCCTGTTGCTGCTAACAGGATGAGCAGGATTAGTCATGTAAAGGATGGAGGACTTAGAAGGATGAATGTATAAATTCAGTACCTCTTCCTCAGGGATTACATATTCAGGATCAATTTGTTGCAGTCGAGGACCTAGAGCTTTCATTAATACATGTGTTTTCCACATTCCCCATCATGTGCTGAAGCCGATTGATGAGGATGTGAAGGACAGATCGGCTAGTATTGGAATGTGGAGGTTATCAAACATGTTGTAGCATCTTGAGCTGGTGAGACCATCAGGCAGATCGGCTCTGCTCTCCACCAAGTGGTGAATATGGAAGTGGGGAGGGACCTGTCCTAGGCCAAATTGCCGAGCTGCTATAACTGGTTGGTAAGATTCATAACCTGGCTTGATAATTCTATTAGAGGTACTAATGCCAATAGGGAGGAAGCCAGGTCGAATCACCAAAGAATACAGATGCCGAGTGCTGTCGTCATCGGCAAAGTTATCTAATCTGAAGGCAGTTGGGTTTTCAAAGGATTCAGATTCAGTAAATGGGAATTAGAGGGGATTATCTAGTCCTTTATAGAAGACTCTGAACTAGTTTGCTGCATCTGCTGAATTCAGTTTACTGCCAGGGAGACTGAATAAAGCTTGGCCATAACTAGTACATCTAATTGGTTTGCCACTCTCATCAGGGAAGGAGTTCTTGGTCAGGCCTTGGAAGTTGGGAATATGGTGCTAGAAGTACAGTTGTGCCCACAACTGAATAAACCACCAAGGGCCTCCAGTTCTCAGTTTCTCGTGGTTAAGCAGGTTAGATGTCATCAAATGGAGATATCTGTAGGTTTCTCCAAGGAAGAGTTTGCTTAGGCCGGTGTGATTGCCATGGGCCAGGTGATAGGCCAAGGGGAGATAGTTCTTAGTTGGAGCTAAAGAAGGACCACAGAAGATGAAGTGTTCTAGCCAAAGATTTAAGAAGGCTGTGTGTTCCTTCTCAGTCACTGGACCTTTTGTTTTCATATGCTGACTCATGTAAGTGCCCCAGTTTGTGCGGTTAACCTTGGAAGAAAGTTTGAAGGGGACTTCTGCCATTTTGTGAGCAGCAGGATTAGGAGAGCTAATGTCTAGGCCAGTGATCATGGTGACATCCAGTAGAGTAGGGGTCATGGGTCCATGACCAAAGAGGAAACAATTCAGAGCATCAGACCAGAAATAGCCGATGGTTTTCAGAAGATTTTCATCTTTGTCAAGTGGAGACAATAATAAACTAGGTGCATCGGCTATGTTCAAATCCTGCCATAAGGGCATGTGAGCTTTTGCTACTCTGCTGTACCATGTAATCCAGCTATCAGGAGGGTTAGGCCAGGCTCTTAAGCAGTCGGCCCAGAGGTTCAGATCGATGTTTTGACTCACAAAAGGGATCCTATTTGCTCCACAAGAGATCAAATCTATGGGGTTTTCATGGGTTTGTGGGCCAAGACAGAAAGATTTTGGATTGGAGGGATGCGGCAGAAGGATGTCTGACACCTGAAGTTTAGAAATTCAGAAGTATGCATATGGTGTCATGTTTCAGAGTTTAGTGTTTCAGAGGCTTGGTAAGCTGAAGAAAACTAAAGGATTAGGCCGAATATTACCTTCAGGCCGCAGATTGCCGCATCATCCATTGCAGAGCTTGTTGTCTGAGCTGCAGAATCTGCCATGGTTCAGAAATGTTGACTTAGGGTTTGATTGCTGTAGGCTCTGATTCGAATTCCGGATGCTTGGAGAGTTCTTGCTCGAATTACGCTCGGATTTGAGAGTTTGTTTCGAGTTCGGTTCAAGGTGGAAGTAATACTCTACTCTTGTGCGGGTTGCTTCTAGTTTGAATTTCGTCGGCTCTCGGATATTTATAGAAGCCTGATGCGATGCCATCGGCTTTTTGGAAAGTAAACAGATGCACGGAATTGAAGGAAATTTGATTTCATTAAAGGAAAGGGCATTACAAGGAAAGCCGATTTTACAAAGGAATTAATCCTTTGGCTTTGTGATCCTACCCCTATGATGCTACTACTACTGTTCGTAGGTACCTAGTACCTACGGCGCTTGGGGCTTCGGGCTGGCGCATCCCCGCTGTCGTCATCGTCGCTGTCGTCGTCGTCGTCATCATCACTGCTGAAGGCGCTGCTGCCACCTTCAGACCCGAAGTCGCTCCAGCCGTCGCCGCCGCCGCTCTTCTCTTCCTCGCTGTCCTCTTCGGAGGACCCGAGGAACCGAAAGGGCTTTCCGCCCATCGGCTCGTCGTCTTCAGAGGGGAGTCGATCTCCTCTTCCGAGGAGGAGTCGATTCCCTCCGAAGAGGGGTCTTCTTCCTCGCCGCTCTCCGACTCCTCTTGAAACAGGAGCCGGAGGTCTTCTCCTTCAGTCATGGGCTCGTCCTCCTCAGAGGCAACCCCGAAGTCGAACTCCTCTGCATCCCAGTGCAGAAGAGCCAGCGCTTCGTACGCTGCGGTTGGGTCCCACTCCGGTGTCGGCTCCCGACTCTCCGGAATGGAGTCGATGGAAGAAGCAGGGAGAGGGGAAGAAGAAGGAGAAGAGGAGGAGGAAGAGTCTCCGAAGGAGTTGGAGTCGGAGGAGGAAGAGATTGCCATTACTGGTGGTGAAGGATTGGGCTTTTCTGCGCTACTGGCTTTGGGAAGAAGAAGGAGTTCACTGTGAAGAAGAGCCGATTCGGGGTGAGATTAAATAGTGAAAAAATGGAAGATGGATCGGCAGTTTCACATTCTACGAGGAGCCAGTTACAGAGACGTTGCGTCTTCCTTGGTGGTTGCAGTAGTTTTAATGAGCATTAACGGGAAGATGAAGCGACGGAGTGGTTTTGGAACTATCATTGCCAAAACCAGTGGGGCATGTGTTATCGCCATAAATTAACAGGGATAATTTATAGGCCGAAAGCAAGATGGGCTTAAAGCAGAAGATTAAGAAGGCTTGTAAATCGGCTCCTGCGTGAGCATTTGGGCCACATGGGCCATGTATCCTTAGATTTAGTTTAAAATTAGAGATAGAGTCCGATCGGGACAAGATTAGTTTAGATTTTTTCCCAAGTCTCCGGACTATAAATATGTACCCTATGTTATTCATGAAAGTGGGAGCGTCATCACGTCTCGCAAACAACAACTCTCGGCGCATCGCCACCCCTAATCCTAGGGTTTCATCCAATAAGCGCCATGCTGCCCTAATCGCTTCTCGCGATTAGGGCAGTATTGTTCTTGCTTTTACCTTGGTATTACTCGTACTGAAGCATTTTTTATGGCGAGTAATGCTAGTTATCCTGATGTTCGTAGCATGGCTTTTAGTAGATCCGTTGTGCTTCGTTGCTCATCATCTACGAATATCATGTTGTCTCTGTGCAGTCACGTTTCAATCTTATGCTAGTTCTTGTCGCATAGAATTAGCTGCACAGAGACAACGTTCTACTTCTTTTCTATTTAGTAGATCTGATCTGTTATGGTTTGCTCTTATCTCTAATAGTTGGCGTAATATCTGCTAGGTTAGGCCTTGCAAACGGGTTGGATGATCCGGTGGTGTAGTAGATGCTTTATCTTAGCCTTGATAGGGATTGTTCCGGGAATCGGCTCTTGCTAGTTCTTAGGCCTCTGTTTTGGGTTATGATTTAGTTATCTGTTACGTTCATTAGGCCCAATTACGTGTAGGATGTTCCGATCTAGCAGTGAAGCTTTTACCTTTGTGGATTAGATTAATTAGATTCAATTGAAGCAGCTTTACCGTTATTTGCTTATTTTATCATATCCGGATACAATCAGATCCAATCTGACACCGGGACTCGATCGGCTCTTTAAAGCCGATGCAAGAGTCGTCCCGGGGAGCCGACCACGGCTCGGACTTATGTTTACATGTGTCTTTGTATGCAGGAAACTGTTTGGAGCACGTTCGCACCCTCCTGATCGGGTATAGGTCAGGTGGCACGCCCGGTTTTCCACGGAACCTCCGGGCGCGTGACGGAATTGCGGGCCGTCGATGAGGGAGCAGTGCCTGCCAGCGCCCCAGCGACCTCCCGGCTCTTCGTGTTGCCTGTCGCTGCTCGCCGGTGGGTTTCGACCGACAACACTAAGATAGAAAGTAAAGCTACCGAGATACTAAAGTTGAGACAAGGAACTTACTCAAATAGTGGGTGTATCCATGGCTTTGGATTTGGGTGTTTTAGGGGAGGATTGCGAGGCCATGGTGGTGATCTCGGAGAAAGGAATGAAACATGGGATGAGATCTGGGTGAAAGGCTATGAATTGAGGAAGAGAGGGGAGCCTTTCATTTTAAATCATCTCACCGAGCTCCGAACACCCAAGATCAGACAGTTTGAACCATGGCGAACGTTGCATGAAAAGATGAGGCCGAACGGCCCCGGAGCCAGGCCGGTCGGCCCCACCTTGTCAAGTGTGGGCCCCGGGCTTCTGGAGGCTCCTCCTGATCCTATCATTTCTCGGGTATTTTGGTGTTTTGTTCCAGAAAAGGAAAGAAAGAAATAGAAAGGAATATCTAACCTAAGATAGGGCACGTTTTAGGTACGACGACGACCGTAGATGATTATTCTATCTCAGAAAGCTCATAGACATCTACTTCTTCGAGCTCGGGAATTTCGGGCTCAAGGAATATTTTTAATCTCTGGCCATTGGCCTTGAAAACATTCCCGTCATCATCCTGGAGGGTTATAGCACCATGGTCGGTGGCATTGAGCACTAAGAAGGGGCCTTCCCACTTGCTTCTAAGTTTACCATGACCAAATAGACGAACACGGGAGTTGACAAGGAGTACCTTATCTCCCGCTTTGAACTGTTTGATCTTGATACGCTTATCATGCCATCTTTTTGTTCGCTCTTTGTAAAGTTTAGAGATGTGGTTGTCTTTCTCTCTCCATTCATCCAATTCTGCTAGTTGAATTTGTCGCTTGATTCCAGCTGATTGGAGGTCCATATTCCACCTCTTAATTGCCCAATGGGACTTATACTCGAGTTCAACTGGTAGATGGCAAGTCTTGCCATAGACTAGTTGATACGGTGTCATACCAATCGGTGTTTTGTAAGCCGTTCTATAAGCCCATAGTGCCTGGGGTAGTTTGCTTCTCCAACCCTTCCCCATGGCATTGACCGTCTTTTGCAAGATGTTCTTGATCTATTTGTTGGACATCTCTGCCTGACCACTTGTTTGGGGATGGTATGGTGTTGCAACCCGGTGGTCTACTCCTAACTCACTGAGGCACTTCCTGAAGGTTCTGTCGATGAAGTGTGAGCCTCCATCATTGATCACGACTCTTGGAACTCCAAAGCGAGGAAATATGATTTCCTAGAACATTTTCTTGGAGCTCCTAGAGTCGGTCGCAACACAAGGAAGTGCTTTGACCCATTTGGACACAAAGTCCACTGCCACCAAGATGTACTCGCATTGTTCTGACATTGGGAAGGGACTCATGAAGTCAACTCCCCAAATGTCAAAGATATCCACTTGAAGATTGCTCTTTAGTGGCATTGCGTCTCGGGAACTGATATTCTCGTGTTTTTGACATCTTGGGCAACGCCACACGAATTCTTTTGCGTCTCCATACATGTTCGGCCAAAAGAATCCACTTTGCCAAACTTTTGCATGGGTCCAGAAGGCTCCATAATGTCCTCCATAAGGTGAGGAGTGACAACGCTCTAGAATCGTGTGGGTCTCACATAATGGGATACAACGGCGGAGTAAGCCATCAGCGCAGACTTTGAACAGATATGGGTCATCCCATAGATGAAATCTGCTGAGGTGTATCAGTTTCTTCTTGTCTTCTCCTGGAGGTATATATCCAGTCACCATGAAATTCACTAGGTTTGCGTACCATGGACTGGATGAGGTGACCTTCAGGAGAGTGTCATCTCTCAAGTAATCATTGATCGGAAGATCTGATCCTTGTACTTGCATCCTTGAGAGATGGTCTACCACACAATTATCTACTCCTTTCTTGTCTCTTATTTCCAGATCAAATTCTTGTAGGAGTAGAATCCAACAGATAAGTCGTGGCTTGGCATCCTTCTTGGTTAGAAGGTACTTCAGTGCTGCATGGTCCGTATACACAATCACTTTTGCACCAACCAAGTAGGATCTGAACTTGTCCATGGCGAATACTAACGCTAGGAGTCCTTTTCCATTGTGGCGTAGTTGAGTTGGGGTCCGGTCAATGTCTTGCTTGCGTAGGATATAGCATAGTGTTCCTTATCTCTACATTGACCAAGCACTGCGCCTACGGCATAGTCACTTGCATCGCGCATGATCTCGAAAGGAAGTTTCCAATCGGGAGGTTGTATGATGGGTGCGGATATGAGTGCCCTCTTGAGGGTATAGAAGGCCACGAGGCATTCCTCGTCGAAGTTGAACGGGGCATCTTTTGCCAGCAGGTTTGTCAAGGGTCTGGCTATATGGGAGAAGTCCTTAATGAACCTCCTGTAGAAACCAGCATGACCCAAGAAACTCCTGACTCCCTTGACATTAGTCAAGGGTGGCAATTGTTTGATAACATCGATTTTTGCCCAAATCACTTCTATCCCTCGCTCAGACACTCTATGTCCGAGAACAATTCCCTCTCTGACCATGAAGTGACACTTTTCCCAGTTGAAAACTAGGTGTGTCTCTTGGCACCTCTTGAGAACCTTTTCCAAATTCTCAAGGCATTGATCGAAGTCTTTTCCATAGACGGAGAAGTCGTCCATGAAAACTTCCATGATGTGCTCAATCAGGTCTGAGAAGTTTGCCATCATGCATCTTCGAAATGATGCTGGTGCGTTGCAAAGACCGAAGGACATTCACCGATAGGCGAACGTACCATAGGGGCAGGTGAAGGTAGTCTTGCTCTGATCATTGGGGTGGATAGGAATCTGATGATAACCAGAGTATCCATCGAGGTAGCAAAAGTATGAGTGCTTTGCCAACCGTTCAAGCATCTTGTCGATGAAGGGAAGGGGGAAGTGATCATTACGGGTAGCGTTGTTAAGCATCCAGTAATCGATACACATTCTCCATCCGGTCACTGTCCGTTGAGGTATGAGCTCGTTCCTCTCATTTCGGACTACCGTCATTCCTCCCTTCTTCGGGACCACTTGAACTGGGCTGACCCACTCACTATCTTGCACGGGGTATATGATGCCCGCGTGCAGTAACTTAAGTACCTCTTTCTTGACTACCTCCCTCATCACATCATTAAGCCGCCATTGATGTTCTCGAGACGGCTTATGTTCTAGCTCCATTGGAATGCGATGGGTGCATAAGTTGGGGCTGATCCCCTTCCAGTCTTGGAGAGAGTATCCGATGATGGACCGGTACTTCTCTAAGACTGTAACGAGCCACCGAGTCTCACTCTCTGTCAGCTTGTCGCTTATGACAACTGGCATGGCTCTGTTGTCGTGGAGGAATGCATACTTCAAACCAGGTGGCAGTGGCTTCAGCTCAGGCAGAGGAGGTTGTGGGATCTCCTCTCCATCGAGCTTACTTTTGCTGGCCGGATTTGTTTCCTGGGTGAAGTGTGAGACATCTTCCTCAAGAATGGGCTGAGTTTGCTTTTCTTGGCTGATGTTCACTGCGTCCTCCAATGGATCTTGCTCCGGTCTAGCCTCAGCAATGGTGTTGCATGAGCGAACTAGACTGACTGGAAGTTTCTCTTTGCCAACCTTGACCTCGAGCGTTGTTCGGTCTCCATTTGGGTTGACAAGGGGCTCTATTGGCTGACCAATCAAGACAAATTCTTCACCTTCCGAGACATCGAAGATGTGGAAGTCCAGGAAAACCTTGTTACGTCCCATCTTCAGGGACATAGCAAGGATAATTCCCTTACTTTCCACGATCTAGCTGTCGATCCACTTCAGGTGCTTACGCGAGAAGGTCAGGGGCTCAGATGAAATGTGAGCTGCCAAGGTTTTGGACATCACGTTCACTCCAACCTTCGGGTCGTAAAATGTTTCTTGTGGTCCACCGTCCCCAATAGTGCAGAGGAGCACTCTAGGATTGCAGTAGATCTAAATGATGCTACTGCTGACCTCGGCTTCCTCTGTCCATTCCTTATTTATAATCGCAGAGAGACCCTCTATCTGCGATGAAGCTTCGGGAATGAACACCTCAGATCCTGAGCAAATACACTTATGTTCCTTCGGCATGCTTGCAGCATTACCGAGTTCCAAGTACTCTTCCTCTGTGAAGAGATCGGGTACGAACATAGGCATGTCTTCGATGAGGGGCTCATGATCTAGGGACTTTGGTGGTTCGGTTATTTCCTCTATGTATGGTGGAGGTGGAGAGGATGTGGCTGAGAGGATTTGAAGCTGCTGCGTCTCGCTGGGCTGCTCTATCGCCTCTAGTGGATCATCATAAATACCGCTATAGTCAGTGCTGTTCAGAATCCTCTCTAGGAGAGTTCTGACTTCAGCTACTGTCCTATACATGACAGATCCCTCGGAAGCCACATTCATGAAATGTACACTTTCTAGTTTAAGGCCATAGAATAAGTGTTGCATAAGCATTTCCTCCGGCATCTGATGTGGTGGCCCGGAGTCTACTAAATGCATGAATCTAGCCCAAACTACTCCAAGTGATTCACCACCTTGCTTGAATGATATCAGTTGTTTTCGATGAGAAAGAACAAGCAGAATTCATCCTTCAGCTGTATCCAATCTCCTCCAACTCTCCTTGCCATTCGGTTGTACCAAATCTTTGCTTCCCCCGTCAGAGAGAACGGGAATATCTTCCACCGTAAGGTGTTTTGGGTCATACCGGGTATAATCAGAAGACAACAATTCTCTTCAAAGATTTGCATGTGAGCATAGGGACACTCGTCCTTTTTACCAGAAAAGGACTGTGCGCGAACCATGGCTACAAGACTGGAACGGATCTCGTAACCATTGGATAGAATGGGATGGCAAGATAGTGGCGGTTCCAAATACTCGCGAGATGGAACTACTAGATAACTAGGATAAAACTCCATGTAGATGGATGGAAAGTCGTACGGCTGATTAGCTCTAAATCTAGTGTTGCTACTGTTCCCCGGCAACGGCGCCAGAAAGCTTGTTGGCACTCCTTAGCCTAATGAATTACTCCGCAAGCGCACAGAGACCGATTGTAGCTTTCACCAGGGAGTATACCTGGGATATCGAATCCAAGGAACGGTAAAACTTCCACCAAACCTAGAGATCTTCCACCGAACACAACCAACGAGAAGAAGATAATGGGAAGAGGGCCTAACTCCAGATAACCTACTACTCTGACTAGTTGATGAGCTAACTACTGACTTGATCTGCTTCGACGGCTGGAAGAGGAAGGACTTCAGAAAGGGATGAGAGGGGAGTCCAACGGCAACCTGCACTACTGCTATGAAAACACCCGAACGTGGTGGACTACAAAGGACGGATAGGGCTGTCACCACCTACCGACTATCACAACGGTTCCATGGGGAGGAACACAAGCTGAGATAACTACCAAGCCTAGGCACCACACCCACAGCTCTCGAGCTACTTGCTCCTACCATGTACTTAGATAGAAAGCAACCTCAAATAAGCAGAACTTGCTACTTACACAGACTCAGGATCCCACAGATCAAAGTAAGTACTTAAACAAGTAACTAAGACAGAAAGTAAAGCTAGCGAGATACTGAAGTTGAGACAAGGAACTTACTCAAATATATTCCTCCGAGGTGGATACAAAGTGGAGTAAGACCGAGAGAACTCGAGTCCGCTCCTTTCAGCTCGGCTTTCACCAGAGCAATCACCTCACTCTCTTCCTAGTCAACACAAGAGTGTATCAAGAGACTCTCATCTCTAAGGATTGGTGTGTGTTACAAGAGGGGTGTGGTGCTCTATTTATACTACTCTAAGGTCGGTACTGGGCTGAGCGTCGGTTGCACGTAGGTAAGTTAGTTATGCTTGTCTTTCACGCCAAGGGAGAGCTTCAGAGGCCGCCAGGTGGGGCCGGCCGGCCTCCCCTAGGCCGGCAGGCCTGGGGATGTGGCCACCTGGCCACCGCTTTTGCGTGGACGCTCTGGATCTTCTCTCGGAGTCGGTGGAAGTTGCGTAGCCCCAACGGTGACAGTTAAAGGCCAGCCGGCCTCACCTAAGCCGGGCGGCCTGGCTCTAGCTCGGCTCAGGCTTCTGTTGCTCTAGTACGTTGCCCTCAAGGCCCACATTGCTTCTCAAGTTGAATTGGGTTCTGAATCTTCGGGTTATCTTTAGATTTCGGCGAAACTCCACTTGGTTCAAGCCTTTCGGTCTTGTCTTGTGAAATTTGCCAAAACCACATTGGTGTGACTAGATCTTGAGCTCAAGCCACCCACCACGAAGTTGCACAACAAGATGTTGCAGTGGTAGGCCGACCGGCCTGGCCTAGGCCGGCCGGCCTGGGGTTCACCCCATTTTGGCTCAATTTTGTATATGTTGCTCCTGGATTCAAATAATCACCAAAACTTGTGGAACTTGTTAATGTTAGTAAAAATTATAGCAATATAGTTTTAAAAGTATGAAATCCGAAGGAATGTTGGCTGTAAAAATCATCGAAATCGACCGCCAACAGCCCACACAATTAACCTATGCCTTCCCCGGCAATGGTGCCAAAAATTTTTGTTGGTATTTTGTAACGTCTACGTCAAAAACATGGTCGTTCAGTCTGGTTCCAGTAAAGCATTTAGGAATGCCCGACATTGGCACCAACAAATGCCTCGACATTTCATATAGCAATTACTGATAACCAAACTATAATGAACCATGAATCATTCCGCAAGCAGACGGAATAACTAGTGCAACATTTTACTAGTGCAAACATACGAATACTGGAGCATGTAAAAGTTAACTAGAACTAAGTCTCTAACCAGGAAAGCATATAGTAACAAAGTAAACTAATCATGAAATCTATGTCTGACACCACATGGCACAAATCATGCAAATATAAATAATTATAAGATAAGTCAAGAATACATGACTGAAAATTACAAAAGAGATCTAGTAGCGATCCTATACCTATTCCCTGAAGAATGTCCGGCGACCCGACAACTACTTCACCTAAGCTCCACTAGCCTAGAACTACTCAAGAGAGGAATTGGAGAAGAGTGCTTGCTTGTTCTTGTCCTATTCTTACCCCCCTCTCATACTTATAGGGAGAGCTCAAGGGGTGTCTTGCGCCGAGTTTCACCAAGGTAGGCACATGGAACCGCCTTAAGGAAGGTGTGAGGAAGCTTCCTGTGAAGGGGGAAGGTCGGTGGCGCCTGGGCCCACTCGACCAACCACCGTGGTAGGCCGACTGCCAGGTGGGCCCAACCGCCGCCCCCCTTGCTCTGGCAGGCCTCCACATGTCTCCTTATCACTTCCCGCATGCCTAAGCATCTGGTAAGTCGGTTTGGTGCTGCAAGTGGGCCCTTTGATCCATGTGAGCTTGAATTCTTTGCTCTGATTGGTCGATGATTTTTCACATTGATTATAAGGCCCTCACAACCTGCACTTTAGTCCTTTTTCCAACATTGTATAATTCCTAGGGGCATAGTGGATTTTTACTTGTTTAGGATAAAAATTCAAATGAAATATTTAAACTCTAAAGATTTTCTAATCAAAATGATGCTTGAAGTTGGTCATTAACAAGCGTCAACACCTGTCGGCACTCTTCTCCGCTTGTACCTCGACGGATGCTTATCGATCTGTAAATGTTCGTGACTATTTCAGTTTCATACTTTCATTTCAAGTTCAATTAGTAGTTTCGTGCTGTTACTAGATTGAGTGTCTATTAGTATTATAGTAGTTAGCTCTAGTCTAAGACTCCTGATAGAGACGGATGTTCTGGACCGAGACTAGAGTTAGTAAATGATAGTGTAGGCGTGGTGCCTAAGCTACACTTTACCATTCAATTATTGTGTCTCCCACAGTTTGTAGAGGAAGCATGCAGGTGGTGACAGCCCTATTTAGTGCCATCGTAATCCTTCATGTTTGGTTGCATGATAGTAGACTATGTCGGAACTTCTGGTTTGACCAGGCGAAGCCGACGCCCAATGTAAACAGCTAATTCTTAGTCTGATCTTATGTTGAATATGAATAGTCCTCTCTACCCCTTGATCCTACCGGTGCTGTGTCCTTGGATGAGCCTGAACCTTGGATATCGTACTCACGTTCCCTTAGATTCGATAACCCTTGGAATACTCTGAGGTGAAAGCTACAGCGGTATTCATACGCTTGCAGATTCTTTCATGAGGTTCAGTATACCTAGGCTGCTTTCTGGCACCGTTAATGGTTAATCTAGTAGTGACGTTAGGAAACGCCAGCAGCTAGTTACTTACATCTTTATGTTTATCAAATGAAGTACATGTGAATTGTCACCAATCACAAAAAAAGGGGGAGACTAAAAGATATCCAGACCCCTTAGTGGGTTTTGGTGTTTGGATGACAAAATACATGTACGATTAATCTCATTATCTAGCATGTGTGCAGGTGCTAAAGTTGAACAAAAGAAACACATGATGAAGCATGTCCCCTAAAAATAAAATGAAAAGTGATGGTTGAAATTTACTCGAAGAATAGTATATTATTTTACATTTGAGTATAGGAACCCCGTATTATCAAGAGGGACTTTGATCTGCAGGTTTTCACTTGAATCTAGTGCTCAAGAGAGCCTATACAAACCTATTGTGAGCCACAAATGCCACTCAAAAACATCCTCGAGTTCTTTTTGAGTGAGATCCTGCTGAACCCGGAGTGTCCGTGTTACAGCACGAAATGTTTGGGACACAAGTTCCGGAGTATCCAGATATATACCCAGACTATCTGGTTACCTCTTAGCCAACGGCTAGTTTCTGAGAGTGGCGGTATAAATACCCCCCATACCCCTTTCAGCCTCTCTCTCTCTTGCTCATTTCAAATTAAACAGTCTTGAAAGCTTAGAAAGAGCTCTATCACTTCCTCTCTTCTATTCTTGAGTGATTTCCTTTAGGAATTCAAGTGAGAGTGTTGCAAGAGGAAAGATTCGTGCTAGTCATATGCCATTCTATTTCTTGAGCACTAAGTCTTCATTAAGTCAATGGATTCGAGTTTGTTACTCTTAGAGTTTTGAGCTCCTAGACGTCTAGGCATACTCGTGAGTGCTCAGCTGATCTGAGCTCCATGGGAAAATTTGTACTCGTCATTCCACTCGGAGGAACCAAAAGTAAGTGACCTTGGGTTTGAGTGTTGGTCTCACCCTTGGGGAGGAACGTAGGGGTTCTTGAGCGCCGTCTCTTGAACTCTTCCTCAATGGAGACGTAGCTCCTTTGGGAGCGAACTTTGGGAAACAAATCTCTATCTCTCTATGTCACTTTTACTTGAGTGTTTGGTTATTTGCTTGTGAGACTAACTTTTTAGGGTTTAAGATCGATCTACGCATACACAAGCTTCTAGTGTGAACCAACTAGTGAGAAACACTTTGAAGGAGCCCCTATTACTTGCAAATGTACTCGATCTTCTTTTCCTGTCCTGTTCCTTTGTCTTTCATTCAAACCTTCATACCCGAACACTCCGAATAATATCTCCGAAAACTCCGGACCCCAAGTCCGGAGTATCCGGACACATACTAGAGTATCCGGCCTCATCTGTTACTAACTAATTGAAAAGTGTTTAAAGTTTCATATTAGCCAGGTACTCTCAATTAGGCAGTAAATTAGTCAGTGAAATAGTAAAGTTAATGATTGTTAATAAGATTGTATTTTTTTTATTTACCATTTTAATATCATTCGGGAATGTGAAAAAAATACATATACTCTGAAACTTCTGAATACTTAGTGAAAATATTGAAAATACATGTACAATTCGAATAGTAAATGAATTAATGAATAGTTTGTGACTCGGTGAAATTTCATGTACATGCAAATGTAAATCGAATGTGAAATTTGAATATGTCAATGTAATTTGAATGTGAAACTTGATAAGTCATTGTGAGTATATTTTCTTTCTAACTATTAAAGTTATTGAATCTTTTACATGTTTTTATAAGTGTATTCAAATTTAAGTTAGTCAGTGAATGTAAAGGTGTAATTTAGTTTGTTGTGAATTAGTGATTGTGAAATGTGAATTTAATTGAAATGTGAATAATTGCTGAATGTGAAATGTAGTTTGTTTATCATAGTTATTTCTCTTTTATGAATGTGAATAATTAGTGAATCTTAATTTTGAATATGAAATTTTGTGTGAATGTGAAATATGAATTTTCAATATGTTGATTAGTAAATGTGAATATATGAAATTTTAATATGTGGATAAGTGTATTCACTTATGTAGCTATCACAACTAGCCCATTAATCACGTCAGCGGTCTCAGAGCAACTCCAATAGACTCTTTATATCCATCCTAATTGCTAGCAATAGAGATTTTGATGAAAAAGTAGCATCCAAAAGCTTCTCTAAATGGTTATCCAAATATAGCCATCATCTATTCCAGATCTCTCGCTGTTCAAAGATAGATAGCGAAAATGGCTCTCTAGAGTGTAAACAAGATACAGAAAAGCTGTTGGAGAGAGAAGATGTATACAGAGCGATTTTTTACAAGACTCTCCAAATGATGATTTAGAGAGTGAAATTTAGAAAGACTCTTGGAGATGCTCTCATAGGTCGTCTCATGCAAGTCAACATAGTACTTTTGATTAGGTGGCAGAGAGAGAGAGGGGGAGGAAAGAGAATAAGGTGGCTGTTTCGTGAGACAACCATCTAGTAGCTAAAATTTTGGACTGTGTGATCACCTTTTCACCATTATATGGGTTGTTGTTGTCATTCAACTCACAATATTTCTTTTTTCTATGCACAAATTATGAAATGAGTTAAATGCATCGGAGGTCCATAAACTTGTAAGGGTGTGTCATATAGGTCCATCAACTCCGAAAGTGCATTTCTGGGTCCCTAAACTTTTTAAGTCGTTCACCACAGGTCCATACGCATCCATGTGGGCAGCTAGCGCTGATGTGGCACGCTGACTAGGCGCTGACTAGGCGCTCTCTCTCTTTCTCTCTCTCTCTTTCTCTCCCAAGCCCCGACCCACCTGGACGGCGGCGACGCCGCCCGTGAGCGCCGCCGTCCCTCCTCCCTCCTCACCACGCCGAGCTCGCCCCTCCTCCCTCTCCTCGGCCGGATATGGCGGATCCCCTGTCCCCTCCATGCGGCGGCCGCGGCGGGGCGGACCGGCGGCCGCGGCGGGGCGGACCGGCGGCCGCGGCGAGGCAGGCGAGCGGCCACGGCGGCGAACCACCTCCCCTCCGCTCCTCGCCCTATCCCTCGCCGCCTCCCTCCTCCCTCCCAAGCTCCTCCTCAGGTCCTCACGTCGGCCGTGGCGGAGCTCGCGCGCGCTGGCCCGGCGGAGCTCCCGATCGGCGGCCGTGAGTGGGGCCCGCTGCGAAGGTGGGGGAGAGGGAGAATGGCGAGCACAGAGCTTCGCCGGCGGTGGGGCGGAGGGTGCGCGCCGGTCCGCGGCCGCGCCGCCCCGCCTCGCCGTGCGCCGTGCGCCATGCCGGCCGCCGGATCGCGGAGGACCCGCCAGGGCCGCTGCCCAGGAAGGAGGGGGAGGACGAGGAGGCGCCATGGCCGCGGGATCTGCCCAGCCGCGCGAGGAGGCCCGACCGCGCACGCCGCGCCACGCAGGCCCGACCGCGAGCGGAGGGCGCCGCGCGAGGAGGCAGCAGACGGCGGGCTCGAGGGACGGCGCTGGAGTGGCGGTCCGGCCCGCCGCCGCCGCCGCCCTCGTCTGCGCCGTGAGGCCCGACGCTGGGGGAGCGTGCGGATCTGGCCGCCGCCGCGCAAGGGAGAGCTGGGCAGGGGAGCAGGGGAGAGCTCGACCGTGCTGCTGTGTTGCGCGCGGGAGGGGGAGGGAGGGAGGTGCTGCCGGATTGGGATGGAGGTGCCGCCGGGAGGGAGGTGAAGGAGCCGCCGCAAAGCCGCAGGGGGCCGGCGGAGCTTGAGCGCGGCCTCGGGCTCGCCGGCCTCGAGCGCGGGAGGAGGGAGGAGGGGGCTGCGCGGCGAGGAATGAGGGAGGAGGGGGCTGCGCGCGCCGCCGTCGCCGCCATGGGCCTGGGCGCGCCGCCGCCGCTGGCCCTGCGCGCGAGCCGCCTCCGCTAGCCCTGCGCGTGTGCCGCCGCCGCTGGCCCTGCGCGCGCTCGCCGCCACCCCGCGCCCCTGCCGCCGGAGGGTACAGGACGGCTCGCGGCCGGGGCAGGAAGGGATGGCTGGGGCGGCTCGTCGGCAGGGAGAGAGAGGAGACGAAGGGAGGGAGGGCCGGGCCCCTGCTCGCCGGAGAGGGAGGAGGCGCCGAGAGAGCAGGGGGCGCCGCCGGCTAGAGGGAGGCGGAGGCGGAGGCGGAGGCTTGATGGAGGGGGAGGACGGGGAGAGAGAGAGAGGGGTGAACAATAAAAAGAAAATCCACGTCAGAGCCGACTTGGCGATCCACGTAGACGGTCAGCGCCTAGTCAGCGTGCCACATCAGCACTAGCTGCCCACATGGATGCGTATGGACCTGCGGTGAACGACTTAAAAAGTTTAGGGACCCAGAAATGCACTTTCGGAGTTGATGGACCTATATGACACACTCTTACAAGTTTAAGGACCTCCGATGCATTTAACTCTTATGAAATTATATACTTACTATAAGACAGCTCACAAAACAACGTATTGATCGTATGTTACATCATCTTGAGACGGCAATGCACGAAACCACCTATTAGAGTAGACCAATGTACTTGCCCTAATTCGTTATCTGCTTTCCTTAACCATACAGATCACATTCCATTTCCAACAAGAATGTGATACGGCAACGTAAGATTCCCGTCCTGTGTTCGAAAGTTAGTTGAGCAGGAATCTAGGAGCTCTCATAGTCTATCTAATAAAGCACTCTTTATTCGCAAACTAATTGCATACTCATACAGGATGAGCCGATCAGGGTAGAACGACACTGATGGCCCTATCGAAGATCCAGTTAATTGGGATACGAGTGGGCTTGTTTTTGGCCTTGTCTGCTCTCTCCAGGACTTTGGCTTCCATCCTCTGCATTTTGTTCGGCAGCGCGCACAGGTAGTCACGCGCGCGCCTCCCTTCGCCGGAGAGCCCCGAGGCGAGCTCCTTCACGCCCCACTGCTCTATGAGGTGCTCCAGGATGCCGCGGTAGTCGGAAACCGTGTAGGTGCCGGCCTGCTGCGCGATGGCGCTGAAGCGATCGTAGAAGTCGCGGCCGCTATGGCGGCCGTCATTGATCAAGCCAGTCGGCATGTCGATCCGGTGGCGCATCATGTACGCCATGGCGCGCACGGTGGCATCCGGTTCCACCTCGAACAGCTTCGCCATGATGCGGGTGTAGGCTGCCTCGTGCCGCTTCTCGTCGGCGGCCACGGTTCCGCATATCCGCGAGAGGGCCGAGTCCCCGGCGCCGCGCGCGCCCACGAGGCGCGCCGTGTTCCCGTGCGCGATGGCCGTGGCGCGCTCCTGGAAGGTGAGGTAGACGAAGCCGTGGTACGGGCTCCTCACCGGCGCGTGGAAGCTCATCCCGTCGCGGATGAGGCGCTGCACGGTGCGCTCGACCTCGCGCATGTCGAAGCGGCCGGAGAGGTGCATGTAGCGGTTGAGCACGTCGCCGTGGCGGTTCTCCTCGGCGGACCAGCCGCGGATCCAGCGCGCCCACGGCGTGGGGTCGGCGCCCGTGGCGTCACGCACGACCTCGAAGCGGTTCAGCCCGCTCGGATACGTGGGCAGCGCCTCCTCCGTGACCATGTTCGCCACGAGGCACACGAGGAGCTCGTCCGGCACCTCCGCCGCCGCCGCGCGGAGCTCGAGGCACGCGGCGTGGAAGCCGTCGCTGCCCAGGGCTGCCGGATCCGGCAGCAGGTCGGACGGCTGCCACGACGCCTCCACGGGCTTGAGCAGCGTGAGCACGTGTTCCTCCACCCACGTCTCCATCTCCCTCAGCACGTCCAGCCTCTCCGGCGTCAGGTAGCTCGGCCATTCGTCCTCCTCCTCCTCCGCCACGTGCTTCTTGTCTCGCCGGAGTCCGGCCACTGCCGTAGCCTCGCTGTTCGCTACAGCGCTGTTCCTGCACCTCCTGCACTCGTGCCACTCAACATGCGCAATTATATATCGTACGGCAGCACAACTACTCCTACGTTCTAAATTATAAATTATTCTAAAAATCTTAAAGAGTCAAACCATATAAAAATTTAACTAAAATTATAGAAATAAACACAAAGATTTATAACATCAAATAAATATACTATGAAAATAAAACTAACAAAGAATCTAATGATATTTAATTGATATCATAAATATTATTATCTTGTTATATAAATTTGGTCAAATTTGAAAAAATTTGACTCTCCAAAATTTTTCGAATAACTTATAATTTGGAATGTACAGAGTAGCTCGTAAATATTAACCTCTAGACTAGAGTAAAATATGCACGTATACCTGCTGCTGCGATTGAACGCTAGGACACCATTGCCGGAAGTTGCGTGTGGGTTGCAGTACCGGTTTCTCCCAGCTGGAGCATTTGTTGGTTTACACCACGACGGGTACCCAAACCCGAGCACGGCTGCCGCCAAGGCCATGGTGTTGGAAGCTGCTGCCTGACTAGATCAGATCTAGATCGCTCTCGAGCTCTACACACCAACACCAGAGAACCAGATCGACGCTGTGATTTTGTGGATGCTGATGAGTGCTGCTGCTGTGGGCTGGGTCTGGGCGACCTTATATATAGTCGCGGAAGAATAGGTACGCCATGGCCCATGTCATTTAGTAGTACTCCCTCCTTCCTCGTTTATAAGGCGCACACGCATATCAAGATTCAAACATTTATATTTTTGACCAATAATTTAACTATTAATTTTTAATTTTTATAATATAAATTTTATATGATTGGATTCGTCATCAAATATAGTTTACAATGATTATAAATTTATAATCATAAGTGATATAATATATGATAAATAAATGGTCAAAGTATTTTTTGGAAGACCGTGCCATGTTCCACCGTGCCTTATAAACGAAGAAGGAGGGAGTAATTGGCAGTTACTACCGCGCCGTTGTTTGGTAGGAGTGGATGGCATGTTGGTATGAATTAATCTGTCTCCGTCTCGGGGCAGTGGCACATCACATGCTGCTCATTCATGTATCGAGAGGGGCACATCGCCCCATGCATGCAGTTACACCTCGCTTATGCCAGCCGATCCAAGCGGCAGTACCACCTAGTTCCCTGTAGATTTGGTGACGAGTAGACAGAGACCATACTGTTCCTGGTTCCCTCTGCAGGACACTGGTTTTTGGATGCTGGCTACACAGGAACTTGTATTACTCCCCACCCATCATTGATGGATAGGATCAACTGCCAAATACAGTATGCGCCTCCCACACGATTGAGTAATCAATCCATGATCGACTGGGCACCACACTAGGCGATGATCATCCCGAACAACATTAATAATCCATTATGATCGAGTCCAACTAGTAGACCAGCAGACCCAGCTGGCAGGAGAAGCTCGATCTTATGATGTTGTCTGATACGTCATACGTACTGTTTGTCGGAAACATGATTAGGGACACCCTAATCGGGGTACTAAGATCACCTTAAAAAACGCAAACACATATTAGACAACTGGGCCCACGAAGGCCTACGGCCTCCTTCCAACATGGAAGAAAGAGAAGGACTCAAAGAAGCCCAGCACGCGGCCCATTCGCACCCCTCTCGGACTCGCGGGGCGATCTCCGCCTCGCTCGAGGGTAGCGAACCTACCCTCGAGCAGGGCGAATCATCTCCGCCTCGCTCGAGGCCACCCGTCGACGTAAAGGACAAACGGCACTTCCGCTCACCCGCCGTCGTACGGAGGCATTAAATGCCAACCACTCCTCCACAGCGCCCAGGACAGACGGCGTCAGGCCGCCATTCCCCACAGTGGCTGTGACCGGAGTCCCGTCCACCAACTCCGGACACTGCTCCGCCATCCCGGACGCTGTCGCAGCACTGTGGAACCTGCGATGCGGGACGAGACGTGCTCGGCACAGCTCTCGTTACTATTCTGCCAACTCTGGCTGTCCGGACTCCACCTCACCACACGTATGGCCCCGGACCCGCCCCCTGCTCGGGAAGGGGTCCGGCGTCGCCACGTGCCCCTCAAGGAGTGACGGTGCCTTCCGAGGAGGGCGCGACCGTGACGTCGCCCCTTCCCTCTGGGACGCACGCCCCCGCTGCGACCCACACTTCATCCGTCAGCACCAACGTGAGTGCGCACGAGGATCTACCGGGTTATTGCCTCATCTCGATCCGCGACCTCGCGGCACCGCCACTTGACAGCTCGTACCCCGACTCTACGGATGAGGGGTACGTCTTCGTGCGCGAACGCGTCGCCCCGGACTTCTCCGGAGTTCACGATCGCGAAGCACTCCTGGCGTTCCAGGCTGCGGCAGACTACTGCTTCGCCTGCTCCGACGACTCCAGCGAGGAGGACTACGATTTCGCCCGGGAGTTCTCCAAGGTCGAGCTGGCGGAGCGGGGTAACGACGCGGCAAACGACACGGCGGACCCACCGACGAACAACACCAGCTGAGCCACCGGCGAGCTCCGCTGCGCCCAGAGCAGCTACTCCGACGAACCACACCCAAAGCTAACGTTTGGAACATTCAGGCTAAGCTACGTCGCTTCTATCCTTGAAATTCCAAACCCTTTTGTACATCGTTTGTACTCGCATTTTCGATTTCCCGGAATAATAAAGGAGTATAATTTACTTATTTATTTTCTGAGAACCTTCCGAATCCTCGGGGGCTCGGATGCACAAGAACACTGAGGTACGCTCGGCTTTACCCTCGGCAAAGCCAAGCCTCCCTCGGGGGCTACTACGGGGGGAACCCCCGAACGTCCTCAAAGAATTGCCACCGTTTTTCGAAAAAATTTCTTATCTAAGATTCTCGTATACTTAGAAAAACGGATGCGAGGAGTAAGTGACTACGGTACGGGGCCGGCCGAGTCATGGGGCCGCCTACGCCTCCGGGATACGGCACCCCCCTCACCACCTCACGCCTTAGTTGCTTATGAACGTGAAATTCCTCACAGAAATTTATCTAAGTCACATACGAGAGCACGAAAACTTAGTAACAAAAACGGCGCGCACGAACGCACAAGGCCTCGAGTGGCCAACAATATCGGTTTACATTAATCTGTCTTCTCGCATAGAAACATGTTCAAGGTAAATTGCTAATCCGACTGCATGGGCTCTACGAGCCAGCGACTTTCTGCAGGTCCCCCTCTCCGTTGCGTGTACTCTCGAGGGCCACCCTTGGGGGCTACACCGTCGAACGCAAGCCGGCAAATGAGAACAGCGAAGTCTTCACCAATGCTTGGAACATACAGCAGCTACGTCGCTTATATCCTTAGAGTTTCGAGCTATTTGTACATCGTTTGTACTCGCATTTTCGATTTCCCAAAACAATAAAGGAGTATGCTTTACTTATTTATTTTTTGGGAGCCTTCTGGACCCTCGGGGGCTCGGATGCGCACGAACACTGAGGTACGCCTGGTTTTACCCTCGGCAAAGCCAAGCCTCCCTCGGGGGCTACTACGGGGGAACCCCCGAACGTCCCCAAAAATCGCCAACGTTTTTTCGAAAAATTTCCGTCTCTAAGCTTCTCGTACACTTGGAAAAAACGGACGCAAGGTGTAATCAACTACGGTACGGGGCCGGCCGAGTCGTGGGACCGCCTACGCCTCCGGGATACGGCACCCCCCTCACCACCCCATGCCTACGTCGCTTATGAACGCAAAATTCCTCATAGAAGTTTATCTAAGTCGCATACGAGAACATGGAAGTAGAGTAAAGAAAACGAAGGCTCGAATACACAAGGCCTCGATGGGCCACACTGTCGATTTAACGATAACGAATTTCATAATTCATAAATACAATTACAAAGTACAATCATGACAAGTACTAATTCATTACATGGGCTCTAAGGCCCAGTTTCCCTACAGGATATCATCCCCCCTCTGTGGATCTGCAACAGCATCGAACTCGGCTATCGGGGGGATGTCAGCTTCGAGCTTCCCGGCTAAGGCAGTGGCGAACTCCTCGGCGGCTGCGTCGGCATCGTCCATGATAGCTGACGTGGCGTCCGCATCGTCCATGATAGCTGACGCGGCGTCCGCATCGGCGTCGTTGGGAACGACATACCCCAACGACACCCTCTGGAGATCCATGATGTAATGCGTCGAGGCTCGATCTTATGATGTTGTCTAATACGTCATATGTACTGTTTGTCGGGGACCACAATTAGGGACACCCTAATCGGGGTACTAAGATCACCCTGAAAAATGCAAACACATATTAGGCAACTGGGCCCACGAAGGCCTATGGCCTCCTTTCAACATGGAAGAAAGAGAAGGACTCAAAGAAGCCCAGCACGCGGCCCATTCGCACCCCTCTCGGACCCGCGGGGCGATCTCCACCTCGCTCGAGGGTAGCGAATCTACCCTCGAGTGGGCAAAAACATCTCCGCCTCGCTCGAGTGTAGCGAACCTACCCTTGAGCAGGGCGAATCATCTCCGCCTCGCTCGAGACCACCTGTCGACGTAAAGGACAAACGGCCCTTCCGCTCACCTGCCAGTCGTACGGAGGCATTAAATGCCAACCACTCCTCCACAGCTCCTAGGACAGACAATGTTAGGCCGCCATTCCCCACAGTGGCTATGACCGGAGTCCCGTCCACCAACTCCGGACACTGCTCCGCCATCCCGGACGCTCCGGCAGCACTGTGGAACCTGCGACGCGGGACGAGACGTGCTCGGCACAGCTCTCATTACTATTCTGCCAACTCCGGATGTCCGGACTCCACCTTACCACACGTATGGCCCCGGACCCGCCCCCTGCTCGGGAAGGGGTCCGGCGTCGCCACGTGCCCCTCAAGGAGTGACGCTCAACACTAGCAGCCGGAGGCCCGGTCCTCCCCCTCGAGGGGTCCGGGACCTCCACGTGACCCCCGGACCTCCTTAGTGCACATGCCAGCACTCCGTCCAGGGGGGTCCGGGACCGCCAATCGCCTCATTACCGCTGGTGCACGTATATATGCAAGACCCTGACCTGCAGGGCCCACAGAACACCACCACGTCACGTTTGGAAGACTGTACACCCTACATCGACGACCACGCCGCCTGCTGGGGCAGGCAGGACGCCGGCGCGATCTCCACAAGACCAAGGATGATACCCAGGATGACTGCCACGCCCGACGCCATGCCCCACAGTGTACTTCCCACAGTGTTCGACCACTGCACCCCCGCGATTCGGGGGAAAATGACGACTTCCACGATCCCCTGCGCATGTACACCGTCCCTCCTTGTGACTATAAAAGGAGGAGGCAGGCTTCCTTTAAGGGGGACGTCATCACCTACATTGTCATTGTCATCGCGCGATCAGACCCACTAGATAGAACGCAACACTCAGCACCACTGAGCACCCGATATTGGCACTCGTCTCAATCAACTTCTCCTCTAGCAGAGACCTGGGAGCTTCCCTCCCTCTCTCGCCTTGCCTGTACCCCCTACTACAGGCACCTCCGGTGCAAGATAATACAGTGCCCTCGCACACCCCCTTTGCTGGACGTACGGCCACGCGGCCGGAACCATGATAAACCCGTGCGTTACTGTGTTGCCTCTTGCATCAACATCTGGGACGAGAAAACACGCAGCATTACTAGTTGGGATCCGGACCGCCGGGTCAGGACACCGACACTATTGTTATAGACATATTAACATGGTATCGATGGCCTACCATGTGAAAAAACATCCATAAGAGCAACTCTAAGACTTGTCTCCAACAGGTGACCCATAAGAGCATCCAAACCTAAAATGGGCCTACGACGTTACTATTGCAGCCTTCAATAGATTACCTATATAGGAGACCCATTTTGCATTCTAGGGCTAGGCACAACCTAAATCTAAGTATCCTCCCTCCTGAAGACCCATTTGCAGAAAGGGTTCTCTTTTGAGTCTTACAGTTCGAGAAGATCAAAAATGGGTATATATTGAACCTTTTGCCTGTAGCGCTATGCAAATGTGGAATGGATCTTGTATTTTGGGTGTCATTTTTCGAGATAGCCCACACTAGTTCTAGGGCACTACTAGAAAACAGGCCTTTAGCACCAGCTGAGAAGGGCCAAAGGAACCGGTTTCCCAACCGGTGCCCTGCAACCGCGACCAATGGCCTCGCCTTAAGACACCGGGTTTTTCAACCGGTGCCTTAGGCTTCCATTGGTACCGGTTGGGAACACCAACCGGTACCAAAGAGGCTGCCACGCTGACGCAAGGTGGCAGCCCCTTTGGTATCGGTTGGTCTTTCCAACCGGTACCAATGACCTTTTCTCTTTTTTTCCCAAATCCAGTTTTGTTTGTTATATTTATTACTATTATTTTATAATTGCTAAACGCACTCAAGCTCTACAGGACTATACGTTCATTGGTCGTTCGTGTTCGTTTTCAGAGAATATTTGAAACTAACTAAAAGTGAAATGCGAGCATATAATTAAGCTAATTAGATGAACTAATATATTTACAAATTTACAAACATCAAGACATAATGTTTAAAAATATTTACAAATGTACAAGTCATGTTTGTAGTCCAACTACTGGCCCCCTCAGGAGGTCGATGGAAGTCCTCTATGGATGTGACCGTCGTGGTAGAACTCGCCTCTAGGATCCAAGATCTCGTTCAAAATGAATCTGGCGAGCTGCTTGCACACGGCGTTGATCCGATCAGTAGAGTAACATTCATCCCCATTTGAGACATCTATCATTTAGAAAAAAGGATTAACATCATGTGCGTTAGTACAATTATGAAAATATACTAGTGAACGGTTTGGACGTACTCTCGTGTCTTCATGGAGTCATGATGTGCAAGTAGTCGCATACGTAGTACCCGCACCAATCAGTTCCTTGTTGTTGTCTCGCACACTTAAGGAGAAACAAATAAATTACTCAATTTAGAACAATTTGGGATTATATACTTAACTAGACAAATCTTTATGAATCAACATAACAGATAATCCATATTAACATTCAGTTCGGGCCTCCATTGACCACGTACTTTGTTATTTTTCACAATTTTTTTCCAAACCTTGCACTCAAAGTTAAGTTTGCTATTCAGAAATTGTTATTAACAGAAAAAAGATTTGATTGTGCAAACTGAACTTACCTGTTCAAGGGGTCTATGATATGTTGGATTGCGGACTTTGGATTTCTCATTGAGTCAAAGACTATAAGATTGCCGGTCTCTACGGAAAGTATGAGTAAAATGCAATGATAACTGCGGATATAGATAGTATATATACATACATGCATTAGACGACTTAGTATTTATTTAGAAATATAACAGAGGATTGAGTCGACCAAGGCTTACCCAAAGTTATATGGTATGAATATATAGGATTTGTAATTTTGCCTAGTCAACGAATCATACATGTTTTGGCACGTTTTCTTGTAATTTTCGTTGAGCACTTTCTAGTTGACTAGCAAAGGAGACATGAAGCCGATCTGATGGTGTCATCCATGTTTTCGGCTTCTTTGGGTTTCCTGTCTAAACGATACAATAGAAATTTTATAATGCACACATATAATTATGTTCTTGTTAACAAAAAGTATTAATGTAGAGGTAAGTGATACTTACAAAACCCAAATGGTGATGATAGAGGCGTCGAGGGCTTGTCGATGGTAATTGTGATATAAATTTTCGAAGTACACCCAGAAGTCCTCCTCCCCGCGGAAGAAATCATGGTCACGATACTTGACTCCAAACATTTTCCCATGGTCCTTCGACATTCGCAGGTACCATCTATGCAAATTGAACATCTGCGTGCCTAGACTTTTCTCCTCTTCCTCAGTGACAAAAGGTTTTCCATGCTGGAATGGAGTAAGAACGGGAGCGACAGGGATTTCCACCTCCACTTGCCCCGTTGCCTCCTCTAGTGTTAATCCAGTTTCAGAAAGAAATTTCGCGGCCTGTAGGTCCGCCTGGAGTTGTACGTCCGTCGGGTGTAGGAGTGGCAACCCTGGCACCCGGAGGGGCTCGAGTCCTTTTTGTTGTGTGCCAAGCTGAGGAATGGTCTTGCCACATTTTTTCTCCAGATTTCTCACCTTGTGTGCTTTTGTCAGAGTACAATCATAGTCCGAGGGTAAGCTTTTCGGTTTTGGTGGGTTGTCTAGGTTTGCGAGAAGCTTTTTCCCTAGTTCTAGAGGTACCTTTTCCCTCGGCGGGGGGACTTTAGGCTTCAATTGTTCTTTTATATATCGAGCAGTCTCCTCTTCCAACTCCTCAGCAGTTTTCTCGTAGGTTAATTTTCTTTCAGCCATTTTCTGCTTCTTCTATGAGGATCCAGCCACTGGGAGGCCGGATCCTGTCTTTTTCTTTTCTTTTTCTGGGTCAGGAGGAGTTGGAGTACTCGTGGCCCTTTGCGCTGGCGGAGACGGTGGTGAAGGAGGTGGTTGTGGGGACGGCGGTGAGGGAGACCACGGAGACGGGCGATCGGTCTGCACGGGAGCCGTTGTGCTTGCAGTAAGTTTGATGTCGGCCTTGCGCCATAGAACGACCCCGTGCAGTGCGTCTCCCAATGTCTTCTCTCCATCCCCTCCAATGAAGTCGAGCTCAAGGTCCTCATTGTTTCCAACTATCTGCTCCACTGTGACGGAGGTGTAGCCAGGGGGTATCGGCATTCCATGAAATGTAGTACAAGGATTCAGGGGCAGGGCTGACCCGTATGCGACATGAATGGATATATTTCTTGCTCGCATGAACCCGCATGGTCTTGCAGCTACCCCCGTGTGGCCCTGATTCCCGGTCGTGCAAGCCAGCACTTGGTTGCTGCTGCTCATGCCCAGCTCCACTGGTCAGTACTTCTTTCCCTACATTTATTCCAAGTGAAGAGGTTTGATCTACTTGACAGCCGAGTAACAATAGCAAGGCAACAGCACAATTAAATAATTCTGCAAATGAACTTATTCATGATCAATATTAAGGCAGCCAATTTGTTGCAAGTATTTTGGGGAAATTAGGTAGTAGTAGATATGAGTAGAACTTGCCAATTATCTTTAAAATCATTGTTCCTGATGCCTTCAGATTAAGTTCTTTCCACCTTCTCCAATAAGATGGAGTATTGTTTTCTATTTAGTATGCCAAAGCCATGTAACATCTAGCAATGTCAATCATAAATATGGCATGTTATGAAAATGTCTATTTGTTAGGATATACGGCTCTATGTGATTCTTGGATAGGATATATAGCATGCACTTGCTTAGGTTGATATGTGGTACTTTTTTGTTTAAAGGTATGGAAGATATTACTTATTATATATTATTTATGTATGTAGATGGCACACCACTCGCACTACCCCATCCTGGATATGTATTACGATGAGCGACTCCGTGACAAGATACATGAGGAGCGTACGGAGGTGAACTTGTGATTGCTATTTTTATGTCAAATTAGTAATTTGATTTTCGTTGATTATAAAGTTCATTTATATGTTTGTAGGTTTTGAAGCCTCTACGTCCCCGCCTACACAAGCCTCTCACATGGGACGATAGGTATGCACTGTGCCTCAAATGGGATGGATTCCTCCAGTTGGCATGGTTGGTTAAGGAGGGCTCCCCAAGATGGACAATGCATCTTTAACAACACTTGTGGACTAGTGGAGGCCTGTGACACACACATTCCACCTTTCCGTCGGTGAGATGACAGTTACACTTCAGGATGATGCTCTCTCGCATCGTATAGATGGCGGAGTTGTGACATTACCATCTCTCCAGCTGGATGGGGAGATAGAGTGGAGTTGTTGTTTGGAGTTCACTCACCTGAACCGCCAAAAGACACCAAGGACATGAAGCCTACAAGACTGACCTCAACATGGTTGGCGGAGCGCTTTGGTACGCCACCTGCAGCAGATGCTCAGGAAGTGGTGGTTTCTAGGTTCGCCTGGGCGTGGCTATGGTAATTGGTCGTAGGGTTCCTATTTCCTGATTCGAGCAGGAACACAATCTCATGGATGTGGCTAGAACTAATTGGTCAGGATTGGGAGAACATTGGCACTTTCAGCTAGAAGAATGCAGCACTTGGATTGTTGTACCGTCAGATATGTGATGCTTGTAGGGGGAGCGGAGATAATGCAAACCTTGGGGGTTGTGCTTACCTTTAGCAGTTGTGGATGTGGGAGCGCAACCCTGTTGGCCAGCTGGAGCAGCATGCTCATCAAGTACTTTATTTGTTCAATAGTTTGGCACTATTCTTGTTTGGTTTAGGTAATCTCCAAAATTTCATAATCTCATTATTTGTTGTTGTTACTAAGGTTTTGTCATTATACGAGCAAGAGCCATTGCCTACTGTGGGTTGGCTTTGGAACAACATTGACATCGTGCATGGTAATCAAGGAAGGCAGTACCTAGACTATAGCAATGCCCTTGATTGCCTTAGTGCTGCACACGTAAGTCTACAACCACTGCCTTACTGCATTTCATGTAATGTAGTCATTAATTTATTGTAATCAATTGAACAAGTGGTCTTAGCACTAGTAGAAATAGTAGCTCCGATGACGTTCTGCACCTGACATTTCAAAAATTTGTCATTGTATATACCACATCTATGATGAAATTTCGGGATTCGTCATAGCTCTTTAGTGACTGCCCTCAGCCCCTATTCAACTATGACAAAAATAAAACATGTGTCACAGAACAATATCCGTTTCATCACAGTTCATCATCGCAGCCCTTATCCGATGCGGATTTTTGATGAAAGTAAAATGTGTGTCACAAAACAGCATCTAATAGCGTCACAAAATGATATGTTATCAAAATGTGACTCGTCATATAACTGGACCGGCTACCACATGTAGCGACCTGGACCTGCCGGTCCTCATGCCACACTAGTGGGTCAACTATGTGTTGGCATTTGTTAACGCAAATAGATAAATCCACAAGCGAACGGATGCCGTTGTAGCTTTCACCCAAGAGTATTCTAGGGTATCGTATTTATCCTCAGGGAACCAATGGTTAAAGAAGTTGATAAATAGCCATCACGTGAAAGCTAGCTAGTATACCGACTAGACTAATATGGGGTATAAGATGAATAGGAGTTTTGTATAAGTGACACACACAGAAGAACTCCATGATAAGATGGCAGAGCAGACAAGCAAAGCTAGGAGGTCAACAAGAGAGGTCAAGGTTTCAATTTACTTCTCCATTACTACGGTTCTACTCTAGTTCATACCAAAGGGGGTTAACTAAGCAAAGGTCAAACATAGCGATCCCACCTTGGCACATCGGAGCAACGGTACCTTTCCGATCCTCGAAAAGACTGGGAAGGGGTGAATGGAGTCAGGCCGCTGTTGGCGTTTCTTACGCTCAATAGAATATGGATTCCGCAAGCACACAGAATCACCGCTATAGCACTTCACCTTGGAGTATTCCAGGGTATCGTATATTTCCTCAGGGAAGCACTATGGTTAAAGAGTATCGAAGAATCGAATGACAAACTTTACTAGAGATGTCAACCGACTAACTTAGTGGGGGTAAGCCTGATATGATAGGATAAGATAATGGCCAACGATGACCTTTTGACACAGGAGACTCTAATCCTCAGAGAGGTAAGCAGCTGGGATGACAACGACGAGAAAGACTCCTAAAACACTTCTAAACTATCGAGCTAGCCTCTCTAGACTAAATCTTGCTTCTAACTAGTTATCAGAAACCTAGAGCTTACTTCGGCGGCTGGAAGAGGAAGGACTTCAGAAAGGGATGAGAGGGGAGTCCAACGGCAACCTGCAACTACTGCTATGAAAACACCCGAACGTGGTGGACTACAAAGGACGGATAGGGTTGTCACCACCTACCGACTACCACAACGGTTCCGTGGGGTGGAACACACTTTCTAGCTAACACTAAGCCCAGACACCACATCCGTACTCGGTGTTAGGATTTCTCTTGTCGCGAACAAGAGAAATCCCCATCAACCTAGAGCACTAACTTGAGATACTCTAGTCCGGGCGAGAAAACCCGTAAGATAAGATCCCGATAAACAAGATAGGTACAAAGCCTAAGCTAGAGAATTACTTTCGCACACAAGTAAGATAACTTGGAAAGATAAATGATTGCAGAAATTAAAGCTGACTCGAAAAGATAAAAAAGATAACTTATATTGATAATTGTCAAAGGAAAAGATACAAAAGCTTATACCCGACTTCCGATGACGACTCCGGAATCCTGAGACAAGCTCGACTCGACTCTAACTCCCAGACTACCTAACCTACTCTAGAAACTAAGAATGAGAGAAGAGAGCTCCTTTTTGGTGTGTCTTGAGAGTGAGGGTGTTGCTCTCTATTTATAGTGCAACAAGGTCGGAATTTGGGCTAGCGTCAGTTGCACGCAGTTGTGACAGTTGTGCTTAACTTCCATGCCAAAACTAAGCTTGAGACACCACAAAGTGGGCCAGCCGGCCTCCCCTAGGCCGGCCAGCCTGGGCATCCCACCATCTGGCCACCGACTTTTTGTGGACGGCTTGGATTGTCTCCTGGAAGTTGGTGGAAGAGGATTGGGTCCAAAGCACGTGATTGTTAGGCCAACCGGCCTCCCCTAGGCTAGCCGGCCTGGGTTTGGCTCCTCTCGGCCCTCCGTTCCACCGACGCATCAATCAATGGTTGCACATTCTTTCTCAAGGTGGTTTAGGTCTTGAAACTGCATTTGGACACTGAAAGTGGTCCCAACCTTCCATTGCTCAAGCCTTTCGGTCTTTGTTTGTGAATTTTGGACGGAACCAAGTTGGATTGGCTTGGATTTGTGCTCATGATCACTCTGGCAAAGTTTTGTGGCATGGTATGTTGAGGTGCCAGGCCGGCCGGACTAGGGTAGGCCGGCCGGCCTGGTATTTTGTCCAATTTTCCTGATTTTTGGTACACTAGTTCCTGCGACCACAACTCATCCAAAACTTGTTGCACTTGTTAGAAATAAGCAAAATATGTACGGAACATGGTGTAAATCTCATGTTATTCCCGGGAAGTTGACGGTCAAAAGAGGAAATAATGGCCGTCAACACCCCCCCAAGCTTAAACTTTTGCTCGTCCTCGAGCAAAGCTAAAGCTGAGGCTCGGTGGATCAAGAGTTGCATCAATGCTCAAACCTTGCAAAAACCTTATGCACAACATATTACTCTAGCCCATTGTTGACGCTCCTTAGCACCCCGATTTGTATACCGCAAGCGCACGGTTCGTGTAGCTTTTCCCTTAGAGTATTCCCCCAAGGTTTATCAATCCGTGGATCGACAATGAACTACCTAAGGTTTTCCATCTAATCTAACGGATCTATCCTAACATGAAGCATTGATTGCATATAAAGGGTAAACCTTTAATAGATATGAGTGATGTATAAAGGTTGATCTCATCCATGAACATAGGCTTAATTATAGCAAAACCAAAGATATGACTAGGCCTATCGTCATCTAGTTGTAGTTCAAGCTAACGAGCGAGAAATAATGCATCTCAATCAAAAGCATCTTTAAACTCAAAATCTCTAATCCGATCCCTCGATACTCCACCTACTTAGTGGCAACGGCCTGTCACGACGCCACCCCTTTCGATAAAAGTACCCTGAAGCAAGTCGAACCCTCTTAGGTAGTTCCGCCATGAACCTCTAGCCACCATGACTACAAGATCATGCTAAGCGATCTATCTCGATAATAGATCTAAGATGAAGCAAACCCAAAGAGAAGAACGAAATCGAAAGAGAGAACATGATCGCTAATAGATTCGGAAGACATGATTATCATTACTCACATAATAGATTCGTTTGGATCATCACCGCCATGTTGACACCATCGATGAATCCAACTAGCTCATGAACTCTGCCATGGCACAACCACGCAGGGAGGCCACGGCGGCTAGGGTCGGCCTAAGCCATCTCTTAGACAACTTCGAAGACTTACGGCGGCCGTCGTCTCCCTCCGGTCTTGGCCCTAGGTTTTCGTCGAGTTCTGGGTGGATGGATGCTTCGAGTTGAATAAGGTGCGAGCTATTTATAAGCTGAGGAAGCCACCGGTCGAAGGGGAGGCCAAACCGCCTCAGAAACGGGCTAGGCCGGCCGGCCCCATGGGCCTAGGCCGGCCGGCCTACCCTATTTCGGGCTCGCCTCGGTCTCATCTTTCGTGTGTAGACTCCTCACATCTTCTAGAGTTTATGTCCTTCACGATTGCACCCCTTTGGAGGTCGTTATCTTGGAGATATCTTCGAGCAAAGGATAGGATAGGGAATCCTTCCTTAAATCTTCATTTGCTTTGCTTAATCCCGAAGTATCTTGATCTCATCTTCGTGGGCTCGGTCCTTTGGGCTCTCTTGGAGGATGGATGTGCGTGAATGGGCTTCGAATCAACATGGGCTTTGGTCCTCCCTTTGGGCTTTGTCCTTCGTCTTTCTCCGTGTTAGCGCTCGATCATAGGCCTCGTCATTTCGTGCTCCAAAATAGGCCAAAAACCTGCAAAAACGAAGTTCCTCCAAAATATATGTGCAAACGTGAAAATGACCAATAATTAGGCTGGGGTTAGGACGGTTAGTGATTTTGATATTAAATTCATGCCATTATCAAGGATAAACAAAGGATAAAATGGGTACTTAAGGAGCACCAACATTCCCCCCATGCTTAAACCTTGCTCGTCCTCGAGTAAGTCCAGGAGCTTTGCTTATAAAGAAATCAGTGTTTCCCCTCAATGTCCTCTCTGCACTTAGTCATACATAATAAGACATATTGCTCTCTTAAGTATTTAGCATTTAAGTTCATATTGTGACCGGCTACTTTTTCATTATGGAAGATAGACTAACAATTAACGAACAAGCCACAATAATAAATAAATGCAATGCTCTCAAACTTAAGCGAACTTCAAACCATTACCTTGTTTCATCGTGAAGAGTTTTCAAAAGAATGCATATCAAACATAAGTGAGGTTCTCTTGCAAAAGATCATGGAAATACTCATCTCATCAAGTCACTCAAGCCTACATTAGATTGTCTTCAACCTCTTCTACTCATATATAAAAGTGGAAGGCTTATGTGGAGCTTGGTAGGTAAAAACAATCCAAGCAAAACATTATACTTGAAATATTATCAAACTAAGAGAGAGATCTAATGGAATTACCGAGACTAGTCAAAAAGGCCATTGGAAAATAATGTTGGAGAGGGGGAAAGATGAAACACACACATTTAGATAGGTGGACATGTGCAAGTGGCAAATGGATGATCCCGAGACACAAATGAAGTTCTCGTTATCGGATTGCACATGGTTGGAATATTTGAGTATGGAATAGTTCTTCAAAGTAACTTGGAAAATTAATGAAGCTAAAAAGAGCTAAGGAGCATTTTATTCTTCTCTTTTTTTTCTTTTTCTATCATTTTTCTATTTTCCTCTTTCTTTCTTTTTTTTCCTTAGAACTTTTGATAACATAAAATACTTACCCAGCCATCCCCCCATGCTTGAACGAATGCTCGTCCTCGAGTATGAATAGTGAGCAAACCAACTAGCTAGGGTAAGTATCTCAAATTCACCTTCTTCTTCATAGAACCACTTGAATCTCGGGGAGCCTTGTCTCCCAAAACTTTTCTTTATATGATGCCCTTGATTCTTTTGATTCCGTCGAAATGATAATCCATACTCAAAGTGGGTTGTGGTCAAGGAGGTAATCACAAAAAGATATTTTTGGTTTAGGGTGGATATCCAGCGAGGTTTGTAAGATTCCCGAAGTAGAAACTCACAATGCATGGATAAATAGGCTAGCAAAAAGAAGGTTACACAAAAAAACGGAATGACCAGCTTCTTAGTCTCGTACCAAAGAAATCAATCTTAATCCATCTCATCAAAATATAAGTTTGCAATCTAAATGTTTCATCATGAAAGAATATGTATGTATAGGCTTTGGTAGGTAGAACTTTGCAAGAGATTCATAAATGTAGATAGCATAGGAATTAAGTTTTCAAATTAAACAACACAAGGTGTAAGGTCATCGGTAGACTTAAATCAAAGAGCAACATAGAATATGTGGGTTTTGAATTTAGTCATTTAACCTCCACAAATAAAAGAGCCTGTATTTAATCATTTTAATTCCATTTAATTGAGAGCAAATGGTCAAGTCATATACAACATAGCGTAGGTAAATCAAAGCAGCAACTTTCATCATTTTTCCATAAGCATAAGGCATTGCCAAAATGTATCAATGTGGTGAGCACAAATTATGGTGATCCTACACTTATTGAAAACAAAAAAAAAACTAGGTTTTCCTCCTAGAAGCCATGTGATAGGTTGAGAGATATATACAAAGGTTGTATCTATGGTTGAAGGCATATATGTACAAGCATTTAGAAAAAGAGAGAGTTGAGGAAGAATTACCGTCCTTCTCGATGCTCGTAATGAAGTGTAGCGCGGCCTTCCCCATACTTAAGCATTGAGCTAAGCATGGAAGAAGAATCATGAGCATCTTGTGGTAACTGTGATTATCTTACTCCATGAGATCTTTCTTCCTTGTCCACGAAATCCTCCCCCATGCTTAGCATGATGCTAGGCGTGGAAGGAGAAGATGGACCATCTTGCAATTCTTGAAGTCGATCCCTCATGTGTATGAATATCATCTTCAATGTGTCTTCACCTTTGTTGCCTCAATTTTCCTTCAACTTCTTGAACTAAGTCATGGTCCCAATCATTGCTTCACGTCGTCGTCGCCTCCTTCAATTCCTCGTTGTCCCATTGCTGCCTCATCTTCATGATTTTTTTTTTCAATTTCCAGAACAGAACGTGTATTGAAACATTGCTCCATTGCGAAGTGCACGAATTTTTCTTTCCAACGAGTCCTTATTCGCCCAAAATTGATTCTGATCAAGAGAGTTATGTCCATTTCGTCCCAGCGTTGCAATCTGCCCTGACGAGTTTCAGAACGCGCAACGTTCAATTTTCTTGCCATATCTCCTTTTACGGGTCTTCAAATTCATTGATCTTGGATGTGTTGGAACGGGAATTTCATGGAGATTCTGAATATCAACTTTTTATTCCTTGTACGTCTCTGTCCATGTGCAAAATTTGATGAAAACAGCGGGGCTTGCTCTCGAACTTTGGAGATGTTGACGAATTTGATTTCTTCTTTGATCACGAATTCATGGGAACACTTTGTCATGCCTGTAAGACAATTCAAGTGCACAATCTACCCTCAAGGTGACAGTCGGGAGTAGAGACAATTGCCAACAAACCTACCATTTCTAAGATCTCAATTTGTGGCATAGCTAGCTTAGCGAAAAAAATAAAAACCTAGTGAGTGTACGTATGTGCTAGTGTAAATGCAAATGAGAGGAAGGTATGTAAACAAAGACAATGTTTACACCTAGTTCTAAACACCATGTTTACAACTAGGTTGCCGAACTTCTCCATACCAACAAAGACTTATTTAACCAAGGTCAAAACACCATGTCTATCCCAAGATCAATAGGCCTTCATAGCACAAGAAAAAATAAAGGGCATTGCAAAGCTTATAAACCAACCAAATGCAACCTCATAGCTTGGTTTATAAAACTGAATGATGATGGTCTTTAATCATGTCTAAACACCATGTTTACACAAGATTGCAAAAAGAAAAATGCTCACGTGAAGCATTAACATGGATATGAAAGCTTTCATCAATAAAGTTCTACCGAAGGATCAAGCTAACAAAATGAAAGTGAGGACAATGAGGTGGATGCAAAATGTAAATGCAAAGTTAGCAAAAACAAGTGTTAGCAAGGTTGAAAGGACTTTTCGATGTTGTTCCGCAACTAGCTTATTCAAAAACAATTGCTAAGAGTGACAAAAAGCCTTCGCGACATTTCATAAGAAGTGAGGCTTTTGTCAATGAAAAGGTTATTTATCGAAAAGGACCAAGCAACCGAGCTAACAAGGTTTTAGAAATAGGTTTATGGGTTTCCTATATTTTTTTGGCTTAAAACAAAAATTTTGAAGAGAGAGTGTTGGGTATAGAAATTCTATCTAAGGTGGTTTTTTTTAAAAAAACTAGAGAGAAACAAAAGTTAGATTTTTTTTGAATGAAAAACATAACCTATGGTTTTAGGATTGCTCTATGAGTGGTTTTCCTAAGGGTTTTAGGATCTCAAAAGCGAGGCTAGTCAATGTTTTTAGAAATAGGTTTTTTTTTAAATGCAACATGCAATGCAATGCAAGGGTGAGACGAACAACATGGTATGACATGATGAGGTGGTCTAAAACAAAACAAAAAGTTAGTCTAAGTTAACTAGCCACAAGTTTAGAATCAAAGGGTGGTACAATGCTTCATAAATCTCTCTAAAAGGGACAGAAAGAAAAAGACTCAAAACACTAATAGGCACACAAAAAGGTCTACAAGTTTCCCAAGATCAAATAACAAAGTGCTCCCTCAATAACATTTAGAATGAACAACATGAAGTTGTGGTTTTTATTAGAGCAATGGTACAATGTTACTTGATATTCCGATTAAAGAGTGCAATGTAGACAGTCATATTAATATATATAAAATAAAAGATCGGGTTGCCTCCCGCAAAGCGCTTCATTTAGAGTCATAGAGCTCGACTTTCTTACATACCTTCTCATTGATGCGAAGCCATGGTCCTTCATGCAAGAGGTGAAGGTGTTCCATGCAGCTCTTATTCCACTTCCCATGTTGGACATGATTAATCACGCTTAATGGAAAACTTGCCCAATCGTCTCTCACATCATGGTCACCTCCTTCTTTGTTGTCCTTCGTCGCTACCTTTCTTTTCACGGATTTTTCTCTCTGTCCAGATAGGGAATTGCTCCAAACAATTGATCCAATGCAAGGTGCACGAAATCTTCTTTCCAACAAGTCTTCAGTTGCCCAAAACGCATTCCAATTGAGAGAGTTATGCCCCTTTTTCCCTGTCACTGCAATCTGCCCCGTGCTGATTTCAGCACGTGCATCTCCGATGTTTGAGACATAGCTCCTCCCGTGGGTCTTCAATTGTATCGATCATGGATGCGTTGAACCGAGGACTTGATGGAGATCCTGAATATTCAACTTTCTTGTATTGTAAATCTCTGGACTTGTGTACAAAATTGATGGGGCTTAGCGACGTCCGTTCTTGAAACTTGAAGATGTTGATGATGGTGTTCAAAATTTTGGGCACAGTTTCCCTCCTCATCATTTGAGTTTCATGTCCTACATGGTTAGTGAAATTCGGGTCTTCTCCCGACATGTGCTCTTTTAGGGTCATGAGCTTGTCCAAACGCAAAGCAAGATCGAGATTTGCAATTATTTGTAAACATATGCAACATAATCACATCCTAAATTAAATTTCATCAACAAGGCATGATGTAATTAAATGCAGCATGTGTTTCTTGCATAGTGCGGAGCTCATTATTAGGCAGAGGTTCTTTAAGTATGAAATCAACCTTCTCAAGAAACTCTAGCCTATCATCATGAAAAGAACAAGGCATAGAATTTAAACTTTCATTCCGACTATCGGTTGAGCATGAGATTTTTAAAGATTATCAACAAAACCAATAGAAGCTTGAGAATTCACTGTATACCTTAGCCTCGGAGCTTTTTCATACTCATTGGAGTCGTGGTGCTTTATGCGAGATGTCATCTTGATGCACTCTTCGTGGTCCGTCATGATTTGCTTCTCACGTCTCCATGTGTTGAATATTGCGCTCTTGTAATCCGTCGTGGTTTGTTTGCAACATCTTCGTTTGTTGAAGGTCGACCACTTGTACCTTCATTTGCCAATGTCATTGGGGTTCTTCCTCTGCTCCAAGCCTCTGAATTTTATCATGTACGCTTGATGAAAACATCGCCCAAGCTCCCCTTCATTGTTGTCATCGTCATCTTCTCTATCTTGTTCTCATTGCGTTGCTCCTGCCTCTTCTTCATCGATTTTCCCCTGCGTCTAGAATAGAACATATACAAAAATATAGCTCTATTGAAAAGTTTATGAAATTACCTTTTCAACAAGTGGTCATTCGCTTTAAACGGAGTCTAAACGAGAGAGTTATGACTGTTTTACTTTAGCGCTGCATGTTGTCCAGAAATGTTCAGAGTACACAACCTTCAATGTTTTGGCCATACCCGCTTGTAGGAATCTCCGATTGACTTGGTTCTTGATTCGTTGGGATGGAAACTTCGTGGAGCTTTTGAATATCCAAAAATATGCTGCTATTTGATTCTGAGGTTGAGCATAATATTGATGATAACAATGACTTCTTACGAATCGATCCGAAGATGTCAATGATCTTGATCTTGTGGTCTTCGGAGCGTCTTATTGTGCATCCTTGGCTTCCAGGTTATCACCATTGATTCACCAGCGAGTAGCATGGCTCCAATGGTCTGTCTCCATGGTTCTTGCTTTCCCTAAGGTGTCAGGATCGAAGGAGGCTCCCGTGCTTTGTGTCGATGATCAGAGCGGTCTCTTTCTTTGATTGCACTCGACTAGAAGCTTCTTGAGCATCCCATGGAGAAGATGGGTGGCATCATGGTTCCTCTAATCTTGTTGCCTCTAGCATTGGTCAACTTCAAATCATCAAGTTTTGTGCACAAGGTTCTCCAAACATCTTGCGACATCGTCATCACTTTCTCCATTGTTTGTTGCTGCCTCTTCTTCATTGAATTCCTTGATCATCCTGCACAGAACATTTACCAAAATTCTACTCCATGGAAAGCCTTATGAAATTACCTTTTCAACGAGTGGTCATTGATCCCAAACGGACTCCGGATGAAGAAGTTATGGTCGTTTTACTCCGGCACAACGCTCTGTCCCGAGACATTTCAGAACGCGCAGCGTTGAAAGATTTTACCATAACTCTTCATACCGATCTCCAAAATTCACGATTCTTGATGCGTTGGAAAGTAGACTTGATGGAACTTTAAAATAATCTATTATTTTCTCATGGTACTTCTCTGATCTTTAACGAAAAACTCATTACAACAGTAACACTTTGGAGATGATGATGATCCGATCGCACGATTTTCTTCGCGGGCATGCTTCATACCTATTGCTTGAACAAACAATTTTTTTCCAAAAACATTAGTATTTAAAATCAATTGACATGGCGGCGTGCCTTATTTATCATCTTTTGCTTTGGGGAGTGGGGACTCGATAGCGGATGCTGGGCCACTAACAAAAGTTAGCACCTACCACTAAAGAGCGGGTCTTCACGTAGCCATCAACTTGCTTGAGTGAGTTTGGACTTGTCAAAGTACGGACGTTGAGAACTTCTCAATCGCTTTGTCTATGGTTTTACCTGCATTCATGGACACAAACAAGAAACACAAGATATATGCAATAATAAAATTAGGGTTAGTCCAAAAACTAGATAGATCGCCCTAGGGTTCGTGTTGCCGATCCCCGGCAACGGCGCCAGAAAAGCTTGTTGACGCTCCTTAGCGCCCCGATTTGTATACCGCAAGCGCACGGTTCGTGTAGCTTTCCCCTTAGAGTATTCCCCCAAGGTTTATCAATCCGTGGATCAACAATGAACTACCTAAGGTTTTCCATCTAATCTAACGGATCTATCCTAACATGAAGCATTGATTGCATATAAAGGGTAAACCTTTAATAGATATGAGTGATGTATAAAGGTTGATCTCATCCATGAACATAGGTTTAATCATAGGAAAACCAAAGATATGACTAGGCCTATCGTCATCTAGTTGTAGTTCAAGCTAACGAGCGAATAAATCATGCATCTCAATCAAAAGCATCTTTAAACTCAAAATCTCCAATCCGATCCCTCGATACTCCACCTACTTAGTGGCAACGGCCTGTCACGACGCCACCCCTTTCGACAAAAGTACCATGACGCAATTCGAACCCCCTTTGGTAGTTCCGCCATGAACCTCTAGCCACCATGACTACAAGATCATGCTAAGCGATCTATATCAATAATAGATCTAAGATGAAGCAAACCCAAAGAGAAGAACGAAATCGAAAGAGAGAACATGATCGCTAATAGATTCGGAAGACATGATTATCATTACTGACATAATAGATTCGTTTGGATCATCACCGCCATGTGCACACCATCGATGAATCCAACTAGCTCATGAACTCCGCCATAGCACAACCACGCAGGGAGGCCACGGCGGCTAGGGTCGGCCTAAGCCATCTCTTAGACAACTTCGAAGACTTGCGGCGGCCGTCGTCTCCCTCCGGTCTTGGCCCTAGGTTTTCGTTGAGTTCTGGGTGGATGGATGCTTCGAGTTGAATAAGGTGCGAGCTATTTATAAGCCGAGGAAGCCACCGGTCGAAGGGGAGGCCAAACCGCCTCAGAAACGGGCTAGGCCGGCTGGCCTACCCTGTTTCGGGCTCGCCTCGGTCTCATCTTTCGCGTGTAGACTCCTCGCATCTTCTAGAGTTTATGTCCTTCACGATTGCACCGCTTTGGATGTCGTTATCTTGGAGATATCTTCGAGGAAAGGATAGGATTGGGAATCCTTCCTTAAATCTTCATTTGCTTTGCTTGAAGTATCTTGATCTCATCTTCGTGGGCTCGGTCCTTTGGGCTCTCTTGGAGGATGGATGTGCGTGAATGGGCTTCGAATCAACATGGGCTTTGGTCCTCCCTTTGGGCTTTGGCCTTCGTCTTTCTCCGTGTTAGCACTCGATCATGGGCCTCGTCATTTCGTTCTCCAAAATAGGCCAAAAACCTGCTAAAACGAAGTTCCTCCAAAATATATGTGCAAACGTGAAAATCACCAATAATTAGGCTGGTGTTAGGACGGTTATTGATTTTGATATTAAATTCATGCCATTATCAAGGATAAACAAAGGATAAAATGGGTACTTAAGGAGCGCCAACACCCATATGTACTTTGGATAAGTTGGCTCATACCTTGGTTTCTGGAGATGGGGCTTACTCGCATTTCATCCCTCGTCTTATGCGGTTGAGAGATTGAACAACCTTCACCAGAATATTTCCTGCCTCCTGTTTAGGTTCCTAACTTGGAGTTTTGCAAGTTTTTCAAAAGTGGTTTAAGATTCCCCGATGGTACTCTCAAGTCGCTCAAGGTGTATGATCCTCACCATGGTCGGATAATTTGATCATCTTCTTCCTACTCCAAGGCTGATTTGTGAAGTTTTTAGGTAGGGAGAGTGTAGCATACCTTTGTTACCTGTTTTGCCGAGCCGAAGAGTGGTTCGCAAGAGGTTGGTACTTGATCAAATTCCGATCTTATGGAAGGTAAAATGTTCAGGGGATAGGGCGGAAATGGACTCACACTTAGAGAATTTTGGTCTTTTTATTTGAGCCCCTTCTTTCTCAACTCTTTTGAGTGGAGGTATGGGTCTTGTCTCTCTTATATATTTTTTTTCATTGCTTCTGCTCTAGTTTTTTTTAAGAAGATAACCCATACTCCCTGAGGATAGAGTTATTGGAAGGGAGCATTGCTTGGATAGACCATTTAAGATGGATAGGTTCACTGCGGAGATTTTGGGTTTTGTTGTGAGGGGAATTGTCTGGCGAAGGTGGATATCAATACCCGGAGTAGGTGACTGACATGCCAGACATTTTGAGGCTAGCAAAACATTGGGTACGCAAATGAGAAAGATCGGTAGATGACAAGTACCTTCCTCGAACGAACTCACCATTCGGCAAAGCTCAAAATAACTCAAGATAGCTTATATCGGTTCATATGATAAAATATTATGGCTCTGGGTAGGACATGTAAACCAAAGAAGAATTCTTTACCATGTTTTGTTTCAAAGAAATTCTGAGAGGTTCCCTACTAGAGCATGCAGTTTTATTCCGATTCGAGCCATCTCAAATCTAACAACAACTTAGACTAGGAAATCAAGCTCGTGCTCCCATTCAAACCAGATTTTAGTGGAACTACTTATGTGCCAACTAGTTCAAGCACTAGGAGAGTAAACAGTTGTATACGAGGCACTTGCAAAGCACATCATTTCCATGATAAGAGCTTACATGGATTTCCACACATAAAAGCTGGGAGTTTTATTCAAAGCATGAAACACATTTTTTTTGTGCTTTAATTTATTTATTTTGTTTTTGTTTTTATTTTATTTTATACTTTTACTTTTTTTGAGTTTTTGAATGATTTATACTAACTATATTTTTTTTTGACACAAGACAAAAGGATAGGTCAGATGACTTACCTGGATACATGGGCACCCCCCAAGCTTGAATGAAGCTCAGTAGGTCTGCCATCTTGGTCGATTTTGTTTCGTATGCAGCGTAAAATCGAAAGAATACATTTGCGAGAATTTAAACATGCCATGTTGAGAAAGGGAAGATTATGCAAGAATATAAACTATCCTATATGCAAATGCAAGAATGGATAATTACCACGTACCTCATGGCAAGGGCTCGAGTTTCCCGTCCTGAGCGAGACTATCCATACTTTGGGTTTGGTCGTCGTCACCTGATGGAGACATTGGTGGCGACGCTTTCTTCTGCTACATATTCCATGTAGGCAGAGTTACTTCGATCTCTTTCTTTCCAAATTCTAGAAAATTCTTACATTGGATATTCCGCTTCGCGTTCCGTTGGTTATACACCTTAATCTCATCTCGAGTACGAAGATTCTCCATGAATTCGATGAGGGAATATGGCTTCTCTAGCTCTTTCACGGATTCCTTCCGTTTGAAACTTTTGATCAGTGAGCATTGTTCATCCTTCGGTCTGAAACCGAATCTCTCCTTCCGCCCATTGATGTTGAGTTGGATTACTCCAACTCCCGCATCATTGTGTGCAGTTGTCATGCTCAAGAATGGCCTCCCCAATATGAGAGGGATCCCAGTATTGACTTCCATGTCGAGAATGGCAAAATCAACGGGAACAAAAGAAATTCCGTATTTTCACCGGAATATCCTTGGCGATCCCCGCGAGATGACGAACTGAATGGTCTGCTAGCTGCAAACACATGGCAGTAGGAGCAAGCGCATGATGGTTAAGTTTATCATAAATTACCTTTGGCATGATGCTGATGCTTGCTCGCAGATCCCAAAGAGCGTGCTTAAAGTGTTGAGCTCCAATGAAACATGTGATGGTGGGGCATCCTGGTTTCTTCTTCTCTAGGAGAGGATTGAGTATAGCTGTGCTACACTCATCCGTAAGCTGCACCACCTCGGTGGTCGGCAGGACCCTCTTATTGCCAAGGATATCCTTGAGATACTTGGCGTATGTGGGAACCTGCATAGTATCAAAAAGTGGTATGTTGCCATAAAACTTCTTAGTTACCTCGACGAACTTGCCGAATTGCTTGTCGGCCATCGGCCTCCTCCTCCACTCTAGAAACGGTAAGGTGGTTGTATCGTGACAGTCCCGTGAAGTTCTAGGGGATTCCATGGGGTCTTCCTGGGTAGCAATGGTGTTGGATTCTTTGGCCTCCTCCAGCACTCCGTCTTCAGCATCGGTATTTCTGGCGGTTACGGTCTTCCACCGTGTACCTGCATCCTACGGAAGAGGTGGTTTCTATGCGGATTGTCTTGCCCGCACAGCTACCGCACTCATACTTTCTTTCGGGGTCACTTCCGGTAGCCCGGATAGCTTCCCCATGTCATGGTTATGGCAGGATGGTATACCTGCATCCTGCGGAAGATGTGGTTTCTGTGCGGATTGTCTTGCCCGCACAGCAACCGCACTCACAATTTCTTTCGGGGTCACTTCCAGTTGCCCAGAGAGCTTCCCTGTATCATGGTTAAGGCAGGATGAGGCCAGCTGAGTTAGTTTAGTTTCTAACAATTTGTTGAAACTCAACTGATGTTTAATAATAGAGTTAAACCTTTCTAGTTGCATAGCCAAAGACTCAAGAATTTTATCATTAGCAAGAAATTTCTCACTAATGTTGTCATTCATTTATTTTTGGCCATTCATGAAGTCTTTAAGCGAGGGCTGAAAACTATTATTAAAATTAATACCTTGCTGTTGGCCGAAGGGGAGGTCGGGCTTACAATTCCAACCTTGCTGAGGACGACAGTCTGAGTCATTGGGAGTGTTGTTCCCAATGGAGTTCTCGTCTTGAGTTAATGGGTAAGATTTGCCCGAGTGTCCAGTATTGCCACATTTCTCACATGTCATCTGAGGTTCCATAGTCTGGTTAATCTCCTGGTGTGGAGATTCCAGCTTTTCCATGAGAAGATCCATCTTGGCTGCCAGTACATCAACACTGTCAATTTCATGTATTCCTTTTGCATGAGCCGGCTGCCTATCTTCCTTCGAACTCTAGTTGGAAGCAATCTTGTCGATGAGCTCTTTAGCTCCTGCAACATTGAGAGAGATGAACGCTCCTCCCGCTGCTGCGTCCATGTGATCTTGCGATCGCTGGTTCAGGCCATGGAAGAAGTTCTGAATGATAAGCCATTTTTCCATGCCGTGGTGTGGGCATGCAGCAATGTATTCCTGAAGACGTTCCAAGGCTTCCGGGACTGTCTTGTCCTGGAGTTGTTCAAAACTAGAAATCCTGTTCCGAAGTGCATTGGTTTTGCCCACCGGAAAGTACTTGACCAGAAAAGCATTGAAGCACGCATCCCAAGTGTTGAATCCTTCCTTGTAGGTGTAAAACCACGTCTTTGCTTTCCCAAGCAAAGAGAATGGGAACAGTCGAAGACGAATATTATCCATCGTAGTGCCTCTTTGGTTGATTATGCTGCTCACTTCCAGAAAATTCTGTAGATGAGCGTGGGCATCCTCTTATGCCTTTCCGCAGAAGGGACTTGCTTGAATCATGTTGACAAGCCCAGTCTTTATCTCAAAGCCATCGGTGCCTTGGTAATTGTTTAGTCCAGTAGGGATATGGCTATTGGACGGGGCTGAGAATTGACGGAGTGTCTTCTGAGCCATGAGTATAAAGCTGGTGTTGTCAAACCTTGATCCTAAGAAAATTTCTTCTGGTAGAAAACAATTCACCCAATTCTTTCTGGATCTGAGTTGAAGTGATATGGTAGATCGAATTTGGTCCTGCACTGCTTTGCAGAAATCACAAAGATACCGAGAGCAATGGTAATCCCGCTAAAATTAGCGGTGACAAACTAGTAAATTTTATCAAACTTTTCAACAAAATCTTTAGCCAATTGCTTCCCCGGCAACGGCGCCAGAAATGCTTGTTGGCATTTCTTACGCTCAATAGAATATGGATTCCGCAAGCGCACAGAATCACCGCTGTAGCACTTCACCTTGGAGTATTCCAGGGTATCGTATATTTCCTCAGGGAAGCACTATAGTTAAAGAGTATCGAAGAATCGAATGACAAACTTTACTAGAGATATCAACTGACTAACTTAGTGGGGGTAAGCCTGATAAGATAGGATAAGATAATGGCCAACGATGACCATTTGACATAGGAGACTCTAATCCTTAGAGAGGTAAGCAGCTGGGAGGACAACGAGCGAGAAAGACTCCTAAAACACTTCTAAACTGTCGAGCTAGCCTTTCTAGACTAAACCTTGCTTCTAACTAGTTATTGGGAACCTAGAGCTTACTTTGGCGGCTGGAAGAGGAAGGACTTCAGAAAGGGATGAGAGGGGAGTCCAACGGCAACCTGCAACTACTGCTATGAAACACCCGAATGTGGTGGACTACAAAGGACGGATAGGGCTGTCACCACCTACCGACTGTCGGTGTTTACCGCCAAGCCTGCTCAGGGATACCCTTGGCAGTAAGGTTTGTAGGTAGGGATCGACTGCTCTGGAACTCGATGGTGCAAGGAACACAAAGATTTAGACAGATTTGGGCCGCGAGTTGCGTAATACCCTACGTCCTGTGTGATTGTTTGTATTGCCTTAGGTGTTGAAGATCTTTGGAGGGGGTCCCTGCCCGCCCTTATATATCCGGGGGGACAGGGTTACATGGAAAGTCCTAGCCGAGTACAGTTGGAGTCCTACTACAATAAGATCGGGTAGTTTCCTTTGTACTGCCACTAGTTCTATGCCTATTCGGGTAGTTACAAGAGAGGTAAGGTACATCTATAAGCAATCCCTTACTCTAGAACATTCTATGCCTATAAGCAGTCCCACTGCCCCGGGTCTGACAAGCCCCCGAGCTCTTCGTAGCTGAGTCCTGCAGGCGTCGAGTACTTGGCTGGGCGTCTTCGAGTACTTTAAGTAGTCAGTACATCCTTTAGGTTGCTTCTGGTCCTTCCTTCGGGTACGTCGAGTAGTCCTCCAAGTACTTCTGGTTGCTTCAAGGCTGTGAGGTGCTCAAGCCCCGAAATCCTAACCATATATGGTGCGCAAAGTACTCGTCCTCCATATGGAGTAGCCCCCGAGCCTTAGGTTGAATCGCCAAATCAGGCTGAGAGTCACTTTAGTCTTTTTCCTTCTTTATTTTCTAAAAAATTTGAAAAATAAATCTCTGATGCACATATCCCGCAGCCCCCGAGCCTTAAATCATAATCCCTTTTGCCGCGAGTAGCCCCCGAGCATAGATTTGGAATTAAGGATTTAAGATGTGGCATCAGATTTTATCCTTCATATTATTTGCAGGATTCATCAGATCCAGTACCCGAAAAGACCTCTTCTTCGGGTAAAATCCCAGAAAAATGATACAATTGGATACGCCACACTTATTGCACCTGAAATAACTTCAGGAATAAAACCCGGGATGTACGGCTTTTATTCAGTGCTCACATGGGACATTACTGTTTGGAGAATTATTGCGTCCTTGACTGCACCCATGAATCACTCCATGAATACTGCCATGAATGCATCCGTGAATGCATGCACTGTAGAGTCACGGGTTCTTCTTCAGTAAGCCCCCTTGTGGCTATAAAAGGTGAGGGAGAAGCCTTTGCCAGAACCACCAATTGTTCAGCAGCCATGGCTTATCTTTGGTGTTCTTGCTCTCGCCCACCTGAAGTTTGTGTAGTCCTTTCCAGCAAAAGATGCTAGAAAAGAACTTGCGAGTGACAAGAGAAGTCCCTGCTACCTCATCCTGCCACTCTCATGCTCTTATTGGATCCATTCTGGACATCATGTCCTTGCATCTTCCAATGAGGCAGGTTCCCTGTGGACTGGTTCGGTCTTGTTGTGTTACATCCTTGGGGTTGCTTGTTTCTGGGTGCCGAAGAACTGACCTCTCTAGTAAAGAGACTTAATCTATTCACAACGTATTCTGGGAGAAGGAGAAGTTTCTCCAGAAGATGCTACAAGAGGACTTGCGAAGCGATTACTGTAATCTGCCTCCATACTCTTGAAACTTTTCTCCCAAAATACGAGTATCATTATTCCCTTTATGAGAATAACAAGTTTGTACTTTGTCACATCTCGGGGCGATCTAGCTGCAGCAGGTTTCTCAGGAAGCCAAGAAGTGTGCGAGCAGACCCGAGTCGCTGTAAAGTTAGATAGGAAAAAGTACTCGAGTTGTAATATCGAGTAGTTTGTACTGTGTCTAGTACATTTCCTTATTCTAGAATGTAATCCCCGTCGAGGAAAGAAGAGTCGAGTAGTTAAATAAGGATGTGAGTATTTTTCTTTTTCCAGAATGTAATCTTAGAAAAAGGAATGTCTCAAGAAATCCCGTTTTTTCCGCGATTTGCAACGGACTGTTGGCCTGTTGGGTGTTTTTACCATGCTGCCACCGCCACTATAAAATGAAACGGTAACTAGGTTTTACCCCACCGGCCACCATTCACTTTTACTGCTTTAGATCTTGTTTTCGCCCTTAAGCCCCCAGAACTAAAGTTCTTGTTTCCCGTTGCTCCCCATTCTCGCCCTAGGGTTTCCGCCATTGTATGCGCGTGAAGCGATCCGTCAATTTCCGGATGTCTCCCAAGAAGACGAACAAGGGGAAGGGTCTGGCTACGGAGCCAACCCAGGAAGAAGGATGGAACATGAGTAAGTGTTCCCAATCTGACCTTGAAACTTAAGTTTCAGATGGTCTTTTGGTTCCCAGATCTGTTATCCAATGGTGCCCAGCCTTAGGGAAAGATCATCCGTATGAAAATACAAGGGAAATCATTTCTTTCACACCTTATTTGGAACGAGGATTGGGGTTTCCTTGGTCATCTTTCTTCTCTGGACTCCTGCGCTACTACAGGATCCAGCTTCATCACTTGACCCCGAATTCCTTTGTTCACATTTCTATCTTTGTGCATTTGTGCGAAGCTTTTCTGGGCATCGAGCCCCATTTTGAACTCTTCCGGTTCCTTTTCCACTTGAAACCGCAGCCCGACTCTTTTGTTTTAGATGTAGTCGGTGGTGCGGGCCTCCAGCTTAGGCAGAGAAAGGATAGAGAGTATATTTCTTATAGTCTTAGCAATAAAGTAATTGAATGGAAACCCAAGTGGTTCTATGTCGAGAACTAGTGGGACAGCTTCCCACCAATTACTCCAGGGCCGCCTATCCAATGGCCTAAGTGGAATAAAAAACCAGTCAATGAGAGTCAAATTCCTGAACTGCTCGAGCGAATTGCCGTTCTGAGGCAAAATATGTTGACCGGAGAAGCAGTCGTATTTGACTGGATGAAGGGAAGGATCCAGCCATTACAGGCTCGGGAAACGCTTGGATTCCAATATCGAGGAGCAGCTGACTCGTCAAGATACTCGAAGGAAGAGATCTCGAATGATGTTGCATTTAGTCGAGTACAACGACTGCTGAAAAATGTAAAGAAAGTCCCAGTTGTTCCCGATACATTTTCCACTGCGAATCCTCCAAAGCAGGTACTTGATAAGAGTAGTCGATACGTAGTGATCGAGTACTTTATCATAGTTTAAATCTGATAGGATTTGCTTTCTGTAGGAGGATGTGGAACGCTTTAAGAGTAGTTCTTCACTGCCAGGCATTTATTCGCCCTTTTTGTTTTTCGGTCTATTAACCAAGTCTTAGTATGCCCATATGAGATTTCATATAAATAGTACTGATGTATAGCATTGGTTGTGTAGATGAGGAGGCGGCTGGGGGAGGAGTGATAGGGAGCTCAGCTCTACTCCGAGTACCGATACCCAATCTGGGCATCCGAAGGGTAGTCGATCGTTGGCGAGGAAGCATTCTAGCTCCTCCCAAACTGCTATCGACATGTAAGTAGCTAGTTGTTCTTCAAACGAGTACTTTTTGTTGTCGATTAACAAGGTTTGATTTGATTTTTGATTTTTCAAGTCCGGCGACAAAATTGCCGCGGACCGCATCATCTGGGGATGATGCTATGGTGGAACAGTCTATTCCTTCCACCATAGTGGACCCGTCAAAGGGGACCAGGACTGCTCTTTCAGCGAGTAGTTCCGATGTAAATAAAGCCAGCAATGTGGGTAAGCAGGCCATAGTTGTGAAGCCTGCCCGCAAATTTGGCATCAAGGGACTTGCCTTGAAAAGAGCTCCTACATAAGTTCCTTGAAACTTGTAATTATAGGATTTTCCCTTTTATATCGAGTAGTTTATAACTACTTTTCCTTTTTAGTGATACGGTCCTGGGGAAAGATGCTGAGGACGACTCAGCCCCCAAATCAGCGATGGAGAAGCCTTCGAGTACTCCTGATATGAGTGCTCGTGAGACTGAAGACATGGTGAATTTTGTGCTTCGAGATTCTCCATTGCCTGACACCGAGAGGAGCGATGAAAAGCTCCCAGAGGATGGTGGAAGCGATAAACTTCTAGAGGAGAGGGATGGCGAGAAGCTTCCCGAGGGAGGTAATGATAAGCTTCCTGAGCAGATCCCTATAGGTAAACTTGTGCCACATTATATTGAAAACTATCTTTTCTCTGCTCTTAATTTGATTAAGTAGCACGTTGTTCCTCTAGATTCCCAGAACACAGGGAATACTGTAGGGAAGGTTGAAGATGTGCCCAAAAGGGTTGTATCTGAAGTGTGTGCGAGTACTTCCCAGGTCACATCGGGAAGTGACTTGCCACGAGAGAAGGTGGAGCTTTCTTTCAAGCTGCTAGAGGTAAGTAGTCGGATACTTTGAGTACTTCATCTTAGATCAAGTAGTAAACTGATCTTTTTATTTTTGCAGGAAGCGCTAGGACGGGAGGGTAGCCGGTCCCAGGATGAGACAAAGCTGAATGCTCTGAAAGAGAGGGTTAATATGCTCTCGTCCGAGAAGGTTGCTCTCGAGGGGAAGCTTAAGAAGCTTTCCCAATCCAAGAAAGGTAAGTCTTTAGCATATATGATGCAGTCGACTAGTAGATCTGCTTGATATTTATAAGATTTCCTTTCAATCGAGTACACAGCTTGTGCAAAATCTTTAAAGATTCAAGAAAGCTTGGTACTAGATCTAAAGGTTCTTATATACCGCAACGCAGATGAAATTGAAAAGCTCAAGAAGATCAAGGCGGACTCTGACCGGGAGGCAGCGACAGTTCTTCAACAGCTCAAGACCTTGTCAAAGTCCCGAGACTCGATGCAATGAGAACTTGTAGAGCTGAGGGAAGTCAGGGATGCTGCCTAGTAAATAGCCGAGGTTATGGACATCCCGGAAGGGAATGAAGATGAACCGCCGTCGCTGCCGGGGAAACTTCGTAAAGTACCCGAGGCCTTTGAAAGGTATGTTTCCACAACCACCCATCAGTACGTGGGTCACGTGCTCGGGTTGGTAAAATCTTATTGGCCGACCACTCGTCTGGACGCACTATGGAAGGGTGCCAAAGCTGATTGTATTGAAGAACAGTTCGGTCAATATTTGCAAGAAACTGTTGTGGTGGCCGACCAGATTGTGGAATCCCTGAGCAAGTCTGAGTCTTCTTGATCTTTTATTGTAATTGAGTTGGCATGTGGCCGGAAATACTTGTGAACAAATATTTGGATATTTGTGTAATGTCAAGTACTTATTTTATGGTAGGATTATGAAATCCTTTGATGTGTCAAGTAGTTGTACTCGAAGGTCCTGAGTGTAGTCAACATCGCACCCACTCAGTTATAATAGTAGATACAAGGAATTGTATCTATAAATGCCTTTTGAAAGCAGAGTATTCTCGAATAGGGTCGAGTTTATATGATTCTGAATCAGAACTCTAGTGCTGACCGATTAGGAATGAATCCCGTAGGATTAACCAAGTGGGAAAAGCACTAAAAGAGTGTAAAAAGACGTAGCTTAGTGTATATTTCCTTTTGTAAGGAAAAACTTTGTCTGAGCAAGGCTCATATGGATTTCATTGTCCACCGGGAAAAAACTCTTATTGAGTATTTGGAGTGGGAGATGTTCCTTGATAGATAGGTGAACAAGAGATTCTTGTCAACCTATTTTAGAGTACCAAGAACTTATTCATGCTTCTTGAGGGATTTTCGTAGTTGTCCAGTTAGGATAGACCTTGCTTGGTCATCCAGATAGCATGCAACTGTTTGTGAAAATATCCCGGGCTACTCGAACTTTATCGAGTAGTATGTCCTATACATGGACTGGATTGATTTCTAGAATTGGACTGTTAGGATTGAACTTCGTCGAGTTAACCAAGATGTAAATATTCTAGAAATATCCCGAACTTACTCAAGCAAGGCGAGTAAGGTGTCCTACCCGAGGACTGGAGTAACTCTAGGGAAAGTCTGTTAGGCACGAACACCATCGAGTTGCCCAAGATGAAAATGCCGAAAGAGTATCCAAGACCTACTCGAGCAAGCGAGTAGGGTGTCCCTTTCACCAAGGACTGGAGTAATCCTTAGGACAGAACTGTTAGGTATGAACCCCGTCGGGTTGCCCAAGACGTAAATGTCGAAAAGATATCCAAAACCTACTCAAGCTAGTGAGTACGGTATCCTTTTGACCAAGGACTGGAGTAATCCTTAAGACAGAATTGTTAGGTACGAACCCTGTCGGGTTGCCCAAGACATAAATGTCGAAAAGATATCCAAAACTTACTCGAGCGAGGCGAGTAAGGTGTCCTTTTGACCAAGGACTGGAGTAATCCTTAAGACAGAACTGTTAGGTACGAACCCCGTCGGATTGCCCAAGACGTAAATGTTGAAAAGATATCCAAAAGTTACTCGAGCGAGGCGAGTAAGGTGTCCTTTTGACCAAGGACTGGAGTAATTCTTATGACAGAACTGTTAGGTATGAACTCCGTCGGGTTGCCCAAGACGTAAATGTCGAAAAGATATCCAAAACTTACTCGAGCGAGGTGAGTAAGGTGTCCTTTTGACCAAGGACTGGAGTAATCCTTAAGACAGAACTATTAGGTACGAACCCCGTCGGGTGCCCAAGACGTAAATGTCGAAAATATACTTGAGGGTAAACCATTAAAACTACTCGGAAGCTGCTTTGGTGCTGAGCATGACTTTCGAGATGGAGTTTTAGTCAAATGAGCGAAAGCCAAGTAGTCGATTTATGGAAGAAATCAATTTTTATTTGGATTTGTCGAAATTACAATAGTTGTAAAGTGACAGACTCTGACTCTTAAGACCTACCCCTTGCCCGTTAGACGTGAGCAATGGTTTACAAGACAGAATAAAATTTTATTCGAAGATAAAACTAGTCGATATGATGGTCGGCTAGATTTGAGGTAGGGTCTCCTTCAGGAGAGGTGCCCCAAGGGCCTTGCGGAGTGAGTTACACTGAAAGATCGTGTAAGAGCTCTTTGGGTGGATGAAGCACTTGCGTAGTAGTACTTTATTGATCCTGTTTCCACCCTGAGATGATTCTCCTTGGTACGGGGTGCGCGGTTTACCCTGGGAACGGGTACTGATGGTTACCGGCTTATGCTTCTTGAAGGATGCGGATGCCTTTGGTGGGATGCGGTAGTTAGAGGAAGGGCTATAAGCCTCGACTTCCTCGCGTTCCTTTCTCCTTGAGATGATGACGTTGCGCGCGTCGCGGACAATGTTGATCACGTTGCGGAGATCGCAATTGGAGTAGTCGTATTTGTCACCCTGCTGTTCCTGCTGGCTGTTAGCGAGGCATTGGCGCCTGAACACCCATTTTTTGTTAAGCAGGCGACGACACTCGTAGGGATCTTCTGCTGGATGCTGCTCTTCCAGTTGCACGGTGACTGTCACCGCTGGAGGAGGTGCAGGCGGATCTTGCTTTGTAGTAGCCTGGGCTTTTGTGATTGTGGGAGGAGTAGTTTCCATGTTGTCGGAAAGGTACTCGTTGAAATCATCAAAGTTGTAGTCGTCAAGGTTGAGACGCTCTGTGGAATCACCCTCAGGTTTTAGAACTTCGGAGATGCGAACCATGAGAATTTCACAGCAAAGATCTTGAATTTCCTGGTCTTGTTTGCTTGAGGACGGGTCTAGAGGGGTGCTCTGTTGGTAAGGCAGATCCCTTGGCTGCGAGCCGGAGGTGGTGGATCTTGTGTCTTCCTTATGCGCACTATCCGTCCTTGCGGCGTTGCATATATGACCAATTTAGGGAGGGAGTCCTGATAGGACTTGGAGTTTTTAGTCGAGTTGGACTCGACTTGCTTGCTGTAATGGATTAGATTATCCAGCTCGTCCTCCGAGTTGGAAGAGTACTCGGATTCGGAATCGGTTAGTCCACCGATTTTAGAGTATGTGTGCTTTTGGTGAGCGAGAAGCGGGATCCCCATCTCTACACGAAGGGCGTTCTCGTTCATCCAGTGTGGCCATGATTGAGTGAGGGTCAGCCCTTCAGGCTCCTTAATCCAGGGTTTGTCGAAAATTGAGTCGCTGGATTGTTCTGGAGCTTTGGCTTTTTCCATTTTGAGTTTGGCTAGTTCCTAGAGAGCGTTGGCACGCTCGGGTGGGTTGGTCATAGCATCCATGAACAAGTCGACGTTGTTAGACAACTCTTTGAGGTCGTCGAATGGCTCAAAGTTGTCCAGGCCGTTCATGAATTGATCAAAATCCTGATCGAATGAGGACTCGCTTGGTGCGGGAGTCCGAATATGAACAGGTTTCAGTGAAGGGTTTTGAGGTATCCTAGAGATAGACGGTCCCAACCGAGCAAGCCGGGAGTTTGTCTCACCAGATCTCCCACAGATTCCTCCTCCCGCTTCCTGCTCTTGTTCTTCAGGGTGCTGTCAGCTATCTTAATACATTCGACGAGTTTGGAATCCACTCGATCGATTCCTGAGAGTATATCGCCCGACCTTTTTTGTGGTGGGTTCAACACTTCTGGGTTTTGTGATTTAGATGGGCCAAGAGCAGTTTCTGCAAGTTTGATGTAGTCGTCAATTGATTGTGAAACTCAATTTACTACATCGAGTAGTTCTGAGTTTTTGATCTTGGGGCGTTTGATCGTCTTGAGATGAGTCAAGTATTTTCCAAGGGTTTTGGAAAAGTGGGGTTTTTCGGAATCAGAGTTTGTGTCGAACTCGACTGAACGAAGAGTTCAGGTTGGAGTTGACACGTTTTCTGGGTTGTCCATGTCGAGTTCAGGTAGAACTCTGTTTTCGTTGAGATACTCATACTCGCGGATGTCGGGGGTGTCGGTGTCTACCGCCAAGCCTGCTCAGGGATACCCTTAGCAGTAGGGTTTGTAGGTAGGGATCGACTGCTCTAGAACTCGATGGTACAAGGAACACAAAGATTTAGACAGGTTCGGGCCGCGAGTTTGCGTAATACCCTACGTCTTGTGTGGTTTGTATTGCCTTAGGTATTGATGATTGTTTGGAGGGGGTCCCTGCCCGCCCTTATATATCCGGGGGGACAGGGTTACATGGAAAGTCCTAGCCGAGTACAGTTGGAATCCTACTACAACATAATTGGGTAGTTTCTTTTGTACTGCAGCTAGTTCTATGCCTATTCGAATAGTTACAAAAGAGCTAAGGTACATCCATGAGCTATCCCTTACTCTAGGACATTCTATGTCTATAGCAGTCCTACTGTCCCGGGTCTGACAAGCCCCCGAGCTATTCGTAGCCAAGTCCTGCAGGTGTCGAGTACTTGGCTGGGCGTCTTCGAGTACTTCAAGGAGTCAGAACATCCTTCTGGTTGCTTCTGGTCCTTCCTTCAAATACGTCGAGTAGTCCTTCAAGTACCTCCATTTGCTTCGAGGCCGTGAGGTGCTCAAGCCCTGAAATCTTGATCATATATGGTGCGCGAAGTATTCGCGCTCCATATGGAGTAGCCCCCGAGCCTTAGGTTTAATCGCAGAATCAGGCTGAGGGTCACTTCAGTCTATTTTCCAAAAAATTTGAAAAATAAATCTCTGATGCCTATATCCAGCAGCCCCCGAGCCTTAAATCAAAATCCCTTTTGCTGCGAGTAGCCCCCGAGCGTAGATTTGGAATTAAGAATTTAAGTTGTGGCATCAGATTTTATCCTTCAGATTATTTGCAGGATTCATCAGATCCGGAATCCGAAAAGACCACTTTTTTGGGTAATATCCCAGAAAAATGAAACAATTGGATCCGCCACACTGATTGCACCTGAAATAATTTCAGGAATAAAACCCAAGATGTATGGCTCTTTATTCAGTGCTCATGTGGGACGTTACTGTTTGGAGAATCTGCATTATTGCATCTTTGACTATGTTCGTGAATGCTGCCATGAGTGCGTTCGTGAAACGTGCACTGTTGGTTCACGGGTTCTCCTCGGTAAGCCCCCTTGTTGCTATAAAAGGTAGGGGAGAGACCCTTAGCAGAAGCACCAAAGTGTAGCGACCATGACTTTTCCTTGGTGTTCTTGCTCTCGCCCTCCTGAATTTTACGTAGTTCCTTCCAACAAAAGGTGCTAGAAGAGAACTTGCGAGTGACAAGAGAAGTCTCTGCTACCTCCTTCTGTATCCCCAATACTCTCATCGGATCCATGCTGGACATCATGTCCTTGCATCTTCCAATGAGGCAGATTTGGGGTCACTGGGTTGAGTCTTGTTGTGTCACATCCTTGGGGTTGCCTATTTCTGGGTGCCCAAGAACTGACATCTCTGGCAGAGAAGCTTAATCTTGCCACAATGTATTTTGGGAGAAGGAGAAATTTCTCCAGAAGATGCTATAAGACAACTTGCGAGGTGATTACTGTAATCTGCCTCCATACTCTTAGAACTTTTCTCCCAGAATATGAGTATCATTATTCCCTTGATGGGAATAACAAGTTTGTACTTTGTCACGGCCTCGGGCAGATCTAGCTACAGCAGGCTTCTCAGGAAGCCAAGAAGTGTGTGTGCAGACCCGAGTCGTTTGTAAAGTTATGTAAAAAGTACTCTAATTGTAATATCGAGTAGTTGTACTGTGTCGAGTACTTATCCCTATTTTGGAATGTAATCCCAATTAAAGGAAAAGAGTGTTGAGTAGTTGACTAGGGATGTGAGTGTTTTCTTTTTCCAGAATGTAATCTCAGGAAAAAGGAATCTCTCTTTAAAATCCCATTTTTTCCGCGACTTACAACGGACTTTTAGCTTGTTGGGTGTTTTTACCGTGTTGCCACCGCCATTATACAATGAAGTGGTAACTTAGGTTTTACCCCACCGGCCACCACCTGTTTTACTGCTTTAGATCTGTCTTATCGCTCTCAAGCTTTCAGATCCAAAGTTCTTGCTCCTTCTGCTCCCACTTTCGCCCTAGGGTGAAGCGATCCGTAGATTTCCGGATGGCCCCCAAGAAAGCGACCAAGGGGAAAGGTGTAACACCCGGTTTATAAAAGAACATAAACCGAGCAATCATATACGTGCCAGGATCAAGTCACACGTATATACAACAGAATGAACAGTATATCATAGCACATATCACGTAAAAAGACATAATAAATCGAAATACGAATGTTATTTATTACAATAATGACAAAAATGTCTGATACAGCGGAAGCGAAGTACAAAATACGGTAAAAGCTCTCCGAAGCTGAAGCAGGGCGCCACAGGGACGTCGACTGGGAGACGAAGCACCTAGAAGTCCTCGTAGTCCTGGTAGCGCTGGACGAACTCCCTCGTGTCGGCAGGAACTGAGCAGCAGTAGCGCATCCAAGAGGAAAAAGTAGAGAAGAGGCAAGAGTGAGTACACAACTTGTACTCAACAAGTATAACACAAACTATGAGGCTCTAGGCTGGCTGACTCAACTGCATTAGCTTTTAAGTGTTGGCAGATTTTATTTAAGCTATTTACTACTAGTTGATGAATTACCATTAACCCAGTTACATAGTAATTAATCAAGTTTAATCATACTACTACTGAGAATCAAACCAAAACCAAGCCACCAAGGTAAACCCCGAGAAGCACCTCCCTCGTCGGAAGGAGATAACTTCACTAATCAAAAGGAGGATCTGGGCCGCTCATAACCGTGAGCACGGCTAGTATACCAGTTTTACACTCTGCAGAGGTTGCACATCTTTACCCACAAGTCGTGAGCTACGCCAGTTGTTCATCACACTTCCTTAGGTGAGATGGCCAGCGACTCACTACGAGGCCTTTAGAAAGAATCTCGTTGGTAAGGCGTAACCGCGAGAGTTAGGTCGGCGACGATGGGGCCCACCTCCGGGGGTACAAGCACAGGAGCGCAATCCAAGCACAGACCAAGCCGGAGGAGCAGGGACCATTGAAGCTTACTACTCTTGCCCCGCAGGTAAGTTACTCCAAACCAAAAAGATCTAGTTATTACGCCAAGTCTATCCCATTCTAGCCTTGTGGTAGCGCTGTTGTCCCAGGTTGTCGCTCTATGAACCGGTCCTTATGGAGAGTGGCCAACCAGGCAGTAAGCACCGTGCTGGCCCCCTAAACCATGTTTCTAAAAAAAACATCTTTTAACGAGAAGTGAGCCACTCAAGCCACACAGAGTGCCACTCTCAGAATTAAGTTCAAGTAAACCATTAATCAATTTAATTAAAAAGGACCAGAGTGTGTTATAGCGCAGCAACCTAGCACAACTAACCAAAATGCAACCCAAAGGTATATATAAAGGATATAAACTGGCTAGGAAATCCTTAAAGGCATACAGAATTAAAATGCAGTATGAAATTGTATTTAAAAGTGATGGGTTGTTCATGTTATACTTGCCTTCCTCGTACTGCTCTGGCTGCTGCTCAAAGTGCTCGGAAGAAGGCTGCTCCTGGTACTGGTACTGAGGCTCCTCAGATGGATCAACGTCTACTCACGAACATATGGCCAAAACAATGCACAAAATAAGCATACAGGCAAACATTAACAAAAACTAAGAAACAGTACAACAATACATGAAAACAGCGCACAAAACTATTCTAGAACTATTCTACACGTTACAACGATCGCGTGGACAAAAAGAACGCTAAAAACGGAGCTAAAACGCATATTCTAGGCTAAAAACTAGGTTCAGGGGCTTATTTGTAAGAAAACTGAAGTTCCAGGGGCTTTTCTGCTAAAACCGAGGACTAAAACGCAATAAAACACTAATTCCAGGGTCTAGCGTGCAAAAAGAACTAACCTGGACGGCGGGTCCTATTTTAAGGAAAAACAGGGGGTTATTTGTTAAAATCAGGGTCTAACTGTAATTAGTTTTGAAAAGGCTAGGACCGCGGGTTGAAACTGAAAGACCCCAGGGTCTCTTTAGCAAAAAGGGCAGGGCGAAGGGGTACGCGCCGATCTGGATCGTCAGATCTGGATCTGAGGGCTACGATCTAATCCAGGCACGATCTAATCTAGGTCGTGCATCTCAGATTGGACGGTCCAGGGAGGTTGGGCGCGCAGCGGCGGTGGGTTCTCGCCGGAGCTCTGCTCCCGCGGCGGCGGCTCGCCGGAGACGCCCGAAATCGGCCATCCTGGGGTCGAATCGGCGGGTTTTTGGGTCGGGAGGACTCTACTCAACATGCGTGATCCACAGGGAGGTTTTCCGGGGCTCAGGTAGGCTCGGCTGAGGCTCACCATGGCGAGGAGCGGATGGCGCGGCGGCGCATCGCCGGAGCGAGCTCGCGCGGCCTCTGGGGTGCGCTACAGGCTAAAGCAGCTAGCGCAAAAGCAAAAATAAAGCCAGGCTAGTGCTCACCGAGGGTTGGAATTGGGGGAAAGACCGGCGCAGGGTGTTGACGGCGAAGTCCGGCGGCGGCGCTCCGGGCTGCACGCGGACAGGCCGTTGTGGGGACTCTCCGGGTCCCTGGATCCCTTGGATCGCCGCGTGGAGTCCCTGCAGAGGCGCTACGGGGGTCAAGAGACACAGAGCGGACCCGGTGGCGTGGAATTGCGGCGGCGGAAACACGTACCGGCGGCGAGGAGGGCTCTGCTCCGACTCCGGGAGCACGGGTGGCGCAGCTTAGGGTTTGCGGGCGGCGCGCGAGGTGGATGGGTGCGAGGGGGGTGCCTTGGGCCCCTTTTGTAGGGCGGCGGCCAACCTGGGCGTGCGCGCCCGGGGTTGGGAAACCGGCGAGATCCCCGGCGGGAGTCGCGGGCGGGCGTTGCGGGAGGAAGGCGACGGGGCTGACCGGTGGGGTCCCGGCGCAGCGAGACGGGGCGAGCGCGAGCGGGGTGACGCGGGGGCGCGCTGACGAGCGGGCCCAGGCGGTGCGGGTGAGAGAGTGGGGAGCGGTTGGGCCGCTCGCGGTGAGCCAGGCCGGGGAGCGGGCTGGGCTGGGGTCTGGCTTGCGGGCCTGCGTGGAGAAGGGCTGAGGCGCGTGGGCTGGACCGCCCGGGAAGGGAGAGGGAAGTGGGCCGGGTTGTTTTGGGTTGGGTTCTCCTTTTTCTATTTCCTATTCTTCTCATTTCTTAATCTAATTCAAACAAAGTTTAAATTCAAATTTGAATTTGAATTCAAACCACACTCAAACAAAAGTATGCACCAGCATGAATGCAACAAAAATTTAAACCTATGATAAATTTTAATTAATTAGGAACAAAAATTAGATTAAATGCCAACTAAACACAATAAACCTTAGAAAATTTAAATAAAGCCATTTTAATTTATTAATAAATACTGAAATTTAAATTAGGGTGTTACAGACCCTACCCCCTTAAAGAAATCTCGTCCCGAGATTTAGCTGGGCTGGCTAGCAAAGAGATCTGGATAGGTCTTCTTCAACTCATCTTCTCGCTCCCATGTAGCCTCAGCTTCACTGTGATGACTCCACTGAACTCTGCACATCTTGATGCGCTTGTTCCGAGTGACCCTCTCTGATGTTTCCAGAATCTTCACCGGATGCTCAGTATAAGTCAGATCCTCCTGGACATCGACTCCATCCAGGGGTGCCTGCTCCTCGGGTACTCGCAGACATCTCTTCAGCTGAGATATATGGAAAACATCATGAACTCCTGAGAGGCTGAGAGGTAACTCCAGGCGATAAGCAACTTCGCCTTTCCGCTCTAGCACCTTGAATGGCCCCACATAACGAGGTGCTAACTTTCCCTTGACATTGAACCTGCGAATTCCTCTCATCGGAGACACCTTCAGATACACATAATCACCGACACTGAAGGTCAGGTCTCTCCGTTTGCCATCTGCATAGCTCTTCTGTCTGCTCTGTGCAATCCTCAGATTTTCTCGCACAGCCTGAACCATCTGCTCTGCATCATCTATGATCTCAGGGCCAAAGAGCTGCTTCTCACCGATCTGATCCCAATAGAGAGGAGTCCTGCACTTTCTGCCATACAATGCCTCAAATGGTGACTTCTTCAGACTGGCCTGATAGCTGTTGTTATATGAGAACTCAGCAAACGACAGGCACTTATCCCAACTAGTACCATATTGAATAGCACAAGCTCTCAGCATATCCTCCAACACTTGGTTGGTTCTCTCTGTCTGCCCATCTGTCTGAGGGTGATAAGCCGTACTGAAACGCAGCTTCGTATCCAACGAATCATGAAGCTGCTCCCAGAAACGAGAAGTGAACTGAGACCCTCTGTCAGATATGATCTTCTTCGGCACACCATGCAAGCAGACAATCCGAGAGATGTACAACTCTGCAAGTCTAGCACCGGAGTAAGTAGTGTTCACTGGAATGAAGTGAGCAACCTTCGTCAGACGATCCACTACTACCCAAATAGAGTTGTACCCTTTCTGAGTACGAGGCAATCCAACAATGAAGTCCATAGTGATTTCCTCCCATTTCCACTCTGGAATCTTCAAAGGCTGTAACAGACCTGCTGGCCTCTGATGCTCAGCCTTGACACGCTGACAGGTGTCACAAATAGCCACGTACTCTGCCACTGAACGCTTCATCCCATACCACCAGAAACGTTCCTTCAGATCATAATACATCTTCGTGCTGCCCGGATGGATAGAGTAAGCTGTATCATGGGCCTCACTCAGAATCAACTTCCGAAGATCATGCACATCAGGCACGCAGATCCGGTTCTTGTACCACAAGGTACCCTGATCATCCTCTCTGAAATGAGGAGCCTTGCCCTTCTTAAGCAACTCACGAATCTCCTGCAGCTTCTCATCATCTTTCTGATGCTGCCTGATCTCTGCCTCTAGAGTCGGTACTGCCTCAAATGCTGCACTAGAGGTATGATGCAAGAAGCCCAGACTCAACTGCTCGAACTCCTCGCATAACTCTGGAGGCATCTGGAAAGCAACGGCCATGTTGACATAACTCCTTCTGCTCAAAGCATCTGCTACAACATTGGCCTTGCCCGGATGATAGTGAATCTCCAGATCATAGTCCTTGACCAACTCTAGCCATCTTCTCTACCGCATGTTCAGCTCATTCTGCGTGAAAATGTACTTGAGGCTCTTGTGATCAGTGTAGATATCACACCGCTGCCCATACAAGTAATGCCTCCAAATCTTCAGAGCATGCACAACTGCGGCTAACTCAAGATCATGAGTAGGATAATTCAGCTCATGCCGGCGTAACTGCCGTGAAGCATAAGCTATCACTCTGCCCTCCTGCATCAGAACACACCCAAGACCATCCTTCGAAGCATCACAATATACCGTGAACCTCTTCGTCTGGTCTGGCAGAGTCAGGACTGGCGCCGTAGTCAACCTCTTCTTCAGCTCATCAAAGGCCATCTGACGCTCATCAGTCCATACAAAAGCCACATTCTTCTCCAGCAAAGAAGTCAAAGGCTTCGCGATCTTGGAGAAATTCTCAATGAACCTCCGATAATATCCTGCTAAGCCCAAGAAAGATCTGACTTCCTTCACTGTCTGCGGTGTCTCCCACTCGAGCACATCCTTCACCTTGCTCGGATCAACAGCAATGCCTCCCTGAGAGATAACATGACCGAGGAATGGAACCTCGTCAATCCAGAACTCGCACTTGCTGAACTTGGCATACAGCTGATGCTCTCTCAATCTCTGCAACACGAGCCTCAAATGCTCCTCGTGCTCTTCTTCTGTCTTGGAGAAGATCAGAATATCATCAATGAAAATCACCACAAAGACATCCAGATAATCCATGAAGACCATGTTCATCAGATGCATGAAGAAAGCCGGGGCATTAGTCAAGCCGAAGGACATGACTGTATACTCATATAGCCCGTACTTGCAGGTGAATGCCGTCTTCGGAATATCCCCAGGACGGATCCTCAGCTGAAAGTAACCCGAACGAAGATCAATCTTCGAGAATATACGAGCACCTCGAAGCAAATCGAAGAGATCCTCAATACGGGGCAGTGGATGCTTGTTCTTGATAGTAACTGCATTCAGCTCCCGATAATCCACACACATCCTCTTCGAGCCATCCTTCTTATCTACCAGCAACAACGGAAAAGCCCAAGGAGAGAAGCTGCGACGGATATAGCCCTTGGCTAGCAACTCATCAATAGTCTTCTTAACTTCTTCATGCTCTATAGGTGCCATACGGTAGGGCCGCTTTGCAATAGGAGCTGTGCCAGGCAAGAGATCAATGCAAAACTCAATGGCGCGTTCAGGCGGCATACCTGGCAGATCATCCGGAAAGACATCCGGGAATTCAGACACCACGCGAATACCGTCCGTGGGTCTAGCCTCCATCTGATGAAGAAATCCAGAAGGCTCTACTGCACTGATAACAACCTCTTGGCCACTGGAAGCTGATAGCAAGACTGTCCGCTGAGCACAATCTATCCGAACTCCCCACTTGGCCAGAGTCTCCATTCCCAGAATGACATCAATGCCCTTGGTGTCTAGCACCATCAGATCAGTACAGAACTCTACTCCCCTCAAGGAAACACTGACTCTCGGGCAGTAAGTGTGAGACCTCAACTGTCCTCCCGGAGAAGATACTAACAGGCACCTCTTTAATGTGCTAGTATGAATACCATGATGCTCGACAAAAGACTGAGTAATGAAGGAATGCGTAGCACCAGTATCAAAAAGCACTGTAGCTGGATATGAATTAACCATGAACGTACCAATAACCACGTTGGGAGCTTCGGCCGCTGACTCGGCCGTCACGTGGTTCACCCTGCCCTGTGCTGGCGCCCTGGGCTGAGCTGGGCGCCCCTGCTGTCCCGCCTGCGCCTTCCGGGGGCAAGTGTTGGCGTAGTGCCCCGGCTGGCCGCAGTGATAGCAGACGCGAGGTGCTGGAGCCTGCTGTCCGGTAGGAGCTGCCGGACGTGGAGCCTGCGGTGCCGGTGGAGCTCGTGCCGGAGGTGCTGGTAACCTCGGGCCCTGACCTGCCTGCTGCTGTCGAGGCGGGTACTGCTGCGGTGGCCTCTGCTGGTACTGCTGAGGAGGCCGGTACTGAGGCTGGTACTGCTGGGGCTGCTGGAGTCGAGGACGAGTGTTGCTGCCGGAAGCAACGGGGACAACCTTCCTCTTCTTGTCCTCCATCTCCAAGTGCTTACGCTCAGTGTTGAGCGCACTGTCAACCAGATGGTTGAAGTCGTCGAAGCGGAGGTTGAGCAGCGCGTACTGGAGGTAGTCCTCAAGACCCTCCATGAAGTGCTCCTGCTTCTTGCGGTCATCCGCAACCTCGGCAGGGGCGTAGCGTGCCAGCTGAAGAAAGCGATCACGATACTCCGTGACCGACATAGTCCCCTGAATTCACAAAGACAGATAGATATCGGAAGTTTAACTCAAGATTCATAAGGATAGAACAAGGGCATTAGCTCAAAAGAAAACGCTGAATGATTATACTTAAGATTACCTGCTTCAGTGCAAGGAACTCCTTCTGCTTCATCTTCATAACGCCCGCGGGGACGTTGTGGCTGCGGAAGCGCTCCCTGAACTGGAGCCAGGTGAGAGACTCGCGGTCATGGACCGGGTGGGACTCCCACCAGTCCAAAGCTGCCCCTCGCAGCTGTCCTGCTGCGTACAAGACGCGCTCACGATCATCGCACTGGGCGATGTCCAGCTGACGCTCCACTGCACGGAGCCAGTCGTCAGCCTGAAGAGGGTCGGACGTGTGAGAAAACGTCGGCGGGTGACCCCTCAAGAACTCAGCACGCCTGTCGCGAGGCTGCGGGGGTGGAGGAGGCGGAGGCTGAGTGTGAGCGTGCTGAAGAGCCTGAACAGTGTTGTTCAGGGTAGCCATCATCTGCATCTGGAGCTGAAAGTACTGCTCCGGAGTCAAAGGCGGAGGCATCGGGATCCCGGCACCCTGGTTGTTCTGACCCTGCTGCTGGCCAGAACCGGAACCGGTGCTCCTGGTATTCACCATCTGATTTGAACAAAAGATTTCACGATTAAGGATATTGCAGGAGTAAATTCAGATGGATATGATAACTCTTTGCGGAAAAAGACTCAGCCATGATAAAGTAGACAGGATAGAGTTGACTGTTTTACCCCCAACGATCTAACTCATTTTATTAATTAGTTAACTTTAACATCTGAGTGATTTTCTCTAAACAAATTTAAACTACTAAGCTATACAATCAGTCAAAAATCCAAATCAAGCATGCAGCATAATAACAAGCAGACAATTTTCACAACTTAGCCGAGTTTAGCAAAAGACTCGACTAACACAACGCGTCGCGGAACGTGCTATCGGATTATTATTAAAAAGGTCACCTAGCTATGCTCATGGTGGTCAGATGACTGATTCAGGCCAAAATCTACGAAACTATTCTTCAGAGAGAGAAATCAAGGCAAGAAGGGTAAAAAGTCAAAGAAGTCAAGGGGTATAATAGTAAAATAGTTTCAGCAGTCAAGGATTGGTGAGGAGAAGTCCTAAAACTCGACCAGTTCTATCTAGGCTTCGTCCTACAGTCGATATGGCTCTGATACCACTCTGTAACACCCGGTTTATAAAAGAACATAAACCGAGCAATCATATACGTGCCAGGATCAAGTCACACGTATATACAACAGAATGAACAGTATATCATAGCACATATCACGTAAAAAGACATAATAAATCGAAATACGAATGTTATTTATTACAATAATGACAAAAATGTCTGATACAGCGGAAGCGAAGTACAAAATACGGTAAAAGCTCTCCGAAGCTGAAGCAGGGCGCCACAGGGACGTCGACTGGGAGACGAAGCACCTAGAAGTCCTCGTAGTCCTGGTAGCGCTGGACGAACTCCCTCGTGTCGGCAGGAACTGAGCAGCAGTAGCGCATCCAAGAGGAAAAAGTAGAGAAGAGGCAAGAGTGAGTACACAACTTGTACTCAACAAGTATAACACAAACTATGAGGCTCTAGGCTGGCTGACTCAACTGCATTAGCTTTTAAGTGTTGGCAGATTTTATTTAAGCTATTTACTACTAGTTGATGAATTACCATTAACCCAGTTACATAGTAATTAATCAAGTTTAATCATACTACTACTGAGAATCAAACCAAAACCAAGCCACCAAGGTAAACCCCGAGAAGCACCTCCCTCGTCGGAAGGAGATAACTTCACTAATCAAAAGGAGGATCTGGGCCGCTCATAACCGTGAGCACGGCTAGTATACCAGTTTTACACTCTGCAGAGGTTGCACATCTTTACCCACAAGTCGTGAGCTACGCCAGTTGTTCATCACACTTCCTTAGGTGAGATGGCCAGCGACTCACTACGAGGCCTTTAGAAAGAATCTCGTTGGTAAGGCGTAACCGCGAGAGTTAGGTCGGCGACGATGGGGCCCACCTCCGGGGGTACAAGCACAGGAGCGCAATCCAAGCACAGACCAAGCCGGAGGAGCAGGGACCATTGAAGCTTACTACTCTTGCCCCGCAGGTAAGTTACTCCAAACCAAAAAGATCTAGTTATTACGCCAAGTCTATCCCATTCTAGCCTTGTGGTAGCGCTGTTGTCCCAGGTTGTCGCTCTATGAACCGGTCCTTATGGAGAGTGGCCAACCAGGCAGTAAGCACCGTGCTGGCCCCCTAAACCATGTTTCTAAAAAAAACATCTTTTAACGAGAAGTGAGCCACTCAAGCCACACAGAGTGCCACTCTCAGAATTAAGTTCAAGTAAACCATTAATCAATTTAATTAAAAAGGACCAGAGTGTGTTATAGCGCAGCAACCTAGCACAACTAACCAAAATGCAACCCAAAGGTATATATAAAGGATATAAACTGGCTAGGAAATCCTTAAAGGCATACAGAATTAAAATGCAGTATGAAATTGTATTTAAAAGTGATGGGTTGTTCATGTTATACTTGCCTTCCTCGTACTGCTCTGGCTGCTGCTCAAAGTGCTCGGAAGAAGGCTGCTCCTGGTACTGGTACTGAGGCTCCTCAGATGGATCAACGTCTACTCACGAACATATGGCCAAAACAATGCACAAAATAAGCATACAGGCAAACATTAACAAAAACTAAGAAACAGTACAACAATACATGAAAACAGCGCACAAAACTATTCTAGAACTATTCTACACGTTACAACGATCGCGTGGACAAAAAGAACGCTAAAAACGGAGCTAAAACGCATATTCTAGGCTAAAAACTAGGTTCAGGGGCTTATTTGTAAGAAAACTGAAGTTCCAGGGGCTTTTCTGCTAAAACCGAGGACTAAAACGCAATAAAACACTAATTCCAGGGTCTAGCATGCAAAAAGAACTAACCTGGACGGCGGGTCCTATTTTAAGGAAAAACAGGGGGTTATTTGTTAAAATCAGGGTCTAACTGTAATTAGTTTTGAAAAGGCTAGGACCGCGGGTTGAAACTGAAAGACCCCAGGGTCTCTTTAGCAAAAAGGGCAGGGCGAAGGGGTACGCGCCGATCTGGATCGTCAGATCTGGATCTGAGGGCTACGATCTAATCCAGGCACGATCTAATCTAGGTCGTGCATCTCAGATTGGACGGTCCAGGGAGGTTGGGCGCGCAGCGGCGGTGGGTTCTCGCCGGAGCTCTGCTCCCGCGGCGGCGGCTCGCCGGAGACGCCCGAAATCGGCCATCCTGGGGTCGAATCGGCGGGTTTTTGGGTCGGGAGGACTCTACTCAACATGCGTGATCCACAGGGAGGTTTTCCGGGGCTCAGGTAGGCTCGGCTGAGGCTCACCATGGCGAGGAGCGGATGGCGCGGCGGCGCATCGCCGGAGCGAGCTCGCGCGGCCTCTGGGGTGCGCTACAGGCTAAAGCAGCTAGCGCAAAAGCAAAAATAAAGCCAGGCTAGTGCTCACCGAGGGTTGGAATTGGGGGAAAGACCGGCGCAGGGTGTTGACGGCGAAGTCCGGCGGCGGCGCTCCGGGCTGCACGCGGACAGGCCGTTGTGGGGACTCTCCGGGTCCCTGGATCCCTTGGATCGCCGCGTGGAGTCCCTGCAGAGGCGCTACGGGGGTCAAGAGACACAGAGCGGACCCGGTGGCGTGGAATTGCGGCGGCGGAAACACGTACCGGCGGCGAGGAGGGCTCTGCTCCGACTCCGGGAGCACGGGTGGCGCAGCTTAGGGTTTGCGGGCGGCGCGCGAGGTGGATGGGTGCGAGGGGGGTGCCTTGGGCCCCTTTTGTAGGGCGGCGGCCAACCTGGGCGTGCGCGCCCGGGGTTGGGAAACCGGCGAGATCCCCGGCGGGAGTCGCGGGCGGGCGTTGCGGGAGGAAGGCGACGGGGCTGACCGGTGGGGTCCCGGCGCAGCGAGACGGGGCGAGCGCGAGCGGGGTGACGCGGGGGCGCGCTGACGAGCGGGCCCAGGCGGTGCGGGTGAGAGAGTGGGGAGCGGTTGGGCCGCTCGCGGTGAGCCAGGCCGGGGAGCGGGCTGGGCTGGGGTCTGGCTTGCGGGCCTGCGTGGAGAAGGGCTGAGGCGCGTGGGCTGGACCGCCCGGGAAGGGAGAGGGAAGTGGGCCGGGTTGTTTTGGGTTGGGTTCTCCTTTTTCTATTTCCTATTCTTCTCATTTCTTAATCTAATTCAAACAAAGTTTAAATTCAAATTTGAATTTGAATTCAAACCACACTCAAACAAAAGTATGCACCAGCATGAATGCAACAAAAATTTAAACCTATGATAAATTTTAATTAATTAGGAACAAAAATTAGATTAAATGCCAACTAAACACAATAAACCTTAGAAAATTTAAATAAAGCCATTTTAATTTATTAATAAATACTGAAATTTAAATTAGGGTGTTACAAAAGGTGCGGCTGCGGAGCCAACCCGCAATGAGGAGTGGAACACAAGTGTTCCCAATCTGACTTGGAATCTCTAGTGTCGCAATGTCTTTTAGTTCCCAGATCTATTATCCAATGGCGTCCTGCCTTGGGTTCGGATCATTCGTATGAAAATACGGGGGAAGTTGTTGGTTTCACCTCATACTTGGAACGAGGATTGGGGTTTCCTTGCTCTTCTTTCTTTTCTGGACTCCTGCGCTACTACAGGATCCAGTTGCATCATCTGACCCCAAATTCCTTTGTTCATATTTCCATCTTCGTGCATTTATGCGAAGCTTTTCTGGGCATCGAGCCCCATTTTGAACTCTTCCGCTACCTTTTCCATTTGAAGCCGCAGCCCGACTCCTTTGTTTTAGATGTAGTAGGAGGTGCGGGTCTCCAACTTAGGCAATGGAAAGATAGAGAGTATATTTCTTATAAACTTAGCAATAAAGTAATCGAGTGGAAGCCTAAGTGGTTCTTTATCGAGAACCGACTAGGAAGCTTTCCATCAATTACTCCAAGCGCTCCTATTCAGTGGCCTGAATGGAACAAAATACCAGTCGACGAGAGTCAGATTTCCCAACTTCTCGAGCGAATTGCCGTTCTGAGGAAAAATATGTTGACTGGGGAAGCAGTCATGTTTGGCTAGATGAAGCGAAGAATTCAGCCGTTGCAGGCTCGAGAATCGCTTGGATTTCAGTACCAAGGAACAACTGATCCGTCAAGATACTCGAAGGAAGAGATCTCGGATGATGTAGCATTTAGTCGAGTACAACGACTGTTAAAGAATGTAAAGCAAATCCCAGTTGTTCCTGGTGCATTTTCTACTATGAATCCCCCGAAGCAGGTACTTGATAAGAGTAGTCGATGCGTAGAAATCGAGTACTTTTCCTTAGTGTAAACCTGATAGGATTTTGCTTTCTGTAGGAGGATGTGGAGCACTTTAAAAGTAGTCCTTCGCTACTAGGCATTTATTCGCCCTTTTGTTCTTCCAATTTCCTCGATCTGTTAATCAAATCTTAGTATGCTTATATGAGGTTTCATATAATCGGTATTGATGTCTAGACTTGGTTGTGCAGATGAGGCAGCATCTGGGGAAAAGAGTGATGGGGAGCACAGCCCCACTCCGAGTGCTGATACCCAGACCGAGAGCCTAAGGAGTACTCGGTCAGTGGCGAGGAAGCGCAGCAGCTCTTCCCACACTACTAGCGACAGGTAAGTAGCTAGTTGTTTTGCAATCGAGTACTTTCTAGTTGTCGATTTGCAAGTTTTGATTTGTGTTTTGTCTTTTTCAAAGTCCGGCGGCTAAAATCCCGCGGATGTTATCATCTGGGGAAGATACTGCGGTGGGACAAACTGTCCCCTCCACCACAGTGGACCCTTCAAGTGGGATCGGAACTATTCCTTCAGCGAGTAGTTCCGATGTGGATAAGACCGTCGATGTGGGTAAGCTGGCCATGATCACAAAGCCTGCCCGCAAATTTGGCATCAATGGGTTGGCCCTAATAAGAGCTCTTGCGTAAGTTCTTTAGAACTTGTATGTGTAGGATCTATTTTGAATCTATTAGTTTGTAACTACTTTGTCTTTGCAGAGATGCAATCCTGGATGAGAGCGTGTTGGCTGAGTGTTGGCGCTCCTTAAGTACCCATTTTATCCCATATTTATCCTTGATAATGGCATAAATTTAATATCAAAATCACTAACCGTCCTAACCCCGGCCTAATTATTGGTCATTTTCACATTTGCACATATATTTTGGAGGAACTTCGTTTTTGCAGGTTTTTTGCCTATTTTGGAGCATGAAACGACGAGGCCCGTGATCGAGCGTGTAACACCCTAATCTAAATTTCAACATTTAATAATAAATTTAATTGGCCTTAATAAAGTTTATAAGGTTTTATTTGCTTAGCCTTGCATTTAACCTTAATTTTCTTTCACAAGTAATTAAAATTTATCTTAGGTTCAATTTGTTTGTGCATTCATGCTGGAGCATGGTTTTATTGTGGTTGAGTGCATAGGATTTGAATTCAAACTTGTGTTTGAATTCAAATAGTTTGAGTGTGTTAGAAAAGAAAAGGGGAGAAGAAAATAGAAACCCAAACCGGACCCTAAACCCAGCCCAACCAGGCTGCCCAGCGCCGCGGCCCGACCCCTCCCTTCTTTCCTAGGCGGCCCAGCTCCCCCTTCCTGCTCGGCCCGCTCCCTCCCGCGCTCGGACTGCTCCGCATCGGCCGGCTCCCGCGCCCCGCACAACGCACTCGCCGCGCGTGCTTTTCCCTCCGACCGCAGACCCACCTGTCAGCGAGCGCCCCGCTCCCTGCCCGCTCTGCGCTCGCCGCTGCTCGCCCGCTCGCTGCAACCCCGGCCCACGCGTCAGCCGCTCCTTCCCCGCTCGCCCGCGCGCGCGTTAGCCCCGCTGCCATGTGGCCCCCACATGTCGGCACCCTTTCACCCCACAGCCGTGTCCCGCGCGCGCCCGCTCTGTGTCGCTGACAAACCAGCCCCGCTTGTCATCCCCGTCCCCCGCGTCCCTCGCTCGCCCGTCATGCCGAGATCTCCATCGAGCTCCCCGTCCCGGGCCCGCACGCCGAGACACTGGCCTTCCCCTTTAAACCCCGACGCTGTGGCCCCTGCGACCCATCCCTACCTCTACAGCACCGCCCCAAACCCTAGCCCGCTGCGCCTGCACAGCTTCGCCATGAAGAGGCCCCTGCGCCGCCGTGCCCTTGCCGCTCTATTGCACCACAGCAGCCAAGAACCCCCGCTGGAGCTCCGCCCCGTGCCCAAGACCGACCTCGAGCTCGCTTGCCCTGGTCCGAGCCACGCCTGCGTCGGAATTCCACCCGGACGTCACCGCCGGTGAGTTGCTCTGCCCGTTAAATTCCTTGCTGCCGGCCATCTCCGAGCCTCCCTGACCCCCGTGGCACCCTCGCAGGACAACCTTGAGCTGAACTGTGGAGCCCAGAAGCCGGAGACCCCCTGCAACAACCTCCTCCCCGTGCGCAGCATCGACCTCGCCGCCGGACCTCGACGTCAGCGCCCCTCACGGCCTCCCTGCTTGAAATCCAAGCCTTGGTAAGCAACCATGCATTTCCCTTTACCTTTTGCGTTAGATGTTGCAGCCTATAGGAAACGTCCAAACCGGGACACCCCACGCCGGTGTTCCGCCGCCGCCGCACCGTAGACTCGCCGTGGCGAGCCCTCTGCAATGCAGCACAGCAACGCATGGACCCTTCCTGGGTTTGTTTTTGGCTCTGCACATGCCCGCAGACCCTCCAGCACTCGGACCCGAGCCCAGCACAGCGCGCACACCGCCGGGCGCCGCCGCGGAGACCCGCCCCCTTCGCTGCGCACGCCGCTCCGAGCAGCCCCGAGCACCGCTTAGAGCCCCGGTGGATCATGCCTACCGCGTAGGCCACCACAGACCCAAGCACGGGTTGAATTGACCCCCGGAACGCCAGTCTTGGCCAAGTCCGGTGTGTTCCCAAGCCGCGCCGCTGCGGGAATTGGTTCCCCGGCGAGCTCCACCGCCGCCTGCGCTCACGAGCCTCGTGAGCCGGCCGATCAAGAGTGGGCGCACGAGATTAGATCGAGATCCCATCAAACCCGAGCCACGCAATCGCGATCCAACGGCCGAGAATCACCCAAACCTCTTTGGCCTGGCTGTTTTGCTAAAGAGACCCTGACCTTTTCCGAAATCAACCCGTGGTCCATGCGCTTTCAAAAATAATTCCAGAAAGGCCCAGTTTTTAATGTTTAGACCCCTGCTTTTTCGCAGTTTAGAACCCGCAGTCCAGACCCGCTGGTTTTGTATGTCAGACCCCAGATCTATAGTTTAATTACGTATAGGTCCGTTTGGGCAGAAGCCTGGTTTTTGTGCAGAAGCCCCTAGAACTCTGTTTTTCTTGCAGTTTAGCCCCTAGACCTTGTTTTAGCTCTAGTTTTCGCGTTCTAGCTCCGTTTTAGGCGTTCTTTATGTCCACGCGATCGTTGTAATGCGTAGAATAGTTCTAGCTTAGATCTGTTCGCTATTTTTATGTATTATTGTACTGTTTCTTAGTGTTTGCCTGTGGTTGCATGTATGTGTATGTGTTGGACTTGTTTTGTCGTTGCTATCATGAGTAGACGTTGATCCATCTGAGGAGTACCAGGAGCCATCTTCAGAGCAGTTTGAGCAGCAGGAGAACTTTGAGGAAGGCAAGTATAACATGAACACCACCTATCACTTTTAAATACATTTTCACACTGCATTTTAATACTGTATGCCTATAAGGATTTCCTAGCCACAATTATCCTTTATATATCCTTTGGGTTGCATTTTGGTTAGTTGTGCTAGGTGCCGTGCTATAACACACTTGGTCCTTTTTAATTAATTTGATTAATGGTATATGCAACTTAATTCTGGGAGTGGCCCGCTTAAGTGGCTCACGTCTCGTTAAAAAGTGGTTTTTCTAGAAACATGGTTTAGGGGGCCAGCACGGTGCTTAGTGCTGGGTTGGCCACTCTACCTAAGGACCGATTCATAGAGCGACAACCTGGGACAACAGCGCTACCACAAGACTGGAATGGGATGGTCTTGGCTTACTAATTAGGTCTTTTTGGTTTGGAGTAACTTATCTATGGGGCAAGGGTGGTAAGCTTCTATGGCCCTCGTACTGAGTGGCCTCGTCTGTGCTTCTGTGTCTTGACGCCCACTAGACCTGCTCCATAGTCGCCGATCCAACCTTTGCGGTTACTCCTTACCAACGAAATTCTTTGTAACGGCCTCGTAGTGAGTTTGCTAGCCATCTCACCTACGGAAGTGTGATGAACAACTAGCGTAGCTCACGACTTGTTGGTAAAGATGTGCAACCTCTACAGAGTGTAAAACTGGTATACTAGCCATGCTCACGGTCATGAGCGGCCCAGATCCTCCTTTTGATTAGTGGGGTTATCTTCCTTTGATTAGGGGGGTTCCCCGGGTGGTTTGGTTTGGTTCTCAGTAGTTCATTATTAATTTTGATTAATTACTATGTAACTGGGGTATGGTAATTCATCCACTTGTAGTAATTAGCTTTAATAAAATTTTGCCAAGATTAAAAGCTAATGCAGTTGAGTCAGCCAACCGTAGAGCCTCATAGTTTGTGTTATACTTGTTGACTACAAGTTGTGTATTCACTCTTGCCTACTCTACTCTTTTCCTCTTGTTCTCTTTGGGGACACCCTACTGCTGCTCAATTCCCGGCGACGCGGAGGAGTTCACCCGGAGCTACCAGGAGTACGAGGACTTCTAGGCGGTCGTCCCCCAGTCGATGTCCCTGTGGTGCCCAGCTTCCGAGAGTTTTTCGTATATGTATTTACACTTCCGCTGTATCAAACATTTTGTCTTTCATGTAATAAATAACATTCGTACTCACTTTATTATATCTTTTTACGTGATATGTGCTGTGATATATTGTTCATTCTATTGTATATACGTGTGACTTGATCCTGGCACGTATATGATTGCTTGGTTTATGTCCTTTTGTAAACCGGGTGTTATAGAGCGCTAACACGGAGAAAGACGAAGGCCAAAGCCCAAAGGAAGGATCAAAGCCCATGTTGATTCGAAGCTCATTCATGCATATCCATCCTCCAAGAGAGCCCAAAGGACCAAGCCCACAAAGATGAGATTAAGATACTTCTGGATTAAGCAAAGCAAATGAAGATTTAAGCAAGGATTCCCTATCCTATCCTTTCCTCGAGGATATCTCCAAGATAACGACGTCCAAAAGGGTGCAATCGTGAAGGACATAAACTCTAGAAGATGCGAGGAGTCTACACGCGAAAGAGGAGACCGAGGCGGTCCTGAAAGAGGGTAGGCCGGCCGGCCTAGGCCCATGAGGCCGGCCAGCCTAGACCATTTCTGAGGCGGTTCGGCCTCCCCTTCGACCGGTGGCTTCCTCGGCTTATAAATAGCTCGCACCGTATTCAACTCAGGGAATCAATCCACCTAGAACTCGACGAAAACCTAGGGCCAAGGCCGGAGGGAGACGACGGCCACCGCAAGTCTTCGAAGGTACCTAGGAGATGGCTTAGTCCACCCCTAGCCACCATGGCCTCCCTGCGAGGTTGTGCCATGGTGGAGTTCGGGAGTCATCCCCAACATTCATCGGGGTATGTACACACATGATGGTGATATCAATCTACTCTTTATTCTAGTTGTCTCGACTTTGGTCTACTTCAATGCATGCTTTCTTTCTCATATGTGATGCTTCCATATGTTCATAGTAAGATTAGATCTATTCGTGGTGATTAGTCTATATCTTGCGGATACGTTGAGGTAGCGTGTTTTAGCTAGTTGGTTGATTACCACAGTGTGGTGACAGCACAGCGGATGGAAAAGTTCTAGCAACGACATGATGTGGAATAGGATCGATGGTGAGTACCATGGGAGTCATTGCGCGGCCACCAAGAGGAGGAGCTTCGAGTAAGAGCACTTGGTGGGCGTTTGGGGTAAAGCTTTGGGAAACCTTAGGCGTTGACACGCACCTCGCACCGGTGACCTTGGGAAAGTAGGCCGCTTGCGAGCCGCCTTTCTGAGAGATGATTTCGTGTACCTTTAGTTGAGATGCAATCTATGTTTTGATCACCTTTTTGACTAGAACTGTACCTAGAGACGATAGGCCCTAGCTCCTTGGTTGTGTTATCTCATCTACGGTTGTGGGTGCGATGAACACTTATGCTTCATTCATATCTATCAAGTGTTCAGTTTATATGCAATCTTCGCTTCATGTTTAGGATAGGTTCGATAGGTTAGATGGTAAACCCTAGTCGGTTCGCTTCCGATCCACGGATGATAAACCTTGGGGGAGTACTCTAAGGGAAAAGCTACCACAATCCGTGCGCTTGCGGTACGTAAATTGGGGCTCTAAGGAGCGTCAACAAGCTTTTCTGGCGCCATTGCCGGGGATCGACAACTCGAACCCTAGGGAGATCTATCTTTTTGGACTAACCCTAAATTCATTATTGCATATATCCTGTGTTTCTTGTTTGTGTCCATGAATGCAGGTAAAACCCTAGACACAAAGCGATTGAGAAGTTCTCAACGTCCATACTTTGACAAGTCCAATCTCACTCAAGCGAGTTGATGGCTACGTGAAGACCCGCTCTTTAGTGGTAGGTGCTAACTTTTGTTAGTGGCCCAGCATCCGCTATCGAGCCCACACTCAAAACAAGTAAAGATGAAAAAGGTATGTCACCGTGTCAACTTTGGCTAATGTCTCTTGGAGATTTCTTTGTCCAAGCCATAGGTGATGAAGCATGCCCAAAAAGAAAATCGTGCGATCGGATCATCATCATCTCCAAAGTGCTGCTGTTGTGATCAGATTTTTGTCCATGATCAGAGAAGTACCATGAGAGAAAATTGTATATTGTAAAGCTCCATCAATCCTTCTTCCAAATGCATCAAGAATCGCGAATTTTGGAGATCGGTTGAAGAGTTATGGTAAAATCTTTCAACGATGCGCGTTCTGAAATGTCTCGGGACAGAGCGTAGTGCCGGAGTAAAATGACCATAAGTTCTTCATCCGGAGTCCATTTGGGATCAATGACCACTCGTTGAAAAGGTAATTTCATAAGGCTTTCCATGGAGTAGAATTTTGGTACATGTTCTGTGCAGGATAATCAAGGAATTCAATGAAGAAGAGGCAGCAACAAATAATGGAGAAAGTGATGATGATGTCGCAAGATGTTTGGAGGACCTTGTGCACAAAAGTTGATGATTTGAAGCCGACCAACTCTGGAGGCAACAAGATTAGAGGAACCATGATGCCACCCATCTTCTCCATGGGATGCTCAAAAAGCTTCTAGTCGAGTACAATCAAAGAAAGAGACCACTCTGATCATCGACACAAAGCACGAGAGCCTCCTTCGATCCTGACATCTTAGGCAAAGCAAGAATCATGGAGACAGACCATTGGAGCCATACTACTCGCTGGTGAATCAATGGTGATGACCTTGAAGCCAAGGATGCACAACAAGACGCTCCGAAGACCACAAGATCAAGATCATCGACATCTTCGGATCGATTCGTAAGAAGTCATTGTTATCATCAATATTATGCTCGACCTCAGAAGAAAATTGCAGTATATTTTTGGATATTCAAAAGCCCCATGAAGTTCCGGTTCCAACAAATCAAGAATGAAGTCAATCTAAGTTTCCTACAAGAAGTTATGGCCAAAACATCGAAGGTCGTGCACTCTGAAATTTTCTGTACAGCACGCAGCGCTAAAGTAAAACGGTCATAACTCTCTCGTTTGGACTCCATTTAAAGCGAATGACCACTTGTTGGAAAGGTAATTTCATAAAATTTTCAATAGAGCTATATTTTGGTATATGTTCTGTTGAGTATACAGGAGAGATTCCATGAAGAAGAGGCAGGAGCAACGCGATGAGAACAAGATAGAGAAGATGATGATGACAACAATGAAAGGGAGCTTGGGCGATGCTTTCATCAAGCGTACATGATAAAATTCAGAGGCTTGGAGCAGAGGAAGAACCCCAATGACATTGGAAAATGAAGGCACAAGCGGTCGACCTTCGACAAATGAAGATGTTGCAAACAAACCATGACGGATTACAAGAGCGCAATAATCAACACATGGAGACGTGAAAAGCAAACCACGAAGGACCACGAAGAGTGCATCAAGATGACATCTCGCACAAAGCACCACGACTCCAATGAGTATGAAAAAGCTCCGAGGCTAAGGACATGAAACTCAAATGATGAGGAGGGAAACCATGCCCAAAATTTTGATCACCATCATCAACATCTTCAAGTTTCCAGAATGGACGTCACTAAGCCTCATCAATTTTGTGCACAAGTCCAGAGATTTACAATGCAAGAAAGTTGATTATTTAGGATCTCCATCAAGTCCTCGGTTCAACGCATCCATGATCGATACAATTGAAGACCCATGGGAGGAGCTATGTCTCAAACATCGGAGATGCACGTGCTGAAATCAGCATGGGACAGATTGCAGTGATGGGGAAAAGGGGCATAACTCCCTCAATTGGAATGCGTTTTGGGAAAATGAAGACTTGTTGGAAAGAAGATTTCGTGCACCTTACATTGGATCAATTGTTCGGTGCAACTCCCAATCTGGACAGAGAGGAAAATCTGTGAAAAGAAAGGTAGCGACGAAGGACAACAAAGAAGGAGGTGATGATGATGTGAGAGACGATTGGGCAAGTTTTCCATTAAACGTGATTGATCATGTCCAACATGGGAAGTGGAATAAGAGCTGCATGGAACACCTTCACCTCTTGCATGAAGGACCATGGCTTCGCATCAATTTGAAGGTAAGAAAGTCGAGCTCTATGACTTTAAATGAAGCGCTTTGCGGGAGGCAACCCTATCTTTTTAATATGACCGTCTACATTGCACTCTTTAATCGGAATATCAAGTAACATTGTACCATTGCTCTAACAAAAACCACAACTTCATGTTGTTCTTTCTAAATGTTATTGAGGGAGCACTTTGTTATTTGATCTTGGGAAACTTGCAGACCTTTTTGTGTGCCTATTAGTGTTTTGAGTCTTTTTCTTTGTGTCTTTTTAGAGAGATTTATGAAGCATTGCACCACCCTTTGATTCTAAACTTGTGGTTAGTTAACTTAGGCTAACTTTTGTTTTGTTTTAGACCACCTCATCATGTGATATCATTTTGTTCACCCACCCTGTGTTGCATTGCATACCATGTTGTTCGTCTCACCCTTGCATTGCATTGCATGTTGCATTTAAAAAAAAACTTTTTCTAAAAACATTGATTAGCCTCGCTTTTGAGATCCTAAAAACCTTAGGAAAACCACTCATAGAGCAATCCTAAAATCATAGGTTATGTTTTTCTTTCAAAAAAAAATCTAACTTTTGTTTCTCTCTAGTTTTTTTAAAACCACCTTAGATAGAATTTCTATACCCAACACTCTCTCTTCAAAATTTTTGTTTTAAGCCAAAAAAATATAGGAAACCCATAAACCTACTTCTAAAACCTTGTTAGCTCGGTTGCTTGGTCCTTTTCGATAAATAACTTTTTCATTGACAAAAGCCTCACTTCTTATGAAGTGTCGCGAAGGCTTTTTGACACTCTTAGCAATTGTTTTTGAATAAGCCAGTTGCGGAACAACATCGAAAGGTCCTTTCAACCTTGCTAACACTTGTTTTTTCTAACTTTGCATTTGTACTTTGCATACATTCTTTTGTTCATGCCCTCATTTTGCTAGCTTGGTCTCAATCTTATTGATGTATGCTTTCCTATCCATGTAATGCTTATCATGATAGCATTTACCTTTTGCAATCTTGTGTAAACGTGGTGCTTAAACTTGTTTGCGGGCCTCCATCTTTAAGCTCTTTTGACCAAGATAGCAATCCATTTTTCTCTCATTCGCATACACACACCTCCCACTTACATTCACATACACCCATTAGGTTTAATTTTTACTAGACTAATTATGCCACAAGTTAAGTATCTTAGGGGATGTTTTTGGTTTGTTGGCGATTGTTTCTACTCCCAACTGTCACCTTGGGGGTAGATTGTGCACTTGAATTATTTTGAAGGCATGACAAAGCGTTCCCATGAATTCGTGATCAAAGAAGAAATCAAATTCGTCAACACCTACAAAGTTCGAGAGCAAGCCCTGCTGTTTTCATCAAATTTTGCACATGGACAGAGATGTACAAGGAATAAAAAGTTGAAATTCAGAAGCTCCATGAAATTCCCGTTCCAACGCATCCAAGATCAATGAATTTGAAGGCCCGTACAAGAAGATATGGCAAGAACATTGGACATTGCGCATTCTGAAATTCGTCGGGACAGATTGCAGCGCTGGGATGAAATGGACATAACTCTCTTGTTCGGAATTAATTTTGGACAAATAAGGACTCGTTGAAAAGGAAAATTCGTGCACTTCGCAATGGAGCAATGTTTCAGTAAATGTTCTATTCTGGAAATTGAAAGAAAAATTCGTGAAGATGAGGCAGCAATGGGACAACGAGAAATTGAAGGAGGCGACGACGATGTGAAGCAATGGTTGGGACTATGACTTAGTACAAGAAGAAGTTGAAGGAAATTGAGGCAACAAAGATGAAGACACATTGAAGATGATATTCATACACATCAGGGAAGGACTTCAAGAATTGCAAGATGGTCCATCTTCTCCTTCCACGCCTAGCATCATGCTAAGCATGGGGGAGGATTTTGTGGACAAGAAAGAAAGATATCATGGAGTAAGATAATCACGGTTGCCACAAGATGCTCATGATTCTTCTTCCATGCTTGGCACAATGCTTAAGTATGGGGGAGGCCGCGCTACACTTCATTACGAGCATCGAGAAGGACGGTAATTCTTCCTCAACTCTCTCTTTTTCTAAATGCTTGTACATGTATGCCTTCAACCATAGATGCAACCTTTGTATATCTCTCTTTATAATAACATGGCTACTAGGAGTACAACCTAGATTTTTTTTGTTTTCAATGAATGATAACCACCATCACCTTGAGCTCACCACGATAATATTCTTATATGCTCTTGCTTATGGAAAGGTGATGAAAGTTGCTGCTTTATTTTACCTACGCTATGTTGTATATGACTTGACCATTTGCTCTCAATTAAATAGAATTAAAATGATTAAAATACCGGCTCTTTTATTTGTGAAGGTTAAATGACTAAATTCTAGACCCACATATTCTATATTGCTCTTTGATTTAAGTCTACCGATGACCTTACACCATGTGTTGTTTAATTTGAAAACTTAATTCATATGCTATCTACATTTGTGAATCTCTTGTAAAGTTCTACCTACCAAAGCCTATACATACATATTCTTTCATGATGAAACCTTTAGATTGCAAACTTATATTTTGATGAGTTGGATTAAGATTGATTTCTTCGGTATGAGACTAAAAAGCTGGTCATTCCGTTTTTTTTGTGTAACCTTCTTTTTGCTAGCCTATTTATCCATGCATTGTGAGTTTCTACTTCGGGAATTTTGCAAACCTAGCTGGATATCCACCCTAAACCAAAAATATCTTTTTGTGATTACCTCCTTGACCACAACCCAATTTGAGTATGGATTATCATTTTGACGGAATCAAAAGAATCAAGGGCACCATATAAAGAAAAGTTTTGGGAGACAAGGCACCCAGAGATTCAAGAGGTTCTACGAAGAAGAAGGTGAATTTGAGATACTTACCCTAGCTAATTGTTTCTCCCACTATTCATACTCGAGGATGAGCATTTGTTCAAGCATGGGGCGATGGCTGGGTAAGTATTCTATGTTATCAAAAGTTTTAAGGAGCAAAAAAAAAGAGGATAAAAGAAAAATGAAAGAAAAAAAGAGAAGAATAAAATGCTCCTTAGTTCTTTTTGGCTTCATTAATTTTCCAAGTTACTTTCAAGAACTATTCCATACTCAAATCTTCCAACCATGTGCAATCCGATAACGAGAACTTCATTTGTGCCTCGGGATCATTCATTTGCCACTTGCACATATCCACCAATCTAAATGTGTGTGTTTCATCTTTCTCCCTCTCCAACATTATTTTCCAATGGCCTTTTTGATAAGTCTCAGTAAATCCAATAGATCTCTCTCTTAGTTTGACAATATTTCAGATATAATGTTTTGCTAGGATTGTTTTTACCTACCAAGCTCCACATAAGCCTTCCACTTTTATATATGAGTAGAATAGGTTGAAGACAATCTAATGTAGGCTTGAGAGACTTGATGAGATGAGTATTTCCATGATCTTTTGCAAGAGAACCTCACTTATGTTTGATATGCATTCTTTTGAAAACTCTTCACGATGAAACAAGGTAAAGGTTCGAAGTTCACTTAAGTTTGAGAGCATTGCATTTATTTATTATTGTGGCTTGTTCTTTAATTGCTAGTCTATCTTCCATAATGAAAAAGTAGCCGGTCACAACATGAACTTAAATGCTAAATACTTGAGAGAGAAATATGTCTTGTTATGTATGACTAAGTGCAGAGAGGACATTGAGGGGCAACGCTGATTTCTTTATAAGCAAAGCTCCTGGACTCACTCGAGGACGAGCAAGGTTTAAGCATGGGGGGAATGTTGGTGCTCCTTAAGTACCCATTTTATCCCTTGTTTATCCTTGATAATGGCATGAATTTAATATCAAAATCACTAACCGTCCTAACCCCGGCCTAATTATTGGTCATTTTCACATTTGCACATAAATTTTGGAGGAACTTCGTTTTTACAGGTTTTTGGCCTATTTTGGAGCATGAAACGACGAGGCCCGTGATCGAGCGCTAACACGGAGAAAGACGAAGACCAAAGCCCAAAGGAAGGACCAAAGCCCATGTTGATTCGAAGCCTATTCATGCACATCCATCCTCCAAGAGAGCCCAAAGGACCGAGCCCACAAAGATGAGATCAAGATACTTCGGGATTAAGCAAAGCAAATGAAGATTTAAGGAAGGATTCCCTATCCTATCCTTTCCTCGAGGATATCTCCAAGATAACGACGTCCAAAGGGGTGCAATCGTGAAGGACATAAACTCTAGAAGATGTGAGGAGTCTACACGCGAAAGAGTAGACCGAGGCGGTCCTGAAAGAGGGTAGGCCGGCTAGCCTAGGCCCATGTTGCCGGCCGGCCAAGACTGTTTCCGAGGCGGTTCGGCCTCCCCTTCGACCGGTGGCTTCCTCGGCTTATAAATAGCTCGCACCGTATTCAACTCGGGGAATCAATCCACCCAGAACTCGACGAAAACCTAGGGCCAAGGCCAGAGGGAGACGACGGCCGCCGCAAGTCTTCGAAGGTACCTAGGAGATGGCTTAGGCCACCCCTAGCCGCCATGGCCTCCCTGCGAGGTTGTGCCATGGTGGAGTTCAGGAGTCATCCTCAACATTCGTCAGGGTATGTACACACACGATGGTGATATCAATCTACTCTTTATTCTAGTTGTCTCGACTTTGGTCTACTTCAATGCATGCTTTCTTTCTCATATGTGATGCATCCATATGTTCATAGTAAGATTAGATCTATTCATGGTGATTAGTCTATATCTTGCGGATACGTTGAGGTAGCGTGTTTTAGCTAGTTGGTTGATTACCCCGGTGTGGTGACAGCACGGCGGAGGGAAAAGTTCTAGCGATGACATGATGTGGAATAGGATCGATGGCGAGTACCATGGGAGTCGTTGTGTGGCCACCAAGAGGAGGAGCTTTGAGTAAGAGCACTTGGTGGGTGTTTGGGGTAAAGCTTTGGGAAACCTTAGGCGTCGACACGCACCTCGCACCGGTGACCTTGGGAAAGTAGGCCGCTTGCGAGCCGCCTTTCTGAGAGATGATTTCGTGTACCTTTAGTTGAGATGCAATCTATGTTTTGATCATCTTTTTGACTAGAACCGTACCTAGAGACGATAGGCCCTAGCTCCTTGGTTGTGTTATCTCATCTACGGTTGTGGGTGCGATGAACACTTATGCTTCATTCATATCTATCAAGTGTTCAGTTTATATGCAATCTTTGCTTCATGTTTAGGATAGGTTCGATAGGTTAGATGGTAAACCCTAGTCGGTTCGCTTCCGATCCACGGATCATAAACCTTGGGGGAGTACTCTAAGGGAAAAGCTACCACGATCCGTGCGCTTACGGTACGTAAATTGGGGCTCTAAGGAGCGTCAACACTGAGAGCCACTCGGCTTCTCAGCCGGGGCTGGAGAAGCCCCCGAGTACTCCTGAGATGAGTGCTCATGATGTGGAGGTGATGGCCAACGCTATGATTCTGGATTCTCCATTGCTCGATCCTGAGAGGGCCAAAGAAGAGATCCCGGAGGATGGTGGAAGCAGCAAGCTTCCAGAAGGAGGAGAAGGCGAGAAGCTTCCAGAGGGAGGCGATGATAAACAGCCTACGGAGACCCTTGCAGATAAGCTTGTAGTGCCTTGTATGAAAGGTATCCTTTTATTTGCCCTTAATGTGATTAAGTAGCATGTTCTTCCTTTAGATTCCCAAAACACGGGGAATACTGTAGGAAGGATTGAAGAAGTGCCCAAGAGGGCTGTTACTGAGGTGGTGGCGAGTACTTCCCAAGTCATATAGGGAAGTGACTTGTCAAGAGAGAAGGTGGAGCTAGTTGTCAAGCTGCTGGAGGTAAGTAGTCGAATGCTTCGAGTACTTTTAGAGTAGATCGAGTAGTATACTGATCTTTTTGCTTTGCAGGAGGCACTGGGACAAAAGGGTGTCCAGTCGTCAGATGAGACAGAGATGAATGCTCTCAAGGAGAGGGTTAAGACGCTCTCATCTAAGAATACTGCTCTTGAGGGGAAGCTGAAAAAGCTTTCCCAATCTAAGAAAGGTTAGTCTTTAGCATTTGATATGCACTCGACTATTAGATCTGCTTAGTGTTTATAAGATTTTCTTTCTATCGAGTACACAGCTTGTGCCAAATTTTTAGAGATTCAGGAAAGCTTGGTACTGAATTTAAAGATTCTTGTGTACCAAAACGCAGATGAAATAGAGAAGCTTATGAAGATCAAGAAGGACTCTGACTATGAGGCAGCATCGATGCTGCAACAACTCAAGACTTTGTCAGAGTCTCGAGACTCGATGCAGTGAGAACTCATGGAGCTGAGAGATGTCAGAGATGCCGCCCTGGAGGTGACCGAGGCCATGAAAATCCCACAAAAGGATGGAGATGAGCCGCTCACGCTGGCTGGGAGGCTTCGCAGGGTGCCAGGAGCCTTCGAGAGGTTTGTCTCCCACATTACCCGCCAGTACGTAGGTCATGTGCTTGGGCTGGTGAAATCTTATTGGCCAAGTACTCATCTGGATGCTCTTGGACGAGGAGCCAAGGCTGATTGTACTGATGATTAGTTCCGTCAGTAATTGGCAGAAACTTCCGGGGTGGCTGATCAGATTGTAGAAACCTTGAGCAGGGCAGAGTCTCCTTATGCTTTTCTTGTAATTGAGTTGGCGTATAAGCCAGAAGTACTTCGAACAAATATTGGATATTTGTGTAATGTTAAGTACTTGTTAGGATTGTGGAATCCCTTGATGTATCGAGTAATTGTACTCATGGGTCCTGAGTGTAGGCAGCATCAGGCCCACTCAGTCATAATAGTAGATACGATGCATTGTATCCGCGGGTGCCTTAGGAGGCAAAATATTCTCGAATCAAATCGAGTTTGTATGGTTCTGAATCATAACCATATTGCTGACCAGTTAGGATTGAATCCCGCGGGATTAACCAAGTGGGAATAGCACTTGAAGGTGTAAGAAGTCGTAGCTTATATGGATTTCCTTTTTGAAGGAAGTATTTTATTAGCACGAAGCTAATATGGACTTTGTTGTCCAATCAAGGAGAAAACTCTTGTTGATTACTTAAGAGGTATAAGAAGTTTCTTGACAGATAAGAAGACAGGCCGCTCTCGACAACAACTCAGAATACTAAGGGAAAACAGGAGTTCTTTTTGTATCTCAAGCAAGCGAGTAGTACCCGTCAAGTACTCGAGGCAAAAAGATTCTGTAACGGAGATTCCCATAGTAAACTAAGCAAGCGGGAAACTTGTGTCAACTTATTTTAGAGTATCAAGAACATATCTGTACTCCTTGAGGGGTTTTCGTAGTTGACCTTCTGGGATAGACCTTGTTTGGTTACCCAGATAGTATGCAGCTTGTTTACGAAAATGGCCCAAACTACTCAACCGTATCCTATGGACTGGATTGTTTTCTAGAATAGGACTGTTAGGATTGAACTCCGTCGAGTTAACCAAGACGTGAATATTCTAGAAACATCCCCAACTTACTCGAGCAGGGAAAGTAAGGTGTCCTACTTGAGGACTGGAGTAACTCTAAGGCAAGTCTGTTAGGTGCTAACCCCGTCGGGTTGTCCAAGATGAAGGTGTCGAAAGAGTAACCAAGACCTATTCAAGCCAGCGAGTAGGTTGTCCTTTAACCAAGGACTGGAGTAATCCGTAAGATAGAACTATTAGGTACGAACCCCGTCGGGTTGCCCAAGTGTTGACGCTACTTAGCGCCCCAATTTATATATCGCAAGCGCACGGGATCGTGTAGCTTTTCCCTTAGAGTATTCCCCCAAGGTTTATCAATCCGTGGATCGACAAAGAACTACCCAAGGTTTTCCATCTAATCTAACGGATCTATCCTAACATGAAGCATGAATTGCACATATAGAGTAACCTTTAATAGATATGAGTGTTGTGTAAAGGTTGATCTCATCCATGAATATAGGCGTAACCATAGCAAAACCAAAGACATGACTAGGCCTATTGTCATCTAGTTGTAGTTCAAGCTAACGAGCAAATAAATCATGCATCTCAATCAATGGCATCTTTAAACCCAAAATCTCCAATCCGATCCTTCGATACCCCGTCTACTTAAAGCAACACCCTGTCACGACGCCCCCCTTTGGACGAAAGCACCCTGAAGCAAGTCGAACGCCCTTTGGTAGTTCCGCCATGAACCTCTAGCCACCATGACTACAAGATCATGCTAAGCGATCTATCTCGATAATAGATCTAGGATGAAGCAAACCCAAAGAAAAGAACAAAATCGAAAGAGAGAACATGATCGCTAAAAGATTCGGAACCACCGAGTACATACCATTGACGACTCCAACTCGCTCATGAACTCCACCATGGTACAACCATGCAGGGAGGCCATGGCGGCTAGGGGCGGCCTAAACCATCTCCTAGACAACTTCGAAGACTTGCGGCGGCAGTCGTCTCCCTCCGGTCTTGGTCCTAGGTTTTCGTCGAGTTCTGGGTGGATGGATGCTGCGAGTTGAATAAGGTGTGAGCTATTTATAAGCCGAGGAAGCCACCGGTCGAAGGGGAGGCCGAACCGCCTCGGAAACGGGCTAGGCCGGCCGACCTATCCTCTTTTGGGCCCGCCTCGGTCTCATCTTTCGCGTGTAGGCTCCTCGTATCTTCTAGAGTTTATGTCCTTCACGATTGCACCCCTTTGGACGTCATTATCTTGGAGATATCTTCGAGGAAAGGATAGGATAGGGAATCCTTCCTTAAATCTTCATTTGCTTTGCTTAATCCCGAAGTATCTTGATCTCATCTTCGTGGGCTTGGTCCTTTGGGCTCTCTTGGAGGATGGATGTGCATGATTGGGCTTCGAATCAACATGGGCTTTGGTCCTTCCTTTGGGCTTTGGCCTTCGTCTTTCTCCGTGTTAGCGCTCGATCACGGGCCTCGTCGTTTCATGCTCCAAAATAGGCCAAAAACCTGTAAAAACGAAGTTCCTCCAAAATTTATGTGCAAATGTGAAAATGACCAATAATTAGGCCGGGGTTAGGACGGTTAGTGATTTTGATATTAAATTCATGCCATTATCAAGGATAAACAAGGGATAAAATGGGTACTTAAGGAGCACCAACATTCCCCCCATGCTTAAACCTTGCTCGTCCTCGAGTGAGTCCAGGAGCTTTGCTTATAAAGAAATCAGCGTTGCCCCTCAATGTCCTCTCTGCACTTAGTCATACATAACAAGACATATTGCTCTCTCAAGTATTTAGCATTTAAGTTCATGTTGTGACCGGCTACTTTTTCATTATGGAAGATAGACTATCAATTAAAGAACAAGCCACAATAATAAATAAATACAATGCTCTCAAACTTAAGCAAACTTCAAACCTTTACCTTGTTTCATTGTGAAGAGTTTTCAAAAGAATGCATATCAAACATAAGTGAGGTTCTCTTGCAAAAGATCATGGAAACACTCATCTCATGAAGTCGCTCAAGCCTACATTAGATTGTCTTCAACCTATTCTACTCATATATAAAAGTGGAAGGCTTATGTGGAGCTTGGTAGGTAAAAACAATCCTAGCAAAACATTATATCTTAAATATTATCAAACTAAGAGACAGATCTAATGGAATTACCGAGACTAGTCAAAAAGGCCATTGGAGAATAATGTTGGAGAGGGAGAAAGATGAAACACACACATTTAGATAGGTGGACATGTGCAAGTGGTAAATGGATGATCCCGAGACACAAATGAAGTTCTCATTGTCGGATTGTACATGGTTGGAAGATTTGAGTATGGAATAATTCTTCAAAGTAACTTGGAAAATTAATGAAGCCAAAAAGAGCTAAGGAGCATTTTATTCTTCTCTTTTTTTCTTTCATTTTTCTTTTCTCCTTTTTTTCATTTTCTCTTTCTTTCTTTTTTTTCTTTCTTTTTGCTCCTTAGAACTTTTGATAATATAGAATACTTACCCAGCCATCCCCCATGCTTGAACGAATTCTCATCCTCGAGTATGAATAGTGGGAGAACCAACTAGCTAGGGTAAGTATCTCAAATTCACCTTCTTCTTCGTAGAACCTCTTGAATCTCCAGGGAGCCTTGTCTCCCAAAACTTTTCTTTATATGGTGCCCTTGATTCTTTTGATTCTGTCAAAATGATAATCCATACTCAAATTGGGTTGTGGTCAAGGAGGTAATCACAAAAAGATATTTTTGGTTTAGGGTAGATATCCAGCGAGGTTTGCAAAATTCCCGAAGTAGAAACTCACAATGCATGGATAAATAGGCTAGCAGAAAGAAGGTTACACAAAAAAACGGAATGACCAGCTTCTTAGTCTCATACCAAAAAAATCAATCTTAATCCAACTCATCAAAATATAAGTTTGCAATCTAAAGGTTTCATCATGAAAGAATATGTATGTATAGGCTTTGGTAGGTAGAACTTTGCAAGAGATTCACAAATGTAGATAGCATAGGAATTAAGTTTTCAAATTAAACAACACAAGGTGTAAGGTCATCGGTACACTTAAATCAAAGAGCAACATAGAATATATGGGTCTAGAATTTAGTCATTTAACCTCCACAAATAAAAGAGCCAGTATTTAATCATCTTAATTCCATTTAATTGAGAGCAAATGGTCAAGTCATATACAATATAGCGTAGGTAAAACAAAGCAGCAACTTTCATCATTTTTCCATAAGCATAAGGCATTGCCAAAATGTATCAATGTGGTGAGCACAAAGTGATGGTGGTTATCATTCATTAAAAACAAAAACAAATCTAGGTTGTACTCCTAGTATCCATGTTATTATATGGAGATATATACAAAGGTTGCATCTATGGTTGAAGGCATATATGTACAAGCATTTAGAAAAAGAGAGAGTTGAGGAAGAATTACCGTCCTTCTCGATGCTCGTAATGAAGTGTAGCGCGGCCTCCCCCATACTTAAGCATTGTGCTAAGCATGGAAGAAGAATCATGAGCATCTTGTGGCAACCATGATTATCTTACTCCATGAGATCTTTTTTCCTTGTCCGCGAAATCCTCCCCCATGCTTAGCATGATGCTAGGCGTGGAAGGAGAAGATGGACCATCTGTAATTCTTGAAATCCTTCCCTCATGTATATGAATATCATCTTCAATGTATCTTCACCTTTGTTGCCTTAATTTTTCTTCAACTTCTTCTTGTACAAAGTCATGGTCCCAATCATTGCTTCACGTCGTCGTCGCCTCCTTCAATTCCTCGTTGTCCCATTGCTGCCTCATCTTCACGGATTTTTTTCTTTCAATTTCCAGAACAGAACATGCACTGAAACATTGCTCCATTGCGAAGTGCATGAATTTTCCTTTCCAACGAGTCCTCATTCGCCGAAAATTGATTCCGAACAAGAGAGTTATGTCCATTTCATCCCAGCGCTGCAATCTGTCCCGACGAATTTCAGAACGCGCAACATTCAATGTTCTTGCCATATCTCCTTGTACGGGTCTTCAAATTCATTGATCTTGGATGCATCGGAACGGAAATTTCATAGAACTTCTGAATATCAACTTTTCTTCCTTGTACATCTCTATCCATGTGCAAAATTTGATTAAAACAGCTGGGCTTGCTCTTGAACTTTGGAGGTGTTGACGAATTTGATTTCTTCTTTGATCACGAATTCATCGGAATGCTTTGTCATGCCTGCAAAACAATCAAGTGCACACACTACCCCTGTGGTGACGGTCGGGAGTAGAGACAAATGCCAACAAACCAAGCATCCCTAGACTCAACTTGTGGCATGAACAATGGAATGAATGCAAAGTGCAAATGCAAAGTTAGCAAAAACAAGTGTTAGCAAGGTTGAAAGGACCTTTCGATGTTGTTCTGCAACTAGCTTATTCAAAAACAATTGCTAAGAGTGACAAAAAGCCTTCGCGACACTTCATACGAAGTGAGGCTTTTGTCAATGAAAAGGTTATTTATCGAAAAGGACCAAGCAACCGAGCGAACAAGGTTTTAGAAGTAGGTTTATGGGTTTCCTATATTTTTTTGGTTTAAAACAAAAATTTTGAAGAGATAGTGTTGGGTATAGAAATTCTATCTAGGGTGGTTTTTTAAAAAAAACTAGAGAGAAACAAAAGTTAGATTTTTTTTGAAAGAAAAACATAACCTATGGTTTTTAGGATTGCTCTATGAGTGGTTTTCCTAAGGGTTTTAGGATCTCAAAAGCGAGGCTAGTCAATGTTTTTAGAAAAAGTTTTTTTTAATGCAACATACAATGCAATGCAATGGTGAGATGAACAACATGGTATGCAATGCAACACGGGGTGGGTGAACAAAATAATATGACATGATGAGGTGGTCTAAAACAAAACAAAAAGTTAGCATAAGCTAACTAGCCACAAGTTTAGAAACAAAGGGGGGTGCAATGCTTCATAAATCTCTATAAAAAGACACAAAGAAAAAGACTCAAAACACTAATAGGCACACAAAAAGGTCTACAAGTTTCCCAAGATCAAATAACAAAGTGCTCCCTCAAAAACATTTAGAATGAACAACATGAAGTTATGGTTTTTGTTAGAGTAATGGTACAATGTTACTTGATATTCCGATTAAAGAGTGCAATGTAGACGGTCATATTAATATATATAAAATAAAAGATCGGGTTGCTTCCCGCAAAGCGCTTCATTTAAAGTCATAGAGCTCGACTTTCTTACCTTCAAATTGATGTGAAGCCATGGTCCTTCATGCAAGAGGTGAAGGTGTTCCATGCAGCTCTTATTCCACTTCCCATGTTGGACATGATCAATCACGCTTAATGGAAAATTTGTCCAATCGTCTCTCACATCATCGTCACCTCCTTCTTTGTTGTCCTTCGTCGCTACCTTTCTTTTCATGGATTTTCCTCTCTGTCCAGATTGGGAGTTGCGCCAACCAATTGATCCAATGCAAGGTGCACGAAATCTTCTTTCCAACAAGTCTTCATTTGCCCAAAACGCATTCCAATTGAGGGAGTTATGCCCCTTTTTCCCCGTCACTACAATCTGCCCCGTGCTGATTTCAGCACATGCATCTCCGATGTTTGAGACATAGCTCCTCCCATGGGTCTTCAATTGTATCGATCATGGATGCGTTGAACCGAGGACTTGATGGAGATCCTGAATATTCAACTGTCTTGTATTGTAAATCTCTGGACTTGTGCACAAAATTGATGAGGCTTAGCGACGTCCGTTCTTGAAACTTGAAGATGTTGATGATGGTGTTCAAAATTTTGGGCACGGTTTTCCTCCTCATCATTTGAGTTTCATGTCCTGCATGGTTAGTGAAATTCGGGGCTTCTCCTGACATGTGCTCTTTTAGGGTCATGAGCTTGAACAAGCGCAAAGCAAGATCGAAATTTGCAATTATTTGTAAACATATGCAACATAATCACATCCTCAATTAAATTTCATCAACAAGGCATGGTGTAATTAAATGCAGCATGTGTTTCTTGCATAGCGCGGAGCTCATTATTAGGCAGAGGTTCTTTAAGCATGAAATCAACATTCTCAAGAAACTCTAGCCTATCATCACGAAAAGAACAAGGCATAGAATTTAAACTTTCATTCCGACTATCGGTTCGAGCATGAGATTTTTAAAGATTATCAACAAAACCAATAGAAGCTTGAGAATTCAATGTATACCTTAGCCTCGGAGCTTTTTCATACTCATTGGAGTCGTGGTGCTTTGTGCGAGATGTCATCTTGATGCACTCTTCGTGGTCCGTCGTGCTTTGCTTCTCACGTCTCCATGTGTTGAATGTTGCGTTCTTGTAATCCGTTGTGGTTTGTTTGCAACATCTTCATTTGTCGAAGGTCGACCGCTTGTGCCTTCATTTTCCAATGTCATTGGGGTTCTTCCTCTGCTCCAAGCCTCTGAATTTTATCATGTACACTTGATGAAAGCATCGCCCAAGCTCCCCTTTATTGTTGTCATCGTCATCTTCTCTATCTTGTTCTCATCTCGTTGCTCCTGCCTCTTCTTCATGGAATCTCTCCTGTATACTCAACAGAACATATACCAAAATATAGATCTATTGAAATGTTTATGAAATTACATTTCCAACGAGTGGTCATTCATCTTAAACCGAGTCCAAACGAGGGAGTTATGCCCATTTCACTTTTGGCGCTGCGTGCTGTCCAGAAATTTTCAGAGTGCACACCCTTCAATGTTTTGGCCATAACCGCTTGTAGGAATCTCCGATTGACTTGGTTCTTGATTCGTTGGAACGGGAACTTCGTGGAGCTTTTTAATATCCAAAAATATGCTGCTATTTGCTTCTGAGGTCGAGCTGGACATTGATGAGAACAATATCTTCTTGTGAATTCATTCGAAGATGTCAATGATCTCGATCATGTGGTCTTTGGAGCATAGTGCCGTGCGTCTCTAGGCTTCAAGGTCATCACCATTGATTACCAGCATATCATGGCTTCAATGATGTGTCTTCTCCATTGTTCTTGCTCTACCCAAGGTGTCAGGATTGGAAGATGCTCCTGTGCTTCGTGTTGATGATCCGAACGGTTTCCTTCCTTGATAGCATCACTCGATTAGAAGTATATCGAGCATCCCACTGGAGAAGATAGATGGTGTTGTGGTTCTTCTAATCTTGTTGCCTCTAGCTTTGGTCAACTTCAAATCATCATCTTTTGCATACACAGCCTTCCAATCATCCTTTGACATCGTCATCACCTTCTTCGTCGGTTGCTACTGCCTCTGTCCTCATTGAATTCCCCTTCATCCAGTGTAGAACATGTACCAAACTTCTACTCCATTGCAAGGTGCATCAAATTAACTTTCCAACAAGTGGTCATTCGCCCCAATTGGACTCTGGATAAAGAAGTTATGCTTGTTTTATTACGGCGCTATAATCTGTCCAGAGGGATTTCAGAACGCGCAGCGTTGATAGATTTTACCATAACTCTTCACACCGATCTCCAAAGTTGACGGTTCCTGATCCATTGGAAAGAAGACTTGATGGAGCTTCAAAATAATCTATTATTTTCTCATGGTACTTCTCTGATCTTGGATGAAAAACTCATCACAACAGTAACACTTCATAGATAATGATGATCGCACAATTTTCTTCGCGGGCATGCTTCATACCTATTGCTTGAACAAACAATTCTTCCCAAAAACATTAGTCTTTAAAATTAATTGAAATGGTGGCGTACCTTATTTATCATCTTTTGCTTTGTGGAGTGGAGACTCGATAGTGGATGCTAGGCCACTAACAAAAGTTAGCACCTACCACTAAAGAGCGAATTTTGATGTTGTTGCCGTCATGTCGATGTGGACGTTGTCGATGTTCCATGTCGAGGCTCCTCGATCATCTTATTGTCGATTGTTGAAATTTGTTGAAGTGGATTATGGACTTCTCAAAGTCCAAGTTTGGTGTCTAGCTTTTTCCACCTGCTTTCAAGGACACAAACAAGAAAACAAGGGTATATGCAATAATAAAAATTAGGGTTAGTCCAAAAAACTAGATAGATCGCCCTAGGGTTCGAGTTGCCGATCCCCGGCAACGGCGCCAGAAAAGCTTGTTGACGCTCCTTAGCGCCCCAATTTATATACCGCAAGCGCACGGGATCATGTAGCTTTTCCCTTAGAGTATTCCCCCAAGGTTTATCAATCCGTGGATCGACAAAGAACTACCTAAGGTTTTTCATCTAATCTAATGGATCTATCCTAACATGAAGCATGAATTGCACATATAGAGTAACCTTTAATAGATATGAGTGTCGTGTAAAGGTTGATCTCATCCAAGAATATAGGCGTAACCATAGCAAAAACAAAGACATGACTAGGCCTATTGTCATCTAGTTGTAGTTCAAGCTAACGAGCAAATAAATCATGCATCTCAATCAATGGCATCTTTAAACCCAAAATCTCCAATCCGATCCTTCGATACCCTATCTACTTAAAGCAACACCCTGTCACGACGCCCCCCTTTGGACGAAAGCACTCTGAAGCAAGTCGAACGCCCTTTTGTAGTTCTGCAATGAACCTCTAGCCACCATGACTACAAGATCATGCTAAGCGATCTATCTCGATAATAGATCTAGGATGAAGCAAAACCAAAGAAAAGAACGAAATCGAAAGAGAGAACATGGTCGCTAAAAGATTCGGAAGACATGATTATCATTACTCACATAATAGATTCGTTTGGATCGTCACCACCGAGTATATACCATTGACGACTCCAACTAGCTCATGAACTCCACCATGGCACAACCACACAGGGAGGTCATGGCGGCTACGGGTGGCCTAAGCCATCTCCTAGACAACTTTGAAGACTTGCGGCGGCCGTCGTCTCCCTCCGGTCTTGGCCTAGGTTTTCGTCGAGTTCTGGGTGGATGGATGCTGCGAGTTGAATAAGGTGCGAGCTATTTACAAGCCGAGGAAGCCACTAGTCGAAGGGGGGGCCGAACCACCTTGGAAACGGGCTAGGCCGGCCGGCTCATGGGCCTAGGCCGGCCGGCCTACCCTCTTCCGGGCCGGCCTCGGTCTCATCTTTCGCGCGTAGATTCCTCGCATCTTCTAGAGTTTATGTCCTTCACGATTGCACCCCTTTGGACATTGTTATCTTGGAGATATCTTCGAGGAAAGGATAGGATAGGGAATCATTCCTTAAATCTTCATTTGCTTTGCTTAATCCCGAAGTATCTTGATCTCATCTTCGTGGGCTTGGTCCTTTGGGCTCTCTTGGAGGATGGATGTGCATGAATGGGCTTCGAATCAACATGGGCTTTGGTCCTTCCTTTGGGCTTTGGCCTTCGTCTTTCTCCGTGTTAGCGCTCGATCATGGGCCTCGTCATTTAATGCTCCATAATAGGCCAAAAACCTGCAAAAACAAAGTTCCTCCAAAATATATGTGCAAATGTGAAAATGACCAATAATTAGGCCGGGGTTAGGACGGTTAGTGATTTTGATATTAAATTCATGCCATTGTCAAGGATAAACAAGGGATAAAATGGGTACTTAAGGAGCGCCAACACCAAGACATAAATGTCAAAGGGATATCCAAAACTTACTCGAGCAGGGCGAGTAAGGTGTCCTTTTAACCAAGGACTAGAGTAATCCTTAAGACAGAACTATTAGGTACGAACCCCGTCGGGTTGCCCAAGACGTAAATGTCAGAAAGATATCCAAAACTTACTCGAGCGAGGCGAGTAAGGTGTCCTTTTAACCAAGGACTGGAGTAATCCTTAAGACAGAACTGTTAGGTACGAACCCCGTCGGGTTGCCCAAGACGTAAATGTCAGAAAGATATCCAAAACTTACTCGAGCAAGGCGAGTAAGGTGTCCTTTTAACCAAGGACTAGAGTAATCCTTAAGACTGAACTGTTAGGTATGAACCCCGTCGGGTTGTCCAAGACGTAAATGTCAGAAAGATACCCAAAACTTACTCGAGCGAGGCAAGTAAGGTGTCCTTTTAACCAAGGACTGGAGTAACTATTGGGCAAGTCTGTTAGGTACTAACCCCGTCGGGTTTCCCAAGATGAAGATGCCGAAAGAGTATCCAAGACCTACTCGAGCAGGGTGAGTAGGGTGTCCAACCGGAGGACTAGAGTGTTTTTTAGGATAGAACTGTTAGGTACAAACCCTGTCGGGTTGCCCAAGACGTAAATGCCCAAAAAGCACTCGAGTATGAACCATAAAACTACTCGATAGCTGCTCTAAAGCCGAGCAAGACTTTCGAGATGGGGTATTGGTTGTGTGAGCGAGAGCCAAGTAGTCAATATATGAGGAATCAACTTTATTTGGATTTGTCGTAATTATGATGACTGTAAAAAGACAGACTCTGACTCTTAAGACCTACCCCTTACTCGTTGGACGTGAGCAATGGTTTACATGACTGAATAAAACTTATTCGAAGAAGAGAACTTAGTCAATGTGATGGTCGCTAAATTCGAGGTAGAACTAGTCGATGCAGAGGTCAACTAGATTTATTGGTGGGGTCTCCTTCAGGAGAGGTGCCCCAAGGGCCTTGCGGAGTGAGTCACACTGGAAGATCATGTGAGAGCTCTTTGGGTGGATAAAGCACTTGCGTAGCAGTACTTTGTTGATCCTGTTGCCACCCTGAGATGATTCACCTTGATGCAGGGCGCGAGGTTTACCCTAAGGGTGGGTACTGATGGTTGCCGACTTGTGCTTCTTGAAGGATGCGAAAGCCTTTGGTGGGATGCGGTAGTTGGAAGAAGGGTTGTATGCCTCGACTTCCTCCCGTTCCTTTCTCCTTGAGATGATGATGTTGCGCGCATCGCGCCCAACGTTGATCACACTGCGGAGGTCGCAATTGGAGTAGTCGTAGTTGTCGCCTTGTTGTTCTTGTAGGGTGTAGACGTTCGTAGAGGTCTTCTGCTGGATTCTGCTCGTCCAGTTGGATGGTGACGGTCATCGCTGGAGGAGGAGGAGGAGCAGGTAGATCCTCATTGGTGGTAGCTTGGGCTTCTGTGATTGTAGGGTAGTTTCCATGTTGTCGGAAAGGTACTCGTCGGAATCATCAGAATTGTAGTCATTGAGGTTGAGACGCTCCATGGGATCACCCTCAGGTTCTTCGGCGATACGAACCATGAGGATTTCACGGCAAAGGTCTTAAACTTCTTGGTCTTGTTTGCTTGAGGACGGACCTAGAGGAGTGCTCTGTTGGTAGGGCAGATTCGCTGGCTGTGAGCCAGAAGCGTTGGGGTCTTGTGCCTTTTTGAGATGCACTGTCCGTCCTTGCGGCGTTGTATATATAATCAAGTTAGGGAGGGAGTCCTAATCGGACTTGAGATTCTTAGCCGAGTTGGACTCAACTTGTTTACTGTACTAGATTAGGTCGTCCAACTGTTCCTCCAGATCAGAAGAGTACTCGAATTCGGAGTCGGTTAGCCCACCGATTTTTGAGTATGTATGCTTTGGGTGAGCGAGAAGCGGTATGCCCATCTCTACATGGAGGGCGTTCTTGTTCATCCAGTGTAGCCATGATTGAGTAGGAGTTAGCCCCTCAGGCTCCTTAATCCAGGGTTTGTCATAGATTGAGTCACTGGATTGTTCTGGAGCCTTGGTTTTTCACTTTTTAAGATTGGCCAGTTCCCAAAGAGCATCGGTGTGTTTGGGTGGGCTGGCCATAGCGTCCATGAACAGCTCGATGTTGTCTGACCATTCTTCGAGATCGTCGAACGGTTCAAAGTTCTCGAGACCGTTCATGAAGTGATCAAAGTCCTGATCGAATTTGGACTCGACTGGTTTCGGGGTCCGAGTGTGAGCAGGTTTCAGTGAAGGGCTCTGAGGTATCCTGGAGATAGACGGTCCCATCCGAACAAGCTGGGGGTTTGACTCACCAGCTCCCCCGCAGATTCCTCCTCCCGCTTTCTGAGTGCTTTGTTTTGCAGAGTGCTTTCAGCCATCTTAATGCAGTCAGCAAGCTTCGAACTCACCCGATCGATCCCTAAGAGCATATCGCCCGTCCTTTTCTGGGGTGGGTTTAATGCTTTGGGGATCTTCCGTGACGTAGATGGGCTGAGAATAGTTTCTGCAAGTTTGATGCAGCCCTTGATTGACCGTGAAACTTGATCTACTCCAGTGAGTAGTTCTAAGTTTTTGATCTTAGGGCGTTTGATCGTCTTGAGATGAGCCAGGTATTTTCCAAGAGTTTTGGAAAAGTGAGGCTTTTCGGAATCAGGATTTGTGTCGAACTCGACAAAACCAAGAGTTCAGTTTTGAGTTGTCATGTTTCCCGGGTTGTCCAAGTCGAGTTTGGGTAGAACTCTTTTCTCGTCGAGATCCGCGGACTCGCGGATGTCGGCGAGTTGGGAGCGGGTTTTCGATTTAGGCGAGTTAGGCATGACAAGGTGGCTAGAGAAGCCTCCCGTTCCGTCAGCCGTGTATGCCCAAGAACCGAAAATGAGGGTTGTTCCTTCCGGCATGTCATTGACGTCACTTGATCCGGCCATCGAATTCGTTGGTGAACTCGCCGAATCCACTACCTGACGCGCCTGCTATCGGTGTTTACCGCCAAGCCTGCTCAGGGATACCCATAGCAGTAGGGTTTGTAGGTAGGGATCGACTGCTCTAGAACTCGATGGTACAAGGAACACAAAGATTTAGACAGGTTCAGGCTGCGAGTTTGTGTAATACCCTATGTCCTGTGTGGTTTGTATTGCCTTAGCTGTTGATGATCGTTTGGAGGGGGTCCCTGCCCGCCCTTATATATCCGGGGGGACGGGTTACATGAAAAGTCCTAGCCGAGTACAGTTGGAGTCCTACTACAACAAGATCGGGTAGTTTCCTTTGTACTGCCACTAGTTCTATGCCTAATCGGGTAGTTACAAGAGAGGTAAGGTACATCTATAAGCTATTCCTTACTCTAGAACATTCTATGCCTATGAGCAGTCCCGCTGCCCCGGGTCTGACACCGACTACCACAACAGTTCTATGGGGTGGAACACACTTTCTAGCTAACACTAAGCCCGGACACCACGTCTGTACTCGGTGTTAGGATTTCTCTTGTCGCGAACAAGAGAAATCCCCATCAACCTAGACCACTAACTTGAGATACTCTAGTCCGGGCGAGAAAACCCGTAAGGTAAGATCCCGATAAATAAGATGGGTACAAAGCCTAAGCTGGAGAATTACTTCCGCACACAAGTAAGATAACTTGGAAAGATAAATGAATGCAAAAAGTAAAGCTGACTCGAAAAGATAAAAAAGATAACTTATATTGATAATTGTCAAAGGAAAAGATACAAGAGCTTATACCCGACTTCCGATGATGACTCCGGAACCCCGAGACAAGCTCGACTCGACTCTAACTCCCAGACTACCTAACCTACTCTAGAAACTAAGAATGAGAGAAGAGAGCTCCTTTTTGGTGTGACTTGAGAGTGAGGGTGTTGCTCTCTATTTATAGTGCTCCAAGGTCAGAATTTGGGCTAGCGTCAGTTGCACGCAGTTGTGGCAGTTGTGCTTAACTTCCACACCAAAACTGAGCTTGATACGCCGCAAAGTGGGACCGACCGGCCTCCCCTAGGCTGGCCGGCCTGGGGATCCCACCATCTGGCCACTGACTTTTTGTGGACGGCTTGGATTGTCTCCTGGAAGTCGGTAGAAGAGGATTGGGTCCAAAGCACGTGATTGCTAGGCCGGCCGGCCTCCCCTAGGCCGGCCAGCCTGGGTTTGGCTCCTCTCGGCCCTCCGTTCCACCGACGCATCAATCAACGGTTGCACATTCTTGCTCAAGGCGTATTAGGTCTTGAAACTGCGTTTGGACACTGAAAGTGGACCCAATCTTCCATTGCTCAATGTAACACCCCAATTTAATTTTCCTAGTTAATAGTAAATTTAATTGGTTTTATTTAATTTTCTAGGATTTAATTTGCCTAGCCTTGCATTTATAATTTATTTTGGCTCCATAAAGTAATTAAAATTTATTTTAGGGCTAACTTGTTTGTGCATTCATGCTGGTGCATTGTTTTATTTGTTTGAGTGTTAGGGTTGGATTCAAATTCAAGTTTGAATTCAAATTAATTTGGGTGTAGTTTGGAAAAAAAAAGAGGGAGCAACCCTATTCAAACCAGCAGCAAACCCAGCCCAGCCCAGCGGTCTCCTCCTGCGCGCAGCCCGCTTCTCCGATTAGGCCCAGCAAGCGCCGAGCCCACCTGCAGTCTTACTCACGCCAAACTCAGCGGAGCAGCGTAGCCCGCCCGACCGTTGGCCCCACTGCCCGGTCTCAGCAGCCGCGCACACAGCTCTCCCTGCGCCCCACCAGTCAGCCGCTCTCCCGCCAGCTCTTTCGCGCGAACGCCTTTTCCACCTGCCACCCTAACCCCGCTTGTCAGCCAGCAGCGTTAGCGCCTCCTCCGCGTCAATACACCCCGCCTGGCACCTTTCTCTCGGACCCCACACGGTCGCGACGCAGTTCCCCCACGCCAGCCTGCTTTCCACGTCGCTGCACGCACATCGGGCCCGCATGCTAGCTGCTCGCCCACGCGCCCAGCCCAGTGCCCGCTCCCACCTCTCCCGCACGGCCCACGCCATGGCCTGCCTCCGCCGCTCGCGCGCGTCACGCCTCTGACACGCTGGCCCCACGCGTCAGCCCGTTCCCCGCTCGCTCGCGCAGCGTCCGCTCGCCCACCCGTCGCCCGCTGACTAGCCTGGCCCACCTGGCAGCTTCTTCTCCCCCCCCCCCCGCAGCGCAACGCCCGCGCCATCACGCCCGAGATCCCCGGCCACGATCCCCGGCGGACCTTCCTTTCCGAGCCCATGCCGAGATACTCGGCCAGCCCCTTTAAACCACCCCGCGACCCCCTGCGCCCTCACCCTCCCCGCTAGAGCCGCCCCAAACCTCGGTTCCACCCCCCGCGACCTCCGCGCCAGAGCAGAGCCCCACGCCGCAGTGGCCTCGCTGCTCCGGCACGCCTCAGCCTTTCCAGAAGCGCGCAGCAGCCATGCCCCGTGCCCAGGACCGCCACCGAAGCTCCCAGCCCCGACTTCAATCCGACCACGCCGGAATTGAGCCAAGAACCGAACGCCGGTGAGTAGCTCCGCCGTTCGATTTCTCGCCGCCGGCGATCCCCGACCTCCCCTGACCCTTGGAACCCCCTCGCAGTTCGATGTCGAAGCCTCGCGAGGGATCCAGGAACCCGAAAATGCCCCGCAGCGCCTCGTCCCCGAGTCGACGCCGCTGCACGTCCTTCCTGCTCGAACCCGAGCCCCGGTGAGCATCAGCGCCTACTCCTAATCCTGTTACGCTAGATAAGGTAGCCTGTAACCCAGCCTAGTGACCGGAACATCGTGCGCCGGTGCTCCGCCACCGCGCACGCCATAGCTCCGCCGTGGTGGAACCTCCGCAGTCTCTCCCAGCCCTATGCCGGCCGGGTTTTGGTGTGCCTTTGCATTGCGCACACGCACGAGTCCCTTTCACCCAGTTTTCCGCACGAGCGCAACCCAAACGCCCTGCACCGGCGAGCATGGCCATCGCAGAGCCGCTTAGCCGCGTTCCCGCACCGCCATGTACCCTATAGCCCCACACCAGTGGTCCCAGTGGTTTACGCATGCCGCTCCCATGCTCCTGGGCCAAACCGCTGCTTGAATCGAGCCCCGGAGCACCATATTAGGCCAAGTCCGGTGAGGAATCGACGAGCGCCGCCACGGAAACCTCAAGTCCGGCTACTCGCGCCGCCGCCCGCGCGCCCAAACGCCCTGAACCGCCTGATCCGAAACTGACGCGAGATTAGATCCAGATCGGGATAGGTCCGGATCGTTGGATCTAGATCCGACGGTCCATATGCAAGGATACCGTTTCGGCCTGGAGTTTTGTTTAAGACCCCCCCATCTTTCTTAGATTTAACCCGCGGTCCATCTGTATAGAAAACAAATTGCAGTGAGGCCCAGTTTTTAACGTTTTAGCCCCCGAGTTTTACCAGAATAGAACCCGCAGTCCACACTTGACGTTTTTGCGAGTTAGACCCCAGAGTTTTAGTTTAATTACATTTAGGCCCTCAGTTTTTGCAGAAAACCCCCTGGAATTTAGTTTTTCTCGCAGAAAAGCCCTTGGAACTTGTTTTTGGCCTAGATTATGCGTTTTAGCTCCGTTTTAAGTGTTCTTTATGTCCACGCGATTGTTGTAATGCATAGAATAGTTCTAGACTAGTTTTGTGCGCTGTTTTCATGTATTGTTGTATTGTTTCTTAGTTTTTGCTATTGTTTGCATGTATGTATATGTTGTGGACTTGTTTTGGCGTTACGATCGTGAGTAGACGTTGAGCTACCGGAGAAGCATCAGTACCAGTACCAGGAGCCATCTTCTGAGCAGTTTGAGCAGCAGGAGAACTTTTGAGGAAGGCAAGTATAACATGAACAACCTATCATCCTTAATACATTTTCATACTGCATTTTAATACTGTATGCCTATAAGGATTTCCTAGCCACTTTATATCCTTTATATATATCCTTTGGGTTGCATTATGATTAGTTGTGCTAGGTGCCGCGCTATAACACACTCTGGTCCTTTTTAATTAATTTGATTAATGGTTTACTTGAACTTAATTCTGAGAGTGGCCCTCTGTGTGGATGAGTGGCTCACGTCTCGTTAAAAGATGGTTTTTTGTAAAAACATGGTTTAGGGGGCCAGCACGGTGCTTAGTGCTTGGTTGGCCACTCTCCATAAGGACTAGTTCATAGAGCGACAACCTGGGACAACAGCGCTACCACAAGGCTAGAATGGGATAGACTTGGCTTACTAATTAGGTCTTTTTGGTTTGGAGTAACTTACCTGCGGGGCAAGAGTAGTAAGCTTCAATGGTCCCTGCTCCTCCGGCTGGTCTGTGCTTGGTTTGCGCACCTGTGCTTGTACCCCCGGAGGTGGGCCCCATCATCGCTGACCTAACTCTCGCGGTTACGCCTTACCAACGAGATTCTTTGTAACGGCCTCGTAGTGAGTCGCTAGTCATCTCACCTAAGGAAGTGTGATGAACAACTGGCGTAGCTCACGACTTGTGGGTAAAGATGTGCAACCTCTGCAGAGTGTAAAACTGGTATACTAGCCGTGCTCATGGTTATGAGCGGCCCAAATCCTCCTTTTGATTAGTGGGGTTAGCCCCTTCCGACGAGGGGGTGCCTCTCGGGGTTACCTTGGTGGTTTTGGTTTGGTTCTCAGTAGTAGTATGATTAATTCTGATTAAGTATTATGTAACTGGGATAATGGTAATTCATCAACGCGTAGTAAATAGCTTTAATAAAATTTTGCCAAGACTTAAAAGCTAATGCAGTCAGTCAGCCAGCCTAGAGCCTCATAGTTTGTGTTATACTTGTTGAGTACAAGTTGTGTACTCACTCTTGCCTCTTCTCTACTTTTTCCTCTTGGATACGCTACTGCTGCTCAGTTCCTGCCGACACGAGGGAGTTCGTCCAGCGCTACCAGGACTACGAGGACTTCTAGGCGTTCGTCTCCCAGTCAACGTCCCTGTGGCGCCCTGCTCAGCTTCGGAGACCTTTTATCGTATTTGTACTTCGCTTCCGCTGTATCAGACATTTTTGTCATTAATGTAATAAATAACATTCGTATTTCGATTTATTATATCTTATTCGTTATATGTGCTGTGATATACTGTTCATTCTGTTGTATATACGTGTGACTTGATCCTGGCACATATATGATTGCTCGGTTTATGTTCTTTTATAAACCGGGTGTTACAGAGTGGTATCAGAGCCGTATCGACTGTAGGACGAAGCCTAGATAGAACTGGTCGAGTTTTAGGACTTCTTCTCTCCAATCCTTGCCTGCTGAAACTATTTTACTATTATACCCCTTGACTTCTATGACTTTTGCCCGTCTTGCCTTGATTTCTCTATCTGAAGAATAGTTTTCGTAGATTTTGACCTGAACCAATCATCTGACCACCATGAGTATAAACTAGGTGACCCTTTTATAATAATACGATAGCACGTTCTGCGACGTGTTGTGTTAGTCGAGTCTTTTGCTAAACTCGGCTAAGTTGTGAAATTGTATGCTTGTTATTATGCTACATGCTTGATTTGGATTTTTGGTTGATTGCATAGTTTAGAAGTTAAATTTGTTTAAAGAAAATAACTCTTATGTTAAGTTAACTAATTAATGAAATGAGTTAGATCGTTGGGGGTAAAACCATCCACTCTATCCTCTCTACCTTATCATGCTTTGGGTTTCTGTCTTGTTGAGAAGAAGGATAGCGCGAAGAGAAGGTGATATCCAGAGACTCACCGACGAGGACGTCGGTTTCTGTAAGGGGTAGGGATGTGACACCCCGGCCTACAAATAGTACAATAGAAGTTGAGAATCTCTCCGATGAAACAGAAGAATTATGCTCTAGTTCCTTTTTCCCGGATTTATGTGACATTTATCTGGAGTTATCAGCAGTAATGCCTGAGCAGTGTTATCTAAATAGGATAGAACCTTAAATAATGGAGTTTTTCTCTCTTCCTTGACCTTACCCATCTGTGTTTTCTTTTGCCCCAGCTCAGATGTCGGCAGAACAAAAAGACCTTGGAGACAGTGCAATGGGTGATGGTGAGAAAACTTGCCAGTGTTGCCAATTCTATGGTGTTCCTTGTCGTCAAGTTCGTGCAACTGAAGATGAAGCTACAACTAGGAGGAACCAGAGGTTGTTCTCCAGTACAAAGAGGAAGAGGTCTCATCAAGAGCAGCTAGCAGATGATTCCCTTTTCCTCGATAATCCATCGGTCGAGGAGCTACAGACCATCCAGAAGAGAAAGGATCATGAATGCTCTAGAGATACACAGGTCAAGAACCAAGCACTCTATGATTATGTTGATGAGTTGACTATCACTATGAATGTGATCCAGCCACACGGCCGCAAGGAGTCCAAAGAGAAAGCAGCAGAAATGATGCAAGATGTGATGCTAAGTTCACATGGAGGTCAACCAAGTGGCGCCATTCACCACCACCGCATGTGCTACAAATGCGGGCAAAAAGGTCATTATGCCAAAAGTTATCCAGTACCTCAGGCTCCACGGCAGGCAGGACAGCAGGGGCGCCCAGCCCAACCCAGGGCACCACGACAGGGGAAGCTGAACTACGTGACGGCCGAGTCAGCGGCCGAGGCTCCTAACGTGGTTATTGGTACATTCATGGTCAACTCTTATCCAGCTACGGTGCTTTTCGATACCGGTGCTACTCATTCCTTCATTTCCAAGTCATTTGCCGAGCAGCACCATATACCAGTTTCGTGTATGAGGACAGCTATGGTAGTTACCTCACCTGGGGACCAGATAGACACATGCTCTATATGCTCCAGAGTTAGTATTGTCATAAGGGGGGCAGAGTTCCGCACCGGTTTGATCGCCATTGATTCCTCAGGGATAGATGTGATTTTGGGCATGGAGACCCTTACCAGATGGGGAGTCCGTATTGATTATGCTCAGCAGACCGTTCACTTGTCAGAAGAAGGAAGAGGAGTTGATGAGGACCTATCCGAATCTCTTTGCTAGCCAACCCAGAATCTCGAGACGAGATTCCTGTAAGGGGGTAGGATTTGTAACACCCCAATTTAATTTTCCTAGTTAATAGTAAATTTAATTGGTTTTATTTAATTTTCTAGGATTTAATTTGCCTAGCCTTGCATTTATAATTTATTTTGGCTCCATAAAGTAATTAAAATTTATTTTAGGGCTAACTTGTTTGTGCATTCATGCTGGTGCATTGTTTTATTTGTTTGAGTGTTAGGGTTGGATTCAAATTCAAGTTTGAATTCAAATTAATTTGGGTGTAGTTTGGAAAAGAAAAAGAGGGAGCAACCCTGTTCAAACCAGCAGCAAACCCAGCCCAGCCCAGCGGTCTCCTCCTGCGCGCAGCCCGCTTCTCCGATTAGGCGCAGCAAGCGCCGAGCCCACCTGCAGTCTTACTCGCGCCAAACTCAGCGGAGCAGCGTAGCGTGCCCGACCGTTGGCCCCACTGCCCGGTCTCAGCAGCCGCGCACACAGCTCTCCCTGCGTCCCACCAGTCAGCCGCTCTCCCGCCAGCTCTTTCGCGCGAATGCCTTACACACCTGCCACCCTGACCCCGCTTGTCAGCCAGCAGCGTCAGCGCCTCCTCCGCGTCAATACTCCCCACCTGGCACCTTTCTCTCGGACCCCACACGGTCGCGACGCAGTTCCCCCACGCCAGCCCGCTTTCCACATCGCTGCACGCACATCGGGCCCGCATGCTAGCTGCTCGCCCACGCGCCCAGCCTAGCGCCCGCTCCCACCTCTCCCGCACGGCCCACACCATGGCCTGCCTCCGCCGCTCACGCGCGTCCCGCCTCTGACACGCTGGCCCCACGCGTCAGCCCGTTCCCCGCTCGCTCGCGCAGCGTCCGCTCGCCCGCCCGTCGCCCGCTGACCAGCCTGGCCCACCTAGCAGCTTCTTCTTCCTCCCCCCCCCCCCCCCGCAGCGCAACGCCCGCGCCATCACGCCCGAGATCCCCGGCCACGATCCCCAGCGGACCTTCCTTTCCGAGCCCACGCCGAGGTCCTCGGCCAGCCCCTTTAAACCACCCTGCGACCCCCTGCGCCCTCACCCTCCCCGCTAGAGCTGCCCCAAACCTCGGTTCCACCCCCCCCCCCCCCCCCCGCGACCTCCGTGCCAGAGCAGAGCCCCACGCCGCCGTGGCCTCGCTGCTCCGCCACGCCTCAGCGTTTCCAGAAGCGCGCAGCAGCCACGCCCCGTGCCCAGGACCGCCACTGAAGCTCCCAGCCCCGACTTCAATCCGACCACGCCGGAATTGCGCCAAGAACCGAACGCCGGTGAGTAGCTCCGCCGTTCGATTTCTCACCGCCGGCGATCCCCGACCTCCCCTGACCCTTGGAACCCCCTCGCAGTTCGACGTCGAAGCCTCGCGAGGGATCCAGGAACCCGAAAATGCCCCGCAGCGCCTCGTCCCCGAGTTCCGCCCGTGCGCCGCCGCCGGTCCACGACGTCGACGCCGCTGCACGTCCTTCCTGCTCGAACCTGAGCCCCGGTGAGCATCAGCGCCTACTCCTGATCCTGTTACGCTAGATAAGGTAGCCTGTAACCCAGCCTAGTGACCGGAACATCGTGCGCCGGTGCTCCGCCACCGCGCACGCCATAGCTCCGCCGTGGTGGAACCTCCGCAGTCTCTCCCAGCCCCACGCCGACCGGGTTTCGGTGTGCCTTTGCATTGCGCACGCGCACGAGTCCCTTTCACCCAGTTTTCCGCACGAACGCAACCCAAACGCCCTGCGCCGGCAAGCACGGCCATCGCAGAGCCGTTTGGCCGCGTTCCCGCACCGCCATGTACCCTGTAGCCCCACACCAGTGGTCCCAGTGGTTTACGCATGCCGTTCCCATGCTCCTGGGCCAAACTGCTGCTTGAATCGAGCCCCGGAGCACCATATTAGGCCAAGTCCGGCGAGGAATCGATGAGCGCCGCCACAGAAACCTCAAGTCCGGCGACTCGCGCCGCCACCCGCGCGCCCAAACGCCCTGAACCGCCCGATCCGAAACTGACGCGTGAGATTAGATCCAGATCGGGATAGGTCCGGATCGTTGGATCTAGATCCGACGGTCCATATGCGAGGATACCGTTTCGGCCTGGAGTTTTGTTAAAGACCCCCCTATCTTTCTTAGATTTAACCCGCGGTCCATCTGTATAGAAAACAAATTGCAGTGAGGCCCAGTTTTTAACGTTTTAGCCCCCGAGTTTTACCAGAATAGAACCCGCAGTCCACACTTGACGTTTTTGCGAGTTAGACCCCAGAGTTTTAGTTTAATTATGTTTAGGCCCTCGGTTTTTGCAGAAAACCCCCTGGAACTTAGTTTTTCTCGCAGAAAAGCCCCTGGAACTTGTTTTTGGCCTAGATTATGCGTTTTAGCTCCGTTTTAAGCGTTCTTTATGTCCACGCGATCGTTGTAACGCATAGAATAGTTCTAGACTAGTTTTGTGCGCTGTTTTCATGTATTGTTGTATTGTTTCTTAGTTTTTCCTATTGTTTGCATGTATGTATATGTTGTGGACTTGTTTTGGCGTTGCGATCGTGAGTAGACGTTGAGCTACCGGAGAAGCATCAGTACCAGTACCAGGAGCCATCTTCTGAGCAGTTTGAGCAGCAGGAGAACTTTTGAGGAAGGCAAGTATAACATGAACAACCTATCATCTTTAAATATATTTTCATACTGCATTTTAATACTGTATGCCTACAAGGATTTCCTAGCCACTTTATATCCTTTATATATATCCTTTGGGTTGCATTATGATTAGTTGTGCTAGGTGCCGCGCTATAACACACTCTGGTCCTTTTTAATTAATTTGATTAATGGTTTACTTGAACTTAATTCTGAGAGTGGCCCTCTGTGTGGATGAGTGGCTCACGTCTCGTTAAAAGATGGTTTTTTGTAGAAACATGGTTTAGGGGGCCAGCACGGTGCTTAGTGCTTGGTTGGCCACTCTCCATAAGGACCGGTTCATAGAGCGACAACCTGGGACAACAGCGCTACCACAAGGCTAGAATGGGATAGACTTGGCTTACTAATTAGGTCTTTTTGGTTTGGAGTAACTTACCTGCGGGGCAAGAGTAGTAAGCTTCAATGGTCCCTGCTCCTCCGGCTGGTCTGTGCTTGGTTTGCGCACCTGTGCTTGTACCCCCGGAGGTGGGCCCCATCGTCGCTGACCTAACTCTGGCGGTTACGCCTTACCAACGAGATTCTTTGTAACGGCCTCGTAGTGAGTCGCTAGTCATCTCACCTAAGGAAGTGTGATGAACAACTAGCGTAGCTCACGACTTGTGGGTAAAGATGTGCAACCTCTGCAGAGTGTAAAACTGGTATACTAGCCGTGCTCACGGTTATGAGCGGCCCAGATCCTCCTTTTGATTAGTGGGGTTAGCCCCTTCCGACGAGGGGGTGCATCTCGGGGTTACCTTGGTGGTTTTGGTTTGGTTCTCAGTAGTAGTATGATTAATTCTGATTAAGTATTATGTAACTGGGATAATGGTAATTCATCAACTCGTAGTAAATAGCTTTAATAAAATTTTGCCAAGACTTAAAAGCTAATGCAGTCAATCAGCCAGCCTAGAGCCTCATAGTTTGTGTTATACTTGTTGAGTACAAGTTGTGTACTCACTCTTGCCTCTTCTCTACTTTTTCCTCTTGGATACGCTACTGCTGCTCAGTTCCTGCCGACACGAGGGAGTTCGTCCAGCGCTACCAGGACTACGAGGACTTTTAGGCGTTCGTCTCCCAGTCGACGTCCCTGTGGAGCCCTGCTCAGCTTCGGAGACCTTTTATCGTATTTGTACTTCGCTTCCGCTGTATCAGACATTTTTGTCATTAATGTAATAAATAACATTCGTATTTCGATTTATTATATCTTATTCGTGATATGTGCTGTGATATACTGTTCATTCTGTTGTATATACATGTGACTTGATCCTGGCACGTATATGATTGCTCGGTTTATGTTCTTTTATAAACCGGGTGTTACACTCAAGCCTTTCAGTCTTTGTTTGTGAATTTTGGATGGAACCAAGTTGGATTGGCTTGAATTTGTGCTCATGATCACTCTGGCAAAGTTTTGTGGCATGGTATGTTGAGGTGCCAGGCTGGCCGGCCTAGGGTAGGCCGGTCGGCCTGGTATTTTGTCCAATTTTCCTAATTTTTGGTACACTAGTTCCTGCGACCACAACTCATCCAAAATTTGTTGCACTTGTTAGAAATAAGCAAAATATGTATGGAACATGGTGTAAAGCTTATATTATTCCCGAGAAGTTGACGGTCAAAAGAGGAAATAATGGCCGTCAACAGCCGCCAACAGCCCTACGAAAACACCAACCCGAACGTGGTGGAATACAAACGCCTGGTCGGAGCTGTCACCTCTAGGGCTACCACAACTATCCGTGGGATTGGACGCAACCTCAGGTAACCAATAGTATAGACGTGTCTACACTATCGATTACTACTCTAGCCACATATGAAAACCAGAGCATTCGGTCGAATGGAGATCCCGTGCTAAAATATAAACACTACACTTAACCATGCTTAACTAACGCACTAAGGTATGAAATAGATAACCATGAAGACATTTCAGTAAATAGAGAAGATGAATATAAAGCACTTGAGTCTTACAAAGGGCCGAGGCAAGATTTGCCAGACCTCCGAGGGCTCTTCCAGAACTTTGTACTACTCTCCCTAACTCCCAACTCCAGCTAGTACTACACTACTACATCTTTGGAATGGTGGTGTTGCTCCTTGCTGGTGTGTTGAAAGGGGGTGAGGGAGGCCCTATTTATAGTGCTAGAGGTTGGTTCCTGCCATCAATAAATATGGAAACGCTTGCAACCGACCTTGGGAGGATAAGAACAACCTTCCCGCCAAAATGCACCTGGATGGGAGGTGGTCCAAGTTCGGCCGACCCATGGGGTCGACCGGCCCCACCTCGCCACCTTTGGCCATCGCCTTCACGTGGGTCACTACTAGGTGGCTCCCCTTCTCTGATACGTCGGTGCCGGGGCTTGGTTGGTCGGTTTGCTCTGTCATGTGGGCCTCTTTTGGATGTGTAACGTAGGACATGATCTTCTGTGGTTTCTCCTATGTATTCTTCGTGTTTTCTTGTTATTCCCGACTTGTGTCACTGCAATCAACAATTCACCAACACTCATGGAATTTGTTAGAAATAACTCCTACCACTACCGTTGATGTTCATTCTTCATGTTTTTATGCAGGAGTTGACGGCATATATTTTGCACTTAAGGGCCGTCAACAAGCTCCCCCACGCTTATTCTTTTCTTGTCCTCGAGCAAAGTCATATGTAACTATAAAGCATGACTTCAAAAGATGTGATGCTAGCATAAAAGTTATTCCGTGTCATTCCTCATACCTTTGGATTTGTTTAAGTGTCTACCATGTCGCCTTGAGCGGTTGAGAAGTGGAATGGCTTTAGACACCCAGGCATCACTACCCAACTATGAAGCATACTTGGAGTTTTATAATTTTTTTTTGCAAATCAAAACATAGCTCGAATTTCTCCTCAAATGGTACTCTCAAATCGCTCAATGGTGTTTTCACCCTCACCAAGGCTTTGATAATTTGTCTTTTTTTCTTACTTCTAAATGGCATATGTGGAGCTCTAGGTAGGGAAAGAGTAAGGCATACTTGCATTGTATATATTGCTAAGTCAAACAATGGACCCATGGAGAAATATGTCATACTCTTAGATAAAGTTGTGCATGTGTGTGGGTCTAGGTGGAGTATTTGGTGGCTAATGTAATTCTACTATGCTTATTAAAAGGTATCTATCTCTTCATTGGCACTTGGAAAAATTTTGTGAGAACATGGTCTATCTTTATTCTCATCTTTTTCGTTCTCTTTCTCTTTCTTCTTTTTCTTTCTTTCTTTTTTTTTCTTTCTTCCTCCTTTTTTTTGATAGCCTCATATCCTCGATGTAACCTTTTGATGAGAGAGGTGTCATACATCAATATGGAGTTTTCATTATGTGGATGGATGGGTGTTTGCTTACTTCTAGTGTAGAAGCATAGCATATGGTGGAAATATGTACATGATATTGATCATAGGAGTATGAAAGTGAATCTCACTAAGGGTCACAACAATTTGACAAAGCTCAATGAGATAGTAAGTTGCATATGTGGAAGGTTTGCAATGAAATCAACATATGGCTTTGGATAGGAATTTCATACATCGAGGAACTTTATTTTATTTTTGTATTTTCAAAATTAAATACTCCGGATATCAAGCATCACATAGGAGAAGATCATAGCAACTCTATTTAACCATATCATAGCTCACAACAACTTAGATTTGTATCATGCTTTTGCTACCCACAAGTTTGAAGCTTAAGGTTTGAACTATAGTCAACAAACTCAAAACTAGGGAGAGCACGAAGTTGTAACTAAGCATATGAGGGAAATTAATAGAGCAACTATTCATCATCTCAACAAGGAAAACTCAAACCATGCTTACTACACATATTAAGGAAATATTTTTGGTATTTTCTATGTTTTGCAAATTTTTATTGGTTTTTAGTTATGCAAATTTTTATGGCTTTTCTGGGTTTTGCAAATTTTTATTTGGTTTCATGTAAGATTTGAAAAGTGGTAAACATACATGATATAAGTTAGCTCTCGTGGGGGTCCTCCCCAAGCTAGCTTCAGGCTCACTACTGCTGGTCGGGGTTGAAACCCGTCCAACGGTAGTTGGTCCTCCACTTCTCCTGGTGCTGCAGCTGCCTCTGCTCCATGTCATGGAGTCTTTTGCTGGTGTGACGCTGCCATGCTTGGGTTGTCTCAATATGTTGGTGCAGCGTTTCTTGAGTGTTGTCGTTCTGCACTTGCAACTCGTCTAGTTGCTGGGTGATGGCTCCGAACTTGCCGGACGTGGTCGTCCGCCTAGTGAGGCTCGGGGCTCCGCTGGAGCTGGAGCTGGTGGACTGGCGGATTGGAGCCTGCCGTGCCCACTAATCAGTGCTAGCGCTATGCCAAGACGAACCACCTGCCTCATGCTTATATGAGGTCTGAGGCTACTTAGGTGGTGGTGTCGGCAGTGGCGAATCTAGATTTTGTATTTAGGGGGCTTATCTTTCTCTTCTTCTTTCTTCCCCCTCTCTTTTTTTTCTTCTCCTTCCTCATTTTCCTCTTTCTCTTCTTGATTCATGGTTGAAAATTAAGGGGGGGGCTTTGGGGGTGCTCCATGGGTTGCATAGGAGTAGGGGGCTGGAGCACCCCCCTAGCTCCACTGCTGGGTGTCGGTTCTACTCCTCTTCTGGCCCTGCTTCTTGTCATCCTGCCAGGCAAACCAGAAGTGCTATGCCTATGGCCCCCCTCTCTCGGAACGAGAAGGATGGTTAGCGAACAACAATTATACAAATGGAATTCCGCATTGGGTAGCGAAATCTCATTTGTATAACCCATGAAGATGAAAATCAAAGAGCCATCCGGGCCTTTCTTGAGTGTATGACCTGGCATCAAGTAAGCCTCGTCGATATATGCGAGGTCACCTTCAATGAAAGGAATAGAATTCCCCTCTAAGGCACCGACACATGTAGCAATACGAGTAATCAATGAAGTACACTCAATAGGACCCGTCATCTTGAAATTTGAAAGCCATTGCTTAACCAAAGCTTGTGCGGGGACGATTTCGATCTTGTTGATCACGGTGTATAGTATGAGCAACTCGTTGTTGCGCATGGGTCGGACGTCATCTCTTGGAAAGAGTGTGATGGCTAACCATTTGTGTATCAAACGAAGAGTTGGATTGTGTATGTCGTTTCTCTGGGTGCAAACTTGCCAAGGACAACTTGACCCGAAATCTGACCCCAAAACTCATGACGGTTAAAACCGTGGCAAGCTTGTTCAAGCGAAATAATCCAGCGCTTGTTGAAATCGAGGTGGCTAGCAAAAGTTTTCCAAGAAACCAAATATTCTTTCTCAAAAAGTTGAAAGTAAACCTCATTTTCCACCTCCTGAAGAGTGCAAAGAAACTGGATGGTGAGGAGTCGAGAACCGTACTCCTCGATGGGAACGAAGTTGTCCCAACCAATTGCATGCCAAACATTAGCAAAGTCTTTGGACATACCTATTTTTATGAGGAGTTCCAAATCGAAGGCTCGGGTGTGGACGAAGCTTCGGTTCTTGAGGATGGCGTAGCCTTGTCGTTCACGAGCGTCATGCAAGTTGAGGTAGGGAGCGTCATCTTCGTTAATTTCCATGGCCTCGGCTTGCCGCATGGCTTGGGGTAGGCGTCGGTTCGGAAGTGTGAGAGCTCGACCCACCCTGAGAATGGGATGAGCTTCCACCCGTCATCTTCTTGAATGCGCTGAAAACCTTCCGCCCATGCCCTTCATGCTTGGACGAGAACGAACACGTACAACTCGAAACAGGTTATGTTAGTGAAACCGAAATGAACGTGCTTACCCATGAGTTGTTTCTCCTTGAATGTGAACTTTCTTGCAGCAAAGAAATGCGAGAGAGGTTTCTTGAAATCAAATTTGAGCAAAAATCCAATGAAAACCCAAGAGCAAAGTTTGAGAGAGTTTGAGAGAGAGTGAGTGAATGAGAGTTGAGTGTGAGAGCTCAACACCCACCCCTCGGTCTTTATTTAAAGAGCAAATGGTGGGGCACCGTTGAGAGGAGCTGGGCACAATGGCTAGTAGCTGTTGGCAAAAGCTGCCAGGCTCCAACGGTTAGGTGGGATTGGCCGACCCTAGGGTTCCGCCAGCCCCCTGTGGGCCCCTTGGCTGACAGCCATGGCTTAGGTGCTTCCCAATGGCTCTATGTTTGAAAACTTGGGTGCCAGGCCAAACTTTGTCTCGAAAGATGTTCAAATTTATTTTTCAAAGGATTTTAATGCTCAAAAAATATTTTTGGATTTTCATAAAAATAGAAAAAGGTGCTAGAAAAGATTCTAGCATGCAAGGGTGTTTCGAAAATTTAAATATGCAGTGGGAAAAATTCAAAAGTTGAGAAAAGAAAATTAGGCAGAAAATTAAATATGAGATACGTACCAATTTATCTTTGGCAAGGGCTCGTCGTTTTGAGTCTGACAAGCGGGACCTCTTCTTGCTTTGCTTACCATTGTTCATCCCATCTTGAAGAAGTAGACGAAGATGAACTCTCAACCTTACGCCACACCTTCTTCGATCTTCTACATTTGGGTCGTGTGGTCGTAGGTTCTTCAGGCTCGGGTTCTGGTGAACCCCAGAGCGCTTGCCCTCCGCTATCCTGCTGGATCAGGAAGTGCTGCTCCTCCCTGTGCATGAACCTGAAAAACATGTTTTCTTTTCCGGCGCAGAAGCGGATTTCTCCTCTTCCTACGTCGATCCTTGCCCTAGCGGCCCTCAGGAATAGTCGCCCAAAAATGAGCTCGACTCCGAGGTCGCCCTCTATATCCATTACCACAAAATTAGCAAGGATGAAGGAATCTCGCACACAGACTAGGATTTTCTATCCATTCAGGATATCGAATTGTATAATATGTGAGATGCAAGCACATATATGTTGTGGAGAGAGCAGGGTATTGAAGTTTTTCATACATTACCATGGGCATGATGTTCACGCTGGCACCCAGATCACAAAGTGCATGCTCATACTATTGGTCGTAAATTGAGCAGTTGATCATGGGGACCCCTGGGTCTTCTTGAACTGCCGCCACCCGGCAATCCCATGTATCGTTATTTGGTGGGTTGTACCTGACTGCATGGTTAGTGCGGGGAGCCCGCCGGGGAAGGTTGCCCCACCCGGTAGACACCATGTTTTCAGATTCAATGGAGATTCGAGTTGCCCCGGAATCTTCTCGGACTCAGCAGCAAGAATCGCAGCAGTGATTTGAACCATTTGCGTTTCTATCATTTTGTTGAAACTTAGTTGATTTTTTAGAGCAGAAGAAAGAGTTTCAACTTTTGTATTTATATTTTCCAAAATATTATCGTTGGCAGCAAGCTTTTTATTTAAAGATTCATTAATTTTGGCTTGGCCAACGACAAGATCTCTCAAGGAGGGTTGATTTGAATTGAATTTCTAACTGAAATTTGAGTTGAAATTTTTACCTCCTCCTTGGAATGGTGGGCGTGCTTGACCCCACCCTTGGCCTCCTTATGGATGGAACCCATTATTGTTGTTCACGTAGGCTGCATCTTCACGGGTCTCGGGGCAGTCATTCCCCGAGTGTCCACCGTCACCACAAACTTCACACGCTGAGTGCGAGCTCATGGCATGGACGGTAACGAACATCTGTTGTCTGTTCCCTTCATCGTGCTTCTTTAGTAGGAGGTCCATCTTTGAGGCGAGCAAGTCCGTCTCCTTGACGGTATGCATTCCGCCCATGGTTCAAGGTTGGGAATGCTCCTAGTTCCAACCCTGGTTGGAGACCATCTTTTCAATTAAGGCAGTAGCCTTGGCAATTGTGAGGTCCAGATAGGTTCCTCCAGCAGCAGCATCTAAGTGGGCTCTAGATGTAGTCGTTAGCCCATTGTAGAAGCTTTGGAGCACGAGCCACTCGTCCATCCCATGATGAGGACAGGCGAGTATGTACTCTTGAAATCTCTCCCAAGCTTCCGAGATGGATTCCATCCCTGTTTGCTAGAAACTTGAAATTCTTCTGTGCAGGGCATTTGTTTTGCCTAGTCGAAAGAACTTAGCGAGGATGCCGTGGAACATTTGTCCCGTGTTGAAAGGAATTGGGTGCACATAGCCTAAGAGGTGACCGTTGGATCCCTGTCTCCAACAACTCCAAAATTGTTACACCATAAGTGAACAAAGGTCAAAATACGTTTTCTACATGGGAAAGCTTGAAGTTGATAGCCAAAATTAACTTTTTTTATCCATTGCTCGAATAGAAAAACGGACACTGTGGTTGCGTAGAGCTCGACGAGTACATTCCGTTTGACTATTTACATGACGTGTTTGGAGTTCAGATCAACAAGTTATAGTTTTTTTAAAAACTGCTAGGTGGGCGGGCCCAGTGGCCCATGCTACAGTAATGACGTGCTACAGTTTCTGCTCTCAGCACGCTGTCAATCTGTGCAGTTTCTGTTCATGGCAGTTTTTCGTGATTTAGTTGATCTCAAAAAAAAATATTAAAACTTTACATGAGTTGGAGAAGACTTCAAGATCTTTCTGTGGCCGCAAAGAGCACCTCAATCGTATTTAATATGAGGGAGATACAAAAGTTTGAATCTGACTGTTTTTGGGTCTCGTAATTCTGGGCAGTGTCTGTTAACATGAAGTTTAGGAAATCTTAACAGCCGAATTGGACTTTCTGGTAGTTAAAAGAGTTGTATATTGTTTCACGAGATTTCCAAATTGGTAAAGTTCATATTCATATGAATTTTGGAGATTCAGTTACGACTGTTTTAGTAGGACTGTTCTGCAGGATCCGTCAGATTGTCAGATTAAGGTTCACCTCAAGTTTACCCCATGATTATTATTTTTCCTCCAATTTTGAATAACTAGAAAGTTGTAGGTCCTGAAATTTTCTTTCATGTGGAAAAATACCAGAATTTGTTTCCATCAGGATTTAAGTATACAAAAAGAATAAGCTGCAGTGCTGCTATTATGTCTAGTTTGGAGTGTTTGGTGTGAGGACGTTGGGTTCGGGCGTAGGATTGCCTTACTCAATGTATTTATTATGAAGTGTGTTTGTTTTGGTGCTAAGCTATATTTGTGAACAGGTGGTGTACCTTCGGACCGTGCTTAGCTCACGTTCTTTATCTTCGGTGAAGGCAAGTAAACGTAGTGTTGTGGTCTACTCGCTTTAACTTTGTTATTTGAATTGCCTCCACTTAATTTCAGTACCTCACATGAGTCATATGATCTGAAATTGATTTATATATATATATATTGAAGTATTATGTGATCCACTTATGGTTTCACTCTTGAAGTTCGAAACATGAAGTATATGAAGTTCATGCATTGCAATCTTGCATTTGTATCATCATGTTGTATATGCATATGAAGAAACCGTAGCCGGATTGGTGCGGTAAGTACCGGTACAGCAACACACATTGAGATATAGCAGTGTGGTTGCAGCCCTCACTTCTTTCCTTGGGATTTGTGGGTAGAAGAGAAGTCATGCATTGCATTGCACCATTTGCATATGCATTGAGGCATCTTTATGAAGCACTTGTTTATATATCTCTACCTGAAGTTACATTGTCTTTTTATGATACTTCCTTTTATCAAATTATTAATCTGATATTTAATTGAACTGTGATTTGAATAGCTTGGTTAAAGCAGTTTGCTTGCTGAGGTTCTTCCATAAACCTCATATGTTTTTCCCCCTCCGCAGGTTCATGAGTTGGTGGGTGCAGCGTTGGATGGGAGTAGCAGCACGTGTGCACACAGTTGTCTATTTTTGTTGAACAAATGATTATAATAAAATGTTTGGATGTGGAGACTTTGATGTTTTTTTAAATTCTCTCGTGTGGTTCGGTTTGTGAAATGTTTAAGTCTTTGTTAATCTATCTGAACAATTTAAGTTGCTTCCGCGTACTCTGTTTTATGTTTGTGTTGTCGTGTGGTAATTCTCTAGAGGATTATTCTATATTCTTCTGGGGGTTACAGTTGGTAATCAGAGCCCAGGTTATAGGTTCTAGGCTTAAGTTGTTATGCTAAAATTTGACTCACTTTAAAATTTGACACACTTGCACATCTAGGTTGGGGATGGATTTTCTTGTGGTCGCTTTTATGTGTTTTTTTTTGCATGGCTGGTTGTGTATTTATGCATTCAGTTGCTTGTATTGGACTTGTTGCTTGTTTGTGTTATTGATGGTTGTAGCTATGCCTCCTACTACGCGTAGGGGAGGTCGTCGATGTCGTGGTAGTGGCCTGTGAATGTGGACATGGCTGCAATGTTAGCAGAGATGCAAGCGATGCATGTAGAGTTAAATGCTCTTCGTCAGGCTCCTGAGTTGGGGGCTGCTGCTAATGGCCCTGTTCCTGTTGCTCCTAGTGGGGTGGCTACTGGTGGTGGAGAACCAGTAGTACCTCCGCAGCGTCCTTTGGAGTTGAGAGATTGGTGTGGCATGTCACTGGAGAAGTTTGCTGGTACTGGTGCTCCTATTGAGGCAGCAGATTGGCTATCAGCAGTTATTGACAAGCTAGAGTCCTTTCAGGTTCCTGCTTTAGATTGGGTATGTTATGCTCATCAGTTACTGAAGGGTGAGGCTCTTGTGTGGTAGAGGAATGTCCAGTTGTCTCGTCTTGCTGCTCGTGGTCCTATCACTTGGATAGAGTTTGATAGTCAGTTCGAGAGGAGGTTTTACCCTATTGCATTTGTTGATAAGATGAAGACTCAGCTTGAGAGGTGCCATCAGGGCAAGAGGACTGTGGCAGAGTATGAGATGGATTTCAAACAGATTGTGCGCTTTGTTCCTCATGTGGTGCATGATGAGTATGAGAAGGCAAGGATTTTTAGACAGGGTCTGAAGGCTTCTATTCGCCGAGTCTTGCGGGTTTTTGTTTTGGAGGACTTCCACTCAACAGTTGAGAGAGCTTTGGGTGTTGAGGTTCAGGATGATTACACTGAGGAGCTAAGAGGTGGAATTCAGTCTCAGGCCCAGAAGGATCAGAAGGGTCATTCTGGTGGCTCTAGTCAGAAGGACAAGCACCGTCGTCATCATCCTTATAGTGGTAGTTCATCTCAGTCTCGTGCTTCTGGAGGTGGTTCTAGAGATGGCTCTACCCAGTACCGAGCTACTGTCAGGCCAGGATTGGGACTAGTGTGCTTCCGATGTGGTGATGCCCACCGCCGCGCGGATTGTCGGTGGAATGGTCAGTTCTCGAGGTGTGGTAAAGATCACAAGGAGCTGGTATGTAGGAAGAATCCGAATAGCAAGATTATTTGGGAGCCATTATCTTCTTCCTCATCTGGACAGCATGGTACTGCACACATGATGACTGGAGTTTTTTTTTTGGCAGCAGCACAATCTGACGCAGTAGTTTCTACCTGCATCCTTTGTGCCGCAGTATTTACCTACGTCCTCTTCACAGCAGTTCTTACCGGCGCCTCTAGCAGCTCCGATGCTTGGTTCTTCACCAGCACCTGCACCCGGTGGTGCATATTGGCTCTCCCAGTCTCCTACTCCATCAGCTACTATGTGGACACCTACTCCAGCTGGGATTCCTAGGCGTCTACTTCTAGTGGTGTTCAGGGGGGATATACCATGCCCTCAACTGATGGCCGAGACCGTGGTGATGTGGTGACAGGTACTATCTCTGTCGATTCCTTTGATGCATATGTCTTATTTGATTCTGGAGCTAGCTTCTCATTTGTTTTGGAGGGTTTTGTGGTTCGCACTGGTATTTCTGTTCAGGAGATTAGTCAGGCAGTTACAGTCAGTTCTACTAAGGGACCTATCTCTAGTACCTTTGTTTGTCCTGGTTGTCGTATCTCCCTAGCAGATGAGGATTTTGTGGCTAATCTAGTAATTATCCCACTGGATATGTTTGATGTTATACTTGGGATGGACTGGCTTTCTCAGTATCAGGCTGTTATCTCTTGTTTCTGGAAGACAATCTCACTGCAGGCACCTTCAGGGCATGAGGTGGTCTTCCAGGGTAGTACGCCCAAGTTTTCTCTTGCACTGCTTTGCTACATGTTTCCTAGTCGCTGGTTGAGGATGTCAGGTCTTTTGTGGGCTATAACCGAGGTTCATGATGCTACCTTGAGCATTAAGGGTATTCCAGTTGTTTGTCGATATCCGGATGTTTTTCCTGTGGAACTTCCTAGTTTGTCTCTAGAAAGGGAGTCTATCTTTGAGATTAGGTTGGTCCCTAGGACTCAACCTATTTTTAGGTCGCCACATAAAATGGCACGTGTTGAGCAAGTTGAATTGAAGAAGAAGATTGATGAGCTTTTAGCAAAGGGATTTATTAGACCAAGTGTATTTCCTTGGGCAGCTCCTGTAATCTTTGTGGAGAAGAAGGATGGCACCAAGAGGTTGTCTGTTGATTATCGAGGGCTTAATCAGGTGACAATCAAGAATAAGTATCCTTTGCCTCGCATCGATGCTTTATTTGATCAATTGAAGGGTGCCAAGGTTTTCTCCAAGATTGATTTGCAGTCTGGTTATCACCAGTTGAGGATTAAGGAGGAGGACATTGAGAAGACAGCTTTTAGCACAAGGTATGGGCATTATGAATATGTGGTAATGTCTTTTGGTCTAACAAATGCTCCTGCTGTTTTCATGGAAGCTATGAACAGGATGTTGCACCCGTACTTGGATGTATTTGTGGTAGTGTTCATTGATGATATCTTGGTTTATTCAAAAACCGAGGAGGAGCATGAGGTGCATCTTAGTTTGGTCTTGGACAAGCTGAGGGAGTATAAATATTATGCCAAGCTGAAGAAATGTGCATTCTGGATTTCTAAGGTTGCTTTCCTAGGTCATGGTATTAATCAGCATGGTATTACTGTTGATCCGAAGAATGTTGCTTCTGTGGTGGACTGGCAGAGACCAACAACTGTTATAGGGGTTCGAAGTTTTCTTGGTCTTGCTAGATACTATCGTCGGTTTGTCCAGGATTTTTCCACCATTGCAAAGCCGATGACGAAGCTAACAATGAAGGGTGCTCCGTTTGTTTGGACTGACGATTGTGAGGCGAGCTTTCATACTCTGAAGGAGAAGTTGGTGAGTGCTCCTATTTTGGTGTTGCCAGAGAGTGGCAAGCATTTCACAGTGTACACGGATGCCTCCCGTGTCTGTCTTGGTTGTGTGCTCATGCAGGAGGGAAGGGTGATCTCTTATGCTTCCAGGCAGTTGAGAAAGCATGAGGAGAATTATCCTACACATGACATAGAGTTAGCAGCCGTGGTATTTGCATTGAAGATTTGGAGACATTATCTCTATGGTGAGTCGTGTGATATATTTACGATCATCAGAGTCTCAAGTATATTTTCATTCAGAAGGAGTTAAACTTGAGACAGAGGAGGTGGCTTGAGCTGATTAAGGATTATGATTTGACTATCCAGTATCATCCCGGCAAGGCAAATGTTGTTGCAGATGCGCTCAGTAGGATGGATGTTCCTAAGACTTGTATGCCTTTGATAGCTGACTTTGATCGTATGGGTATTTCTCTCTGCTATGCTGGTGTAGCCCGTGAGGAGACTCGGTTGTTGATTCAGTCACCGTTGTGTGAGCAGGTGCGAGTGGCACAATTGCAGGATCGCTTGCTTCAGGCTGTTCGCAAGCGTATTATGGTGGGGAGACCTCGCGAGTTTAGTATGGAGGAGGATGGCACTATTTTTCTTAGAGGTCGTCTTTGTGCACCACAGAAAGCTGCGGTAAAGATGGAGATTTTGAGGGAAGCTCATCGCAGTCCATATACAGTGCACTCTGGTGAGACAAAGATGTATCAGGATTTGAAGCAAAGCTTCTGGTGGAAGCGGATGAGGGTAGATATTGCTAAATATGTGGCTTCTTGTGGTATATGTCAGAAAGTGAAGGCTGAGTATCAAAGGCCAGCTGGATTGCTGAAACCATTGGAGATCCCCATGTGGAAATGGGAGAATATTACCATGGACTTTGTGGTTGGTTTACCTCGTTCCCCTAAGGGTAAGGATGCTATTTGGGTTGTAATTGATAGACTCATGAAGGTTGCCCATTTTATTCCCATGAAGACTACAAATTCTGCTTCAGATTTGGTTCCCTTGTATATCAAGGAAGTGGTAAGATTGCATGGCGTGCCTAAGTCTATTGTTTCTGATCGTGATTCCAAATTTGTATCTAATTTTTGGAAAAGCTTGCATAGTGCTTTGGGCACCGGATTGGATCTCAGCACTGCTTTTCACCCTCAGACGGATGGTCAGTCAGAGCGTACTATTGAGACATTAGAAGACTTGTTGCGATCCTGTGTCCTCTCTTGGAAGGGTAGTTGGGAAGATCACTTACCTCTGGCAGAGTTTGCTTATAATAACAGTTATCAGGCTAGTATCAAAATGGCTCCATATGAAGCATTGTATGGCTGCAGATGTATTTCCCCACTTTGTTGGGATGTCGTAGGTGAGAGGTCTTTGGTTGGTCCAGATTGGGTACAACAGACTCATGTTAAGGTAAGGGAGATCCGTCAGAACTTGTTGACCACTCAGAGTCATCAGAAGAGCTATGCAGATGTTAGACGGAGGGACTTAGAGTTCTCTATTGGTGATGAGGTTCTCCTCAAGGTGTCACCAACAAAAGGTGTTGTTCGTTTTGGCACTAGAGGAAAGCTCAGTTCGAGGTACATTGGACCTTACATGATTACCGCTCGAGTTGGAGCCTTGGCTTATCGTTTGCAGTTGCCTGAGTCGATGAGTGGTGTGCACCCTGTGTTCCATGTACCGATGCTGAGGAAGTATCTAAAGGATCCAGAGCAGAAGATGGATGTTGAGCCATTGATTATTCAGCAGGATTTGACTATGGAGTGTCACCCAGTGCGCATATTGGATTTTTCTGATCGTGTTATGCGGAATAGGACCATCAAGTATGTGAAGGTTCTATGGACTAATCAGTCAGAGCGGGAAGCCACATGGGAATTGGAGGCGCAGATGCGTGAGAAATACCCGGAGCTCTTCGAGCCTGGTAAGTAATTGGTTATTTATATGTGGTTTTTTATCCCAATCATGTGTTAGTGATGCTGAATTCGGGGACGAATTCCTTTAAGGAGGGAAGAATGTAACACCTTAAGTGAACAAAGGTCAAAATATGTTTTCTACATGGGAAAGCGTGAAGTTGATAGCCAAAATTAACATTTTTTATCCATTGCTCGAATGGAAAAACGGACACTGTGGTTGCGTAGAGCTCGACGAGTACATTCCGTTTGACTACTTACATGACGCGTTTGGAGTTCGGATAAAAAAGTTATAGTTTTTTAAAAACTACTAGGCGGGCGGGCCCAGTGGCCCATGCTACAGTAATGATGTGCTACAGTACATTCCCCCTCATAACCCTAGGCTGTCGCCCCTTCCCCTACCTGCGCCGCAATCTTTTGTCATGGATCAAGGACAGAGAGGGGAGAGGGAGAGGAAGAGAAGAGAAGAGAAGGGGGATTAGGGCACGCCGCCGTCCATCGTCGCTGTTCCTCTCCAAAAACCGGTTGGATTTCCTCTCCTCTTTTCGTTTTTCCCCATCTCCATGGCTTCTCCTTGCTGTTCATGGTGGTGCCGTCTTGTGTGGTGTAGCGCAGCGAGGTTGGATGCAAGGAACAAGGGGGAACGGAGTGGAATCGCCATAGTTGTCATCGACATCGCCGTCGCCTTTGAACTTTTCAAGGGGAAACCATAGGTGAGACATGCCCCTGCTGTAGAACTTGTTTCCCTCCTGGTTTTAGAAGTTTTTAGCTCTTGGGAATAGCGGTATTAGTCGCCGTTCAGACTAGGGTGAAGGGTTAACCCTCGTCGCTGTTCTCAGCACGCTGTTAATCTGTGCAGTTTCTGTTCGTGGCAGTTTTTTGTGATTTAGTTGATCTCAAAAAAATATTAAACCTTTACATGAGTTGGAGAAGACTTCAAGATCTTTCCGTGGCCGCAAAGAGCACCTCAATCGTATTTAATATGAGGGAGATACAAAAGTTTGAATCTGACTGTTTTTCAGTCTCGTAATTCTGGGCAGTGTCTGTTAACATGAAGTTTAGGAAATCTTAACGGCCGAATTGGACTTTCTGGTAGTTAAAATAGTTGTATATTGTTTCACAAGATTTCCAAATTGGTAAAGTTCATATTCATATGAATTTTGGTGCTTCAGTTATGACTGTTTTAGTAGGACTGTTCTGCAGGATCCGTCAGATTGTCAGATTAAGGTTCACCTCAAGTTTACCCCATGATTATGATTTTTCATCCAATTTCGGATAACTAGAAAGTTGTAGGTCCTGAAATTTTCTTTCATGTGGAAAAATACCAGAATTGTTTTCCATCAGGATTTAAGTATACAAAAAGAATAAGCTGTAGTGTTGCTGTTATGTCTAGTTTGGAGTGTTTGGTGTGAGGACGTTGGGTTCGGGCGTAGGATTGCCTTACTCGATGCATTTATTATGAAATGTGTTTGTTTTGGTGCTGAGCTATGTTTGTAAACAGGTGGTGCACCTTCGGACCGTGCTTAGCTCACGTTCTTGATCTTCGGTGAAGGCAAGTAAACGTAGCGTTGTGGTCTACTCGCTTTAACTTTGTTATTTGAATCGCCTCCACTTAATTTCATTACCTCACATGAGTCATATGATCTGAAATTGATTTATATATATATATATATATTTGAAGTATTATGTGATCCACTTATGGCTTCACTCTTGAAGTTCGAATCATGAAGTATATGAAGTTCATGCATTGCAATCTTGCATTTGTATCATCATGTTGTATGTGCATATGAAGAAACCGTAGCCGGATTGGTGCGGTAAGTACCGGTACAGCAACACACATTGAGATATAGCAGTGTGGTTGCAGCCCTCACTTCCTTCCTTGGGATTTGTGGGTAGAAGTGAAGTCATGCATTGCATTGCACCATTTGCATATGCATTGAGGCATCTTTTATGAAGCACTTGTTTATATATGTCTACCTGAAGTTACATTGTCTTTTTATGATAGTTCCTTTTATCAAATTATTAATCTGATGTTTAATCGAACTGTGATTTGAATAGCATGGTTAAAATAGTTTGTTTGCTGAGGTTTTTTCATAAACCTCATATGTTTTTCCCCCGCCGCAGGTTCATGAGTTGGTGGGTGCAGCGTTGGATGGGAGTAGCAGCACGTGTGCACACAGTTGTCTATTTTTGTTGAACAAATGATTATAATAAAATGTTTGGATGTGGAGACTTTGATGTTGTTTTAAATTCTCTCGTGTGGTTCGGTTTTTGAAATGTTTAAGTCTTTGTTAATCTATTTGAACGATTTATGTTTCTTCCACGTACTCTATTTTATATTTATGTTGTCATGTGGTAATTCTCCAGAGGATTATTCTGTATTCTTCTGGGGTGTTACAAAAATGGCCGGTGTGAGGCGCTTATATAGGCCATCAACTCAGATTAGCTGTTGAGTAGCTGTTATCCCTTTTTCTGCATAGGCGTCGGATCATCCGGTCACACTGCACCTGAATAATGATCATTGAGTCTGACGGCTAACGTGGAGGCCATCGGATCTTCCGAAGCATTGCTCCGACGGTGGCGTCAGATCTTCCGGTGCTGAAGACTTCCATCTTCTATTTGCTGAAATGCTAACATCATTGCTCCGACGCTTTAGTCCGACGTGGCATCGGATTATCCGGTGCTGAAGGCCTTTTCTGCTGCGCCCTTGACATGCTCTCTGGACGTTAATCGGACGCTACTTGCATGCACTCGTCGGATCATCTGGTCTCGCTTGGATTTTTCAGCTGAGATCAGAACCTGTCAGAATTGGTCCGGTCCTAATGGGTCGGATAAGGGAGGGGACGTCGGTTGATCCGACGGTCCGTCGGATAATCCAGTGGTACTGAAAAATCTACTTCCTTCTTGCATTTGTCCAACTCATCTCCGCTTTTTCCCTACGACTTGAGTGTCTCGATGATGGTTTGGACGTCTCGACGGTGAATTGGACATCTCGGATATGGTTTAGACTCCATCCAAGGGACCTAAAAAATCCTACAAATATAATCTCGCAAACCTATTAGTCCCATTGAATGCAATGTCACTTGATCACCAAAATCACTCGAAATATCCAAAATGGGGCCATGTTCGTTGCATACTCCCCCTTTTTGGTGATTGATGACAACACAATCAAAGCAAGCATAAATTTGCAAAAATTGACACAAATTGAAGCACTTACACTTGCTTGGATGCTTACCACCATCCAATGTCGGCTTGGCCTCCCCCCGAATCCATGATTTCCCTTTGCTTCTCTGCTACTTCTCCCTCAAATTATTATTTGATCCACTTGGCATTTATCTCTCTTTGGAAGACATTCCTCCCCCTTTGGGAGATACTTGCTTTGATCCACATTTCTCCCCCTTTTGAGTCAAATCACCTAAAAAGGCCTGGCAAGATAGCTCATAAGAAAAAGTTAGTAGGCTAGGGAGTTAGTTCCATGAATCATGATCCAATGGTATGATATCAATGGAGATATCAATTGAGCAATAACTAAGGTGGATCACAAAACATGAATCTTGCATGATATGAGCTAAGCTTTCCACAAGTGTGTGCACAAAATGATAATGTGAAAATCAAGTGCACAACTAGATGGTTGAACAAAAAAGCTTATACCATATCATGCACGGAGGTAGCTCTAAAAGATTAGGAAATGACAATGATTCCATTTGAAAAAGTTTAGAACCTTGCATACCTCCAGGGGTTGTAGTTACCTTGCATGTACCAATTGAAAGTGACTTGTGCTAAAAGATACCAATTGATTTTAGATACCAATTGAAGGTCTTTGAAGTGACGAACACTTGGTATTCCAAGTTGGGCAAATGTATGAGCACATAGCCTATGAACTTAGATATGGAAATTTAAGTTCAATAGAGAATGACTCAATATGTATGAAAGCACAAAATTTATGTAATCACTCTTATAGAGTTATTTGTTCACATTGAGAATGAATAACATTCTCTTAGAGTGTTAACTCCGGAAAGAGACTACAAAAGATAAACTTGCAAACATGTTAGTCTCCAAAATCACAAACCATAGGATGAACTCCCCCTAAATGTGTGGATTTAGTATTTGAATCACCAACAAATGTATGCACATTGTTTATGAGAAAAAAAGGAAGTTTAACCTATAGCTCGTGTTCATGGTACAAAAATGAAATACTTACCTCATGAAGTCCAAGTACCATGAAAGGGTAACCACATGTAGCTTTCTACACACTTATCAAACCACGTAGGTTGCTCATGGGTTAGAGCAAGACATAAACAACCCACCATATATAGCACTAGGAAATGCAATGTATGCAAACATTCTAGCAAAATACATGATGCTTGAATTGAAATTTAGCTACCATTACCTCATGGGGACTTGGGCACCAAATGTCCAAGTTGTGAGCTTAGCTTCTTTAACTTGAATCTTCTCATCATCTTGTAAGCTAAGCCTCCAAATCCCCTAAAGCCGATCCTTGGACTTCAAGTATCTTTTGGAACCCACACCATTTGAGGCCCCTTCATGTTGATGATGACTTCCTTGGGCACCCAAATGGAGCGGTTCCAACTCCTTTCCTTCTTCCCAATTTTGTGAGCAACCACCTTGACATTGCTCTTCTTCTTGATCACATAGGTGGTGCTTTTGCTTTTGTTCTTGCGGTTGGGCTTGGTGTAGATGAGAACACTCTTGATAGTGATCTTCTTCTTGTTCTTCTCATCCGGAATTTTCTCCTTTGGTTGAGAGCACTTGTTGGACTTGTAGCCTTCTTGATGGCACTTGAAGCATGTCACGGTGGACTCCTTCTCAAGCTTCTTCACCATGTCTTCACAGTTATCTTGAGAAGATTGGACAATTCTCTTGCCCTTCCATCTTGCCAAGTCCTTCATGAGCCTTTCCACTTCTTGCTTGAGCTCATCATTCTCCTTGGTAATGAAATCATCACATGATTCTACAACAATATTCTCATATCATTTCTCATTGCAAGGGTTAGAGCAAGATTCATCAATTAAATCAATGCAAGAAGTTGAAGCATCTTCCTTAGATATTGGAATTGCACACGGGATAGATTTCCTGATTTCTAAATAGTCATTAGTTTCATTTTTAATGCTCTCAATTTTTAATTTGACCTCTTCATGCTCCTTACTAAGCAATTGGAATTTGCATAACAAATTATCATAGTTTTTAGCAAGGGTAGCAATAAGATCATTGAGAGCATCACATTTTTTTGATTGTTTTTTAATGACTTTGTCGTTCTCATGAACCAAGTCAAGAAGTTCTTCAATGGAAGGAGAGTTGAAGTCATCATTACTTACATTGCTTTTCATACCTTGGGCCATAAGGCAAATATTGGATGATGAAGCCGCGCCCATGTTGATGCGGGTGGTGAATCTCTTGGTTGACTCATCGCTTGAGCTTGATTCTTCACCACCACTTGTCCATTCGCTAAGAATGATGAGGGCTTCTTGATCTTCTCATCCTTCATGAGTTGATGGTGAGGCCCATCCTTGAGGAAGACAATGTACCCAATCAAATTGATCTTCTTCAAGTTTTTGTTCATGATTTTTACTTGCTTGTAAAGCTTGGGGGCATAACTCTTTCTTCATCACTTGAGGAGCATTGGCTTTCATTTTCCTCTTCCTCTTCACTTGAGCTTCTTTTGATTGCCATCTTCTTCTATAACTTTTCTTGTTTGCTTGTAAGAGCACTATGTGTTGGTGAAGAAAGTGGAGCTCTTGGCTTGATGTCATTGCGAAGCTCATGGGAGGTCACCTTGTTGAGGACTTGATTTGGTGTCATTGTCGAGAGCTCTTTCTCGTAGAGAATAGTTGTCACCAAATCATAGTCCGGCCTTCGAAGAAAGTGGAGCATCTTGCGAATGAGTTCGTTTTCTTTATTATTCTTGACAACTAGGAAAATAATCTCATTCACAAGAACATTCAATCGTGAGTACATAGCTTCGGCATTTTCATGATCAAGTTGCTTGAAGCTATTTATTCTATCAATAAGAACATGATATCTTTCGTTTGCCACATCCATTGTGTCCTCATGCTTCTCAATGATAGTCTTCCATAGCTCTTTAGCATTCTCACATGCAAACACACGATTGAATATTTTGTCATCAAGAGAACTTAAGATTACACATTTTGCAATAGCATAAAATAATTTCTCTTGTTGACCATTGTTTTTTATGCCCTCACAAGTTACTCTCCAAACATTTTGTCCCTTAACTTGGAGATGGGATTGCATTAAAATCTTCCATCGTTGGAAGCCCGTGTCATCGAAACGTGGAGGAGGTCCTAAAGAATCCATCCCTTCCCCGATGAGCTAACTCACTAGATGGTGAAGCCTAATACCGATCCTATGAACCAATAACACAAATTGACAATGGAATTGGCTTCCTTTGTGAGAGAAGTGAGTCCCGGCTCTGATACCACTTGAAAGGAATCGGGTGCTCGTAGACTAAGAGGAGGAGGGGGGTGAATTAGACAAACTAAAAACCTTGACCTCAAGCTCCAACTAGTTTGCATATAAAATAAACTAAGTCGTACTATCTATATGTGCAACAAGTGTTCTTTTAATGTGAAAACCCTCGTCCCAAAAGGATTATGCAACCTATAGCCAATCCTATCAAGATACTACTCTAGGAAGGTATAAGGCAAACAAGGATTGCAATAAGTAAATGCAGAAGCTTAAAGGAGGGGTGAGAGGAAGCAAACTCTTTGTCACAAGGATTTATCCCGTGGTTCGGTTAGCCACAAAGGCACACCTACATCCACGTTGTTGAAGCACTCACAAAGAGTATTACTTCTGGCAATCAAGTCTCTTCCGTGAACACAATCATGGTCACCTTGATCCCTCTTTCCACTAAGGAGCTTCACCAAGGGTGGGGGTCTCCACGTCCCCCGCACAAAGATGTCGTTACCGCTCCACACCAAGCTGGAGGGTCGAACACGTTGCCGGTGAGCCACCAAGACTCCAAGGGGCTGGCACACCGAATACAAGAGGTGGTTCTCTCCTAGAACCAAGGCACAAGGCACACAACCTTGCTTACTCACTCACTCAAGAGCTAATCTAGCCCTAACACTCACAAAGCATGTGCTAAAACTAAGGATGTGATCAATTTGCTCTTTGGTTGGCTTGGAGGTGTTCTTGGATGTGTATGGGACTTTTCAGGTCTCCAGCAACTCCAAAATGGCCGGGGTCAGGCACTTATATAGGCCATCAACTCAGATTATCCATTGAGTAGTCGTTATCCCTTTTCCTGTATAGGCATTGGATCTTCCGATGATGGGGCATTGGATCATCCGGTCACATGCACCTAAATAATGACTGTTGAGTATGACGACTGACGGGGAGGCCGTCGGTTCTTCCAACGCATTGCTCCGACAGTGGCATCGGATCATCCGGTGCTAAAGACTTCCATATTCTTCTGCTGAAATGCTAATGTCATTGCTGCATCATCCGACGTTAATCCGACGCTTAGTCCAACGATACTTGCATGCACTCGTCGGATCATCCAGTCTCACTTGGATTTTTCAGCTGAGATCAGAACTTGTCAGAATTGGTCTGGTCCTAACGGGTCAGATAGTCCGACCGGGGGGTCGTCGGTTGATCCGACGGTCCGTCGGATAATCCGGTGGTACTGAAAAATCTGCTTCCTTCTTGCATTTGTCCAACTCAACGTAGCAGTCATTTGGACACTTCAAAATATATTATATCTCCGTTTTTTCCCTGCGACTTGAGTGTCTCGACGGTAAATTGGACGTCTCGGATATGGTTTGGACTCCATCCAATGGATCTAAAAAATCCTACAAATATAATCTCGCAAACCTATTAGTCTCATTGATTGCGTTGTCACTTGATCACCAAAATCACTTGAAATGGACTAAATGGGGCCATGTTCATTACACATGTGCTGACGTCTTCCTTGTTCTGGTAAAACCACTATTTCACCTTCCCCAATAGGGAGAAAGGAAATAGACGAAGTCTGATAGCGTCAGCGGTAACGCCCCGTATGGTTACGGTCTTGCAGAGCTCTAGAAAGTTCTGAAGGTGGGCATTGGCGTCCTCGTTGGGCTTGCCACAAAATGGGCTAACCTACACCATATTGATGAGGCTAGACTTCAGCTCGAAATTCACATCCCCAACATCAATGTTGGGTCCAGTCGCCACATTGGCAGCTGAGGGGACGGAGAAGTCGCAAAGAGTCTTCTCAGCCATGGGTTCGATTTTTGTTGATGGTGCTTGAAGAGCTAGGTTGCTTGTCGACAACGAGACTTGAGGAGGGACGACGCGAGGTCGGACCCTTCTCACAAGTTTCTCGGGATTTTCAACGAAGTTGGTTGGCAAGGAGAAACCAGACATACACTACCATGTTTTCATCCAATCAGGAGAAAACAAAAATCAATATTAGCCTGTATAAGCAGTAGCTACCTCTTATTCACATTGTCATATTTATGCATTAGTAAAACTTTTACACCTGTGCCATCCCCAGCAATGGCGCCAGAAATGCTTGTTGGCATTTCTTAACGTTGCTATTTGGAGGGGTTAGTTCCCAACAACGGCGCCAGAAATGCCGGCGGGCGTTCCATAGCATAATCACTATGAACGAGTTAGGTCCATAGCAATGACGCATAGCAACGACGCCATGAAACGTTGTGCGGTATGTCTTAACGATTACAGAAGGATCCGCAAGCGCACGGATATACCATTGTAGCATTTCACCCGGAAGTATTCAGGGTATCTTTATTTATATTTTCCCATGGGATGGCGTGGTGTGTAAAGGTGTTTACTAGATACATAACCATAATAGTATGAGATAAGGTGCAGACTGCTGATTATACAGGGGTAAGTGATAATAAATGATAATCAAGGGTAATGTGACACACACAGATCAGTCAATTCTCATGAATAAAGAATAAACGAATACACCTAAGGTTAGTGGGAGCATAGGCAAACAAGATCCTAGTATACTATTCATGTAGCAAACAGTTATGTTAGTCACATGCTTAGAGCTGCAAGTGCTGGGAAATTAGGGACATTGGGGAGGATGACCTGCACTGGAGAACATCTAGTCCCGTTTCATCTTTGCATGAACTCCTACACGATACCTGAACTTCGGGGAGTACGCTAACTAAGAAGCACCTTCCCGGCGGACCGACGGGGCTGTCACCACCCGCGGTATACCCCAGTCAAACCATGGAGCTCCGTCATATCTGAGGGATACCGCATACCCGGGCACCATGCCCACATATGAGGTCCCTACCTTAACGCCCCCGGGTCCCCCACCCTTCGAATGGACAGGTAAGACGCTAAGGCAAGCCCGAAAGCACAACGAACCGATATCCTTACCTAGATCAGCTGGTCTAAGAAAGCAGCTAATATAACTTGATGAAGAACTGATCATGGCAAAGCAAGCTAAGAACATAGCAAGATAACCATGAACGAACTCTAAATGAATAGCATAACGACAGTCGGAATACAAAGCCATACCAGAGGCCGAGGATTGCTCACCGATCCCAAGACGACTGGTGTAACACCCGGTTTATAAAAGGACATAAACCGATATTGCACTAGCATGGTTTGCTAAGAAAATGAAGTACTAGCCTAGCTCCACTACCCTAAGGAGTACAAGTCACAAGAGAATGTGAGAGAGAGGCTTCTCAAGTGGTGTGTGTTGAGTGGGAGATGAGAGGCCCCTTTTATAGCTTATATAGGTCGGTTCCTGCCATCTCCTCATATGGAAACATGCTCAACTGACCTTGGGAGGATAAGATCAGTGTTCCCGCCAAAATGCACCTGGATGGGATTCAAGGGGGTTCGGCCGAACCCATGGGTCGGCCGACCCCACCCTGCCGCCTCTCGCCACCGCCTTCCTCTGGTTCACTGCCTGGTCGGTCCTTGTGTCAGGTAGTCGGTGCCGGGGCTTGGATGGTAGGTTTGGTCTATCAGGTGGGCCTCTTTTGGTTGTGTAATGCAGGACGCGATCTTCTGCGACTTCCTCTGTGTATTCTTTGTGTTTTCTTCTTATTCCAGACTTGTACTCCTGAAAAGATAAATTTTCCAAAACAACTGTGGAGCTAGGTTAGTGATACAAATATATAAGTAAGAGATATGGTTTTCCTTCTTTTGTGAGTATAGTTGACAGACAGATTTTGCACTTAAGGACTGTCAAAACATAGTTGCATAGATATGACCAAGACAAGATACATCTTTGCTCTTGGTTGATTAAGCTTACTGGAACCTTAAGTAAGTTTTTAGAAGCTTTGTTGGTGCATGTATCTGTGCTCATTGGTGTCAAGCAGAAGCGAGTCGTACCAACATGCGTGGCACGACACATTGTTGCAAATTTTGCCAGGACCTATTTTGTGACTCACTGAAGAGTCACGCCACTTGTGGCTCACAACCAGATTGAACCCAAGCAAACTATGAATGAACTTGTCGCACCATCTGACATGGCGCGACTATTTACTCTGTCGCGCCATGAGGCATGGCGTGACTAGTCCCAGCAAAATTTGTCCCCGTGCAATCTGATCTTCATCAACCCTTGGTGCGACTACTTCATCAAGGAGTTTCTCCAAGCTGTGTCGGCGGCCAGATTGTCCTTAGGCAAAATCTGCTCCAACTTGTTACTTTGTCAGGGCAACCATTCCCAAGGATGAAATAGTCAACAATACAAATTAAAAGGCGATGGTTTATGAAAGAACTAAGTTAACATTACAATAGTGCATGATAAATTCAACTTCAGATTATAATAGTTCATAATGGCGTAGAATAAGTGGCAATAGTTCAAATTAAAATAGTCAAGTAGTCTACCAAAAGATGCTCTTATAATCATCCAACAGGTCCACCTTGTTGAAATTGCCATCACCCCACCTCGTCATCATAATTGCTGCTGTCAATGGCGACCCTACCTTTCCTTTATCGTCCATAGCGAATCCCTTCTCTTTCTTGTCAACTTTGGCAGTGTGTATAGGCAAGTCACCAACTAGTGCCTGCATTGCCTCCATCTGAGCCTCCCTTGCAATCACCTTGATGCCCATCTTCAGAGTCATCTTAGCTTCACCTATGACACCCTGAGGGGCCTCAACATCACATACATAAACTTGCATGTCACCTATGACACTGTCCAAGCCTTTCCATATTTTACCCGGTAATTTGTAAAATCATAAATAGCTTCAATAGCTTGTTCGGTTGGACTATAGTGGCTGGGCTTGTGATTGATTTCACAATGTAGCTACAGTAGCTTTGTGCGACAACGGTCACAAGCTGGCCCTATGCAAAGGTCATCTGCTAGCCAAAGCCGCCCATCCGAACAGGGCAAGCTGCTATAGAAACATCAGGGTCCGCATCAACCATTGTGGCAATCTATCTCTTGATGCATCATGCGGTACATTGAGAGTGTTCTTGTGAAACCTCTTATATCCCACATGTGTGAGGTTGTTTAATATTAGTGATCCTCCATTTGACTCTGAAGGCAATTTTGCACTGAATCGATTGGGATTTCCCTCAATCGGTCTTAGCCTTCATATATATAGTCCGGGAAAGACATACCCCTTCACGAGTCGGTTTACAAAAGGATTCCTAATTACAGATTTAAACCTACTCGGATTACAAGGGTCGGACCGGTCTGACCAGTTGGCCTTACCTATCAGACCGGTCGGCCATGGTCTTTGTCAATTTTAGCTATCAACAGAAATATGGTGCAACCATTTTTGTTTCTACTAGGCAATTGTGCCCGAATATTTCTACGGACAAAGTTGGTATAAGTATCGGATACGTATTGGTTCCTGTGATGTATGTGATCGAGTCATGGAAGGAGGAGGTTGGACTAAGGCCCACATATCAATAATACAAGATGGACCAAACTAAATGGACCAAACTAAAAATTTAGGTGGAAACCTTACTCGCTTTAAAAACTAGTATAGATATAGATTGAAATACGATTTATGTACAACTATATATTGACCAATTATATTATAACAGAAAATCAATTATTCTAGAGACGACACATGAGTTGTATGATGAGCTGCCAAGGCATGCCGAGAAAGGATATATGAGATCCGTTGTTAGACAAACCATGCTCTTGAGTCTAATCATGATCACTAATTAAACTTAATGAAGAAATTTTAGATTAAACCGACCCGAGCCTTTCGAATCCATTATTGCCTCCGTAGTCGTAGCAGTAGGGCTGCTGTAGAAGTAGACTTTCTTCACCAACAGCAGAGATTTAGATCTCTCTTGTTGATAAAGTTCTTGATGTTGATGATGAGCAGCAGCTCCTCCTTTGTGCCTTCCACGAAGTAGATGAGGAAGTCACGCTTCCAGCCCCTCCAGCGCCCTAATTGATTGGTGTTTTGCTAATCTCGCGATTAGACTGAAATTAGAGTTATAGAGGGTACCCCTCTGTTTCATATTTATAGATAGCACTGTGGGACCGGGGCCGACTTATAGATGGAAACATTAGGTGTATCTGTCAATCACGGTACAAGAATTAAATTTGGTATGTCATCTCTAATTTGTGGAAATTTATTTGCCATGCAGATCTAGGTTGTTATCCTGAGATCACAAATTTCCAACATTCTCCCACTTGATCGAATGGTTAACAACTTAGGTTCGCTTTAAACTTATGTTCACATTAAGTACAACAGTAAAGACCGGACCAATGTGTCATCAGTAGTATTTAATTCACTACCGGGACCCCATTACCCACAGTTCACTGCAATACTTCGATAGAACGCTTATTACTTATTTGGGAATGATCATGTACCCAGAATCAGGTCCAAGACTATTCACAAATCCCATATTTAATTTCATAAAAATTTAAATGGGATGAGTGACAAGTCTTTTAATAAGATTTGCTAGCATCAACTTAAACTTATTTCTTTAACTTTAATAACTTGATCCTGGGACCTGTCTTTCACAACATAATACTTAATCATCAGTAGTCTAAACATCATCAATAATTATGTTGTTACTCGAATAAATACCACAATCATAGCAGTACAAATTTACTGTTCACAAGCTTTATATCGGAATATAATTCTTAAACTTTATAAGTTAAAACATGCCTTATACAATCTCAGCTTTCATTATGCCAAATTTGCTTAGAGCTCTCAATATTATTGCTCTTTTCTGCAAGAATGAAGGACATAATCTAATGTGCACTTTTACATCCATACACTCATATAGTAATCTTAACTGAATAGTTCATAATAAACAAGCATGCTATGGTGTCTTATACATTATCCAACGGACCTCTTTTGGATAATATTAAACACAAAAAAAGGATTTCCGGCTCACAAATGCAAAGTCATTCACTTAAAGACTCATGCATAAGCTTCAGATAGCTGAAGCATAAGGAACGTCTTCTTTTTTCTTTATCTTAACTTTATTCTTAGGATATTAGACATAATTTGCTTCACTGTGCAAAATAGAACAGCATATCTTAACATTATTCACATTTACCACTTTAGACAACTTATGTCTCTAGTGGTAATCCTATTACTTCTTTGGTCCAATTTTAGTGTACATTAGTGCCCAAAGTATAAGAGGCTTTCACCAAGATTAATTTAAATCTAATTGAAGGATAAAAATGCTCTCAACCTTAGTGGCATATTCTAATCGCCACTTTACTTAGTAGAGCATCATCCACTTAAGTATTAGGATATTAAGTTTTTCACCTTAATCCCAGTACATACCTTTATCCATGAACATTTAGAATCATGGTAAACTATAAGCTTAGTATTTTAATTCTCTTTTGGAATCACACTCATGGCAAAGTAGTTATTTGATTCCATTAGAAATATATACTAAAGCTTATAGACTCAATTTATGACCTACCTAATAGTGACCTTCAAAACAAATGAGGTTCATTCTTTTATGCCAACATCAACAGTTATTATACACCACATCTTCATGTTGAGATTAATCAACTTATGAGAATCCTCAACAAAATATATGGTAGTTTAAGATAGAGATTTACTTAATTGATGGCATGAATTAAACATTATGAGAATCTCTTACTTGAATCATCGATGCGGGAAACTAAGCCCACACCTCTTCAAATCATCTCTTCCTCCTTTGCGAGCTCCCACTGACACCCACTAATCTCTGCATTCTTTTAATAACACAACAGTTGAAACAACTAATCTTTGCATTCCTTTAGAAACACAATAGTTGAGACAACTATAGTGGTAGAAATGGTACCCCTTAGACTTATTAGGATACCCATAAATAGTGGCTCATCATGACATAAGTTTTTTATCATTAGTATACCATTGATCAACTTCATTTACTGATCAAGCCCACACTAACGATGGCTAGAAATGAACAAGAGCAGCAAAGCTTATGGTCAAATATTTACCAAACAGCGATGGACAGAAATGATAAATACAAGCCATACTTCAAAAGTCTGGAGCTTCATTGAACTAGTCAAATAGCGATGGCTAAAAATGAACTACAGCAACAGATTCTAATTCAGCCTTTTGAATCTCAATCTTTATGGGCAAATAAAATATGGTGATAAGTTAAAGCTCTTTATTGTCTTACATATAATGACTGGAGTATCTCTCATTCTTATGAGACATTACAACTGGAGTATCTCTTATACTTGATGAGACATTCCAATTCTCCCCTTCGAAATGTGATTTAACTAATAATATCACAATTTCGACAAGGTCTCATCAACAACTTATTAAAAAATTACACAATATGCAAAAATACATAAAATGATTACTTGACATGATAGCAAAATCAACAATGATGATGTACTTATTACCTTAAAACTTAGCAAAACATACAGAATTACTTATTGCTTAAAGCAAATATGGCTAACAGTATAAAACTAATGCGAAGCATTTAACATCTTCGTCATCATCATCATCATTAGAGTTTGCTCCACTTGAACTCCCCTCATCTTATAGGTCAGAATTAATGACCTGCTGGGAATGCATCTCAAACAATCCACCAAATTTTAGGGGAAACTTTAACTTAAAAGAGCTTATGAGACAACTTTATTACCCTTCTTCTACACTTGATGAAGTGACTCACAGAACTTATATCTTACTGGTGTATCCATATTTTGAGCATGCTTATTATAATTCTCTGGTAGAGAAGTCATAAGATATTGCACTAGCAGATCATCAGAGATGAACCTGCCAAGTGCTTTCAACTCAGCAGCCATATTGTACATGCTCTTAATGTGTATACTTAATCCATTGTGCCCATCATAAAGGTAGACAGCTTATTTATGAGGAAGTTGGAATAATTAACTTTATAACTTTCCACAATGGAGTTCATTAACTCCTTAACACTTAGTTCCCTATCATCCTTTCTATAAGGAAATGCTCCCCTTATGGCATCTGAGATCGAATGTTTTATAACTAATTTTGCAAATTTGTCGGATTTTTGCCATTTCTCCAACTTGGAGTTGTACTCCCTTAATTGCTCATTATGATTCTCAGTACTTATAGAAGGATTAAAAAATTTATCCTCATAAAATACGTAATCAAAGTCCAAAACTTTGAGAACGGCGCGCACCTCTTTATTCCACCTAGAAAAGTTTGTGCCATTAAAAGGGATCAATGGTACTTAGTAAGTCCTTATAATCCACTGAAAAATCATAAATTGAAGTCTCAATAATCTTATACAATAAGACGCACATAAAGGCACAAGATTAACCCTACGATAGTCTGATTAAAATCATGCCATAAGTTTCAATTTACATCACCGATGGGGAAAACAAACGAAACTTATCATTAACTCATAATTAAAACAACGATGGTCAGAATTAATTACAAGTGTACTCTAATCAAGCTTCTCGATGGTTCCATTTGAAAGAGAGCATCTTAATTGTACATGGTGGAAAAGATATAATTTTTCAGCTTAAACAATGTGAACTAATGCAATGTTCATCAATAAAGCATAATGGAAACATTAAGGCAAATACTCTTATTCTGGAATTTTAAACTTAAATTTAAATAGTGAAATAACACATAAATCATGAAGAGATCAAATTTCACTATAAATATAGGCCTCATAAAACCTTAAACTTTACCATATATAATTAGTGCATAAATATTATTAAACTTTATGCACTGAAATTTAAACTTTATTGCACTAAGAAAGATAAGGCTCATTAATCTTTAGATTCTTTTCTCATTTAACAAGCACATCAAACTTTATAAAATTAATTGTGCTTGAAATAACAAGACTCATTAATAGCCTAAAATAAACTCATTATCAATGATAATTTCCCATAATTATTCTCATTATCAGTGATGATTTTCCATAATTATTCTTAAATTAACCTTATAACATCAAAAATATAGAAAATATCACTATTCATAATTGAGAAATATCTATCATAGATAAATTAAGCAATAAACTTATTTGCAAAATTATAAACAATAGATATTTCAAATATGAAAAATATATACTCATGGGCATTAAATAAACATAAGGCTGGTAATAATAAGTGCAACAGAAAATAATTAAAGCCTTAAAGATAAACAATAGTAATTAAATAAAGCCTTTACACATGAACAATAACTTAATTAAAACTTAACTCATCAAAATAGTAATGGAAAAGGCTTTAAACATCAAGTGGGCTAAAAGCTTATAAACGACCCACTTCCCATTTGCGCGGCCCAAAACGCACAGCTCAGCTTAGTCCCGCGCAGGCCCAGTAAATCGGCTTGGCCCATTAGGAGCGTTACCGGCCCAGTTCGGCCCAGCTGGCCGCAAACCCTAATGCCGGTTAGATCTGAGCCGTTAATCTTGATCCGGCGGTCCAGAGCTGATCTGGTGCAGTATAAAAGAGTCAAGGGTTGGTCTGAAAACCCTAATTCTCAGCCTCACTCCATTTCTTTCCTCACGACAGCAGCCGCCGCAATAGCTTGCGCGCGCGCCGTGAACTCTTGATGAGCAACGCATGATTAGTTAAATTTATCAATTGGTATCAGAGCCTTTTGAATCCATTATTGCTTCCGTAGTCGTAGCAGTAGGGCTGATGTAGAAGTAGATTTTCTTCACCAACAGCAGAGATTTAGATCTCTTTTGTTGATGAAGTTCTTGATGTTGATGACGAGCAACAGCTCCTCCTTTGTGCCTGCCACGAAGTAGATGAGAAAGTCGCGCTTCCAGCCCCTCCAGCGCCCTAATTGATTGGTGTTTTGCTAATCTCGCGATTAGACTGAAATTAGGGTTACAGAGGGTACCCCTCTGTTTCATATTTATAGATAGCACTGCGGGACCAGGGCCGACTTATAGATGGAAACATTAGGTGTACCTGCTAATCACAGTATATGAATTAAATTTGGTATGTCATCTCTAATTTGTGGAAATTTATTTGCTATGCAGATCTAGATTGTTATTTTGAGATCACAAATTTCCAACAGCTCGGTTTATCTTCTCTTTTGGGTAAGACTTCTGTGGTAGTGCATCTACAACTTCGAACTCTGTATCTTTGCTTACTCTTAAAATTTGGTTCGGCATAAACTAAAACAACATTGCCGTTTAAAGACATGTACAACAGTCTACATAGCTGCTGTCTATTTGATATATACAGACAGCTAAATAGATAATTTGTACAACAAATCGTCTATTTAGCTGTCTGCAAGATATTTAATTCATCTTTTGATACATAAATCATGGTGATCTAGTATATAAATTTATTTTGTAGCTATTGTGTTGCATACATGAAAGATGCAGTATATGAAGAAAAAAGAACAGAAGATCCTCGAGCACCGTCGATAAGCTGTCTCAGCTCATACAGCGCGTGCTGGGAGTCGGCGACACGCCTCGGAGCACGAGCGGCCGCAGTCGACGAACGAGCCGACGGCTCCCATCTCTCTCCGTGGTTAATGCTGTTCGCGTCATCGAATTTCACTAGAAACGATGCAAGTCGACGGCGCCGTCTGGGCGTTGTACTTGCCCTAAGAGAAACAATTTCTCTTCCAAATAGAAGCAGCAGAATCGGGAATATCCGCTCATTCGTTCGCGAAAAACGTTGGGCTATTGTTCCAAGAATTTGATTTGGAATAGCCGCCTAGACCTTGGGAAAACCTTTGGCACTGTGCAGTGACGCGTATGCAATGATTTGTACTATTGGCCCCGCGACTTTGCTAACCATTTTAATTTAAGTCTAATCGATGCCACCAATGGATGCCTCCATGGTTTCCGTCGTCGGAAAGCATCTCGCGGCGGCCCCAACACCGAGTCATTACTGACCATAAATTCCGATCGAGGAACCTCAGCTCGCAGCTACCCAAGTAAGCGCACCTACACACGAAGTCGCGGCCGGCCTATACAATGGCCGAGAACGCCGCCGCCGCCGCCGAAGACTTCGTCCTGCTGAGGTGCTTCGACGGCGAGGAGTTCCTTGTGCCGACCATGCTGGCGAGGCGTTCCGGGGTGGTCGCGGCACGCATGGATGCCGGCGACCACGCGGCAGCAGGAGCTGTGCCGGTGCCCGGTGGCGTTGCTGGCCGTGTCCTCGCCGCGGTGATCGCGTACTGGATCGGCCGCCATGGCGTCAGCGCTGATGGGGCCTTCGGCAGGTACGACGAGGAGTACGTCGCCGGGCTGAGCCACGACCTGCGCGTCGACATCATCAACGCGGCGTTCCACCTGAGCGAGCACGGGCTCTTTGAGCTCTTTGGGCCACGGGTCGCGCCGTGTGCCTGAAGGGCGAAGCCAGCCGAGTTTGCCACTGGGGTCGGCTTCACTGAGACGATGGGTCCAGTATGTATATAACAGTATTATACATAGGAATTTGCAGAGTTCATCGGGGTCTGACGACCCCGACAGCTACACGTAGCTTCGCCAGTTGACATGGCAAGTCAAAGCAAGCTGGCTATGTGAGATCGTACGTATTTGCAGACATAGGTGACTGGCTGTATATGTACGTCCTGCTGTAAATTGTCCTGGAAATTTAATGTGTTTGGTAACATGTTTGAGAAATTATTGTTCCCTCGGGATGCTTGGTTTAACGAACTTAGGGGTGACAATTAGTGATCCTTAAGGCAATCCCAACCCTTCACATCAGATAGTTTCTATAGCATTTAATGATGTGCCATGTCATCAAAAATCTGATGTGGCAGTCAAATTAACGAGGAGAGAAAAGAAAAAAAAGATGAAACCGTTTCTCATATGAGAAATGATGTCGACTCGTACTTCAAGGTGTGTAGAAACGATTCAAACCCCGTGTTGACACAGAATTGTGCCAACACACTCGAATGCACTAGAACGCGTGACGATCGTCAAAACGATCAACACAGCGAAAACCCTGAGCGGACCGGTCTGACCGGTTTCGCCGACCGTTCTGACCGGTGCAAGCAGGGAACTCGCGAAGACCTAGAACAGCGAGCTCGGGAGGGACCCCGTCGGAGCTCGTGATCGTAGGGTTGTTCTGAGGTCGGCAGGCCACTCAGAACGTATTCAAACTCCGCCGGGACGAAGGAAGAAAGCAATCTAGGGTTGGAAAAGACTAGGGTTTGAGAGGTAAAAATAATGCAATTTTTTGTATTGATTCGATTGGGAATAATCTCAATCGGCCTTAGTCTTTATATTTATAGGCCGGGGAAGACGTACTCCTTCACGAGTAGGATTACATGAGGACTCTTTATAAAAACCCTAATTCTACTCGGACTGTACAAACCAGACCGGTCTGACCGGTCGACCTCAGCAGGTGCCAAATTTGGCTGTCAACACCCCGTTGGACCAGTACCCATCATTTCTTCCTCGTTTCTCTCCCTTCCTTCCGGATCTGCTGCGCCGCCGCCTCCTCGACTTCGCCCCGCGGCCGAACGCGCCTGCAGCCCCCTCCTGTGCGCGCCCTGTAGCCCTACTCCTGCGCGCGCTTGGGGGCTGGGGCCCCGCCGCGAGCACGCCCTGCAGAGCGCGTCCTGCCGCCGCCGGGAAGTCCCTCCCCTGCTCTCGTCGCGAGCACGCTCTGCAGCGCGTCCTGCAGCCGCCGGGAAGTCCCTCCCCTGCTCGCACGCCCTGTCCCCTTCCCAGTCACGGAGGTGCTGCAGCTTAGCCTATAGAAGTAAAGCAATCTTTGTTTGAATTATTATTTAAATATATATGCTTTGTTTGAACATATTTGAGTGTATTATGGAATGTGTAGGATGTAGTGTGGCAGCAAGAAGGCTACATGGATACTTACCACAATCGACTAACCTGTATTTGTAATTAATAAATGAAGACATTAAATTTCTCTTCTCATAAAAACTAGCATAGAAACTATGCATTAGAACTCATAGTTTTTAAAAGTGGTTTCTTGATGAGGTGGCATTTATGGAAACTATCATATAGTTTCTGGGTTGGGATTGCCCTTAGGTGCGCCTACAATACTTTTTAGGTCAAAATTTGTGTTACTTTTTTAAAATCAGATATTATTTTGAAAAATTAGTATAAAATTTTGAATTAAAAAGTGTTGGAGGTGCACCTAAGTATCACCAATTTACATAGGTAGTAAATATATATTCCTCTTCTCATGACATTGATGTCAAAATTGACTAATGCACAGTTGTTTCTGCAAGGATGGAAAAATGTTTAAAGGAATAATCATTTCCAACAATAACTCATATTGAACATAGTTGAATTGACATCGACAAGTGAAAGCATAATTAAATTGATATCTCCAAGTTAAAGGAGAGCCCCGAAAGGATAATATGTGAGGGTTGGGGAAGGAATGGGAAATCCAGCTCGGAACGAGTTGGTGAGCCGGGCCTATAGGACCTGGAGTAGACACTGACACTGTTTTCTATGGTTTACTCCCTCTGTCCTGAAATGTAAGTCATTCTATTATTTTACCAGATTCATTGAACATTCTTTGAATCTAGACAAATTGTGTGTCCAGATTCATTGAACATTTTATGAATCTGAACACAATAAAATACTCCCAGAATGTCTTACATTTCGGGACGGAGAGAGTATGCTCTATTCGAGCATTTTGATTTTTTAGGTTGTCATTGTTATTGGATGCCCATGAACGAGCATTATTACCAGGCAGATAGGGATATGGTTCTTACCTTAATGCTCCAATATTCAATCACATTAAGGTGTCCCGTAATTGATTCCACCGAGTTCATTAATTTGTAGTTTGATTATGTTCGGGTTCAATTCAGGGGATTTATATAAATTCAACAAAACTTATTAGTTTAAGATAAGATTTAGCCCGGATTATATTTGACGAAATATTTAGCGAACACAACACCACGCTGTGACGGGCTAGACCTGCGTGTCCATTACTGGGCGATGAGGCCTTGTATTTGCGAAGCCCACCGGGCCAAGACTATGTATGGGAATCAGGGCTCTCTCTCATCCGGTCATCCCTCCTGTTCCGGCGACGCTGGCCGCCTCCAGTGCCGCGCGGACGCCGGCGAGTTACCCTGCTTGTGCCGTTCGTGACACACGCAAAATATAAAATTCCGATAATTATAATCAAAACTTCGTCCTCTTGGCAAAACACTGGTACTACTACAGAAGAAAGAAAAAACAGGAAACTGGAACGCTTGGGACACTACAAAACCCGCTTTGTAGAAACTCGATTAACTTGGACCACAAGAGCTTGATCCGATGGTGGGGGAGAGTTCTTGGTCGCTCAGGCCCGGGACCTGAAGAGTTCGAAGAGCGCGGCGTCGCCCAGCTGGTGCGCGGCGTGGATGAGGTCCACGAGCGCGTCGTGCCGCAGCCCCGCTAGGAACGCGGCGTCGAACGTCGCAGCGGCGGCGGTGCTCGTCGCCGCGGCGTGGCCCTCCCAGTACGCGGCCACCATGGCGACGACGGGGCCGTAGACGTTTCCCGGCACGTCGACGACGCGCTGCCCGGCCGCGGCGGCCACCAGCTCCGAGCGCCGCCGCGCGAGCGCCGTCGGCACGGGGACCATCACGCCGTCGAAGCACCGGAGCACCACGGTTGCCTCTTGCTCCGCCTGCTTCGCGTCATGTCGAGAGGCCGCCATCTTGGTTGCCGCCGCCGCTGCGAGTTCCGATCCTTTCTTGCGTGGCACGGGATGAGTAGTTTGTGACGTCGTATGTTGGCGGCGGCGGGCTTGAGCATTTATGCGCGGCCGTGTAGGTTCGAGTCCGACGCGGGCGGCGTAGGGTGGGGCGCGTGTCCGGGTCGGAGCTGGAAAGTGTTGGTGAGTGTTGCGTGCATGGCCGAGGGGCTCGCACGAACGGACGGCTCGGCCGCTCGGGCCGGGCGCTTTTTTTCAGGAGGCCATGAGGGAATCGTTCCGGATCAGGGGTTTTGGGTCTGCCGGAGATTTTGTGCGGTGCTGGGCAAGTAAGCAGGAAAGCTTAGCGTGGTTCCCGCCTGGTCGACAGAGATTGAGGCTGGGAAATCAGTCGCCGGTCGACTTTTTATCACCACGTGATTCCCTCACATGCCGAGCACCCCGTCCATATTCAAGAGTTTTAAATAATTGATTTGATGTGTGTCGCAAAACCATCTAATTAAATCGGCTTAAGTGCACTGAATATTATTTTTGGAATTAATCCGGTCCATTTGCACTTAAAACAGTGTCAGTGTAATTTTGACCGTTTGTCGTTTACTTCCGGACTCAACCACTGTAATCAAGGATCGAAACATATAGTAGAAATCTCGCATGAAGACGAGCATAGTTTATACAACCATACAAATGTTCACAAATTAAACTACAACATAGAATCTAACAATTAAGTTTGGAACACAAGTTAACAAAGTTCAAAATGCAGCGAAAACTTAAACATAAGTTTAATTGAAAACAACAATAGCTAATCGAAACAACGATAAAAGGTGAGCTTTACATCTGCCCACCCATATGTTACCAACATATCTGAACTTCAAGGAGAAAACGAGACCCACTCGACTATCCATTGGAGAAAGAGGACCGGTCCAAGACATACATACCTCCTCAAAAGTTAATGGGAATGTTGGGGGAATGGCCCAACCCATATTGTAAATGGACCTTGTGTGGCGGCCCAAAGGTCTGATTGTAAATCTTGTATTCGCCAGGCGGTCGGAAGAAAATTACCACATCCCTCCCCTCCTATATATAGATGACCCTAGGGGCCACCCGTCGGTTCATTCCACCACACCTTCTTTAGTCATGGCCTTCGTCAGTTATGGGCACAGCTTCGATCAGCAGTGGCCTTCGCTACAGCACCATCGCAGCTTCGATCAACGCAACTACCTCCACGAAGTACACGGAGCTGCAGCAAACCTTCGGACCCACCTGGCGCCACAGGCTGGCTTCGGCCACCAGCTCCGAAGCCCTCGCAGCCACGGCCACTAGCTTCGGCTTGGGCGGGCCTTCGTTCGGCTCCTAGTCCCGCGACGGCTCTGACCGGCTCCGGCCCTCTGGCTACGGCTTCGCCATGCGAAGCTGAGCCTCGGCTTGGGCGGGCTTCGCATCGGATCTGGAGGCTTCGCTTGGCTCCAATTTTGGCTTCATGTGGCAACGGCTTTGCCCAGCTCCAACTTTGCCTTCGCGTGGCAACGGCTTCGCCGGGCTCCAGTGGCCTTCGCTACAGCACCATCGCAGCTTCGATCAGCGCAACTACCTCCACGAAGTACACGGACCCACCTGGTGCCACAGGCTGTGGCTTCGGCCACTAGCTCCGAAGCCCCCACAGCCACGGCCACCAGCTTCGGCTTGGGCGGGCTTCGTTCGGCTCCCGGTCCCGCAACGGCTCTGACCGGCTTCGGCCCTCTGGCTACGGCTTCGCCACGCGAAGCGGAGCGTCAGCTTGGCTACGGCTTTGCCCGGCTCCAGCTCTTCGGCTCACAAGGCCACGACTTCGCGTGGCTACGGCTTCGCCGGGCTACAATTTCACCTTCGCGTGGCTACGGCATTGCCCGGCTCCAGCTCTTTGGCTCACTAGGCCACGACTTCGCGTGGTCAAGGCTTCGCTTCCGCGACAACTTCAGCTCCGGCTCGGCTCCGTCCGACAGACTTCGGCTCCACCGGCTTTGCCTGGCTACATGGGCTTCGCTTTGGCAGCTTCGGCTCCGGCTCCACCGGCTACGGCTTCGCCAGCTTTAGCTCAGGTCCAGCCGGCTTCGACGTCAGCTTCGGCTTCGATGAGCTGCTGGCCTCGGTAGGCAGCTTCGGTGCACTTGGTTCAGCAACCATCTCCAGCCCAGCAAAGTTCGCACGGCTCAACGGGCTGCGGGCCTCGGCCCACAACAAGTGCCTTCGCGCACATGATTTTGCAAAAAGGTGCGCGACGTAGTAATCGAACCCAGGTCCTTTCACCTTCGGAGGTAACACGGTAACCAACTCAACCACTTTGTTTTCTCGTTCATGCATGATGTTTTATAATAGTTAACTTTCGTAAATCGAACCCTTGGTGGGCTCCTTCGGAGGCAACCGCTTCGATTACTTTGTTTTCTTGAGTCATGCATACCTGCAAAATATTAAATCTTTTCTTCTGCACATCAATTTTGCTAAGCTTCGGCCCTCAATAATATGTGTTCTTACCCATAAGCAATATATGTTTGCACTAACAAGTTTTGCGGATAAATTTCGGCTGTTATATTGCAAGTTAGCTTCGGCTTTACCAAAAGGAGAAAGTCCTAGCTCGAAGTTCCTCTCGACTCCGGTGCAGTTATTATTTAATTAAACTCCGGCAAGTGATCTTTGACAATGACATCCAATGTCCTGCTTAATATCTTAGGATTTACCTTTCGTAACACCTTACTTAATTATATGCTTGTGCTAACCCCTTGCTTAATTACATGCTTATCTTGACCCTTTTCGTTCGAAAGGATACTATTTATCTGTTGTGCAGGATTTTTGTCAAGGTAAGAAACTCTATTTTGTCCTTGTGCTTGCTTACTTTGTTCGTGCTCTTCACACTGTCTACTCCACTTAAATTATCGTATACTTCGGGGTATGGGATTTCACCCCAAAGCTAGAAACAGTCTTATATGGACCTTCGGTTATCTAATATCTAATAAAAGATACTCCTCCGGGGTTATTGGTTTTCACCACGAAGACAATTATAAATGATGTTTCGGTTATCCGAGGTTGATGCAAGATTCTCCTTTGGGCTATTGGTTTTCACCCCGAAGACAATTATATACGGGTTTCAGTATTCGTGGTTGATACAAGATTCTCCTTCGCGCTATTGGCTTTCACCCCGAAGAAACTTTATATGGGGCTTCGGTTATCCGGATGTCTAAGTCTTATGCAAGATTCACCTTCGGGCCATTGGTTTTCACCCCGCAAATAATTATATATGGGGCATCGGTTATTTGAGTGTGATGCAAGATTCCCCCTTCGGATTGTTAGCTTTCACCCCGAAGCGACACTCCATATGGGTTTCGGCAAACTATGTTTTATGCAGGATCCTCCTTCGGGTTATTGGTCTTCACCCTGAAGCAAAGCACAGTTATATATGGAAATAATCATACTTTGGTCTTATGAAATTTTATTTGCCCTTCGATATTGATTGGCCTTCGGTTATTGGTGTACTTTACAAGGGTGCACCGTAGCGTCTATCTCTCTTCGTCAAGCGAAGAGGGGAGTCATCGGCGCACTACAAGTGAATGCCACTTGGAGAAATGAGCCCAGGGCTTGCGAAGCTGTGCGGCCTGCAGCACCCTTTGGTCTCAGTTCTTAATTTTTCCCAGTCGAGAAAGACTTTCTGCGTAGAGCGCCGAAGGCATTCAAAAACCTTCTGCGCAGAGTGCCGAAGGCAATCAAAGTCCTATCGTGCGGAATGCCGAAGGCATGGAAAGTCCTTTCGTGTGAAAGGCAAAGGTTAGGGCTTACCAATGCGAGCTAAAGAGCCGAAGGTCCCCTAAGAGAAGTGCTTTCATGCGAAAAGCCGGAGGCATGGAAAGTCCTTCGGCAATTATGCCGAAGGCATCCTAATATATTTGAAAAATATTGCTCTCAAGTAAAAATGATGCAGGAATTACAGGTGTATAAATTGGCATCTTCGGAATGGCAAAATTCTCTCTTGGGCCTTCGAATTATAGTTGAAAAAACAAATTATAAACACCAACGACCTTTGTCGCAAGTCGACTTTGGAGAGGTCTTCGGCATGCAACAGCCTGCCCCTCTGACCGACCTTCGCCCTCGCCGACACAGCTCGGCTAGAGGGGCTCGCCCTTCACTTTGGTGACGACTACTACGGCCTTCGCCCTTGCCGACACAGCTCGGCTCAAGGGGCTCGCTTTCTACTTCGGCGACGACTGCTACGACCTTCTCCCTCGCCGACACAGCTCGGCTAGAGGGGCTCGCCCTTCACTTTGGCGACGACTACTACGGCCTTCGCGCTCGCCGACACAGCTCAGCTCGAGGGGCTCGCTTTCTACTTCGGCGACGACTGCTACGGCCTTCGCCCTCGCCGACACAGCTTGGCTCGAGGTGCTCGCCTTCTACTTCGGCGACGACTGTTACGGCCTTCGCCCTCGCCTTCTACTTCGGCGGCGACTGCTACGACCTTCGCCCTCGCCCACACAGCTCGGCTCGAGTGGCTCGCCTTCTACTTCGGCAACGACTGCTCCGGCCTTCGCCCTCGCCGACACAGCTCAGCTAGAGTGGTTCACCCTCCACTTCGACGACGCCTGCTCCGGCCTTCGCCCTCGCCGACACAGCTCGGCTCGTGTGGCTCGCCTTCTACTTCAGCAACGACTGCTCTGGCCTTCGCCCTCGCCGACACAGCTCAGCTAGAGGGGTTCGCCCTCCACTTCGGCGACGCCTGCTCCGGCCTTCGCCCTCGCCGACACAGCTCGGCTAGAGGGGTTCGCCCTCCACTTCGGCAACGACGACTTCGGCTTCGGCCTTTGCCCTCGCCGACACCGCTCGGCTCGAGGGGCTCGCCCTCCACTTCGGCGGCGACTACTACAGCCCTCGCCCTCGCCGACACAACTCAGCTAGAGGGGCTCGCCAATGACTTCGGCAACGACTACTGCTACGACCTTCGCCCCCGCTGGCACAGCTCGGCTCGAGGGGGCTCGCCTTCTACTTCGGCGACAACTGCTCCGGCCTTCGCCCTCACCGACACAGCTCGACTCGAGGGGCTCGCATTCTACTTCGGCGACGACTGCTCCGGCCTTCGCCCTCATCGACAGCTTGGCTCGAGGGGCTCGCCTTCTACTTCGGGAACAACTGCTCCGGCCTTCGCCCTCGCTGACACAGCTCGGCTCGAGGGGTTCGCCTTCTACTTCGGCGATGACTGCTCCGGCCTTCGCCCTCGCCACCACAGCTCGGTTCGAGGGTGCTCGCCTTCTACTTTGGCGATGACTGCTCCGGCCTTCGCCCTCTCCGACACAGCTCGGCTCGAGGGGGCTCGCCTTCTACTTCGACGATGACTGCTCCGCTCTTCGCCCTCGCCGACAGCTCGGCTCGAGGGGCTTGCCTTCTACTTCGGCGACGACTGCTCTGGCCTTCGCCCTCGCTGACACAACTCGGCTCGAGGGGCTTGCCTTCTACTTCGGCTACGACTACTCCGGCCTTCGCCCTCGCCGCAACAGCTCGGCTCGAGGGGGCTCACTTTCTACTTCGGCAATGACTACTCCGGCCTTCGCCCTCGCCGACACAGCTTGTCTCGAGGGGGCTCGCCTTCTACTTCTGCGACGACTGCTATGGCCTTCGCCCTCGCCGACACAGCTCGGCTCGAGGGGGCTCGCCTTCTACTTTGGCGAGGACTGCTCTGGCCTTCGCCCTTGCCACCACAGCTCAGCTCGAGGAGCTCACCTTCTACTTCGGCGACAACTGCTATGGCCTTCGCCCTCGCCGACATAGCTCAGCTCGAGGGGCTCGCCCTCCACTTCGGCAGCAACTACTTCGACCATCGCCCTCGCCGATACAGCTCGGCTAGAGGGGTCTGCCCTCCACTTCGGCGGCGGCGACTACTAAGGCCTTCGCCCTCGCCGACACATCTCGGCTCGAGGGGCTCGCCTGGCCTTCTGTGGCAGAACCACCTTAATTATCCCGGCTCAAGTGCGCTGGCCATCACCATAAAGTCAACACCGACTCAAACGCACTTCAAACGGAACAATTCTTGGTCTGTCGGGTAACGTCCTGATACAACCACCGGATCTCGGATCGAACAAGCATACCCCACACGAAGGCGAGTCCAGAGATATTGCAACCATATATCTTACAACACAGGCATAGTAGTTATTACAACAAGTTCAAAGTATTATTACAGGTCCAAACTCAGTAAAACGTTATACAAGACATAAGTTTAAAGTTCAGAGTTTAAGCAGCGGGCCAATATATCTTACAACACGTCGCAAAAGGATACCAAGCTAGCCCAAGCAAGGTATCACTTGTCGGGGTCATTGCCGGCCGGAGACGGATCCCACTCTATGGACCAGCCAGAGGGCAAAGAGCAGGGCTAAGTCAGACTAGCGGTCTGGTCCTCAAAACTCATACCTGAAACAGGATTCAACAGCAAGGCTGAGTATACTAATACTCAGCAAGACTTAACCGTCAACGGATATACTTAGTCCACTTAGCTAGACTATGCAGGGTTCTGTAAGGCTCTGGTTTTCCTTTTGCTGAAAAGCAACAAAGTGTAGGTCCTTAATTTCACATTTTAGCTTTCAATATTCTAGTTTAATTAACCATGCTATGTAAGCAACTAATTTTAATCAACCATGGTAGAACTTTAGTCAAACATCAAGATTGACCATAATAATATTACTCATATTACTCTGTGTGGCAAAGGGATCAAGCAGTCTCAATATCCGCGAGAGACGGACGATTCGAATCGGATTTTCAACCTTGCAAGGTAAACCTAACACACACGTATGGAACACCGTCGGGTCGTTTCCAAACAACCGTTGACCTTTCATTCTGGCTTGTGGATAGGGTCACTCTCCCCGACTACAGGGCACCAACTTCCTCCCTGCACCCGTGGTGTTGCGCAATATAAACATAAATAAAAACCTATCTCCAAGAGTGAGTGAAAGATATATCCACTCACCGGTCCGATCAGCTACTAGGCTTACCGCGTATCATATTTACGGCATGTGGCTAGTACGTTCAAACACTTAACCACCGCTACCACACACCGCGACCTTAGCAGAATTCATCAACACAGACGGGGTCTCACCCAAGGTCATGATATCGAATATGACCCCGTCCGACGTCCTTATAGTGATTACAGAAAAAAGAAAACAAGCAACTCCTATTAAGCTCGCGAGTGACAGGCAATCACTCAACTTTTACCGGTCCTATAAGCATAGCAATTCATCGAACTCAAGTCTAGTGTTCAGTACATAGATTCCTAGGATCATGCATCTAGGGTTTCAATTCAAATCCTAAGAACTGTAAATGCACAAGTAAGTAGTATATAAACTGCATAATTTGAAATAATGGGTTTATGTCCGGGGCTTGCCTTCGCGGTAGTCACTAGCTTACTCAGCCTTGGGCTCTTCCGGACATTGGTCCGGGTCTTCAATCAGTGTAGCGGCGTTCACCTGGGCTTCTTGATCACCTCCTTCGGACTCTAGAATCAGCTCGTACGTCCCGTCAGCTAGAACAGTCGTATCTATATGTGATGCAAGAAACGGTATTACAACATACACACTTCGCGATAAAGTGGCAGTCTAACAATTAGCAAATATAACTTAGCATATGGGCAATCGTTTATAGAGTAGTTATTTAACATGTCTTACTACACAAAACAACATGATTAACCTCACAAGACAACTTGATTATCTTCACAAAGTAAGTTTTAGTTAGTTCACATAGCATGTAAATCATGGTTTGCTAAGAATTAAGTAACTCAGTACACAACCAGCATTTAAATTTAGCAAAATTACTTCAAACAGGAAGTACAGAGAGCAATCTATCCTGTAAATTTTATACCATTTCATGCAGCCAATTATTCAGAATAAAACATTTACTCAGACAGCAGCTAGAACAAGATTAAATTCTACAGAATAAACTAGACCAAATCAAAGGCTATAAATTTAACAGGATATCGATACAGAGCTAACACAGCTACTGTAAATTTTTCAGAATTTATCCAGGCATAAAACAGAAGTAATAATTTTGACAATATTAAACCACATATAGTAAAACTAATTAGTACAAAAAGTTCTATAATATTTTTGGATCCTAAATTTTACAGACATGAACATATGACCAAAGTTCTATAAAACTTTTGCCTTTTCCAAAGCAAATTCACCTTAATTTCAGACTGAAAAGTAAAATTTCCTGCCATGTAATGATTACACTGAATTTTACAAAGAAACCCTCCACAAAAGCAATATTCACCCATCTTATTCAAATTAAATTATAAGAAGGTCCTTGCATCAAATCATATTTACACAATTAATATTATTATTATTTTTACATAAGACCGTTGTTAAAGCAATTAAGCACATGATGCATAAAATAAATACGGTTCTACTGTGCAGACACCTAGGGTGTCACAGCCTTCCCCCCTAAAAGGAATCTCGCCCCGAGATTACAGGAAGATTAAGGACGGAAAGATGTGGTACCTAGATTGGTTCTAAGAAAGTCGGGAAAATTTCTTTGGAGATAAGTTTCAGTCTCCCAGGTGGCTTCTTCCTCAGTATGGTGATTTCACTAGATTTTGTACATTCTAACCTTCTCCCTTCTAGTACTTCTTTCTTTGGGGGTCAAGAACTCTGATTGGATACTCAGCATAAGATAGATCGGGTTCAATTTCGATATCTTGTGGTTTAATAATCTTAGTGGGCACTTTGATGCACTTCTTGAGTTGAGAGATATGGAAGACATCATGAATGGCGGCCAACTGAGAAGGAAGACGGATTCGGTAGGCAACTGGACCACAAGTTTCGATGATTTCAAATGGTCCAACGTATCGGGGTGCCAATTTCCCTTTTATGCTGAAGCGTTGAACACCTCTAGTAGGAGATACTCGCAAATATATGAAATCCCCTACCTTGAACTGTAAAGGTTCTCTTATTTTGTCTGCATAACTTTTCTGTCTTGATTGGGCTACTTTAAGATTAGTCTAGATAACTTTGACTTTCTCTTCTGCCTCAATGACTAGATCTGGCCCAAAGACTTTGAGTTCTCCGGCTTGTGACCAACTCAAAGGAGTTCGACACCTTCGACCGTATAACGCTTCAAATGGTGCCATTTGCAAGCTGGATTGGTAACTGTTATTATATGAGAACTCTGCCAGTGCTAGGCACTTATCCCAGTTCTTGCCATATTGAATAGCACATGCCCTCAACATATCTTCAAGGATTTGATTGATTCGTTCAGTTTGCCCATCTGTTTGTGGATGATAGGCTGAACTACGAATCAATTTGGTTCCAAGAGATTCTTGCAATTGTTCCCAGAAACATGCAATGAACTGCGCCCCATGATAAAAAATGATTGTCTTTGGAACTCCATGCAGACGGACAATCTGGTCGAGATAGATCTCTGCATACTTCTTGGCAGAATAAGTTGTATGCACAGGAATAAAATGAGTGGTCTTGGTAAGTCTATCAACGATTACCCAAATAGAATCATGCTTCTGAGAAGTGTTGGGTAAGCCAACGATAAAATCCATACTGATGTCCTCCCATTTCCAGTATGGAATGGGTAAAGGTTGGAGAGTACCAGCTACTTTCAAGTGACTAGCCTTAACTCTTTGACAGACATCACACTCAGAAACATATTTGGTGATCTCTCTTTTCATTCGAGTCCACCATAAATTCTGTTTAAGATCCTAGTACATCTTGCTACTACCGGGATGAATAGAAAACTTCGATAGATGTGCCTCATCAAGGATTTGTTTTCTAAGCTGGTGATTCTTGGGTAACACAAGACAAAATTCAAACCACAAAACTCCTTTATGATCCACACGAAAACATTTGTACTTTGCTTCTCCCTGGGATAGCTTTTCTTTGATGATTTTGATACCTTCATCATGTAATTGTGCCATGATGATGCTATCATGTAGTGTAGGCTTGACAGCTATATGGTTCAGACTTCCTTGAGGTACCATTTCTAGGTTTCGTTTCATCATTTTCTGGCATAGAGTTTCGTTGAATGGTTCTACAGATAGACAATAGCATTGTGACTTGCGGCTGAGTGCATCCGCAACCACATTAGCCTTTCCTGGATGACAGTGCACTTCTAGATCATAGTCCTTTATCAGTTCTAGCCAGCGTCTCTGTCTCATGTTGAGATCAGCTTGGGTGAAGATATACTTGAGGCTCTTATGGTCAGTGTAAATATTACAATGAGTTCCTATAAGATGATGTCTCTAGAGCTTAAGAGCATGTATGACAGCTGCTAACTCCAGATCATGTGTTGGATAGTTCTTCTCATGATTCCGGAGAGCTCTTGATGCATAAGTGATCACCCAGTTGTCTTGCATAAGTACACAACCAAGTCCCGTACCAGAAGCAACACAATAGACATCAAAAGGTTTGGTACTGTCCGGTGTAGCCAGCACTGGAGCAGTAGTTAGTTGCGCTTTGAGAGTTTGAAAGGCTTCTTCACATTTATCATCCCAAACAAATTTCACTCCTTTCTTTAATAACTCCGTCATAGGTTTGGCTATTCTAGAAAAATCAGGAATGAATCGACGATAGTATCCAGCTAAACCGAGAAAACTGCGAATCTAATGGACTGAAGTAGGAGGTTTCCAATCCATCACTTCTTGCACTTTAGTTGGATCAACCGATATACCTTCACTAGAGATAGTATGGCCCAAAAATTTTACACTATCCAGCCAAAATTCACACTTGGAGAATTTGGCATACAGGTGATGATCTCGTAATCGCTGAAGAACGATGCATAAATACTGAGCATGATCTTCTTTATTCTTGGAGTAGATCAAAATGTCGTCGATGAACACCACGACGAATTTATCAAGCTCCGGCATGAAGGCTGAATTCATCAGGTACATAAAATATGCCGGGGCATTGGTAAGACCAAAAGACATAACCAGATACTCATAGAGTCCATATCTTGTCGAGAAAGCTGTTTTCAGAATGTCACAGGGCTTGATCTTTATTTGATGGTAGCCAGAACAAAGATTAATCTTAGAGAAAATCTTAGCTCCAGCTAACTGATCAAACATGATATCAATGCGGGGAAGAGGATACTTGTTTTTAATAGTGACCGCATTGAGTGGTCGATAGTCAACACATAGCCTCAAACTGTTGTCCTTCTTCTTTACAAACAAGGCTGGACATCCCCATGGTGAAGCACTCGGACGTATAAAACCCTTGTCAAGAAGGTCTTGAAGTTGGATTTTCAATTCTGCCAACTCATTTGGAGGCATACGGTACTACCTCTTAGAAATAGGGGTGGTACCGGGTTGAAGCTCGATAACGAATTCGATATCTCTATCAGGGGGCATTCCAGGCAAGTCATCTGGAAATACATCCGCATACTCACACACAACAGGAATATCTTAAATTTTAATTTCTTTTATGGCATAGGCACAAGAGTTGAAGCACTCTCGTTGTGGCAGATAGAGTATGGTGGCTCCTTGATAAGGTGAATCTATCTCAATAGCTCGGGAAGAGATATCTAACAGTACTTTATGTCTAGTCATCCAATCCATGCCCAAAATAATATCCATGCCTTCTAAGTTCAACAAGATCAAATCTGTCTTTATCAATTTGCTACCCAACTTAATTGGCACATGTCTAATGATTTGATTGGAAGCTATCTTCCCACCAGGGGTTGCTATCATGTAAGATCTCTTGGTATGACAAAAATCCAATCCTACCATTGCTCCAAATTTGGCACTTATAAACTATGAGTTGCACCAGAATCAAATAATATGACTGCGGGTTTATTGTGGATAGAAAAAGTACCTGACATGACTGATGCTTCTTCGGGAAGCTCTGCAAGAGTAGTGAAATTAGCTCGCCCCTGTCGGACTTGCACCATTTGCTTCTTGCCCTTGCCCTTGTTGTTTTGGTTGGAGTTCTGCCCTAGATAAGACTTCTTGGGTTGCGGGCAATTCTTGGCGAAATGGGAAGTACTGCCGCAATTGAAACATCGATTGTCACTGTTCCCGCGATTGAACTGTGGGGCATTTGGCCTTGGGCCAAACTGCTGCGACTGCTGAAAGACTGGAGGTCTGAATCCTTCCTGTTGCTTAGGCATCCTAAAAACAAACCTGCCCATTGGGGCATTTCTCTGTGGAGCTCTTGGTGGAGTATTCTACACTAGACGATACCTTGGTGGCTGAGCACTCGAGGGTCCCGTTGGTGCCTTTCGCTTCTTCTCGGCACGGTGCGCGGCAATACAATCTTCTTGAGTAATGGCCATGTTGACCAGCTCATTATAAGCATCTGGCTGAACAAGGTTTAGGCATTCCTTGAGCTTGGTGTTGAGGCCACGACTAAAACCGTCTCGCTTCTTGGCGTTAGTATCCACATGATGGCCCGCATACTGGCACAGGTTATTAAAGGCTTGAGCATACTGAAGAACAGTGTGGGTCCCTTGATTCAAAGCCAAGAATTCATTCAACTTCCTCTCAATCAGTCCCTTGGGAATATGATGTGTCCTAAAGGCATTCCGAAATTCCTCCCAAGAGATAACATGTCCAGCAGGCTGCATAGCACAATAGTGATCCCACCAAAAGCGAGCGGTGCCACGAAGCTGCTGGGCGGCGAACTGAGCCTTGTTCGCATCAGCACAAGGTACTGCTAGCAAGGCAAACTTGGACTCAATAGTACGGAGCCAAGCATCGGCGTCCAATGGTTCATCAGTCCGGCTGAACAGCGGAGGTTGGGTACCAAAGAATTCCTGGTAACCCGCTTGTTGCTCATCACGTCCTCCACGCTGCTGCTGGCGTGGCGGATTCTGCTGCCCTTGCACTAGCTGACGAAGCAATTCGGTTTGCATGGCCATTAGCTCGGCCAGATTCGGCGGTGGTGGCGGTGGCTGCTGAGATCCACTGCCAGTTTCACGGCCGAAGCCTTCGGGCGATCTACGGGTAGGACCAACCATCTATAAATATGGAAGACATCTATTAGATACATTATCCTTGCTCCCAAAATCAATGGTATGTGCAATGATCATACATTGGACAGCAAAACAAAATCAGCAGAATTTAACAAAATGCGGTGTAACACAATATGCACAACACACATTTGCTCAACCAACATAGCTCAAAATTGGTAGATACATTATCCTTGCTCCCAAAATCAATGGTATGTGCAATGATCATACATTGGAAAGCAAAACAAAATCAGCAAAATTTAACAAAATGCGGTGTAACACAATATGCACAACACACATTTGCTCAACCAACATAGCTCAAAATTGGTCAACTGTTAGATAACTTCATACTCTACCATTTCGGTATTCAACTCCCAAAGCAAAATAGTAGGAAAGGTAACCTAAAAATTCACTTTGCGTCATTCTGTGCTATGCTGTTTTTCAACAGGGATCCTGGTAGTGTTTTGACTATAAATATAGCTACACAGATCCAAATAGCCTAAAATTTGGTGAGCACCCAGGTTACAAAATTTGCAATAACTTTGGTATTCATCGAACAACCTAAAAATGCACATATGAAGAGATAAAAATTCGGCAAGCAGAAAGGTAATGATTTCCAAACTGGTAGCCACTACTTATATTACATCCAAGGTAGTCTTTATATTACAAACCTAGCATCACACTTCCTTACCACATATGCTACAACAAGTGGTACTCCTTCCTAGGGCTATTTTACAACATTTCATTCCCTATTTATATATACTACAACAAGGAAGATCACATGCTATCTAGGACAATCCTAAGATGCTTAGAAGTCGTCGAGGTTGCCCATAGAGGAAGCACTGCCGGAGGAAGAGTCGTCCGGCTGAGGGTTAGGCTCTGCAGGCGCGTGCTCGGAATCTATCTCTGAGACTCCCTCAATCTCCTCTGGGTCTTCTTCTTCTGTTGCAGGCTCGGCTGGGACAACTGGGGGTATTGGCTGCTCATGGAGTATATCAATATGGTCTATAGCATCACCCAGCTCCATTTGGAGCTCGTGAACCTGCTCCTGAAGAAAAGCAATCACCGTGTTGCGCTGCACTATTTCAGCACCATGCTCCAGAACTTGAAGCTCGTACTGTGCAATGGCGTTATCTCTCCCAGCAACAGCCTCATTGAGCCCCTGAATCTGAGTGTCTCTCAGGCTAAGACCTCGCTGAAAAGTCTGGGCCAAGTCCATCACTAGATCCATGTGCCTCTGCTGAAGGGTCTGATAGCGGTACTGGGCATTCATATACCTAATCACCGCCTGGATAGTCTCATCAGCCACATCTCAAGATAAGTGACCAAAGTGGGTGGTCCTGAAGAGCCACTCTGCGTTGCCAGCATTGACTGCCGGAAACAAGCCAATAGGATAAGCGGCCACTTCATTCGGATGGTGCTCATAGAAGGTGGTAATAGCTTTGAGGGCTGTTGTCTCAAAAGAGTCCACAAGGCGATATCCAACCACCTCAATCTCAATAGGCGGCCAAGCCAAAGTAGGGTGCTAAGGAATGGTCATGGTGGCACTGCCTTGTACCGGGGTGGTTCTGGGTAGTGGAAAATACAAAGCGTATCCCATAAAATCCTAGGAAAGCCCTCCCAGTACAGGCAATCAGTATGAGCATATCCATCATCATCCCAGAAGATACTCGAAAGGTCCGCCATCTGAATCAAAAGGATTCAAATGTGAGTTATATGATTATCTCAAGACTTCTCAAATAAAGCTTTTAAGAAGGCTGCGGAAAAATGTGATTCTGATTCAAAAGATTATATGGTTTCACAAGACTTAGGAAGTAAACAAACCACAATTATTACTGGTTCATCAGTTGGAATTCTTTGGAACGAAAAGATCATTATAACATCAAGATGGGGCTAAGGATGAAGGCATGACTCAATTCCATCTTTTACATCCAAGAAAGTCTAAGTGTTTCAACAAACATGTTCCTAATATCAAGTTTTAACTCAACTTATTGTTTAAGCATACTAAGACATATTCATGATGATCCACGCTAGAAATTCCTTTAAAAGGCTCATGTAACAAATTCAAATCCTAGGAATCAAATCAAACATCATCAAACTATGCATGCACGATCTATTCGCCCTCACAAGATAAACAATTGCCAACTATTGTTGGGCTTACGTGGTTAGTACGGTGGCATAACATAGATATGTCTCTCCCTATAATATCTAGTCGATAAATTCTAACCGTTCTTAACTTATCGAATCGCTGTTAGTGTACCTGCAGAAGATTGACAGAACATATATATGCATTGAACCTTTCATGCCAGCACTCATGAAAGTGTTCCCATACATTACCGCTCACTATAGAAGCGGCATCCATGCATCCAACACTGCATGGACAGTACTCATACGCTACCGGGGCAATGTATTCACGAGGTACTTTTACTCCCAATATAATCGACCGATGGTCAGTATATTGGCAGTAGCTCAAGTAGGCCACTGCTTGAGCGCAGCGTTCGGTTCGCAACGCCGACGGGAAGGTCAGACTCCCTCAGCCGATTGAGTATACTTTACTCCCAATATAGTCAACTAATAGTTGGTATATTGGCAGTACCTCAAGTAAGCCACTGCTTGAGGGCAGCGTTCGGCTCGCATCACCGACGGGAAGGTCAGACTCCCTCAGCTGACTGAGGATCCTTACCTTCTTACCTTAGCGTAGGTGCGTCATTACAGGATTTAAAAGATTGATTGTGCACAAAAGTAAGGTTTGACAAAAATGTAAAGTGCTGGAAGTCAGATATAAATAAACCATAAGTAGATAGCCACCTAGTAACTCCCTTAAATTCCCCTAGGGCTTTACATTCTATGCACAGTCCTTAACGAAATCAACGTAGTTTTATAAATAATTTGTTGGTCCAATTTTATACGGAAATCAATTTTTAAGGTTCCAACACCTCTGGTGTACATTTGCAGCTCTGATACTAGCTGTGGCAGAACCACCTGAATTATCACGGCTCAAGTGCGCTGGCCATCACCATAAAGGCAACACCGACTCAAACGCACTTCAAACGGAACAATTCTTGGTCTGTCAGGTAACGTCCCGATACAACCACAGGATCTCGAATCGAACAAGCATACCCCGCACGAAGGCGAGTCTAGAGATATTACAACCACATATCTTACAACACAGGCATAGTAGTTATTATAACAAGTTCAAAGTATTATTACAGGTCCAAACTCAGTAAAACGTTATACAAGACATAAGTTTAAAGTTCATAGTTTAAGCAGTGGAAAGAAAAATACAACGGCTACAACACGTCGCAAAAGGATACCAAGCTAGCCCAAGCAAGGTATCACTCGTCGGGGTCATTGCCGGCCGGAGACGGATCCCATTCTACGGACCAGCCAGAGGGCAAAGAGCAGGGCCAAGTCAGACTCGCGGTCTGGTCCTCAAAACTCACACCTGAAACAGGATTCAACAGCAAGGCTGAGTATACTAATATCAAGATTGATCATAATAATATTACTCATATTACTCTGTGTGGCAAAGGGATCAAGTAGTCTCAATATCCGCGAGAGACGGACGATTCGAATCGGATTTTCAACCTTGCAAGGTAAACCTAACACACACGTTTGGAACACCGTCGGGTCGTTCCCAAACAACTGCTGACCTTTCATTTCGGCTTGTGGATAGGGTCACTCTCCCCGACTACTGGGCACCAACTTCCTCCCTGCACCCATGGTGTTGCGCAACATAAACATAAATAAAAACCTATCTCTAAGAGAGAGTGAAAGATATATCCACTCACCGGTCCGATTAGCTACTAGGCTTACCGCGTACCATATTTACGGCATGTGGCTAGTACGTTCAAACACTTAACCACCGCTACCACACACCGCGACCTTAGCAGGATTCATCAACACAGACGGGGTCTCACCCAAGGTCATGATATCGAATATGACCCCGTCCGATGTCCTTATAGTGATTGCAGATAAAAGAAAACAAGCAACTCCTATTAAGCTCGCGAGTGACAGGCAATCACTCGACTTTTACCGGTCCTATAAGCATAGCAATTACTCGAACTCAAGTCTAGTGTTCAGTACATAGGTTCCTAGGATCATACATCTATGGTTTCAATTCAAATCCTAAGAACTGTAAATGCACAAGTAAGTAGTATATAAAGTGCATAATTTGAAATACTGGGTTTATGTCCGGGGCTTGCCTTCGCGGTAGTCACTAGCTAACTCAGCCTTGGGCTCTTCCGGACTTTGGTCCGAGTCTTCAATCAGTGTAGCGGCGTTCACCTGGGCTTCTTGATCACCTCCTTCGGACTCTGGAATCAGCTCGTACGTCCCGTCAGCTAGAACAGTCGTATCTATATATGATGCAAGAAACGGTATTACAACATACACACTTCGCGATAAAGTGGCAGTTTAACAATTAGCAAATATAACTTAGCATATGGGCAATCATTTATAGAGTAGTTATTTAACATGTCTTACTACACAAAATAACATGATTAACCTCACAAGACAACTTGATTATCTTCACAAAGTAAGTTTTAGTTAGTTCACATAGCATGTAAATCATGGTTTGCTAAGAATTAAGTAACTCAGTACACAACCAGCATTTAAATTTAGAAAATTTACTTCAAATAGGAAGTAAAGCGAGCAATCTATCCTGTAAATTTCATACCATTTCATGTAGCCAATTATTCAGATTAAAATATTTATTCAGACAGCACCTAGAACAAGATTAAATTCTACAAGATAAACTAGAGCATATCAGAGGCTATAAATTTAATAGGATATCTATACAGAGCTAGCAGAGCTACTGTAAATTTTTCAGAATTTATCCAGGCATAAAACAGAAGTAATAATTTTGACAATATTAAACCACATATAGTAAAACTAATAAGTACAGAAATTTCTATAATGTTTCTGGATCCTAAATTTTACAGACATGAACATATGACCAAAATAGAGTTCCAAAAATATTCTCACATTTTTCTAGGCAGGGAAACTATTTATTATAATTAAAGCCTACTTGGAAATCATTAAATCAAATATATAGCTAAATAGATCTAACATTTCTCAAACTTGCGCAACAGCAAGGTTTTAGTGACATGCATGCATGAAAAAAGTTTCAAACATAGAACTTTAATATTTCTACCAGCATAAATACATTAGCAAAACTAGTAGATCTAGGAATCTTGAAACTTTGACCTAGTTAAAGATGTCAAAAAGGGTTCAAATTTTTACCAAGTACTAGTAACACTACAAAACACATTCTAGCCAAAAACCACATGAAGTTACTGAATACAACTCCTAGAACAATTAAAGCCTATTTATTCTATTCTTTTTCTTGGATTAACATACGGACCAAAACTGAAGATGTGTATGTAACAAAACTTGTAGGTTTTGTAACAAGGATTCCAAAACATTTGGATTTGTATTTTTCTGATTTTTCTACGAATTTCTAGGCATTTTCAAAGTTCACTGATTTGAATTCTAGAGTTCATGTCGTTTTTACACTTGGACCCCTGGAATTAAGTTTCAAAATTATGAATAGGTCCTTCGCCGGGAAACAAGAATAGAGCCGCCGTTTCGGCTCGGATTCTGGTGAAGTTCAGCACCGGCGGTGAGGGAAAGGTGGGGGAAAACGATGAGGACATTGAGCCGCACCTTTTGGTGGCCCTGGCTCGGTGGGAGATGGTCGGAAGGGGGCTCGTCGACGGCGAGCAGCGGCGGTCGGCGTAGGGGATCGGCGGCGAGGATGCTTCGGTGGTCGAGGGTGGAAGAGGAGTGGCCAGGGAGCTGCGTGATAGCGAGGTGGAGCTGAAGGCGGGGTCTGCGCGGGCGGAGCGGCCGTGGAGAAGCAGGGCGACGGTGAGCTCGAGCTCGCCGGCGTTCGGGTGGGCGGTGGCGGCGTTCTGGGGGTTTGGGGCGGGGAACTGGCGAGAGAGCGAGGGGATTGGAATGCGGGGGTTCCCCTGGTGCTGAAGCACGCGAGAGAAGGGGAGCCAGGGCTCTTCCCCGAGCTTTTCACCTCGGCGGCGAGGTGGCAGCCGCGGAGCCCGACCGGGGTAGCGTGGCGAGGAAAAGGGGGCTCCAGCGCGGTTGGAGTGGGGCCAGGGGGTTGCGGGGGTGCCGCGTGTGGCGGTGGGCAGCAGGAGGTGCCCTCCAGGCCCCCCTGAGCGGCGGCGGCGCCGCTCTGCGCCGGCGGCAAAGAAAGCAAAGAGGGAGAGAGGAGGAAGACACAAGCTGGACCTGTTTGCAATTTCAGAAAAGTTTAGGGGTCCTACTGTAAAATAAAAATAACTCCTAAAATAGGGCTCAAATGAAAAGGTGCCCAACATGAAAGTTGTTCAACTTTTCAAGATCTACAACTTTGATGTTGTGCAAAATTTGATTTGACCAAAGGTTGAAAGGTTATTTTGAAAACATAGAAAGGATTTTGAATTTAATGGACTTTCATCTTTTTCAAAGCAAATTCATCTTAATTTCAGACTGAAAAGTAAAATTTCATGCCATGTAATGATTACACTGAATTTTACAAAGAAACCCTCCACAAAAGCAATATTCACCCATCTTATTCAAATTAAATTATAGGAAGGTCCTTGCATCAAATCATATTTACACAATTAACCTTATTATTATTTTTTAAATAAGACCCCTGTTCAAGCAATTAAGGATATGATGCATAAAATAAATACAGTTCTACTGTGCAGACACCTAGGGTGTCACACCTTCGCCCTCGCTGATACAGCTCGGTTAGAGGGGCTCGCCCTCCACTTCGGCGACGACTACTTCGACCCTCGACATCGGCTATTTCGGCTTCGCCTCCTGAAGAACCTTCGCTCCCCCCACTACGAACTCCGGCCAAGAGGGGCTGGGGACAGGGCATACTAGCATCACTTTTTGTGTCTAGTCTTGACCGGCGCTCAAAAGCAGAGAGCCGAAGACACTGCATCCTCTACTTCGACTACATCAACTGCGATGAAGAGTGATTCGAGAAGACGATGAGATTCAACCAAAGTCAAGCGACGAAGATTCCGCTTTCCCCACTGCCGAAGACCTTTCCTCACCACCGAAGACATTCGTTACCGCCGAAGACCTTCATCATCGTTAAGATCGAAGACAATCACTAACTAGACTGTATCGCCATGTATATGTGGGCCCGGTAGACGTGCGTGCTCTTTTCTCCATCTGTTTTATCCCACTGGGTTTTCGGATGGAGTTTTAAGCGAGGCGCACGAGCGGGCGGTCATGAGGACAGTCCTCGTGGCCGAGGTCATAGATAGAGCTGGGCCACTTCCTATGTATTCAGCTATTGTGTTTTGTCGTACCGATCAAAACAAAGTAGCTAAGGGGCTACTGTTGGGGGAATGGCCCAGCCCATGTTTTAAATGGGCCTTGTGTGGCTGCCCAAAGGCCTGATTGTAAATATTGTATTCGCTAGGGGGTCGGGAGAAAATTACCACCTCCCTCCCCTCCTATATATAGATGACCCTAGGGGTCAAGGGGACGCTCTCTCCCCTCATGATGAGCATTTTCACTCTCTTGAGTTGTGACTTCTCCCTCTCTCTGCTGCTTGGTGGAGTCTTCTCCCCAACAGAGAAAACCTAAAGTTTTAGGTTACAACAACAACTATAAGTATACTAATACCTGCAGGCTTACCCAACTGTGGACTATACTTAGTCTACTCCTAAACATGCAAGGTTTTTGGCTACTGTGTTTGTTTTTGACGAAAAGCAAGCAGAATAAATCTATACTTTCAATGTTTTAGCCAGGATTAGAGTTACACCTATTATTCTCTAGATTTGGAACAAAAGTAACCAATCAATGTGGGAAAACAATTAATTAAGAAACAACTATCATTCATTCTCATTAATACTTCTACGATGCAGCAAAGTGATCAAGCGGTATTCATAACCGAGAATTGCGGCGCTCCGTATCAAATTTACAACCTTGCCAGGGATACCTAATGACCCTATCTCCCAGAGTGGCACACGCGTCATGCACACTGCACACTGGGCCACGCGTGGCAACCTTTTCACCCTTACCCGACATCTGAACCACAACTGCCAAAACTAAGGTGAGAAGTCCCACACGGCGAACCCGGGATAACCCAGGACATGATCCACCATCATTCTACTCCCAGAGTAGCTGGTCACGATTCAAATATCGTTGCAAGTCCAATACTCAATTGACAGGTTACCACTTCTTTCATAGTATATGACAAGTATTGTTCAAATCTTGATCAACCCATTTATCAATGAACGGACCTTAGTTGATATAGATGGGGTCATTTTAGAACCACAACATAAGTACCGACCACAAACTCCCCATCCGGTCTCCATTTATTAACTAGTGAAGCAATTCATATATTTTTCCATTTATCTAACGACCTATGCGTACTATTAAGGACTCATAGGTACTTTGGGAGAAACATGCATACTAGGTTTCAAAACAACACCAAGAAACGTAAATGTAAAATACATAAATAAATAAGACACTGCATAGTTTTCAAGTCAGGAGTTATGCTCTGAGGCTTGCCTAGGATTGGACACAAAGTCAGTTGTTTAGCTTGCACCAGCTTGACAACATCTCCGGTCCTAGCATGTACTCTAGTTAGTCCTTCCGTCTTCTGGATATATCCAAAATTACACCATCTTCTAGCTCGGCTCCAACAAAGCCCTTCAGTTCCACGTCGCACATCTAGCATACCTAGGTGATATGCAACTATGCAATTGCATGAACAGGAAAACAAGACATGATGCATTTAAAAGGCATACATGGCAAGCATAAACTCACAAGACACAATCACCTAGTTAGCTAAACATGATAAAAGTCTACCATAGAAAGATACGAAAGCACATCAAGCATGGCACACAAAGTTCATTTGGTTAATCTATTGCAAGGAAATTAGTTTTTAACAACTAATTAGCTCAACATCACACAACCATCAGATTATATATGATTAAAGTAGGATACATGCTGCTAAAGCCTTTCACTCACAAACAAGACAGATGTTAAGTACAAACCAGTCTCTAATAAAACGCACACAGAGGTCACTGACGACATGCATACACGTTCACTTATTAGCTTAATTGCTTGACCAACATTAGTTTCAAGTTGATCATTATTATACAAGGCTACAAGATCTTAGGAAGATTACTCCAACACCACTGAAGTTGATGGCTAACACTAACAAGCACACAAACCACATCAAGATTGAAGTTGTTGATTTCTACAGTTTCTGGACAACATTGCAATAGTTACTTGTTTAAACCATAACTGGAGTTTCAAGCATCCAAAGAAGGTGATCCTAGAATTTCTGGAAATCTCATGAAATATTCTACGTATTTGTTATTAACACCCAGAGCTGATTCAGAAGTTAACAAGGCTAAAAACCATAAAAAGTAGATCTGCACAAATATGTATAGAAAACTGGTAGTAAATTCAGAGAGGTAGATCCAAAGTTCTAGACATCCAACAAACATGATTCTTAACTTTCAAGGAAGCATGTGAAATTAGCCAGAGCTTTCTTATTATCATCTTAATACAACACTTAACAAGATCAATTGTTGCATGGAAACAATTCTTCCCAAACTTGGACAAAATCTGACATTAAACTTTAGACACATGCAACTGAAGCTCTAGACCAACAAAAGGTGTCTAGCGACCTAGTGAAGAGGTGCCAACTACAACGATGACTGCTCCTATGTCTACAAGCCTGGAGTCCTTTACCGGCAATCATATGGACATGATGTGCTCCTTTATACGTCAATCAACATGAAGCTAACCAAGTCCTGAAAGAGATGCACCATGGAAAGATGTATCACAACATCCCAAAGATGTATCACAACATCCGATTAGCTGGACGTGTCTGAGGCATGATTGGGCATGCATGTAGATGTATGGCCAAAACATCCTACAAGTCAATAAGCTACAACTGGATTACCATGGCATCCATGAAGGTGTACGTGCGCCATTGTCAACAGTGCAACAAAACAAGACACTTCGAAATATCATTTCTGAACACGGAGGAGAAGAGGCGGTGGCGCACGACGCGGAGAGAGGGGTGGTGGCGCACGATGAGGATGTGGAGTAGTGGCATGTCCTCTCATCTTGCACACGAAGCCAAAGTTCCTTGGGGGATGCGGCATCAGGACATGAGAGGTGGGGAGGGCTGGCCCAGTGGAAATTGAGTGGATCGGGCTGGCACCATCTTGTGGGCTTCCAAACGATAGGAGAATTTAGCCTGTTGTCAATTTCCACATGGGCTTCCAGCCCCCAGAAAAAGACCAGGTTCCCTATAGGGTTTCGAGCTTCCAAACTAGCCTAGTAGTGGTGGAAAGCAATCTTCCAGCAAGAATTTATTGGCCCTCATAACCCATATAGCCAAACTTAAATATTTTCCCAACATAAGATAATTGCTCAATGCTTTGTAGCAATGCTTTATTTTTTTCTTTTCTGTCCAATGTAAACAAACATCTTCTATTTTTTTTTATATAAATTAATTACTTGTGCGTCTCTCTCTTGATATGCTTTGCACTTTCTCCTTAGCCACAAATAAGTGACATTCTAGACATTGATACAATCTGCCGAACAAAAACTTGACTGGTATTATTTTGTAAAATGTTTATAAAATATAGCCGGTTCGGATATTTATTTATCTCTAGGTACGGATTAGGAAAGGTGTTTTCTATTCAAGAGCGAGGTATATTCTATATGAAAAAGTCAGTTTTGCACTCTTGAACTGTCACAAAAAAATCCAATTTCCAACTTTAAACTACCAAACTAGATAAACAGAGGCCATCCAACTGTTGAAACCTGTCAAATTTGGCCCTAAGGTGATTTTGAAGGTGGTTTTTCATTGTGTGAGAAATTATAGATAGGTTAGATTTTTAGAAAAATTTTAGTACTAGTTTTATTTTTTATTTTTTTGATATAAAATGAGTTAATTTTGATTTTTTAGATGTAATTTTTTTGTTTAAAAAATATAAAATCACATTCGAAACCACTATACAGGCTAAATTTGCCCGGTCTCGATGATTTGATGGTCTCCGTTACCCGGTTTTATAGTTGAAGATTGAAAATCGGACTATTGCGATAGTTCAAGTTAGTAAATCAGACTTTTCCATTTCTATAATTTCTCTCTAGTTCTTTTTCTTAAATGTACTAGTGAGTAATGAAGACAATTTTAATAACACAACAGCACAAAATGCACAAAATCCACTAACCGGACCAGACTTAACCCCAAATTAAATTGCCATACTTATATATAATCACTTTCATATAAGAAATAGTGTACATTTACCCGCTATACAATTGCTATATCGATTCCAATTACCCGAACACAAATAATCATCCCTTCTTAAACAGCAGTATTGCATACGTGTGCATATATATTTAGAAGGAAAAAGAAACACAAACACCAATTACTATCACCAAATGCAACACCATGCATCACACACCCCACCCTCTTGTTTAATGCAGTTCGCCGCAGCCAATGCAAGCAATTGCAGCACACACCGTCAGCAACGTACGCCAAATCTAGAGACCGACGCCCATGGCGCCAAGCACGGCTGAAACGCACAGGGCGACGCCAACGGCGACGATATGGGCCCCACGGCCCTCTTTCCAGGCCCCACTGTCATAGGGACTGTTATCCACAAGTGGCTGCGAACCGAATCCTGCCACGGTGCCACCCTCGGCCGCCACGTCGTGCTCTCCCTGGCCGCGCCCAGGCCCGGCCATCCCCGTGGCGCCACCAGAGGCCGCTGCTCCGCTGCCGACGTCGGCCGCCGCGTCGTGCTCTCCCTGGCCGAGCTCAGGGCCGGCGACCCCCGGGGCGCCACCGAAGGCCGCTGCTCCGCTGCCGAGGTCGGCCGCTTGTGGCAGCTCGGCGGCCGAGTGGCCGTTGCCGTCGGGTTCCTGGCCAAAGGGCAGGTTACTGCTGTGCGCGCCGAGGGGCTCGGCGAAAGGCGGGAGCGCGGCGCCGAGCCCCGGCGACCCCGGTGCGCCGCAGTGCTGCGCGTGGCGCGGCTCGTCGCTGGCACGCCACGCGAGCTCGCCGTCCTTGTCGCGGATGCGCATGTCACCGTCATCCACGAGCTCGAGCGTCTCGAGGAAGTTGGTGCCGTCCCTGTTGGTCTCGCCGTGCCACACCTCCTCGCTGCCGTCGAACACCTCCAGCCCGTCCCACGAGAAAAGCAGCGAGCACGTGTTCACCGTGCTGATGGGCCGGCACTCCGACTCCCACACGCTCTTCCCGCTGGCGGCGGCGGCGGCGGCGGCATCCTCGTCGCCCTCGACGCCGTGGGCGCCGGCCGTGGTGCTGTCGACCACCTCGACGTAGCAGAAGTCGGCGCCGAGCCCGCCGGCGCCTGGCATGGTGTGCGTGCGCACGAAGTAGGCCGCGTACTTGCCGGACGGCGACGTGAGGAACAGCACGGGCGGGCCCCCGCCCGGCGGGATGCTTGCGAGGATCCGCTGCTTGGTCACGCGCTCGATCGTCCCCAGCGGCGTCGTCGCTGCCGCCAGGGAGCAAGAGAGGAGCAGCAGGGTGGCGATGCAAGGGAGGAGCGCCATGCTGGCGGCCGGCCAGGTGCTAGCAGGCTATTAGCTTCTTAATAAGCGGTTAGCACCTTGTATGTGCTTGCTAGATTGTGTGTTGTGTTTCTTGTTTGTGTTGTGTATGGCTGCGTAGATGCATGCATATATATAGTCCCACATTGGAGAATGGAGACGATGATGGAGTTGGAGAACGCGGATAGATTAGGATTTGATTAAAGGTCAAAGCTAATGGACAAATGGATGGGGAGTGGTTGCATTGGGGTTAAGGTTTGTTAACTGCTCCATACTTCGATCAACAGCATCAGTAGGGGATTGGGTGAGACAATAACCTGGGCCGGGTATACATCACAGATTCCGAATAAGTGTCAGAACGGTCCTCCGAATGGGGCTCCCACTACTTTCTCTCTGCTATACACACTAATCTGTACTATATGGTTTTGGTGGCGTTGTTTTTTTCTCATTGTTTCAACCTCAATCCAGTCCATAGCTCTCTTTCGCCAATGACAACTGTAGCTCCATTCTCACAACCAAATCTCATGCATACGTGCGTGAATTCAAAGTAGGCTGGCTCGTTGACTTTCATTTCAGTAGCGGTGCACCCAATCCACTTCGTGCCCACAAAGCAACCGCGCGCTAGATATTCACATGCTTTGTGGGCATAGAGAGAGAGAGAGAGATATTAACTTTTTCAAATGTACGAATATCAACCAAATATCTAACTTGGCCTACCAATATCAAAATAATGCTAACAACAAAGGTTTTATTGACGACATCAATGAACCTAATCCACAAGCCCATAGACACAACCAAATATAACACATTATTTCTTGAGACATCAAATGTATCAAAATCTCAAGAACGATGGAAAAGGATCCATACAAACTTTGGGTTGCACTCAAAGAATTTTGCCAGAAGCACAGCGAGTAGTCACTACTATGAACTCCATATCTATCGCAGAATACAATTCTGTACTACCCAAAATTTGTTGCAAACTTTAGTTTTATGATCATACTATAGATGATGCTAATGATTGAACAGATATTATCTACATTTTCCCTTTCAAATAGGTTCTTGCAACAGCAATACCATCGGCACACCTACGCCAAATATTCTGATCTCATATAAGACCCTCCAAGTAGAAAAATATGATGGATTCTTAACAATGAACCATCAACTACGCCCAGCAGAGCTCAGCAGCCACTACCAGAAAATTACTACAATGATCATAATACCAAAACAAAATTTTGGTGCCATGAAATTCAAACTGAATTTCAAGGGAAAACTAAGGAACATAACAAAAACATGGGTCCTAACAAAGGCAAAGGCACTTTTAGAAATATATCCAACATGACAACTTTCAAGTTTGTCAAAAGTTGTGATTGTCACAATCACATCACTAAAAGTGCAACACTGCCATACATTTGGTTGTTGACTTATATCTGAAATCTATTGCCAAACAAGTTCAAAGGGACAAGTTCGACATATTGACATTAGTTGCTCTAAAGATGTTCCTACGTAACACAATAAAAATGTTCTACGAAACATGATAATGAGGAGATCCTATTACGAGGAACAACATATTGAGCACTGACAACATGATCAAGGAATTTCAATGCAATGACATATTTTGGAGACACAACATGTCAGTGTAATGGGCACAGGTCCCCATTACCCCAGATTCATGCGTGATTAAGGAAGATAGGACCCACCAGCCGCATCAGCCGGCGACGTCAGCCGAGCGCAGCTGTGGGCCCTCACCAAGGACATCCACCCACGGAGGCAGGCACCTGACTGAGTGGGCCGGGCCCTGACCCGGCACGTGAAGCCCGGGGGAACATTTCCTTCCCCTTGAAGAGACCCGCCTGGTAGAAAGATCTTTACCAGGCGGTTACAGCGCCTCACTGCCGGACTCCATGCGGAGCCCGAGGGGGTGTGAGGCATCCCCGTAAGAACATCATGATTACGAGGATGGTATGTCGTGCACTTAGAAGATAAGACGATAGGCGGCGGATAGCTTATCCCTGAGCTACCTGTCCTAGTGGCTTGAAGATGGACGGTGGCCAGGGTCCACCATCGTTTACCGCGCCCCCATCGCGGTAAATTCCAGAACCAGCCCGGGCGGCACCCCGGAACTAACCGGGGTCACCCCGGACCAGGAGGGTCCACAGGGCGACCCCAGGGGTCACCACGTGGCCGCACTCGCACCGCCCCGGACGTCCCCCAGGGCACCTCGGGAGCGCAAGGTCCGGCCAGACGGCCCCGGAACACCCCGGGATGAGAAAACCCACCGGTTAGTGTCTACGGCCACCCCAAACACCCCGGGACTCCCCGAGGTCACCCCGGGACGCCTCTGACACTAGCGGGACCCTAGAAGCCTGCTACAGTGGGCCCGACAAGACGCCTGTCCACTTGACAGAGGCAGGGCAGCCTGGAGGACGACGCTCACCATGCAAAGGGCGTGTTCACAATAGTTAGAGAAGCAGCAGAGAAGGCAGACATAATCTATAAATAGAAAGGTCCCTGGGCATGTAAAGGGACCGGCTCTTTCGGTACCTAACTCATACAGAGATTCCGGGCTTCGGCTTCCCTACTCGTGATCAACAAAGAACCAATCACAACAAACAGGACGTAGGGTATTACGCCTTTGGGTGGCCTGAACCTGTCTAAAAACCACTGTCTCCACTCGCTTCCTTATGGGAGATCCTTTCACGGTTTATACCCCTGGCCGAATCTCTAAACGTGGGTTCCCACGAATCCTGCTCGTGGTACTCACCCACCGTCACAACCTAATCTCCAAAATATCTAGAAACTTGATTTTCTAGCCATATTTATATTGTGATGTAAATATTTGTCGTCAAGGATTATCCTATAGGAACAATCCAAATTAAGGAAGGAATCTATTTAGTAGACATGATATCACTAATACTCAGGGAAATTACAAACTTCCGAACTCTCTCAAAGAGTAAAGGAAATTTCACATAAATCGTATACTGTGATATTGTGATCATTAATTTTGGTCGAGCCACAATAATTTTCCCTATGGGTACCTAATTAACAATTGAGGATACACTCCTATATCCCAAATTAAATCGTACCCATTGAGTTATAAAAATATCCATGACAATGGTTTCTATGTGGAAACAAAAAATGACAACAATAATGAATATCAAGTCATCATAAAAAATCAAGAATATATCAAGCAAATGCTTGAAAGAATTCCTTCAACATCATCGAGCTTGCATTACACATACATCGAACTCGTAAAAATGTTGCGTACAAGATAATTTTTAGAATCATGATATCTTCAAGACATGACATAAAAATTATCAGCAATTCATTTGGTCACCACATAAATAATTCAAAATTTTCCAAATCCTCAGATTTTGTGTGGACCGCATGTGCCATAGGGAAATCAATCATAAGAACCTCTTATTTTGAGATCATGTTGAACTAATACAGTTCCTCCCTTGAATGCATTCAAGGAGAAATTTGTGGTTCGTTCATCCATTAACTTGATCAAATTAGTACTTCATGGTACTTATTGATGCATCAACTAGATGGTCTCGTGTGTGTGTGTTTATTATCCTCAGGAAATCATGTTTCTACATGATTCGTTGCTCATATTATCAAATTAAGAGCACTTCATCTGGAACACCTAATAAAATCTATTAGGATTAACAATGCCGCTAAATTCTCCTCAAAAGCCTTCAGTTACTATTATGTGGCTCTAGGCATTAATGTGGAATATCTTTATACATACAAAAAATGGATTAGCCAAATCTCTTATACATAGAGTAACTTAACTGTCAGACCATTATCACATGATTGCAAATTACTAACATCATGTTGGCATCATGCGATCTTACACACCATAAACTTAATTCAAATTCATCTAACTGCAAATCAGAAGTGCCCCCCCGGTTGCAGTAAGTACGTGGAGTTTTGGCCTCAGCCAAACATTTCCCATTTGTGTGTCGGTTATATTTCACACATACTGATATCACCACCACAACATATATGCATGGGCAATGAGGACCTATATAAGATATTTATCCGTCATTCATAAAATATCTTAGATCACTCATATGGGATTAATTCATTCATTCACAAGCCCATTTATTGATTACATTTTGAGGAAAATTCCAGGCATTAGGGTGAGATTAATACCACACATAGAATGCCAGGAATTATAAATTATAGAAGAATATTACATTCAATTCTCGTATCCATGTATACACAAATAATATCTGAACCAATAGTTCAGAACATCTTTATTTGCAACACATTGCAAATAGTCTGCCAAATGCATTTACTGATCAGAAGTGTCATCAAACAAGATTCCTATAATTAATGTGCCAGAAAGAGTGAAATGTCACTTGACTCTCATATCAAAATAAGAGGGAGAGAAGTATGGTCAGAAGCTAGGAATACAGCTTAATGCAAGCATCCGCGGAAATAGGGGGAGACATCCTCCTAAATATTAAATGCAAATCAACATCATGAATGTTGTTAGACACTTTATGGATTTATTCAAATCCAAAGCCTATGAATGTTTTGCATTCAGAAGCCCAGTATATGTGCACGTCAATAAAGCACTGGGTCGTGGAACACCCTGATTCTATGGTCGTTGGAAATTACATAGGATTCAAAAGGGTTGATCTCTCACAAGATATATATTGATTATGATCAATCAATCATATTAAGACTACAAATTTGTTGACATATACTCCTTGTACACCTCTAACTGGATCCAGACCAAAAGTCCTAGGCAGAGTGTTAACAAACACTCAAATTGGGTCAAATCAAAAGGTGGCAATTAAAAAGAAGTGCTCTCATTTCCAAATAAGGAAGTCTTATCTATTTCTCATAATGCTTTTATTTAAGAAAGCAAGGTGGTGAGATAGCGAGAGCTTGTAGCACATAGTTTCACGTAGAGACCGAGCAACATACCATCATGGTATGCATGAGAATTACGTTCCTAAATTCAAATATTTGCAGATCAATTGAATTTGATATGCTAAATTAAAAAATAAAAATTGCAACATATATTATGTACAAGTCACACTATGACTTGAGATAGTCAAGTTGATTGTGGTACAACTGACTAGATGAGTATCTCCCATGAAAGGATTACTCTAATTACTATGAAGGCATGTGTGTGTTCATAAATAAATTCTAAATATAATTTTTATCATCTCAGCACACAAACAACAAGCATTCATTTATGGAATCAATTCGCCAATATTCAATAAATATTGGATAATCGAATCCATCTACACTTGTGTTCATTCAATCTCTAAAAATGGATCAGTACCCATTTAGACCCTATGATAAGAAACTGAGTGCCAAAGTGCTTTTGTATCATACAAATTGCAATAGCCTTGATATTGCTTTTGTAGATACCTTGCTAGCTCAAATTAGCGCAACTCCAACAATACCTTATGGATTGGAGTCAAAATCAGATATCCACAAATATCTAAATGGCATAAAAAATATCTAATTTGTTATTATCAAAATCAGAACACGACAAAAGTGGGATATCGAGATACTGGCTAACTAATCCCTTTTTTGCCCGAACATAAACTGATACCAAAGTAATAAAATTTCATATGAATCATCAAATTATATTCTAATGAAAAACTTTGGTCCATCATTCTGATGTATCACATCAATACATGACTTCTATGAATGATTAAATTATGATTCATCATATTATTGAACATTATCTATAAATTATAATGGAGCTTGTAAATCTACTTGCTAAGAGATATAGCACAGCTACAACAAAATGCCATTGGACGTGAATTAAGAATATCTTCATATATTTCCATTGCACAATTGATCTTGGCTTTAGCCAAGGCAACACTATTATTGGTTATACTAACGCTGGCTAGATGTCTAATCCCCATAATACTAGACCTTAAACAGGTTTTGTAATTTTATATGGCAAAACAACTACCTCTTGCAAGTCATCAAAACTGACTCTTGTAGCTATATCCATGAATCATTCTGAAATAATTACATTATATGAAGCTTCACGTGAATCATATGACTTCACAGAATGATCAACCACATACAACAGTCATCTGGCATTGGTTCAGTCATGAAACCAATAATTATCTATGAAGATAATTCGCCTTGCATTTGTACAAATGAATGCAAGCTATATAAGGGCAATATCACAAAATAGATTGCTCCTAACTATTTTATGGGGAAATAGAAACCTTGCAAACCAAGCCATGAGATTTGCAAGACTCAAGGGGAGATCCTCTCTGAATTATAACCAATATAACCAACCATAATCAGCAGATTATATAAATGTACTCTTTTCCTAAATTAGTTTCTCTATCAAGTTTTTTCTCATATATAGGTTTTTAATGAGGCAATATTTAATATTATATCTATAATTTATCCAACGGGGTTTTAAAAGGGATATTCGAGACATATTAGATATATCATATCTTCTATTTTCTCAATAGAATTTTTAAGAAGATATTCAAGATATAATTTCTCCTCATATTTTCCCATTGGGTTTTGGGAGAGAATTAGTTCAGATATGATCCACAGATCATAACACATTCAAACTTATTTATGAGTTTTTCTTTCGAGGTTTTTCTCATATAAGTTTGCGATCATTGATATTCCATATCATTTCCTCCTTATATTTTTTTCAACTAGGTTTTAAAAGAGTTTTAATGGAATACCAGCACATATATGTCATATCAATATTTTCCCCTATTTTTCCAAAAAAGGTTTTAAGGAGTTTTTCTGATGACATATCCATACATCTAAATACACAAATTGGTTTCTCCTCAGATTTTTCCCGCAGGGTTTTTAGAGGAGTTTTTGCATACAATCAAACATCAAATGAGGATTACAAGACCACAAGCAGAGCAAATTGATCAAGGGGGAGTGTTGTGAAGAAAATTAGATTAGTGAAATTTACATGAATTTACATGAAATTTACTTTTTTATTTGTTTACCTATATTTAAGAATTTACATGAATTTTAGGAATAATATATATAAGAATACTTTAAGGGGTGGATGGTGCGTCACCCGCCCTGGAAATGGATTTCGAGGGGCGGGTGATGCTTTCACCCACTCCTACAAATCGATTTTATAGTTTATACAAAAGAATAGCATACCTCAAGTCACAAGTGACTGTATAATAATGTGATGGAGAGGAGGGTACGCCCTAGCCTTGAGGTAAGTGGTTCAATCCTGATGAAAGTGTTCATATTTCATCAAAAAAAATTGTACCACTAGAGCAGAGGGCTTGTGATGATGGTTGGTTGGCTAGGATTTTTTTCTTTCTATTTTGTCATTTTAATTGTTTTCTAATTTTTTTATTTATCTGGAAATTGATTTGTAGACGCAGGTCATACCTAGCACGCCCCTCCAAATCGATTTTTACGGGCGGCTCATGCCGTCAGCCGTCCCTGGAAAAGATTTCCAGGCACCCGCCTCCAGAAATGGATTTACAGGGGTGGGCACATTACCCGCTCTTGCAATGAGCTATTTGTAGCTGCAAAAAGGAGAGGCGGGTATTGCACCGTTCCTACAAATGATATTTCGCCCGTCTCTAAAAATTATTTTTGTATTAGTGAAATTTCCTATCTGTTCTCAGACTTGTAATATGGTTTAAAAGCGACTCCATTCGTCTCATAAAAGTACAATCCTCTGTTTGATAAAAATCCCATAAAGAATGCAATTTTATAAATTCGATCTTAACTATCTCCGTAATTAAGTAGTTAGATTTGATTTGCATGTCAATAGCAAACAGATGAGGGTATGAAAGTCTTTTCACACTAATTTGTTTAGAAAAACTAGAATTGTGCTCTTCATCATGGGACAGAGGGAGTACTTTATAATCACCTTTTTAGGTGCTATATGAAGATGATGTTGTGAATAGATATGCATTTGGTCTTGGACATTTTTTAATTTGAGGTAGAAAATATCATGATTGCTCTCACTTTAAAATAAGTGTATCTCTATGTATGGTTGTCAACAGCTGAGACCAGACTTTATCCATAATCCAAAAAATGTATGTTTGTCCATATTTACAGTTGGTGCCTTGGGGGTTAACATTCTGATCGCCACAGGAGATATGAAATGTAGCGAGTTCATTTGAGTCAAGAGCAGCTCCTGGCAACTCGCCATGAAGCATCTTGCTTTTTTTTTTTCAAAAAAGAGTTGTGGAATCTCTGCAACAGACAACCCTGATGACCTTGACTGGTGCAAATTCCTCCAGCTTTGATTCTACGCATTGCAGTGCATGCTTGTCATGGTCGGTTGTGCAGTACTGCTTCCAGCCATGGGACCTTGTTATCTTGTCACCATCACTGAAGCTTCACACACCTTCCCTTACCCAATTGGGAAAAATCGAGCATTCTCAAGAACATGTATATATGCAAACACAAAACGGAGAATAGTTGTGTGATAAACCAAATCACCACTAGAAACGAGTTGAAGGTGAAAGAAACAAGACCACTTGAATTGGCACCAAACCCATTTGATCTCACACATCATCAGGATTACTCATATATAAAGGTCAACACAACACAACACAACAAATAGGTGCACATGTATGAACGAAGAGGTCAAAAGCACACATATGCTCTTCATAGTTTCTCACACATATCTTATAATAATTGTACGCATACGAATACGTATACATACAGTTGTCAGGTTTAGTAGAGAGTAAAGTTTAATCCTTGATCAGAACGGGGCGCGGTAGTTGAGCTCGCCGCAGTCGGCGATGATGACGGGCCTCACCGTCCTGCCACTCATGGAACCGGCCTTCTCGATGGCGCGCACGACGTCCATCCCCTCCACGATGCGGCCGAACGCGACGTGGCGACCATCCAGCCACGGCCGAACTCGATGAAGAACTGGGAGCCGTTGGTGTTGGGCCCGGCGTTCGCCATGGACACCACGCCGGGGGTGTCGTGCCGGACGGCGCCGAGCCCCCCGTTGGGGAAGTACCGGCCGTCTCCTCCGATCGCTGACTCACCGCTGGTGCCGTTGCTCCCAGTGATGTCGCCGCCCTGGCACATGAACCCGGGCACCACCCGATGGAACGGCGCGCTCTTGTAGTGTTGGAAAAATAGACAACTGTAAGTTTAAATTCCGAACTAAATTTATCATGACGAGAATTAAACCTAGCATGCATGACTCTAATATACTAGACAGTACATATATCATAAATATGATATCAGAAAATATGATTATGAAACCGATCTGATCACAAAATACGTATTGTGCGGGAGCCGCCGGGAAGACGAAAGGTGCAGATGAGATGAAGACGGTCCTTTGAACGGAGCGCAGCAACCGGCGTTGCAGACGACGGTACGCCGCAGCTCCTGACTTGGACGGAGGACGAGCCGTGGCGAAGAAGATGAGCAGTCGCGCTTAGCGCTTCCCAAAAACTTTATTCGCCCTCTCCCGGTGCAGGATCACAAGAGCGAGCGGTTCCGGAGACCTGCTCTCCCGTTCCCCGGTGCACGCCGGCGCTCGGGATGGAGAAGACTACGGTGGCGGCGCAGCAACGAGAGGAGGCAAAATCCTAACTCAGATTAGATCTTCTTATGAATTCCCAAACCTTGGGAACTCCACGTATAACGATCTATGGTGCACTTTTTCCATGAGGGAGGTGGTCCGTATTTAAAGGGAGAAAAACCCCTACACCCTCGTCCATTAGCAATACGGGACTAATAGATGGTGTACCTCCGCTTAGCGCTAATGGGCCTTTGAGATTTATTAGGATTATTTATATGGGCCAAGCCCATAAATCTAACATGTAGTACAGGGGCTTGCCCGACCGCCCGGTGCCGCGCTCGCCTGTGCAGAGCAGCAGGAAGTTCTCCGCCGTTTTGGGCACCTTGTCGGTGAACAGCTCGATGACAACGCGGCCCACGCGCTCGCCGCCTATGTTGAGGTCCAGGAACACCGTGGGGTTTGTTGGGTTGCTCCTGGTCGGCGCCATGGAAAAGATTGACAGAGATCGAGTGTGTTGACAGGCAAAACTTGCTAGAGATCGAGCGAGACTTGTGCTCGACTTGACTTGAGCCTGCTTGCCTGTAAGGAGGTGACGATGGCTATATATAGAGGTGCAAACGGAACTTGGAGAGAAGAACGGCTTTTGAGATAAAGAAGATGCTTACAGACAACTATATGCCACTGTGGTATATATGCGTACGTGCGATCAGGCGGCTTTCCTAACTTTGACCGCTAATGTATGCTGCTCCGTTCTTTCTAGTTGGATGCTATTGACCTTTCACTATTAGTTTTAGCAACTATATGTCACTAGACTACGGTTAAATTACGAAAATTATTGAAGTTATTTCAAGTCAAATAGAATGACATAGCTATTTAATTTTAAGGCGGATGATGGTAACGTTTTTATGTTTTTATGTTGGATCGAATAATTTCTAGAGCATAGCATGAAATGAAAATGACGTGATTAATACTGACCATAAAAATGGCACTATATCCTTTTTCTTGAAAAATTCTTCAGAAATTGCCACTCTAGTCACAGCTGGAGCCTTAGACTGTTGGGCCGCAAAGCTGAATACTTACTCGAAAAAAAACTTGAATTACTCTTTTTTTTTTGGATTCACATGCGTGATAATTAAGGCGAACATGTTTCTCGTGGTGCTATGGTTCCAATTTCTCTCGAGACAAGACAAGTTCTTTTTCTGTGTTTCTTGTGATCTTGTCCTCCTTGTGGCCGAAATAGGGATATTCAAGCTCTCACGACACCTGTCGCAGCAAAATTGTGCAACACAAATGCAAAAGTTGGATTCTGATTCGAAACTCCTACCTATTATCTATGACGAACATAGGTGTAGAGCATATCGGAAGATGACACTTTTTTCTATGGGAATATATTGAACACTAGATTTATTGGGCTATGTATACGCCAGATGCAACTGTATATTATCATCTAGAGCTCACAATGGCTAATATACAAGGTAGCATGAATCTGCACGCATTCATGATTAAACATTAATATACATGCAGTGATCTTAAGACGTGAAACCACATGATTGGTAGTTAGCGTTTGTGGGATGGGGCTACCTTTTTTGTTGGTTTTGCTCAAATTGCGTACGGATCAAGCGAGTTAGCTGCTACTCCACGTCCCAAATTATTATTCATTTTGCTTTTTTGAGATACACAAATTTTTCTATGCACCTAGGTATAAACTTGGGACGGAGGGAGTAAAATTTTACGGATAGGCATCTAGAAGCACTAACTAGAGGTCTTAGTTAAATATATGGCAAATACCATATCTACATATTACTCCTACATAATCTTATCTTCTCCGATTTGCTCCTACCTACATTTTCATCCCTCCCTCTCCCTCTCCCTCTCCCTCTCCATCTCTCTCTCCTGTGCTTGCACCGGCAACGCCACTACGAACGAGTCGAACGTGGCGAGGTAGGGACATGTGGGGTAGTTGGGGGGTGCGGACGGGGCGGAGGGGGTACCTAAGCCACTGTAATTGGCGGGAACTACGGCACCATGGGGCAGTGGAGCCGAGTGGCTGGCGCAGCAACCCACCTCCCTACACCCTCACCCCCTCCTCCCTAAACTCCTCAATGGCAAGGCCGGCACGATAGCGATGAGCTCGGGGACGCTGTCTGTTTCCAATTCAAGGCCACCCATCGCCAAATCGTCGGCCTCGGAGTCGGGCTTTGGCTAGCAATGGCGGATGGAGGCAGCGAGGCGGCGCGTCCGTCGAAGCAGGACCACGAGGCTGCGCTGGTTCCAGCGCTAGCGGGCGCTGTGGCTGAACTGCTATAGTGGCAGCACGTGCAGCTGACCGAAGAGCCATGCCCGCAGGGCCGCTGCTCTGGATGACAAGCCTCGCCTGTCGGGCTGCTGCCACCCAGGCCGACTGTCGAGCCATGCCCATGGAGCCACCAACCCCACCTAGGATAAGAGCCCGTGGTGCGGATTGAGCACAAAAACTTGCGGCCTAGGCAAACACTCCGGCAAGGATGCAGCACAAGAGGGAGCGAGAGGAGGAGAGAGGGTAGGCGAGAGGGAGGCAGCTTAGGGGGCGTCCTACAGCACTGGAGCGGAGGGTGGGGTGCGCTTGACGTTGAGGCAGGCCGCTTAGGGGGTCAACCGGCTGTACACCGCGCGGTGGCGCAGAGGCTGTGGAGCGGTAGGAGGGCGGCATTGCCGCTCCGGGAGAAGGTGGCATCACAAGAGGGAACGAGGGGAGGAGAGGGGGTGGGCGGGAGGGTGGCGGCGGGTAGATGACCGAGGACACCGATCGTCCCTTGCAGCGGCAAGCAGAGGAGAGGAGAGAGATAGGACTGGAGGAGAGAGAGGACATATTGAGTTAAGATAATATAAATTAGAGGGGGATTTTGCAAATGTTTGCTACCATAGCACAATATGGCATGCCATATTGGCTTCGGATGCTCGCGTGGTGCGTTTGGGATCGTGGATGGACCACTAAATACAGGTAGGCAACTAGAAGGACAATTTGAGAGTTTAGGAACCTATGACAAGTTTATTAGAGACCTGGATTGCAATTTACTCCTATAAAAGTACATATATCAATAACAAACATATTATAAGTAGCATGCACTACTAGATATGCTCTCAGTACAGTTGGGAAAGGACTTTAGTCCTGATTTTTTAACTGGTGATAGGTCCGAGACTAAAAGTATCTACCTTTTATTACCGGGTGAGCACTCGGTACTAAAGCCACCTTAGTACAGATTTTGGCTACAAATAGTATCGGAAGCCAATCAATTAGCCCGCTACTTGTCCGATAATTAGCATGAAGATTATAAAATTTGAAACCAAAACCATAAGCTGAACCACGCATTACAAACCAATTAACTACCACTACTCCAGCGCCCCCCATCACCGCCGGTTCGAAATGAGCATCACCGCCGGTTTGGGGGGCGTTGGATTTAAGTCGTTGGTGATAGGAGGGGTCATCACCGCCGGTTCATAAACCGTTGGTGATGAGTGCTCATCACCGCCGGTTTGTGGATGGAACCGGCGGTGAAGGCCATTTTCCCATCAAAAAAAAATATATTCATATAATAATAGTGCACCATTTGTACATCATATATGATATATGATTATAGCAGCAAAATTCAATCACATGAGCTCATACATCGAGATTAAATGAAAGAGTTCATACATTAAAATTAAAACAAAGAGTTCATACATTAAGCCTAGTTTTGAGCCTCTCTCTGTAGCAAACTTAATAACAAGCTGCCCATTACGGGCACTTGATATGATTGTAGAAATTAACAATGTGACTTGTTACATGGAAATTGGACAGAACATACAAGACTTCAAATTTCAGAATACAAGTAAGATACCTAGGTTTTGATCGAGCATCTATAAGTTGATGTGTCTGGGTCTTGATGTATTAGTTGCAATGGAATGTGCAGAAAGAGTTTAGGGAGTCGCAAAGAAAAACAATAAGCAGGTTTGGGACCCTTTCAACACTGACCTGATCATGGCTCCAAATAAGATGGGTCTGCAACTTTGCTTCAAATGTGAATGGACCAACCTGGAGAAATATATGGAGGTTATGTATACTGAAAATTGGGATTAAATGGCCATATGGGAAGAGCTGCTAATCATATCTGTATTGAATTAAGACTCCATAGCTCAAGAGAAGTATCAAAGACTCTTGCTGTGTGGTTGCAACTTACAATTGAATTACTGCCAAAAGAAACAGGAGAAAAATAAAATAAATTACCGATTGACCCTGGTAAACTTTCTCAATTGCTTCACCAGCAGCACTGGCCTTTAAGATGGCATCACTGGAGGCGCTTGATTCAACATCATACACAGAAGCACGCCATTGAGGCAAACATCCATCTAGCACCCAAACTTTATCATGGCAAGAACTTTGTAATCATGAATGAACAAAATAAGATCCGCATCTCGTTTCGACCACTGCTCATTTGGTCTACAACTATCGCATGAGAATATATGAATAATGCTTTCAAAATCAGATAGTGAACCATTGGAAGAGAGACAAATTTACAGAACACATGAGGTCAGCATCAAAACTCTTGAGTTCTGTTAGAATAGCTTTGGATCGAGATTTCCACCTATTTTGCAAACATGAAAGAGAGACATAAGTCAGGGGCAGGAAAAAGAACCCCAACCTAAGCCCACACCCACCAAGATAGGCAGAATATTTACAAAAGTTTGATCAAGTTTGCTGGGGCATCATCCATGGCACCAAATTCATGTATATTTCAGTATCATTTTGTTCCACTTATGAAGCATAGTTCAAGCATATTTCCATTCCTTCCTTTGTCAGACACCATGATTATGCAGCATTATATTGGAATCATATGTACCATGATTGTATGGAAAAATCCAACACAACAGTACAAACAGCTAGTCACTCAAGAGCTTACTTGAGGCACGCAGATGAAGAATGCGGGAAAAATAAATTCTTAACATAAACCTGCAAAGCAGAGCAAATTATTAGGCGCGAATGGCAACGCACCAGCATCAATCTAAGCCCAAAAGCTAAGCAACATCAGCAAATTATAAACGTGATTTGTTGGCAAATGGAACCATCAACTCAGGCGCAGCAGAGTGTGAGGGGAGCGAGCTTCTCTCCAGGAGCTGCTGGCGGCGGTGCGGCGCAAGGCGTCGGGCGATGGCCGCACGGCGTAGGACGGCCGGCAGCGCGCGCGGCCCAGCGAGGCGCAGGACGGCGGGCGGCGCCGTGTGGCCGGGCGTGGCCAGACACATCAACTTATAGATGCTCCCCACCGCTGCCACGCTGCGCAGCACCGCGCGCCGTCGCGTCCGCATCCCGCGCAGCACCGGAGGAGAGGCAGGGACGGGATCCATGCGCCGCGCGGGACAGGAGGAGAGGAGGGGGCCCGTGGAGGAAGAAGGAAGAGATGGGGAGGGGATGGCCGGAGGGGAGGGGAGGAGGAGACGGGAAAGGGGTTGGGGGTAATTTTGTACTGTATTGGCTCATCACTGTCGGTTCGTAACACGAACCGTTGGTGATGCTTAATATCACCGCCGGTTTGTGTTACAAACCGGCGGTGATGTGCTCGCAGGCCATCACCAACGGTTCATACCACGAACCGGCGGTGATAGGCAACATCACTACCGGTTCCAACAGCCACTACGGCCACCTGCTCTGGACCCGGCGGTGATACCTCATCACCGCCGGTTCGTGTTGAACCGGCGGTGATAGCCCGTTTGCGATGACCAATTCTCTAGTAGTGTACTAACCGTGAGGTACGACCCTCTAAACTATTTGTACCCAGTAACCTAAAATAATTCTTTTGCAATACATGCATGAAATATATATATACGGATAGAAAAAGTATTAGTTTTCGGTCAGTAGTTGTTACATGTTTTACCAATCTAATACAAATGTAGCTATAGCTATATTCTGTGGAACTTGTTTGCTGTTAAAAATACAGTTTTCTTGGACCAGAGGCTATGATGCAGTACATTCCTTTAAAGAAAGGTTCCTGAATATAACCGATGCAGGAATTGACAAGATGTCTTTCGTGGCAACCTAATTGAATTTAATAATTCTTATCGATCAAGATTTTAATTCCTGAGATTAGGTTTTCCTAACAAAGTGAGCAGCACCCATCGAGAGGTAAGTAATAAGGCGAAGATTCTCATCTGGTGTGACTGGTTGTAACGCACCTATAAATATGCTTCGTGAGGCTTAAGACATGAAAAGGCCAACAAAATTAACTTGGGCGCGTTATCGTTCGGTACCAAAGCCAACGAATATTACATTGCTATCTGTTTTTAATCGAGATTTAACGATACTACGATGACTTATTATATTCCTAGCTACCTCCATTTCAATTATAGGTCGTTTTGAGATTTCTAGATATATAACTTTTAGTATGCATTATGTCTAGATACATAATAAAAATTATGTAAATTGATTTGTCAAAATCACCTACATTTATTGGAACAGAGGAAGTAGTGGTTGTTGACTCTGACAGCACCCATTATATTCCCTCGTCCTGACCACTGTGCTGCGCACGCCGTCCTTATTCATTTCCCACGCCTCTCATATGGTTTATATATCCTCCAAATTTACATCTGGACAGCTATATATCCACAAGAATTTCCCTCGTTCGTCACTTAAACAACCTGCGCACTTCCACGGGTGTCCATCATTCATGCATCTTAAATTCTTAATGCATGCACGCGGAAAGGATTTCGGAGCTATGTCAATTATTTTCCATTCTGACATTCTGTAGTTATTCTCGACTGAAATTTATTTCCTCCCTCGTGTGTCATCATATTTGTAACTGGACTAGTTTATACAAAAGATTGACTCTGTTGGCAATCGGTTCCTTCTAGAAAAAACTTTGGCCGACTCTGGTGCATGCGCATCTTCCTACATCAAATTTGTGTACTTGTGGCTGTCATGATGGGACGCACATCATCGGGCGGCAGACCAGCCAACAACGGCAAATGAAGCACACAACATACACGGTAGAATAAGCAATGGTCGGCCATGAGCTAGCCAGATTCTCCTGCCACTTCCGAGTCCCAGCTCTGGAACCCAACAAACTAAAGGTGGATGCGAAAACGAAGCTTCCTCGGGTGTCGTCGCCTTCACTTCGATTTGGTGTTCTGCCGCTGCAAATTGATAGCATTTCTTGCCAGAATCCGCTTTACTTTGGTGACGGTAACATGTCAGGCTCTGCCTACCATACATACTCCTATATGCGTATACGCACAATATATAATTAATTTCTTTACTACTCGATGGCCTTACCTTGCAGACCATGTACTAGCTCATCACGAAACATGGATATATAAAACGCCTTATACTAGCTTCATGCGGAGTCTTCTCTAAGTACCTAAAATTCGTGAACAATAATCTTGTGATTGCGCCATATTGTCGAGCAATCCGAACCATCCGATCTCAGGTTAAGTCAATCCTATCCGTCCAGGTCGGCCTCAGCCGAATCCTCTGTTGATACGTTTCGCAAACATTCAACCCTGCAGGCTGCTGCCGACATCGGTCTCCACAGCCGCCGAGGTGCGTCTCCTCCTTGCGCTCGCGCCTCTACCGTCTGCGTTGGCCTGCTACTCTTCCGCCTAGGTACCGGCGTGCGACCGCCACATGCACGCGATCAACACACTCTCACGGCAGCACGTGACAGACGGCGATGGCCATTGCTCGCACTGCAAAACCTTGTACTATCGCCTGAAGCAACTAAAATTCGTCCCAAATGGCCTAGCACCTCCTTTCTTTTTCCTTAAGCTCGCAATGCTCGCTGAGCTCCTGACCGTGGTTAGGGTTAGGGACTTCGTGTTCAGGATTTCGGAGCTTCCGGGTCAGCGTTGTCGCCGGTAATGTCCCCTGGCTATAGAGGGAGGTCCCTTGAGCGGCAGCGAAACCGGCGGTGGTGACACTTTGTGGACGGACGACAAGGCGGCGGGGTGCCACCAGCCGTAGATGGTGGAGGACATGCAAATAGGCGGTGGAGGTGGCGGGGGAGTATGTCAAACTTCACGACCACTAGTATAGAAATGGTCTTTGGTCTTTGATATTTGTACCATCCACACTTGGGCTCAGGACTAATCTAGCCATTAGTCCTGAGTCCAATGGCTAAGGGGCGGGAGAACTCTTTAGTCCTTGTTGGAGCCACCAACTGGAACTAATTAGGTCAAAAGTCTATCTGAAAAGTCCAAAACTTTAGTTCTGGTTGATACCACTAATCCGGACTAAAGGGTCACCATTTAGTACTGGTTGATACTACGAACTAGGACTAACGGATTACCCTTTTGTTCCGGTTAGTATTACCAATCTGAATTAAAGGGTTCTCCATAGGTTAGTTTAAAAGAAAGATGTCTAATATAGAGTCACATGTGTTGCATATGTGCGGTGGTAAGGAAGTTGTGCGTAGTCTTGGTTGCTACGCAGGAGAGCCCAGAAGTAAGCTTGTTGGTGCCAGACTCGCTGCGGGAGCCATGGGAGATGAGGGGGCAGGGGAGAAATCGAGGGCTTTCTATGGCGGCGGTAGAGGCCGGCCGTAGATTCGGCGGTTGGAGCCGCTGGAGACAAGGAGAATGCATTGCGTAGGGCAAGTTTGTAGGCCCCTTCTTCATTGGCTGAACAGGTGATTCTTTTCTGTCACCGAATTCGGTGGTACCTGGCTTTTTCCCTGACGGACGCCGCCGGATTTAGGCATGATCCATGGTGTGACCAGGCGGCGTCCTGGCCTGTCCACGTACTTCTGCAAGGGCATGCCGTGATGGCGCGCCGTACGAGGTGGTTGTGAGGACTTGAGGGATTTTTGGTTACCTGTTGGCAGCCGAGCCCACTGCATCGGGGGAGCATTGTGCGACTTGCGACATAGTCATTGAGAACGAGGCAGCAAGCGACTAGAATGATGATAAAGTGACATCGTGCATATAGTTTATTCAACAAAATATCTCTTTGCATTACCATTACCATTGTTAATTTTCCATCCAGTGAACCTGCTATGTTCCTGGGACCTGCCGTTCGATTATGGCAGAGCCTTTGCTAATTGACTTAGAGCCAGGACTGCTTAGAGCTGCTTATGAAGCTTCTCCGTCACATTAAGTTTCATAGAATAGTTTACAAGATAAGGTTTCTAGGACCAATAGTGGTCAACCTTGGATGATAACGGTTTGATAATATTATATGGATTGATGCGGCTCTTATCTCGTGATGTGCAAATACAAGATGCGATGTGAAGGTCAATGGATTCTTTTTAGCAACTTTGGTTCAATCTCTTCTCAAATCTTTGGCGAATTCAGTCTAGTTTTTGAATTTTCCCAAAATACATGTTCATGGAAGGACGTTCGGTTTTTTTGGTCGATTCGTGAGGGTTATTTGATCTTTCCGCAATCTATTCCTAGATCTATTGGATATTGTGGTTGTGCATCAGTTTGAATCTCGTTTGAATCCACTAAGAATCGATAGAGTAATTTTAATTCCAAAATTTGTGTGTTCCTATAAATGTCCTTTCGGACCGCTCGGCCCAACCCGGGCTCAGGCCCTCCCTGGCCCGGCCCTATTCCTTATCGGGCCGTGCCGCGTCCGCCCACAGGCTGCGTCGACGGCCCAAGCACGAGCCCACGGATCGATTTCGTGCCGTGCTGGCCCGAGAAGAACGGGAGCTTCTTCGTGCCCGTGCCGCCCGCCGCCCGCGCGCTCGATGGAGGTCTACCGCGGTACTGCTTGCGCTGGCTGATGGCTTGACGCCACACCCCCTGGCCCACACCACCCGCCGGCGCGCGCTTGATGGAGGTTTGTCGCGCTGCAGCCAACGCTGGCTGATGCCATGCCCCTCGGCGGCTCAGCCCATGCCGCCCGCCGCTAGCATCAGCCGCCGTCGCACCCACCGGCCGCCGCCGTCCTGGATCTAGAAGAGCCAAGTAGGCAGAGCCACCCCGTGCCGCCCGGGCCGTCCTGGATCTAGGAGTGGCGGCTCGCTCGTCACGGGGCGCCGCACCGTCGATGGAGGAGAGGAGCGGGGGAGCATCAGAGGTCGGAGTCTCAGAGAGGAGTGACCGAGTGAGGGAGCGCCGGAGGCTGGAGTGACGTTGACACCGGAGGAGAGGAGGGGGGCGACGCCGGCGTTGGAGGAGAGGAGAGATGGAGCACCTACGGCGAAGGGAGGAGCTCCCGACTCCCGATGACTGAGCGTGAGCCAGAGAGGGGGGCGGCGTGGGGAGGGAGGCGAGCTTTGGGGAGGGTGAGAGACTAGTAGGCGGCGGCAGCCGGGTGGGGTGGGGGGGTGGACGGTGGGGGCTAGTGACTAGGGTTTGCCGGTTTGCTTGCTGATTTTATATGGGGTCGGAGGATAACGGGCCCTTACTGGGCCGGCCTGCTTCCCCCGTGCCGGACCGGGCCGCCTGACGTGCTGGGTTGGCGGCCCATG